>NC_050576.1:130316807-130916807 GCF_011100635.1 Trichosurus vulpecula
AGAAGACAGGGAGGATGGGAGGGAGCTAGATTAGGGAAAAAGATAATCTCAGTTTTGAACATTTGGAGTTTAAAACACCTACTGGAGTCAGGAACACTCATCTTCCCTGAGTTCAAATCTGGCAAGTCACATTTGCCTCAATTTTGTCATCTGTAAAATGAGCTGGAGGAGGAAATGGCCAACCATGCCACTTTGCCAAGAAAACTCCAAATGGGGTCATGAAGAGTCAAACATGACTGAAAAACTACTAAACATGCCTACTGAACATCTCATTCAAAATGGCTGAAAGTCAGTTGGAGAGATGAAATTGGAGGTGCAAAGAGTTTGGGGCAGGATAGGTAGATCTGAGAATCCTCAGCACAGAGGTCCACAGGAACTGATGAGATCACCAAGTGAAGTAGTACAGAGGGAGAAGAGAAGAGAGCCCAAGAGAGAACCCTACAAGACACCTATGGTCAGAGGGCATGATCTGGAGGAGGATCCTGCAAAGGAGATTGAGAAGGAGAAGAGATCTGATAGGAGGAGAGCCAGGAGGAAATGGTGTCCTGAAAACCTAGAGAGAAGAGATTATCACGGGGAAGAGAATGATCAATCATCTCAAAAGCTGCAGAGAGGTCAAGGAGGATGAGAATGGAGAAAAGGCCGTTGGACTTGGCAATTAAGAAATCATTGGTAACTTTGGAGAGAAAAGTTTCAATGGAATTATGAGATCAGAAGCCAGATTGTAAGGGGTTAAGAAGAGAGTAAGAGGAAAGAAAGTGGAGGTATTTATTGTAGATGGCCTCCTCTCAAGAAGAGAAGAGATGGGGGATAAGGATTAAGATGATAAGAGGATGAGGGATGTGGAATGGAAGGATTAAGTGAGGGTTTTTTGAGGATGGGGGAAACATGGGCATGTTTGTAGGCAGTAGGGAAGGATCCAGCAGTCAGGGGGAGATTGAAGTGATAGAACGGAGATGACAGAGGAGGCCATCTGTTGGGAGAGACAGTATGGAATGAGATCTTTTGTACAGGTAGAGAGAGAAGACAGTGGCAGAAGGTGTCTGAGTGATCCTGAGATGAGGGAGAAGGGAGAAGAGGAAACTCATGGTGAACACCTCAATTTTTTTCTGTGAATTATGAGGAAAGGTTCTTAGCTGAGAGAGTTGGGGAAGGGGGAGCCATGGGAGGTTTGAAGGGGGATGAAAAAGTTTGAAAGAGCCACTGTAGAGAGTGGAATAGTGACTTCATAAGGATTGCCTGGCAGTAGTGAGGGACCATTTGAAATTGTGTAACATAAATGTGTAGTCAATCAACCAGAAGTTGCAGGGGCAGCTAGGTGGCACAGTGAGTAGAGCATCAGCCCTGAAGTCAGGAGGACCTGCGTTCAAATCCAGCCTCAGACACTTGACACATTTACTAGCTGTGTGACCCTGGGCAAGTCACTTAACCCCAATTGCCCTGCCTTCCCCCCTCCAAAAAAAAAGAAGTTGTGTGATTTTCTCCACTTTTATTCGTTATGTGTATGGCAGCAAAGACAGCAGATAGAAGTGATCCCAGGCTGAGGCTCAGCAGGGCACAATCAGATATGTGATAAAAGAGCCAGGGACTCAAGAGAAGAGGACAGTGTGGAGCTGACCTGGTTCACCAGTAGGGTCAAGATGGGGAGAAGAGGAGTGGCTAGTACAGGAAAGATGGTCTGGGAGACAACTGAGGAGGTCAAGGAACTGGAGTCACAGAAGACAAAGAATAGTGTTTGGTAAAGGAAGGCAGGTAGAGGGAGAAGAGGAAAGCCAATAAATTATGGTCAGATAAAGGGATTTGGGAATTCTTGAACATGGCGGGTGTGTACTTGCAGATCAAGGGTATAACTTCTTTGTGTGTGGCTAAGGTTGGAGGGAGAAGTATGTCATGAGAAGTGAATAGGATGAGGACCTGAGTGCTTAGAATAAATATTTGTGTGGAAGTCCCCTGGAAGGAAGGCAGGAGCAGGCTAGGAGAGGAAAACTGTGAACCAGGCACTGAACTCCTTGAGAATGAAAGGAGAAGGAGCTATAGCCTTCAGACCTCTGTAGACTATAGCTACCCAGGGTTTTGATTGGATGGTATTTATAAATGATGTACCCTATTTATTCATAAATGATACGCCTGTTCTACTGTACTGATAATTTTGTATAATAGAAACCTTATAATAAAAATTAAAAGAATGAGATAAAGATAAAATAATATTTTATTTACTAATAGTACAAAGACCCCTACACTGTTGAAAATGGCATTTTTAATGAGAACAGGAAGAGGTCTTTTCATGTATTAGTAATGTGATTTGGAGACTGCTGGTTTAGATGATCCCTAAGGTGACCTCCATTGCGAACATTCTGTAATTCCCAATAATGATAAGCTTCAAGTATTTCAGTAGTACTGAATTGCCTTGGACTAACAGAGTAATTGATGAGTGATCCATGCAGATGGCCTTTCATTTCTTTTAAGGGTTTTGGTTTCCAAGGTTAATAACTTAGGCAACTAATTTATCCACTTTAAAGGTAGCAATGATGTAATGGAAAAAGGACTGAGCTGAAGAGTCAGAAAAGCTAGGTTGGAGTTCTGATTTCAACCTCTCCTAGGTGTTGTCACGAAAACTCTCCGAGACACAGTTTCCTGCTCCGTACAATGAGGTTAATGGTACTTATATCACCTGTCTCTCAGGGAAGTTGTGAGAAAAGTGCCTTGTTCAGCCATCAAGTACTATATAAATGAAACTTGTTATCATTGGTGAATTTTCTGGGACAAAATGTTGTCCTGTCCTAGCTAGATTCACCTTAATGTTCAGAGTGGTCCTCAGAAATGTCCCTCACATCCCACCGTGCCTCCACCTCCCCGTGTTGTCTCGTTAATATATGTGTGCATAATGACAGCTAACTTAATAAGAAGGAAGGAAAGAAACAAGCCTTTATTAAGCAGCTACTGTATGGCAGGGGCAGTTGGGTGGTACAGTGGATAGAGTGCTAGGCCTGGAGTCAGGAAGACCTGAGTTCAAATCTGAACTCAGACACTTACTAGTGACCCTGGGCAAGTCACCTAACCCTATTTACTTGAGTTTCTTCATCTGTAAAATGAGCCAGAGAAGGAAATGGTGGACCTCTCCAGTATCTTTGCCAAGAAAACCCCAAATGGGGTCACCAAGAGTCAGCCACAACTGAAACGACTCAACAACAACATGTGCCAGACATTATACTGAACACTTTATTATCTCGCTTATCCTCAGCAACAAACCTGGGAGGGATGTGCTGCTATCATTTCCGTTTTACAGTTGGGGAAACTGAGGCAATCACTGTCTAAGTGATTTGCCCAGGGGGCTGCTCAGCTAATAAATGTCTGAGTTCCAATTTAAATCAGGTACTCCTGGCTCCAGGCCTAGCACTGTCTCCCCTGCATCACCTGGGTGACGAGTACCTTGAACAAACTATCATTTAAAAGCTCAATCTGAGGAGAAAAAAAGAATACCTTCTGGACTTAATTTAAATGTTCTGAGGTCATTTAATGCACTGGTCTCCTCCATTAATTCGAGTTCTATGAGTTGGCTGGAGTCACGTTGGGTTTGGTTTGGCAGGAGTGGGAGGTGGAGGCGGAGGGGAGGAAGGGGTGGAGGGCACATCCAGACCTAGGATTTCATTGGTGTGGAGAGCTCCAAAGAAGCACATCAAATCAACAATTCACTTGTGAAATTCTAATCTTAGAGAGTTGTCCAAGGCACTGCGACACCTGCCTATGATCATATAGCTAGTTTATGTCAAAGGCAGAACTTGAACCCAAGTCTTCCACAACTGGATCTCTCTGTCTCTGTTTCTCTCTCAGTCTCTCTCTTCTCTCTATCCTTCTGTCTCTCTCTCTCTCTCAATCTCTCTGCCTCTCTTTCTCAATCTCTCCCACTCTCTCTCTCAACCTCTCTCCCCTCCTCTCTCAAATCTCTCCTATCTCTCTCTGTCTCTCTCTCTCTCTCTCTGTCTCTCTGTCTCCTCTCTCCCTGTCTCTCTGTCTCCTCTCTCCCTCTGTGTTTCTCAACACAGTAGTTATCTTATTAAATTCATCTTTTCCTTTAAGTCACCTAGATATTCTTGTATGCAAGATTCTTAAGTATTATTTGCTTTAAAAAATAGAATTCTCATCCAGACATCCCATTTGTGATTCATTAAAGTATCATATACATGTGAGCCACTGTCTTCCCATTTAGTTGTCTAAATATTCTCTTTTTGCCGAGGGATAATTGTCAGTGCCTCAAAGGCAGTGGTGATCGATTTTTGAAATGCTTGTCCTCAAATCTGACACAGAACCATTTCCACGGCTAGGAATAGTGCCAAAGGCTTAAGATCATAGATTTAGAACTGGCAGATATTTTAGAGGCTATCTCTCTTCCAACACCCTCACCTATTAGGTGAGCAGACAGTGACCCAGACTGGTGGAATGAATCACTTGAGGTAGAATTGGTAGCAACAGAGGCAGATCTGAACCCAGGTTTTCTACGTCCAAAATCAGTGCTCTTTCCACTCTCCTGTGTTGGAACAGTTACCCAAGGCAAGATCCTACAGAGCCTGAGTACCAGGAATACTACCCTGGAGATCAAAAGCTGCCCTCTTATTGTCTGCCCTATAAAGCTCTCTGAGAACTTTGGGTTCTCCCTGTATCATTAAGGCAGAATTCATGACTTCAAAGATAACCGTAAACATGCCTGAATGGTCCAGAATCGCAGGATATAAGGCATTCTCTAAGTAGAAGGCCGAGGAGTTGAAGCATTTATCGAAACTCAAAAGTAGCAGACCCATGGACCAGTGTCCCCAGTTCAACATCCTGGCAAGAGCCTTCCAAAACCAGTATGCCCATCTCACAATAGTGACCAGGAGGCCACAGAAAAACATTATGGCAGCAAGCCAAGCCATACTGGTGCGTCCCCCCCTCCCCACCAATGCCAGGGCCCTCCAGCAAGAAGACCACCCACTGGCCTCAAGTCCCTGCTCAGCCCTCTCCGGTCTCCAAGAGGGTCAGTATTGCTATTTTGTTGCACCTGCCACAGTCGCCACCGCTTCCACCACAATCTCCAAGCTGTGCTCCAGCTAGCTGACTGCTTCCTTTCTCCTTCAGCTCTCAACTGCTCTCACCAGCTGCCTCACCAACTGCCTCTTAGCTCTGCTCCAAACGTTCAGCAAGATCCTCCCACCACAGGTGTCATGTCATCATGTAGACCAGAACTCAGAAGCCTACCATTGACTCCAGTCCTAGCCACACCCCCCAGGACCCTGAGAGCCCCGCCCCCGAAGCCCACTCAAATGGGCAGGGAAGATCTTCCCATTCACTAATTGCCTTTACACTCCCTCAATAGGACATCCAAATAAAGTCAAGTCAAAATGAAAATCATGCCTTAATTTAACTTCTTTCTCCAAAGGTCACCATCAAAATGTTAACGATTCTCCTGGCCGAAAAGTCAGAAATTCCTTGGGAAGCAATATATTATTTGACAGGAGAAATCATTTATGGAGGCCGAGTGACAGATTACTGGGATAGGCTCTGCTTACTATCTCTCCTAAAAAAATTTTGTAATCCTGACGTTTTGAAGAAGGACTTCAGTTTTACCGATGATGGGGTAAGAAATGTATTTTTTCCTAATAGTCCTAAGTTTTTAAAAATCTCCTTAACTGAATTTTGTTATATGGCTTTTATTACCATCTATCCACCATTACTGTTATCATCAAAAAGCATTTAATAAATGCCTCATTGGAAATTGTGCCAAGCGTTGAACAAGAAGAATTGTAAAGCTAAGTACCCTCCTATTCAACCTGGATGTTAGAATGCTCTGGCCCTCCTCACCCTCAGTTTCTTTTCCATTTCCTCCATCTTCTTTCTTCCCTCTAAGCCCACTTTACCTTCCTCATAAGGGCATGAAGGGGATAGATAAGCTGGTAAGTGTCCAATGATACTTGGCTGCTGAACTAGAGGAAAAGTTGACCTTTAAACTTGGAATATCGCCATGCATTTTCAATTAATTCAATCAATTGACAAGTATTTATTAGGTATCTACTATGTGCCAGGCCCTAGCAACACAAATACAATGAATTCTGCTATAACACATGTTTTGAAAACATGAATTTATTCCAGAGTGATTGTTATGTTAGGGAACTATTTGAGCACAATGCAAATTTTGCATTTGCTTGTGTTTAATTTAATCAGCAAGAACCATGAAGTACAAAAAAACTGCAATATTTCACAATAACTCACAAGCTTCAAGCCTTCTGGATGCTCATTTCCACAATCAAACCTCAGAACTTTTTCAAGGTTAAGTGTCACATCTACTGTATACCTTATAATGCAATAGAATCTATGGGTGGAAGAGAGCTAATCCACAGCCATACGAGTGTATGGAGTCATCCCCCGACCCTACCATCTACCATGGCTTCCTGGAGTTGGCACGGGACAACTCCGCCCCTCCCTCCCAACACACACACAAATTTCCCTTTAGCCCACAGCCATTGACTTTGCCAGTCTGGCCTATTGGGACCCAGGGCCCAGGCCAAGCAGCAGCTCAGGTTTGTGGATGCCACTATTATTTATTGTAGTATATATGTATTTCTTAACCATTTAACATATATAAGATTGTGCCTCCATTTTTGTTAAGTTCTTATCTTTTTTTATATGTGTCACTGAAAAGATTTTGAATGTTGTAGCCCTATTACCATTTTTCCCATAAGCCCTAAAGGTTTTTAGTGCTCAATTTTGCATAGAACAATGATTTTTAGGAACAGATATGGCATGTTGTGGCACAAATAACTATATAGAATGAAGCAATATTAACTCCTAAGGAGTTTATATTCTGCTTCTCTACCATCTACTACATACAAGACCTGGTCCCTATCCTCAAGGAGCTTATGATCTAAGGGAATATTGTCTCTAGAATATAATAAGAAAGTATCTTTGCCTGTATTGGTATTTATTTTAAATAGCATTTATTTTAAAATAGTCATTGATTTAAATATTTGGTCAAAAACTTTGTCGGGGAATCATTGAAACAGTGAAAACGTTTTCCAAGACAAAAGAGAAGGTGACCCATGGGCAGTGACAGTCTCTTATCTCTCCTCTCCATAGGCTCAGCTATAATCTCTTTTTTTTTGAGGGGGGAAGGTAGGCAATTGGGGTTAAGTGACTTGCCCAAGGTCACACAGCTAGTAAGTGTGTAAAGTGTCTGAGGCCAGATTTGAACTCAGGTCCTCCTGACTCCAGGGCTGGTGCTCTAACTCATTTCACCACCTAGCTGCCCCTTATAATCTCTTTTTTTCTGTGTAAATAAAGTCATTCCACATTTTGAAGCCTCAAAGGAGAGTTGTCTTTGTAGGAGTGCCAGATACAGAAGTTCCCAAGTTTTCCCTGGGGACCTTAGATGGAAAAAAAAATTACATCTTCAATACAATTGATAAACTTTTTATTTTATGCATTTAAAAACATTATTTTGAGAAGGAGTCTATAGACTTCCGCAGGTGGCCAAAGGAGTCCCCAACCCAAAAAAGCCTAAGAAACCCTAGTGTACATGTCGGCATGGTGGCAAGTCATCTTAGGGATCTTTGGAGTAAGCCTTCAAAGTCAATATCATGATTTTGCTGGTTCAGAAGTCCTTGCTCCTGCTCAAAACACGCTTCTTGTCTGAGAGTTGACTACATGGAGAAACAAAGCTATTTTCTTAAGGATGGTTTCCCTTGATCCTTCTAGGAGAAGAGAACATATCAAATCTTTGGATTCTAACCTTCATTATCATTTTCATTGACTTCTTCAGATTCTCCTTTCAAGATTTTATGCATTCTCTGTCTCACTTGTCAGCATCATTCTTCCATTCATTCATTCACTCATTCATACAATCCAGATTTATTGAGCTCCTAGAATCAGAGCATCTTGCAAAGATGAGGAAGGAAGAGTGAGTCCCTGGGATGTGGTTGTATGCTGCTGATTCCATGAAGTTCAAGGATCTAGTTTGAATCCTGGCCCTGTCACTCCCTGTGTGACCCTAGCCAAGTCATTTAACTGATCCTGAGGCCATTTTATAGTCCATTCCTATAAAGTAAGGGAGTTGGGCTAGATGCCCTCTCAAGTTCCTATTAGCTCAAGAGCTAGGATCCTCTGTATTTTACTTCCAGATACACTAATTTGGGGAAAACAGATAGGGTAAGCCCCTGAGGCAGGCAGAGTACCAAACCATAGGTTCTTCTGCTCAAAATGCCCCCCAATCTCCCTTTCTTGTTCTGTCAAGAAGAGATTCATTTAGAATAGTTCAAAACTTCTCTATCAGGTTGGATATGCCTGCCCCCATAGGATGCTCGTATTTCAGTTCTAAAGATAACTGAGAATCTGTGGTGAATTAAGCTGACCTTCCTATTGCCTAGTTGAAAATTGTGAAATTACTCTTACAACTTAAAAAGTTAACAAGTAGATTGTGTAGCCTAGGGTGAGGAAATTGTACATTGGGAAATAAGATTTCTAGGACTTGTGTCACCCTTGTTTCGGTAATACCTCCCTGGCAGCTTGTTTTTGAGAAGTCGCTGTTATTCAGCGATTAGCTAGATGCGTAGGAATGGTGGGTGATGCTATTCTGGGTGGAATGGCCATGTAACAAAAGCTAGTGGAAGGTACCGAAATCATCTGTGATTAGAAATGTAATTTGGGAAAAGCAATTCAGATCAACATTTTAGAGACAGCTATGTGCTAATTCAGTGCCAGACACCAGAGTAGACACTAAAGATGGGCAAATGATAATGATAGGTGACATTTACATGGCTCTTTAAGGCTAATGGAGCACTGTGCATCCATCATTTCATTTAATCTTCATATCAAAGGCATACGGGGAAGGCTCTACCAGGATAATAAATCCTCATTTTACAGATAAGTTCAGAGATCACTAGTGTCAACCTACCGTTAAGTCTCTGTAGACAGCAGATAAATTGTTAATTAATAAACTTAATTGCATATAAATTAGTTAATAAATTGTTTTATTCCAGAACTGTGATTTCCTCAGTTAACTTTCTAATAAATGTTAGTTGAATTGAATTAAGGATGTCAAAATCTCATTGGAAAAATGAGATACAAACATAAAACAATAATTATAATAGTAATAGCTATCATTTATATTGTGCCTACTGTATTCCAGGCACCATGCTAAGCTTTATTTACAAATATTATTTCATGTGATCCTTGCAGAAACCCTACAAGGTAGATGGCATTATTATCCCCATTTTACAGATGAGAAAAATAAGGCAAACAGAAATTAGGTTTATCACACGGATAGGGAGTATATGAGGCTGGATTTGAACTTAGATCTTCCTAACTTCAGGTACAGCACTCTATCCACTGCACCACCAAATTGCCCAATTAAATAATGATGCAAAGCAATATGAAAACAAATCAACAAATTGAAAATGCAAAGCAATATGAAAACAAATCAACAAATTGAAAATTAATTCGAGAAACCATTATCGGGTACTTCCAAGGGTATAATCTCTGATGTGGTGGAAAAAGAACAGATTTAGAAACTGAGATCTAGTTCTGAGTTTTTGCTTTGCCATTTACTGGATGCATGGTGTTGGGCAAGTAAGTCTCTTTTCTCCTCTGTGTCACATTTTCCTCGAGTATAAAATGAGGAAATGGAATTAGATGGTATCAAAGATCAGAGATCTAGATCAAAATGTATAGAGAACCTTACTTAAAGACTGCTTGGGAAAAAAAAGGGGACATAACTACACGAACAAATAAGTAACAGTAAGAAATATAAAAGGTTATTTAAGACACAAAATGAATTTGGAATTGGCTGAATGGTTGGACTCAAAAAGCAATTATTAATAAGTCAACGCCAACTTGCAAGGTCTCCAGTGGAGTATTCCAGGCATCTGTACTTGGCCTTACACTATGGAATATTTTTATCAATGACTTGATAAAGGAGAGGAAGCATTGCATAGTGGGGAGAGAGAGCCAGCCTAGAAGCCAGGAAGACCTGGGTTCAAATGTTGCCTTAACACATATTGGCCGTGTGACTCTGGACAAATAACTTAACCTCTCAGACTTAACACTAAGACTGTAAGTAACAGAAAAAGTGCTGACCTGAATCAGTAGAGAGAGTGTCCTCATCTGGAAGTTCACCACAGCAGTGAAATAACAGGGCTAATCTCTGTCCCTATCTAATCAATGACTTAAATAAAAGCATAGGTGGCACGAGCATCATATTTGCAGATGGTACAATGCTAAAAGTGATGGTTAATCCACTAGATGGTCAGTCAGGGTACAAAAAGATCCTAACAGGCCACAGCAGGTCAGCAACATAGGAGCCGCAGACTAAATCTAGCCTGCTACCTGTTTCTGTATGACTAAGAATGGTTTTGTCGTTGTTCTGTCATTTCAGTCACTTCTGACTCTTCATGACCCCAGTTGGGGTTTTCTTGACAAAGACACTGGAGTGCTTTTCTATTTCCTTCTCCAGCTTATTTTACAGATGAGGAAACTGAGGCAAACAGGGTTAAGTAACTTGCCCAGGGTCACACAGCTAGTAAGTGTCTGAGGCTGGATTTGAACTCTTCCCGACTCCAGGCCTGGCACTCTATTCGCTGAGTCACCTAGCTGCCAAGAATAGTTTTTACATTTTTCTAAAAAATATACGGCATGGAGCAGCTAGGTGGCACAGTAGATAGAGCACCAGCCCTGGAATCAGGAGGACCTGAGTTCAATCCACCCTCTGACACTTGACACTTACTAGCTGTGTGACCCTGGGCAAGTCACTTGACCCCAATTGCCTCACCAAATACATACATATATATATACATATGTGTGTATATGTATGTGTGTATAGATATAGATATAGATACAGATATAGATATAAATATGGTAGATGGATTTGGCCCTCCCATTCTTTTTTGTTGACCCTTGGGATATAGCACTAGACTAAATATAATAAGATGAAATTCAGTTGGGATAAGTATAAAGTCTTAAATTTTGGTTCAAAAAAATCAGCTTCACAAGCACAAGAGAGAGGAAGTAAGGTTAGATAACGTTTTGTCAGAAAAGGATCTGGGCATTGTTAAGCTCAATATGAATCAACAGTGTGATATGGCAGTAAAAAATCGTGAATGCCATCTTGGGCTGCATTTAAGAGAGTAGCTCACAGCTTACAGCTTCCCCTAAGAAAGAAGACTAGTCCCGTTGTATTCTGCCCTCATCAGAGTTTTGTGTTCAATTATTGCCACAGCAAGGAACTGGAGATGTTTAGTGTGGAGAAGACCAGGAAGGAAGAGTTGACATGGCAGCTATCTTTAGGGCTTTAAAGGGTTGACATGTAGAAAAGGGATTAGATGTCAATCAATCAACAAACATTTATGTCTTCTTTGCACCTAACACTGTACTGGGCACTAGAGGTAGAAAAACAAACCTATGGAACAGTTTTTGCCTTAGAGGAGCCCACATTTTATTGTTTTGTTTGTCTCAGAGGGCAGAACCAGAAGCCATGGGTGGAAATTGTAGAGAGGCAAATTAAGGTTTAGTAGGAAGACACTTCCAAAAAATTAGAGTTGTCTAAACAGAGAGAGGGAGAGAGAGAGAGAGAGAGAGAGAGAGAGAGAGAGAGAGAGAGAGAGAGAGAAGAAGAAGAAGAAGAAGAAGAAGAAGAAGAAGAAGAAGAAGAAGAAGAAGAAGAAGAAGAAGAAGAAGAAGAAGAAGAAGAAGGAGGAGGATTCAACTCCAAATCTTCCTAACTTCCCCCTTACTGCCCACCTTCATAGCTACCCAGCCCCAGAACTTAGGTGACATACTTGACTCCTCACTCTCTTTCATCTCCCATATCAATCTGTTGCCAAGTCCTATCATATCTATTTTTCACAGTATCTCTCCTATATACCCCTTTCTCTCTTCTGAGACTGCCATCACCCTGATACAGGCCCTCTTTACCCCACACACAGCCCCACATAATAGCCTTCTGGTTGGTCTCTCTGCTTCAAGTCTCCCCCTCAGTCCATCCTTTACTCAGCTATCAAATTGGTCTTCATAAAGCACAAGTCTGATCTTGTCACCCCCTCTTCGATAAACTCTAGTGGCTCCCCATTACCTCCAGGATCAAATACAAAATCCTTTTAAACCCCTTCATAATTTGGTCCCTTTCTACCTTTCCGTCTTCCCCCTTCTTACCCCCTCCACATTGTCTGAGATCCAATGACACTGGCTTCCTTGAGGCTCCTTGCCCATCTCCTGCCTGTGATTTTTTTATTGGCTGCCTCCCATCCCTAGAATGCTCCTCCTCCTTGTCTTTGACCCTTGATTTCCCTGACTTCAAGTCCCAGATAAAATCTCACCATTTGCAGAAAGCCTTTCCCAATCTCCCTTAATGCTACAACCTTCCCTCTGAGATTTATCCTGTATATATCTTGTTTGTACATAACTGCTAGTGTGTTGCCGCCCCCCCCCATTAGATTTTGAGCTCTGAGGGTAAGGGTATTTACCTATCTTTGTATCCTCAGCTTTTAGCACAGTGCCTGACACATAACAGAACCTTAATAAATGCTTCTTGACTTGACTCGATTTGACCGCACTCTTCCCTTGAAATTTTCTTTCTACCTCACTTAACTACTCCTCTGCCATCTTTTCTAACTCCTTCTTCTGCCTCCTCCCCTTAAATATGATTATTCCCCAAGGATCAAGCTCTGTTTTAATATAAGATATAGATACAGAGATAGATGCAGAGATGGATAGACAGACAGACAGACAGAAAGACATAGGATACATTTTGAGTCTTTAGAAAATTAGTTTAATTAGAATACTTTGTCCACCAGCAATACTGGAAAAATCAGGCATTATCATGCCATAATTTTCTGAGGTTTATAAAATGAGAATCTGCATCTAAATTATAGCAGATTTTATCTTGAGAAATCTTACTTGCCGAAGTGTTTCTCATAATTATAATTATGTCAAGACATAATTATTATTATAATAAAATATATAATAAATTAACATTATATATTTACCTTATATCTATATATATACATACATATATATTATAGTTTTTTCCTACTAAACCTTAATTTGCCTCTCTATAATTTCCATGCTTTGCTGCTGGTTCTGCCCTCTGAGACAAACAGAACAATAAATTACATGTGTATGTGTATATATATATATATATGCATATATATATTTATTTATTAATTTGTATATAAATAAAAATGTATATAAAATAAGACTAAATAATAATAATGTCAAGATATGGCTATCTAGATTCGGTTTCACAATTTGTTTTCAGTCATTTATCCACCACTCCAACTTACATAACTATATTGTAGGTAGCAAACACTCTAGACCAGCAACATGTAGCAGTTTCCAATTGAGAATTTCTCTTTACTTCTCACAAGTGTAAGAAAGCTTTGATAGATTATGAAAAAAATACCATTTTACAAGATTTAATTTTACATGAAAATTGTAATCTGTATGAAAGAAAACCAAAACCTAATCTTTGACTGCATATTTCCCTACCCATCCTCTTTAATTTTTAAAAATTTTTAATTTAATTTAAATTAAATTATAATTTAAATTAAATCATAATTTAATTTAATTTATAATTTAACTTAATTTAAATTACAATTTAATTTAAATTATAATTTAATTTAAAATTTTTAATTTAATTTAAAATTTTGCTAAATTAATTCTGTCTTATTGAGGTTCTTTCTGTCTCACAATCTGTTTCTTTCTAAGTATGTTCTCCTCTCCTTTCCAGTGAGCCTTCTCTTGTGTCAAAGATTAAAAAAAAAAAAAAACAGTTCACCAAAACCGGAATGTTGTTGTTCGTCCTTTGTTCTTGAAGAGGACCAATGACATCTCTAGGGTGATGTTTTAACTTGCAAGTGAATTGGACCAACTGAGGCATTGAAGCATATGTCACATTCCATACCAGTGGTCCCTTGCCTCTCCACAGATAGAAGGGAAAAACATTTTCTCCACCCTTCCTTGAGGCCAGCCATGGTCATCATAATTATACAGCATTCCCTTTCCATTTATTATTGCTAACATTTACATTGCTATAGTCATTGTATATATCATTTTCCTACTTCTGCTTATTTTATTCTGTGTCAGCTCACAGAATTCTCCCCATACTTCTCTGAATTCTTTATAGTCATCATTTCTTACACAATAGTAATATTCCATTACAGTCACATACCAGAATTTGTTTAGCTATTTTCCCAATAAACAATCAATTTTGCTATTTGAAGGTATCTCTAGAACAGGTTTTTTATTATCACAGACTCCTTTAGCAGTCTGGTAACACCACTGGGCCCCTTCTCAAAACAATATCTGTAAATGTCTAAAGTAAAATACACAGGATTCAAAAAGAAGACAGTTATATTGGAATATAGCCATGAAAGACAGTTATCAATTTAAAAAAAATTCATGTACTCCAGGTTAAATACTCCAGCTCTCAAACATATCCCCCATAACTGGGGAGATGTAACTTCTGCATAACATTTTGCAGGCAACATTTCAAGCAGTCAGCTCTCTTCTTGCTGAAAATTTCTCTCTCATATGTACTGAAAGCCTTTCTCTGTCTCTCATATTAAGAAGGAAACTAAGATGCTCTTGTGAAATTTATAGATGTATCCAATGCCACCTGGCTCTGTGACCCTAACAGAATGTATGGACTACATAGAAGCCCTCCCAGATACTGAGCTCCCCGAGGTCCTCGGAATGCACCAGCAGACTTCAAGGATTTATCAGGAATCCCAGGCTCAAGAGCTTGTTGATACTATCATTGTCATACAACCAAGAATTGCTATTGCCAACATAATCACTGGGTAAGAGTTTCTGAGAAACAAGAGCTTTTCTTTAAGCTCAAAAATATCATATAAAGCAATGTATTGTACTCGGCATACTGGTCCTGATTCTAACATCTCAGTTAGTTTAATCATTATCCATAACATTTCCCAAAGAGATGTATGACTAGAAAAAAGGTGGGCCAGTCATGTAGTGCAAGAGGGGAACCAGTGGAATCTGTGCTTCTTGAGTGCTGCCCTGACGTTAAGAAAGGCCCCAGACACTTTAGACAGAACCCCTTTCCCATAGATGATTTCCAGGGAGATATAGCAAAGTGCCTGGTATATAGCAGGTACTTAATAAATGCCTATTTGACTGGCTATATGAGTCACGCAGGATTAGAAGGCATGGAGAGAGATCCGTTGATGTGTTTTGGGGACATACGGATGTTTTTACCAAGATATAGATCCACCGGAGAATAAGCAGGGATTAAACAGTAACTGAGGAGCCTAGGGCAGGGGCAGAGGGAGCAACAACGGTGACCGGGGAGCTCGGTGGTATAGCGGGCAGAGGACCAGACTTGGAGCCGGGAAGACCTGAGTTCAGATCCTCTCTCAAATGCTTACTGACTGTGGCCCTAGCCCAGTCACTTAACCTTTCTAGGACTCAGGCTCCTGATCTGTAAAGTGAAAATAATAAAAGTGCCTGTCTCCCAGGGCTGTTGTGAGAGTCAGATGAGATTATGTACGCAAAGCATTTTGCAAACCTGTAATAACAGAGCTAATAATGGCTAACATTTACATAGTGTTCACTCTATGTTGGACAATTCTGTGAAGCGTTTCACTTGATCGTCACAGCTGCTCTGGGAAGTTTGTTCTTATCTGGTCCATCCGTCATGTCTGATTCTTCGTGACCCCATGATGGAGTTTTCTCGGCAAAGATACTCAAAGGGTTTGTCATTTCCTTCTCCAGCTCATTTTACAGATGAGGAAACTGAGGCAAACAGGATTAAGTGCACAGGATCACACAGCTAACAAGTGTCTGAGGCCAGATTGGAACTCAGATCTTCTTGACTCCAGGCCCATCATCCTATCCACTGCACCACCTAGCTGTCCCCTATGTATTGGAGTTCTAAGTTCTATGCTGTCAAAGAACTTAAATCTTAAAATGATATACAAGCATACCCTACATAGCATTGCCTTAGCCAATATTGTCTGTCATTTTGACAAGCATACTATAGCTAAGCCACATTGTAATATTTTCAGCCTGTCAATTGCCTGGGTTTCAAATCAGATGGTCAGTGACAATCTGGGCTAATAGTACTCAAAGCTGAGCTGAACCAGTATCAGTCTAATTACCAATTTATCCATAAGATTTTTCCTGTGAACTACCCTGATCAAAGTGCTTCACTCTTGAGCACGAGGCATATATTTGAGGGGAGGGGAAGAGGAGGTGCAGCACACCCTGGGAAGAACATCACCATTGTCTGGGGAAGCATTAATGGTAACATTTAACCTCCATTGCGCCACCTATGCCCTATGCATATGCATGCCTATGGTTTTGCCTGACGTGATTTTTGTGGAAGCAAGTATTAAATTTGATTCAGGTCAACATGCATTTATTAAGTGCCTACTATGGGCCAGGTACCACTAAGTGCTGAGAATATAAAGATGAAATGAAATTGTCCCTGCCCTCAAGGAGCTTGTATTCTCTTGGGGGAAAACATGTTTATCCATAAGTAAATATAAAAATATATACAAAGTAATTTCCTTGTGGAAGGTGTGGGCTAATGTGAAAGGCAGTTTGTTAACAATAGAACAGGAAATCCAGAGGGCACCATGAAAGAATGGAAAAGAATGAGATAGGCACATGGATGTGTATATGAGGGAACACTTTTACATAGTTGCACCAGGGTAAAAAGTCTTTGGTTGAAATCCTAAAACAATCAGAAAGTACTGTGTCCTTCCACATTTCTTTAGGGAAGCTGTCTTTGGCTATTTGTCTCCAGAAAGGACCCGAATGAAGGTGCCTTCTAATCTAAACTAGCCTATGACTCATATGACTCCCAGAATTTACTTTTCAGGAGTGGAAAGAGCCAAGATGAGCTGGTGCTGGAACTGTCGTCTGAAATGCTCAAGCGATTGCCTCTGACTGTAGAGAAGGAACCAATGGTTGCTGAAACCAAAGAAACCATTCCAACTACACTATTAACCATCATCTCAAGTTCCATTTGGGTTAAACTTAATAAAAATGTTAAAGGTGAGAACTGTAGTTCTGAGAGCTGTAGGTCATAACTCTCAGCAAAATAATGCTCGCAAGGGGGAAAAAACCTATGTAAAGCAGCATTTTTTTCATCTTTAGTTTCTCTTTTCTTTTTTTCTTCCTTTCTTTTCTTGCTTCCTTCTTTTCTTACCTTAATGTCTTCTCTGTCTTTCCTCCCTCCTTTCTCTTTCTTTCTTCCTCCTCCCTTCCTTCTTCCCCTCTTTTCTTCTTTCCTTTCTTTCCTTCTCTTTTTCTTTGTTCCTTTCCTTTTCTTCCTTCTTTTCTTTCCTTCTTTCTTCTTCCTTCGTTTTCTTTTTTCCTTTCTTTCCTCCTTCCTTCCTCCTTTCTTTCTCTTTTCTTTCTCCTTCCCTCCCTTCTTCCTTTCTTCCCTACTTTCCTTCCTCACTTCCTTTTCTTTCCTTCTCTCTTTCTTTGTTCCTTTCCTTTTCTTCCTCCTTTTCTTTCCTTCCTTTCCCTTTTCCCTTTCTTTGCTCCTTCCTTTCTCCTTCTTTCTTTTTCTTTCTCCTTCCATCCCTTCTTCTTTTCTTCCCTCCTTCCCTTGCTCCCTTCCTTTTCTTTCCTTCTCTCTTTCTTTCTTCCCTCCTTCCTTTCTTTCTTTTGCCTTCTTTCTTTCTTTCTTGGACCAGACCTGTGATTTCATGGTGAAGTACTTCCTCTGCTAATGCAAATCAATACCTTCTCTATAACTTATAATCTTAAAGGTCCACCTGGAGCAATGGAGATTAAATTCCTTGCCTGTTTTACAGTCTGTTAAATCACCCAGCTAGTGTATGTCAGAATGACAACTTGAACCCAGACCTTCCTGACTTGGAGGTCAGTTCTCTAAAGTTAGATTGCATATTGTAATAAGCGTAGCATTTGTAGGAGGGTGGGAAAATGTTTCCAAAATCCAGCTCTGAAAACTGTACGGGAGAATTAAAGAACAATCTCTTCATACCCGTTACACTATAAGCAAGACTCTGACCATGAGCAGATCAAGAAACATTCAACAGAATTTTCCTCTACTGTCTCTTCTGCAACTTGTTTTTATCCATATTTCTCTACCCCTGGGTTCTTGTGGCATCTGAAAGTCTAAAAAGCATGCCATCTATGACTTCATCCAAAGCACTGATAAAAACGTTGGAACGAACTGTTCAGTCTCCTTTACATGGCATTCAAGGCCCTCCACAAACTGAAATCACTGAATTTTCAAGCTAATTTCATCTTTATCCCTTTCTTCCTCCTTCCACCTCCCCCACTGTCAAACATGCTCCAGCCAAACAGGAATATTCTTTGTACCCTGAATGTATACTGTACTTCACCATCTCTTTTTCCTGGCTTATTCTACTCTAGACTATCCATCCCCCTTCACCTATTGAATTCCTACCCATATGCCAAAACCCAGCTCAAATTTACTCTACACAGCCTTCCCTGTTCCCCTCGAAGCTAACGATGTTCTTCTCCCTCTCACTTTACATAGTACTCTGTTTTGTAACAATGCTCTCTAAGTTACCTGTGTATATGTCTTATGCCCTCCAAGAATGCAAACTGGTCAAAGAATATAGACAGGTTTAAGAAGAAGAAATGAAAATGATGAGCAATCACATGAAAAAATGCTCCAAATCACTAATCATAAGAGAAATGCAAACTAAAGCAACTCTGAGATTTTGCCTCATACCTAACAGATTGGCAAAGATGGTTAAAAAGCAAATAGAAACAGGCTTTGTTGTGGGGATTATGGGAAGAGGAGCATAAGGCTGTGTCAGAAGACAGAAGGGGGCATTCGGAGAGATGTTGCAAAGTTGATATTGATAGGCCTTGGCAACAAGTTGGATATGGGGGCTTGAGAGATAGTAAGGGTCCAAGAGGGACACTTGGTTGTGTGCCAGAAGGGCTAGGAGGATTGTGGTATCCTCGAGAGTAATAGGAAAGGTTGGAGGAGGAAACATACTGAGTTTAGTTTTGGACGTGTTGAGTTTAAGATGTCTACTGAACACTCATTTCAAGATATCTAAAAGGCAATTGAAGGTGTGAGATTGGAGGTCAGCAGGGAGGTTAGGGTGGGATAGTAGATTTGAGAATCATTAGCATAGAGATTATAATTAATCCATAGGATCAGAAAAGATTACCAAGAGGTATAGAGGGAGAAGAGAAAAGGGCCCAAGAGAGAGCCCTGTGGGACACCTATGGTTAGAAGACATGACCTGGATGTCCGCCAGCATAGGTGACTTAGTTAAAGCAGTCTGATAAGTAGGAGAGGAACCAAGAGAGGGTAGGGTTCCAAAAACCTAGAAAGAAGAGGGTGATCAGTTGTGTCACACACACTTCAGAGAGGTCAAGAAGAATGAAGATTGAGAAAAGACCATTGGCTTAGGCAGTGAAGAGATCATTGGCAACTTTGGAGAGAGCCATTTTGGTGCAATGAGAATAGAGAAAGTGTAGACGCAGCTTGTAGGCAGTCTCCTCGAGCAATTTGGCCACAGAGCAGAAGAAATAAAGGAGAAAAGCAATCAGGTGAAGGGTGTTTGAGGATGGGGGAGACATGAGCATATTTGAAGGCAGCAGGGAAGGATCCAGTAGCCAGGGAGAGATCGAAGATAAGTGATGAAGTGGAGATGACAGAGGAGGCCATATGTTGGAGGAGACAGGGTGGAATGAGGTCTCTCGTTCAGGTAGGGGGTTAGCCTTGGTGAGGAGCTAGGCTGCCTCTTCCTGTGAGTCGGGCAAAGGAGGACATAGTGGCAGAAGGCATCTGAGAGATGTGAGATGAGGAAGAAGGGAGAAGAGGAAATGATTGGCCTTGACTTTTTCTGTGAAATATGAGGCAAAGTTCTCAACTAAGAAGGTGAAGGGAGGGAGAACAACGGAAGGTTTGAGGAGGGATAAAAAGGTCTGGAAGAACCGCTGGGGAATGAATCCATAAGGGAGGTGCATTTATATGTACAAAAAATATTTATAACAGCTCTTTTCTGGGGGCAAATAATTGAAAACTGAGGGGATGCCCACCACTTGGGGAACGACTGAAGAAGTTGTGGTATGTGATTGTGATGGAATTCATGGGGAATTGGAAAGGATGAGCAAGATGCTCTGGGAAAAAGCCTGGAGAGACTTGCATGGGCTGATGCAAAGTGAAATGTACTGTGTACAAAGTAACAGCGATATCGTAAGTTGATTAGCTGTGAATGACTTAGCTGTTCTCAGCAATACAAGGATCCAAGACAACCCTGAAGGACTTAGGATGAAAAATGCTATCCATCCCCATTGTTTGAATACAAATTGAAGCATTAGAGTAGGGTTTGGTACTGAAAGGCAAATGGAGAGGTGGAAAGCCAACTGATTGTGGTCAGGTAAAGAGATTTGGGAATTTTGAACGTGACAGTGGTGCATTTGTGGCTAATGACAAGATCAAGGTTATGATAATCTTTGTGGCTGAGGTGGGGTAGAGGAGAAGGTCACAGGAAGTGAGTAGGTTGAGGAACTGAGTGGTTAAAGTGTTGGAGAGAGATTCAGTATGAATGAGAATGCAAAGGAGGGAGGTCAGCTTACGTAGCCCCTCCTTACAGCATAGCTTGGCCCTTTAATTATAGATGTGGACGCAGCTTGGGCAAAATCTGTCTCCTAAAGAACACAGTTGTTCTCCAACATTAGAACATGCCCCGTCCCTTGGCGTCACTTCAAATTTCAAAACATTATGTAAATATAAGGAAAGCCCAAGCAGTCGAATGGAATACAAACCGATTATTATAGAATCCAAAAACCTCGCACCAAGTCCTCATTCTCCTGTTTATTAGTTGTATGTCTGTTGTACATTTCTTTGAAACTCGGTGTCCTCTTCTGTAAAATGGTGCTAATAATGCTCACCTTACGTACTTTATAAGACTGTTCTGAGGAAATCAGATCACAAACCATTATGTATCTGTGAGCCACTGCTTTCCTGTCTGCTGCCCTGTAACTGCCATCTTCAACAAAGGCAAACATAGAGTCAGGGGTCACGTAGTCTCAGCCACTAGGCTGTGATAAATGCTCCACTTAGATGTTCAACAGCCCTGCTGTTCACAGTGACTTGTCTCTCATTTAAATACTTTTTAAGATCTGTTAAAAACACTTACCTTGATCAACCTAGGCACTGTCAGATTGCATTAGCTTCAAACACCAGTCATTCCATCTGCAGCCTCTTTCTTTCTCTATGGGATATTATATTGTTGCCTCCTCTTTTTTTAAAAACCAGATTATGACCCGCTCCTCCATTCAGCCTTGTTGACATTCCTTTGTCAAGAAATTGGTCGATTTAATAAATTACTATCCCTAATCCACCAGTCTCTGAGAGAACTCCAGGGTGCTGTCAGAGGTGAAACCACCATCAATCAGAGGCTGGAAGTGATCTATGATTGTCTCATTAATAACAAAGTACCTGACTTATGGCAGGTAAGTGGCACATAGTTTTCTATTCAGAACTTTGGATCAAAGATACATAAATGAAATCAATGCTCTTTTGCATGTCAACACTTAACTTTTAATCAACAGATTGACCTTTCTGTGAAATCAAGTTTGTGCCAACTCTGGGAAGATGCTTTATATGATTAGGATAGTCCTTGTGTCGTGCAATAATATCTTTTTTTAAGTAAATATTTTATTAACAGTAAGATCAATAGTTAGGTTTGCTCAATAGCAATTTTTATTTTAAATTACTTACTAACCAATAAGTTAAAACACTTTTTCAGTCCTTTCCCTTAGTCTTCATCAGTATGCTTTTGGACACGCTACCATTATTCCCATCAATGACTTAGATCAAACATTCCCTCATGTGCTCCAAGCCAGACTAAAATGTAATTTGAAAATATTTAACAAAATAAAAAATACAAAGGAATATAGATAATGTTAAGATGTGGTTTTCTAAGTCAACATGCAGCCCACAGGGATCCTTATGTATCGTTTAGGGGCCCCCATTTCTATTTGAATTTACCACCACTGACTTAAATGAGTAAGCAGAGTCCCCTGGATAACTGTAAACACTCAGCACTCTTCAAAGTAGAGTTCTCCTTCCTGTTTTAGAGTAATGGTTGATGGGATGGACCAATTATGACTAAAAAGAGACCAGGAAAAGTTATTTCTAATAAGGTAAAAAGCAATTATAGCATCTTGTTGGTAGCAACAAGGAAAAGAAGCAATGGACATTCTCAGAAATAGCTTTGCAACTTTGGCCAAGTTCCTTCAACTCTTTGGGCTCCACTTCCCTCATCTGCAAAATAAGGGGTTGAGCTTGGTGCTCACTAAGGTTTTCTTCCAGCTGTAACATTCTCTGACTCTGTGAGTATGATGAGAAGCTACCAAGCCCAAACTAGCATTATAACTCTGGGCATAGTTACTCCTCTAAACCTGTCTATAAAATATAAACAATAATATAACTTAAAACTATCAGCTAGGTTAAGTGACTTGCCCAGGGTCACACAAGTAATAAGTGCCTGAGGATGGATTTGAACTCAGATCTTCCTGGATACTCATTTGGAAAATGGCTTCTTCCTACAGTGGTTTCTCCCTGTTTGATTCTAAAGTTCATTATTAGAATTTGCAATAAAATACTTAGCAATCTAAGAAGTCATTCTTTAAACAAAAAAAATCTGACGTGTCTGTCTCTTAATCCCAACAGCGAGCTTCTTATGATACCGGAAAGGTGTTGTCTGCCTGGGTCACCTTTCTCCTCCAACGACTTGCATTTATCAACAACTGGGCAAAAGTGGCCTACAACGCTATACATTTTCGGTAGGGGTGGCAGATTAGCTGGAAAGTACTTGTTGAAATGCAAATCTCTGATATCTAGATTTTTTTTCAAATCTAGGCTAATGCCATTTTAGAGAAATGGAGACCTCTGTTTTAAGCAAGCATTCAGTAAGCATTGTGATCCTGCACCAGGAAAAGTGAGGCAGGCATATCTAGCTCTCCTTTCCGAATAGCAGCTGAGGGCACAGGAGTATCTTATTACTCAGAACAAGATTTGATAAGATCTTTATAGAAAAACTGGAGAAACAAAAGCATTTTTTTAATGATCCAAACTCTTCCTAATTCTAAGAGTGCGGAAACCTAAAATTAAAAGTTAATCTACCTTAAAACTTTCCAAAAGTCACAAGAGTATAATAAAGATAGAATTCTACAATTAAAATAGCTGGATTAATAAAAGTATAATATAATAATTGCAGCATACCTCTTTAGTAAGGTTAAGGACTAGTCCTATGATTTTATTCCTAAAGGAAACTCCCAGGTGAGGAGACTCCCTGCTCTGATGCACCTGGAAACTTTTTCTGTTACTTTTAATCTTAAAAGATTGACAAGAACACAGAGCTAAAGTGACTTGACCAGCATCGTACAGCCAGCCAATATTTATCATAGGGCCCAGGCCAGGTCTTCCTGGCTCCAATACCAGTTCCCTATTCACTGTACCACACTGCCTGTCATATATCTTTTTAAAAATTTTTTAAATTTTTATTTTTGTTTAATTATTAATTTAATTTCATCACCTTTTTAATTTTAATTAATGTTTAAAATTTTATTTAATTTTTAATTTTAATTTTGAAATTTTGTTTTAATTTAATGTCTTGTCTCTACCTCACCTATATTCCTCCCTGTATACCTGCCCTGCCTTCTCCAAGACAGCCATCCTGTTTAACAAAAATTTTTTAAAATATACATATATAGATGTTATAAATAGATGATAGAAAGATAATATAAAAGTAAAAAGATAATATAAAGATGTTACTTTTTAAATGATAAAAAGTAGGCAACATTTATATAGCACTTTAAGGTTTTGTGACTGGTGAAAGATGAATCAACTGAGGAAACAAAAGTTTGAGCTTCCAATCATATCAATTTATTAATCAATTTATGCCAAATGCATAACAAATTGGGACCAGGTCTGCCTCCTCAGCTTTAGCACTGGACTCTAACACAAGGGGAGACAGATTTTTATACATTAAAAACAATTAACCAAATAAGATCAATTAATTAAAAGAAAACAATTAACTAGGACACAAAACTGAGTTATCTGATTTCTAATTGGAAGAAAGATTAGGGACTTTCTGAGTTGGGAAAGGGGAGCAAACAGGTGCAATTCCCTGAAATCAGAAAAAGAGGGGTTCCACCCACCCCCCCAAAGTGTCAGTATTCCATCAAAAGAACATGGAAACAATAACTGTTAGAGCAGTATGGAGCATTTTCAGATAAGACACATAGGTTGCTTGAGATGTACAGTTGTGAAAAAAAACCCCTTGCATCAGTCTTTGGATCCAACTGGGTTTCTGGTCAGCACAACCTAATTCCTTAGTTAAAGGTCTCTCTAAGGAGCAGGTAGAGGTGGTCCAGCTTTCCAGCCTCTCAGGGCTAGCTTCAAACAATGCAATAAAGTTTCCTCACAATTCAAGAAGTTTGACTAGACCCATAATTGAACAGAAAGGGAACTGAGCTAGCTCCAGAACTGAGTCACAAAATAGAGTCAGTATGGTTCACCCAGTTCCCACAATTAACCACTTGCTGTTTTAATTCTCTCAGTTTGCATATAACTCGAGTAAACAGAAGAGTTGTTATGAAATACTATCTGTGATCATGCAAAACAGATTAAAAGATTTATTAGAAATCAAGTTTCTGTCCATCAAATCTGACTTTCCCCATTATGAAATTAGACATGTATTGCTGAGCCAAAATTGCCCTCTGTCTCTAGAACTGAGTAAAATTTGGCTTCAGCTCCTCCCACCTCCTCTGCCTGCCCTGCTACCCAACTAAAAGCCCAAGGCCCTCCTACCTTCTTGCCAGCTTCCTTCTGCTATAAAATACCTGTTTCCAGAGAGGTAAAGGCCTGCTTAACTGATTCTTACTAAGGTAGAAATAACTGGTAATAGCTTCATAAGCTAACTGTCTTGAGTAAAGTGATGTTTAAAAAGTTCGAGAGACATAGTTTCTGGATAATTTAATCATTTTATTAATAAGGCTAGCATGCTATTAATAAAAGAAGTCTGTAGCACTCTTGAATACCAAAGACCCCTCATGGTGGTAGGCTCACAGTTTATATGCCCTTGGAAGAGTGGGTGTTCCTGGGGGTGGTAATCAACTCTGATTGGTTAACAATTAATGAGAGAATGAATATTACAATGAGAAGTGGGCTGTATTACAATGAGGGTCTTGAGGTACCTCACACTAAGCACCCAAATCTTGGTCAGAGAGTCTTATCAACATACATATCACCTGTCTGATAAAAGGGAGAATCCACATTTTCACAGATGAGTCTGAGGAATCACAGTGAGCAGGAATCCACCTATTAGCCCAAACTTAGATTTTTTTTTACTGTCTTTGATAAAATCTCAGCCGTCCTGGCTTGGTAAGTCTTTGAGAAAGATTTTCCACACTGGTTGATTTCTGGATGAGGAAGCAGAAAGGGGGACAACCTTGGTCATGATTCAATAATAAGCTGTTAATACAAAAGAGAAATAATCATTTCTCTCGGTAATAATTTTAATACCTTTCCTAAGGTATGAAACTCTAACATGGATGGCATTTGGAATTAGTGGGAATGAGGAAAATTTTCTCAGAACTCTTTAATATATAAGTAAACCATAAGGCTAGACCCAGACATCAGACACTAGACCCAGACCAGAGTCCAGTGTATGTGTCCCTGTTCCCCCTCATGCCTGCTCTAGCCCTGAAGTTCTATCCTCCAGTTGGTGCTCCTCTCATCATTCCTGCTTTCCCGATCACTATGGCACGCATACCCCAGTTCCATTTGGGAATCGAAGACTACCTAGCCCTCTTCTTATTCATAGGAATACCAGGGTTCCACGAGGAAAGATCCAGGCTCCCAGCTTGCTAGGCTGGGCTTATAGAATGAAGTTTTGTCATTCACCTTGGCTCCCCATCCATCACCACAAGCTTTGAGTGAGCTCAGCCCACCAGGCTACACACTGGGTAATGGAGGGAGAGCAGCTACCATCCAGTCCTACAGTATTAGGAAACCCATCCATTTTATTTTGGGGATTCACATGTTTCGCTGCCTGTCCTCGGCACTATTGGCTATGCTGAGGTAATTTCCAGTCTGACAGAGGATGGGAGTTGCAAAACCTCGTCAACGATGTACCCAGAAAAGGCATTCCATCTCTGTCCCACAGTTTTCCTGGGAAGAAGGAGGAGCTTGGGTTAGCTGCCTTCCTCCTTCATGCTTATTCAAAGGTTAAGGGTGGCAGAAGGGACTGATGCTGGGAGCTCCCAACATTAAGACTATGAGAGGAAAGAGGGAAAAGGCAAGTTCTCCCAGATTCGGCAGGTAGGAGGGGTTGAAGGAAGGGATGTAGAACCTATGTGGTTTGTGCTATGGTCCACCTGAATGACCACCCCTGACATATGCATTCTCCCTTTCCTCATTCTGTGCTTTAATTTCCCTAGAAGCCAGAAAGGAGCCCTCTAAAGGGAACATGTAATGGGGGCAGGAGGCCTAGTTGGTGGCACAGTGGATAAAGCACAGGAGTTTGGAAGACCTGAGTTTGAAGCCTGCCTCAATTGCTTACTAGTCCCTGAGCAAATCACTTAACTTCTCTGCTCCTCAGTTTCCACAGCTGTAAAATGGGGGGATTAATAGCGCCTACTTTACAGAATTGTTGTGGTGATCAATTGAGTTAACATCTGCAAGGGGCTCTGCTAGCTATCATTGTCGCTGATGTTATCATATGGGAAGGATAGTGCTTAGAGATCCCAGCTGAGGAACTAGAATAGGGGAAGAAAAGGAACTGGAGGAGACGATAATTATCATCTCCACTTTCATGCTACTATATAGGTTGTAACCTATAGATACAATGATACGGAGACCAGAAGTGAATCAAGGTATGTTTGTGCCTAGCTTCTGAGAGTAACCCGGGTCCTCTTCTGTTGGATATTTTTAGATTAGTCCTGCTTGCTTAAGGTCAGACCAGCCAAGCAAGTGCCTGGATCTAATAGGACCTAAAAGTTTTATTTGTGTGCCCCTTGGTTTGTGTTTTTATGTAACAACACATAAACATTGTGTGCCTTTAGTATATGGTAACCCTGATATCTTCCCATCAGTCAGTCAACAAGGATTTATTTACTAAGCACCTACTATGTGCCAAGCACTGTGCTAAATGCTGGAGTTACAAAGCAAAAGCAAAAATAGTCCCTGCCCTCAAGGAATTTCCTTTGTAATCACAGATACAACATATTTTGTGTGTGTGTGTGTGTGTGTGTGTGTGTGTGTGTGTGTAGATAGAGATATATACACATATGTGTATGTATATATATTTATACATATGTGTGTACATATACATATACATATATACATATACATATGCATATAGATAGCTATGTGTATGTAAGCAGATGCATACAAGATATATACAAAGATGGTGACCTTGGAGGGAATTCACCAGTACCTGGGAGAATGAGAAAAACTTACTGAGGAAAGTGACACTTGAACCTAATAAACCAGGGTAATTCTTTATAAATATTGCTCCTTTGCAAACTTTCTGGCATCGTACATTCATCCTCCTCTTCTCAGATTCATAAGTTGGAGTGGAAATGCTTTATAAATGCCTCAGTCTAAGTCTTGAATATTCAAACTCTTCTAAACCCAACGTAATGGTCACTACCTAAATCTCCCTCTAAAAATTGAAACCCCAACAATGTCCCTAGAGGTAGAGACAGAGGAGGCTCCTGAGCAGGTTTTGTACTGGATTCTTGCACAGAAAATTCTCTTCACAGCCCAATAGCTACCTACCCCTTTTCCTTCATAAACTTCAGTTACAGATGTTCTATAGATACCTCTGTGAAGGTAAAGAATAGAAAGCCTGAATTGCACTAGGTACTAAAATAAAAAGGAAAAGAAATTAAGAAGAGGTTAGAAAGAGCTGGAAGAATTAAAGAAATAGGAAAGGACTCTATTTAGCACCTCTCTAGCACACTTATCATGTACTGTTTTGTCTTCTCTATGTTGACATCTTGCTCTCCTACTTTATTGTAAGCTCCATAAGAACAGGGACCAGGCCTTATCTAAACTCCCCAGCACCTACGATATATGCATAGTGCAACTAGTATCTTTTTGGTACTGGCTGAATAGAAATGAATCAATTCAGTTGGGATCTTATAAATTTAAGAAAGGTATTATGGCATCAGCCATCTCAAAACCTATTCTATGCCTACTTTCAGGTATATTAAAATGACTACAGTTTGGAAGCATTACTTTCCAACTCAGAATAAAGACTTTGAAGAGAAAGCAGAGGGAAAAGAGGCAGATCCCGCTAACTCCTTTCCTACCCGGTTCTGGCTTCCAACTTTCTTCTTCCCACAAGGTAGGAAGGAACCTGGGGCTAGCCCTTGGTGAAATTGTCAAACTGGTGCCCTTACACATCTCTTTTGGCACCCATTTTCCCCCTCATCTGTGTTCCCCATCTAAGCCTGACCTCTTCTGATCCTCCCTCACTCACCCCGACCATTGTCCAAACAACTCCTTATAACCTCACCTCTCTACCTTTCCTTTCAAACCAACCTATCTAATATCCCGATCCTTCTGAGACTCAGAAGGGGGCATAAGGGGACATATTCAAGAGATGTTGCAAATTGAAATCAACGGGCCTTGGCAACAGCCTGGATATAGGGTGTAAAAGACAGCGATGCCTCTTAGGTTGTAAGTCTAAGGGACTAAGGATGGTGTTGCCCTCTACATTAATAGGGAAGATTGGGGGATGGGGGTGGGCAGTGAATAGGGGGGGAAGGCTTAGGGGGATAGATAATTATTTGTTTTGGATATATTGAATTTAAATTGTCTACTGGATATCTAGTTCAAGATGCCTTAAAGGTATGGGGAGATCAGCCCAGAGATTGGGGCAGGAAAGAAAGACCTGAGAATCATCGGCATGGAGATGGAAATTACATGCATGGGAGCTGATGAGATCACCCAGAGAAGAGAAGAGGGCTCCGGATAGAATCCTGAATGACACCTACTATTAGAGGGCATGGTCTGGAGGAAGATCCAGCAAAGGACACAGAGAAGGAGTGGTCAGAAAGTAGGAAGTAAACCTCTTAGAGAGAAGAGAGTATCAAGAAAGAGAGTGATCAACAGTGTCAAGAGCTTCAGAGAGGTCAAAGAGAAGAGGACTGAGAAAAGACTACTAGATTTGGCAACTAGGGAATCATTAGTAACTTTGGAGAGAGCAGTTGAATTGGCATGATAAGGTCAGAAGCCAGACTGTAAGGGGTTAGGAAGAGAGTAAGAGGAGACAAAGTGGAGGCATTTATCACAGATGGCCTTTTTGAGGAATTTAGCTACAAAGGGCAGAAGAGAAACAGGATGTTATGTGGGTGATATAAGCCAGGTCCATCCCTGTTAAAACCAATGAGTTTGTGCAATCAGAGGAATGACTCCAATACTAGGTGTTAGCCTGCTCTTTTACAGAGAGAGAGAGAGAGAGAGAGAGAGAGAGAGAGAGAGAGAAATATCTCACTTCTCTGCTGTTCTTCCAACTACCCACCTCTTACCTTAATCAGTTCTGGGCCACTCCACAAGAATTAGTGGGCTCTTGCAAAATCAACAAATAACTAACCCAGAATCATTGCTTTTTTTTAGAAGGGTGGCAATGAACACCAGAATCCTGTGCTGTTGGACATTCTTCTTGGGTACATTGGCCTTGTGCATAGGCCCCTAGGTAAAGGTTGATGAACAGGGGTGGGGGGAAAATGCATAAGGAAGAAGAGGGAATAAACAGGCTGCAGCTTGTTAACCGATGAAAACTCCCCAAAACAAATAGCTGAAAAGGTATTGGTGAGGAAAATGAGAATAAAAGACAACAGAAAGAGATAGCAACTAACCCAAGAGTCTAAGAACCAGAGGATGGCTTTCAGCATGTTAAGAAAATCTCCTTTGGCAGAAGCTCTTAACTTTTGTGTGTCACAGACCCCACTGGCAATCTCATGAACTCTATTAACCCCCTCCTCAGAATAATGTTTTGTTGCCTTCATTCATCATTAAAGGAAATACTAACAAGTTGTGGTATATGATTGTGATGGAATATTATTGTGCTACAAGAAATGATGAGCAGGATGGTTTCAGAAAAACCTAGGAAGACTTATATGAACTGATGCAAAGCAAAGTGAGCAGAACCAGGAGAACATTGTACACAGTAAAAGTAATATTGTAACAATGATCAACTGTGAAAGGCTTAGCTACTCTGATCAAGACAATGATTCAAGACAATTCCAAAGGACCCATGATAAAAATGCTATCCACCTCCAGAGGGAGAACTGATGAATTCTGGGTGCAGATTGAGGCATGTTTTTTCACTTTATTTTTCTTGGTGTTTGTGTGTGTGTTTTCTTTAGCAACCAAGGCTAATAATGGAAATATGTTTTGCATGACTTCATGTTTATAACTTATATCATATTGCTTGCCTTCTCAAGGAGTAGGGAAAGGACAGAAGGGAGGGAAAAAATTTGGAATTCAAAATTTTTAAAAATGAATGTGAAAAATTATTAAAAATATAATTGGACAATAATGAAATAAAAAATTTAAAGGAAATGCTAACTTTCACTTAGGGGATGGTGAAAATAAAGCTTTAATTTTTTTTCCATTCAAGTTCACTCTTAAGTCTATCCATGGGAACTTTGAGGATCCATGTCCCCCAGATTAAGAACTCCTCCCCTATGGAGAATTTATGAAATGACATGGATGAAAATCACATAGGATGAGAGCTCATGGAGAGCTTGAGAAGATGACATTTATGTGAGCATCCCCTCTTCTAGAGGCCATGGAACCATTAAAATCAAAACCAGAAAGGATGTCACAAGGAACTTAACTATTAACAAACCAGTTCAACAGAATGCGAGCTCCATGAGGGCAGGAGCTGTTTTCCATTTTTCTCTTCATTATCAGTGACTAGCACAAAGCCTTGACCCTAACAGGGGGCTAATAAATGTCTCTTGTAGTTGAACTGAGCATCCGCAGCCAAGCATTCACATAGACGGCTCCTTGTACACCATGCCAGTTGTCCTGTCTCTCACATACCAATCGTTTAGAATCTCTAAACGTAAAACATATTGTCTTCATTGATTTCAAAGGTGATTGAGTCATTTTAGCTATATGTGTGTGTGTATGTGTGTGTGTAAGTGTGTGTGCGTGTGTATTTGCTGAAAGGTTTGATAGAATTTTCACCTGGCACATATTTTTATGGGCAGAGAACTTTAAGATTCTGTCATCCTGGAGCTTGCTTTGTCTTTTTTGTATGTTTGCTAGAGGCAGCTAGATAGCCCAGTGGTTAGAGCACTGGGCCTGGGGTCAGGGAGGCCTGAGTTCAAGTCCAGCCTCAGACAACTTACTAGCTTTGTGACCCTGGGCAAGTCACTTAAACGCTGTTTGCCTCAGTTTTCTTATCTGTAAAATGGGTTGTGAGGATCTAATGAGATAATCTTTATAAAATACTGAACGCAGTGCCTGGCACATAGTAGGCACTATGCAAATGCTAGCCATTATTACTATTACCTCAGTGGCTCTCTCCTGCTGTATTTGGAAATTATGAGTTTTCCCAGCAGCCATGAAGCTTTGTACCTCTCCAAGTTAACAATATCTAATGCCTGGGAGACATTGGTGGGAAATGTTTGTGTGTTTGTTGTTGCTGTGTCTTTGAAGCAAATATCCCTTTGTAAAAGAAAAAAATACAGCACCCAGAATGCAAAGCTCTACTCCAGGTTAAAAATGCCTAGAGTATTGTTGCATTATCAATACTCTTCCATCTCCCATTTCCCTGCCCTCCGTGACTGCTCTTTACCAAAGCAAATAGTATACTACCAAGCACTCCCTGAAAAAGCTGCTGGAACTTGGGGAAGAGAGGAAGGTTCAAAAATGCCTCTCTCCCATGTTAACTGTAGTAACAAAAGATAAAGAAATTACATTGGAAGGGTGGGAAAGCATTGATTGCAAAGTCAGAAACCTGGATTCCAATTTTAATTTCTACTTACTACCTGTGTGACCTTGGGCAAGTCACTTAACTCCTCTGAGACTCCATTTCCTCACCTGTAAAATGAGGGAGTAGACAAGATCTCTAAGATCCTTCCAGCTCTGAATCTATGATATTATAATGAAGACCCTTAACCTACACTGATGCAAGTATAGTTATGGGGAATCATAGTTTGAGAATTAGATTCACTTCTGTGCTAAAGAGTTGAACAAAAAGTTTGTGTGAGCTAATGAAAACAAGAGATCAAAAAAGGTAATCTAGACTAGCTGTTCTCAAAGTAGGGTCTGGAGACCCCTGGGAGTCTCTGAGACCCTTTTACAAGGTGGGTGAGTTCAAAACAATTTTCATAATAATACAAAGATATTTTAATGTCTAATACAGTAAATATCAGAAGATATAACCTGTTGTGGTTTCATGGTGTATTGTGGTGGCACCATCTCAAAGAATTCAGAGTCAGGCCACCTCTAATCCAAGTACAGGCATTTATTGAGGATTGATGCCCCTTAGAAGTAGCCTAGGTTCCAAGAGGAAGCAGCAACTTCAGACAAAGCAAGATAGATTTTTATAAGGTAAAGATACAATTACCTAACAGAAATTATGAATATTAAAAAGGCAGCACGGGTTCGTTAAGGGATTAGGTTAAGGAGGTGTCCCTTCTATGGTTCAGTGGTCAAACATCCTGGTTGTGCTGCTCTCCAGTTGACTAGCTACTGTGGTCCTGTCTGGTCAAGATGGATAGTTAGGTATTGTGGGCCTGTCTTAGACTAAATGGATGATGTGATTGTGGTTGAGTACGAGAATACACCTGTTCAAATATGTGAATTGGATCTGGGGGCAGTGACTAGGTAGGGGCAGTGGCAGTATTGAGTCTGGGGGCCTGCGGTGTGGTTAAAGTCAGATTATGTGGTTAAATCAGGACATGCCTGCTGTTCAGTGGGGCCCATAAGGATGTTAGAATGGTGGGGTTGGGGGCAGCTTTATTAGGATTCCATCATAACCCACATAAACAAAAACTCCTTGGTTGGGGGATAGGATGGGGTTCCTAAGTAATTTCTAAGAATGTAAGGAATCTTGAGACCAAAAAGTTGGAGAACCTCTGATCTACACCAGTGGTTCTTAAAGTATCATATGGAGATAAGATACTAAACCTGCGTGATCAATATTGTGCCAAAGACAAGCCCAATCTTCTTTACATTCCACCAGAATATGAGGTCATGCATTACACAAGTGCCATGTGAGTGATACAGAAAATAAGTATAAGTTGTAATTATCTGCAAGCAATGTGAAAGACAAAGACTGAGGACCTGACTTCCAGTGAGTATGGAGAGCATGGATAAAATTGCAACCTATATAATATATATGCAATATTTACATTTCTTCCATAGCCAACTGAGTATGTCTGTGCTCAAAGTTCAAGCTGGTCTCCCTCCTAGAAAATAAGAGACCTGAAAATTGCTTCTCCACACTCCACTGAACATTTGAAGTTAAATAATAAAAGTGAGGCTCTTCTCATAAAGAGGGGAACTGGGCCTTCTAAGGAGGAAGCAAGGAATAATGATGTTAATGCTCTCAGGTCTTTCAATAATGGTCAGAGAAAAAAGAAACTAATTTGTCATCCTAATAGATAACAGAAAGATCAGCTCTCTTCCCAGGGCATATATCCGGTCAAATTTGATTCTGCTACCACTACCCACTTTTAATGATTCATGTGAGTTCTAACAATACAACCAGAAAGAATTACCAAGGATTACCAAGATTACCAAGGATTGTGAGAAGGAAAAGGAGGAGGAGAAAGAGGAGAATAAGGAGGAGGAGGAGGAAAAGAATAAGAAGAACAAGAAGAAGAAAGATGATGATGATGGTGATAATGGCAATGATGATGGTGGTGGTGGTGATCATCATGATCATCCTTAAACAAAGGTGGCATTTCCATTGCTGCTGCTAATTAAAACTTGACTACCATAATTGCCAAATTCTAGAATGCATTATCAAAGGGCTATTTTCTAAACACTAAGAAAAAGAAGTAGTCTACTGTAGATCACTAAAAGACAAGTATTGCTTAATCAAAAGCAACTTGTCAGACAAATCTACTTTCCTTTTTTGATTGGGTAAACAGACTGGTAGATCAGGGAGATGCTGTAGGAAGAGTTAGAGTTCAGCAAAGCACTTGACGAAGTCATGCTATCCTTGGGTATGAATGAGAGGATAGTACTCTTAAGTGGTGTCAGAATGGGTTAAATGACCAGACCCAAAGATTAGTCAGTAATGGATTGATGTCAGCTTGGGGAAGGTTTTTGTTGAACTGCCCCAGAGGTCTGTCTTTGACCCATTTTATAATCAATGATTTAGACGAAGCATAAAAGACTTTGCTTTTCAAATTTGTGAAAAGTCAGAAGGATAGCACCATTTTGAATGACCAGGTCAAGGACTCCACAAGTTCATTACATAAGGTTAGAATGATGGACTGAATGGAATAAGATGAAACCTAAAAGAAATCAGTGTAAAGTCTACACTTTGGGTTCCAAAAGTCAACTTCACAAATACAGAATGGGGGAGGTATGATTGGGCAAAAGTTTGCCTCAAAAATTCTGTGCATTTTAGTGCCCTGAAAGCTCACTGAGCCAACAAGTGTAACATGGCAGCTCTCCCTGACTACATTAATACAGTGTCCAGAATAAATGAGGTCATTATTTCTCTGTTCTCTAACTTGTCAGACCACATCCAGAGTACTATGTTCTACTTGGGGCAAGACATTTTAGGAAAACAGAAAAACTGGATCTTGTCCAGAGAATGGTGACTAATAAGCTGAGAAGATTGTAGACCATACCCTACTGGGAAAGAGGAAAGGAACTGGAGATTTTCAACTTGGAAAAGAGAAGACTTAAAGGAGACATAATATCAGTCTTCAGATATTTGAAAGGACATCATGGGGAAGAGGCATTAAAATTCTTCTGTTTCGTTCCAGAGGTCAGGACAAGGGTAAGAGACAGAAACCAAAGAGAGGGAGATTTAGACTTAATGTAAAGAAAAATTTCCTAACAGTTCGAGTTCCACAGGGGCCATGGGAAGATAGAGATATGGATAGACTTTAATGGAGCTATGAATTGGTCCAAATGTACTAAAATAACAATTTGGGATGTGCAAAATAAACAACTAAACCATTTGTACCTTTTGACCCAGTGGAGTCAGTAATAATAACCATAATGATTTTGATGACAATGAAGATGAAGATGATGATGATGAAGATGTGGCACTTCAAGATTTTCAAAGTGCTTTCCATATATTATCTCACAATATATTTGACCCTCAAAAAGTCTTGGGAGATAAGTGCTATTTCTGTCTCCATTGCACAAATGAAGACACTGAAACAGACAGAGGCTAAATAACTTCCACAGGGTCACACCGCTAGTCTGACGCAAGATTTGAACTCATAGTTTTCTGGCTCCAAATCCATTGCTCTAACAACTACTCCAACTAGTTGCCTCTTTGACCAAAGGAAGTCAAAGACAGAAACAAAGTTCCAATATATATAAACATATTAATGGCATCATTTTTGTGGTAGCAAAAAATTGAAACAAAGTGGGTATCCATTGATTCAGGAATGGCTGAACAAACTATGGCATGTGAATACGATGGAATAAAGTAAGGAATGACAAACATCGAGAACTCAGAGAGACATGGGAAGAATTGTATGAACTGATACAAAGTGAAATAAGCAGAACTAAATTGACAATATTACAAAGTAACTCCTAAAATGACACTGAACCATTAATGTCTTATTCCTTTGATCTAGCCATTTATAATTTCTAATCTACCTGATTATACCATTATCTAGACCAGGAATCAACAAACTATGGTGGGCTGTGGCTGCCTGTTTTTATACAACATGCAATACAATCATATAATTTAAATATAAACTACCTGTTTATATTTAAACAAATGCATTTTTAAATAAAATGTAAAAATGATCCTTAGCACAAGGGCTATACAAAAACAAATGGTGGGTCAGATTTGGCCTGCTAGCCAGAGTTTACCAACATCTGGTCTAGACCACATTCCTCCATATTTTTCATAAGAATAATATGACTTTGTCAAATCCTTTGCTAAGATCCAGGTAAACTCTATCTATAGAATTCTGACCTACCAATTCGGTAACCCTATCAAAAAAGGAAATGAAGTGCGTCTGGCATGACCTGTTCTTGACGAAATTATGCTGACTCTCTGTGATCACCTTTCTAGATGCTCATTAACCATCTCTTTAATGATACAGTTTAGAATTTTACTGGGAATCAAACTCGAGCTCATTGGCCTCTGGTTGGAATGCTCTATTCTCTTCCCATTTTGAAAGTGAAATATTTGATCTTTTCCAGTCCTATGTGATAGAGACCTTTAGATTTTTCAGATATCATTGATAGCGGCTTAGCTATCACATCTATCAGTTCTGTTTGTGTGGCATGTCTAGGCCTGGTGACCTGAAGTCATGAAAGGAAACTAGGCACTTTCCTTCTATTCCCCCTACTCAATTTAGTTATCAACTCTTTATTATCTATTTCTGCTTTAGCAGGGCTATTTAAATCTGTGGAGAATGAAACTATCATGCTTATACATATGGAATTGCAAGTCAGTCTTCTGGGCTGTTCAGAACAGAAATTAGATACTCCATCCAAGTGAGGAGGAAAAATAGCCCAAGTGACAATTCCAGGCCTGTCATGCCACTGGCATCCTGTCAAAGAGTGATACTAATAACTAGTTTTATTAGTAAAATTATAAAATCCAGCAGCAGCAGCCGCTTGGCCATCCGTCATAGGTCATAACTGTTCTAAACGCGAACTATCCTTCATCTCTAAATGCTTAGGTGACTTTGGGAATTAGCTTAGGCCTAAGCCCATACCTCTCTATGTAACATGGATTGATCTCCTCCTCTTCTGAGACAGGAACTAACAAGAAACAGGAGAGGTAGACACAGAGACACATTTAATCAAACAGGCAAACAAGGAGCACAAATACGGTCATCTTGGAAGGGTAAGTAGGGAATTAAGATCAGCAGCTTATCCCTCATCTCTCCTCTCTGGTACGTATTAGACACTTAATAAAATGCTGGTTGAGTTAATTGATTACTGTTATCTGTTTTGACACCACAGGTTTCTTTACGGCTGTGCTGCAGAATTTTGCAAGATCCAAAAAAATCTCTGTGGACTCTGTCAGTTTTAGCCATCATGTAATCAGTGATCCCCAGGATGAAACACTCTCTAGAAGTCTGGCATTTAGAGAGTACATGCTGAAGAAAGCATTTAAGGTAACGAGGTAGTCGATTATTTTCAAAGATACAATTCCTAAATCACATAAGAGATTGTTCCTTTCTCTCCATCCCTCTTTCTAGCTTAGTGGACATACCCTCTGTTGGAAATGAAATCGATCCCAGGAAGTAAGAGGAGAGGAAGAAGAAGCAATGAATGTAGATGACTTTTTCCAGGAGTTTGCATATGAATTGGAGAAGAAATAGAGGATAGCTTGATGGGATGGTAGGATCCCATGAAGGTTTTCAAGGATGGAGGAAGCCTGGGCATATTTCTAGGCAGTTGGGAAAGATCCAGTACATAGGAAAAGATTGAAGATTAGAGAGGGAATGGTTGGACATGGAGGGTAACTTTCCATAAGAGATGAGAGCGGATGGGAGCAGAAGTTGGGCTTGTCAACAAGAAAGGACCGCCTTTCATTATAGGCTAGAGTAAAAGAGCAGAGAACCAGAGATGACATCAAGAATTTTGAGATGTAGAATAAGAAAAAGAAGGACCTTGCAGTGATTAGTGCCTATATTCTCAGTAAAGCTAAGTTATTAGGTAAGGTCTTCTGCCGAGATGAAAGCAGCAACTTGGTGTTGGAGTTTTTAGAGGAAAAGAGGCTTGGAACCACCCAAGTAAGAGCCCAACTGAGATGACATAACAAAAGTTTGAAGTAGACAAGTCAGTTACCTTATAGGATAAATAAAACTTCTTTTGTTTGGCATTTAAACCCCTTCACAATGTAGTTTCTGTCTTTCTGTAAGGCTTACAACACATTATTATCCTTCATACCTTCTACATTCCAACTAACTTGACCTATGTGATATTCTTTTTTATGTTATTCATTTCCCACCTCCATGCCTTTGCATAGACTGTCACCTATACCTGGAATGTATTTTCTAACTTCTTCTTCATAGCTTCCTTCTAAGCTTCACTTAAGCTCTACCTACTACAGAAGGCATTTTCACATCCTCCTAATTTCAGTAGTGGAAGAGGTAGATGCCGGGGGTAATCCAGGGTTGGAGTCTGGCAAAGCATGAAAAGATAATAGGGCAAGGGATTTGGAATTGAAAGATAGTACATAATTAAACTGTTTAATTATAGATTGGAAAGGGAAGAAAGGAATGAAACTAGAGCAGAAGTGGTAGATGACCTGGGAAAGCCCTGAGGGGTAAAGGAACTGAACAGGGGATGATAAGGAGGTGAATGAATAATATGTTTTGGAGTGAGGCGCAGGGAGAGACAGAAGGTTAGAAGGTGTCGGATAAAGTAATTTCAGAGTTTTTGATTGTGGAAGGAGAGCCTGGAGAGGAAAGAACTTGGGAGAAACATGATAGCTGTCTTCAAATAGTTCAAGGGCTATCATAGGCAAATGGTACTGGACTTGCCCAACATGGCATCAGAGGACAGAACAGGAGCAATTAGTAAAACTTACAAATAGGAAAGTTTAGGATCAATGTCAAGAGATACTTCCTAATAACTGGGGCTGTCCAAGAGTAGAAGCTGCCTCAAGAGGTCCTGGGTTCCCCCTCCTTGGGCATCTCCAAATAGAAGTTGAACAACCACTTCTTGGAAATGTTATATAGTAAGGATTCCTTACATATATTGAGGTTGAACTAGATGTCATTTGAGGTCCAAAGCTGTCATAACCGTGAAAGCTTGGGGGATAGATCAAAGGTGTAACCATCCCTGTGATGAGGGAGAGACTGAAGATTTAGGTCATGGGAAGTGAGGGTGTTGATGAAATTGAAGATGTGTGAGAGAACATTACTGTTTACATTGAAATCCCTAAGTTTAAGAGGAAAGGTTGGGTTGAAGAAGACATGTGAACCAGATTCTGAACTCCCCAAGAAAAGGAGAATAATGACCTAGGAGCCAGTAGACAGTTGATACCAGGATCTAGATAAAGTCATATGTCTGGATATAATGAACCTGAAAAGAGAAGTTGATGAGTGGAGGCATAAAGAATGTCTAGAAGTGAAGAGGGCAGGGATAAAGTATGACCTTCTTGGTCTAGTAAAAGGGAGAGGTATGGGAGAAGGCACATCTAATCCTGGGAGAGGGTGGTCAAGGATATGGTGTGTTCTAAGGAAAGTCGTTAGGGCCAGAAGACAGAACTGTGTGGGATGAAAGACCCTCACCAATTTAAAAGTTAATTTATAATAAGGAGCCATCTCAAGGTAGGAACAGAAATAAATTTTATTCAATTCTCGAGAATAGGGTATCCTCTGCCAGCACAGAACAGAACCAGCAAAGGAGGCAGAGTACAAGAGGCAAAGCACCAGTAATTATACCTAAGGCAACAGAATTCCCACCCACCTCTGACCCTTCTCACCATTGGCTGGGAGGCAGGCTTACAATCTGAGAACAAAAAACTAGACAAAGAACTGGGAAACTGAGGCACAGAAACTCCAATTACCATTCCCTTAGTTAATGATTACAACTGAGGTGACATCTATAAATCTAAAGGAGAATAGGATAAGGGGAGGGGGAGACCCTCTCCATTCTTCTACAGTACTTTTACAGTAAAGGAAAGAAGGTCACAGTGACCCTATTCCTACTGAGCAAATGTTTCAACCAGAACCAGAAGAAAGAACAAAAAGTTTCTGGGTAAACTTTCCCAGAGGCTGAGCCATCAGACTCTCATGGCCTCTGAATTTTTCCACTTCCTTATTTCCCTATTTCTTGATTTTTAAATATTTCTTAGTATAGATATAGATACATATTTATACATATCTTCCCTTTGAAGTCTTCATGTTTTACTTACCTCACACAGAAGGAACCCAAGAGCAGAAGATCGAAGATGAAGGGAAGTTGATTCACAATAGAACATGAGTTTTAGCACACAAAATGGAAGGAATGGACAGGGCTGACCTGGGACTTGGGAGATTAGAGCCAAAGTCTACATGAGGAGGAGATAAAAGAGCAATAGCAAGGGAAAGAGGTGGCCTTTGCCTAGGCAGACAGCTATGCCACATCAATGGGATTAGGAAAACAAGTGGGAGTTGGCTAACCATAAGATGGACATGTAATAGATTTTGACTCAGGTTTTCAACCTCAAGAGTGGTACAAGAGATACAGTGCTGGGCCTGGAATCAGGAAGATCCAAGTTCAAATCTAGCCTCAGATACTTACTAGCTGTGTGACCCTGGGCAAGTCACTTAGCCCCTCTCTGCCTCAGTTTCCTCATCTGTAAAATGGGGATAATCACAGTACCCACCTCCCAGGGTTATTGTGAGGATGAAATGAGATAATAATTATAAAACACTTAGCACAGTACCTGCCACGTTGTAGGTGCTTAATAAATGCTAGCTATTTTTATTTTAAATCACAGTTCACTGAGATTGGGTCTGGGATGGGGAGCGTTTCTTGGGCGAGCTAGAGTTCTGGTGTCTGAGTCTCTCGATGGATCTTGGAGACAAGAGCCTGGGGTCTAAGGCATAGCTTGGGAGGCTTGGGTCCTAAAGGCAGGCAACGAGCCTTTAAGGACCTACTATGTGCCAGGCACAATGCTTAAGCTTGAAGATAAGAAAACTAGGGAGGGAAAGGTGTCCCTGCCCAGAGTTGGGAAAAGTGAAGTTGGAGTGGGAAGGGGGAGTAGATAAGAAGAAGGTACATGTGAAGGAGACACAGTGACAGGGTCCAGAGAGTCAAAAGGACAGCTGAACATGTCCAGCCAGGAAGGAGTTCCCCAGTGGGGGAATGGGGCTGGCCGGGCAGAGAGAGGTTTTAGGGTGAGAGGCCTGTTGTCCGGGTCTGAGGTCCTATAGAGACTGATTAAGTGTGTGTGTGTGTGTGTGCGTGCATGTGTGGATGTATACACATAGGACGGACCTCTCTATTTCCTAATGGCAGGTTTATGATTCTCTTGGAACACTGATTTTGTACGACTGCCTCGTATTCTCAAAAACCCACTCCAATCCTACTGCTGTTGCTTCCTCACGGCCTGGAGGTGGCCCCCCCCGGTGTAATTATCTAGCCCTGCTCCTGCTGGAGTGCCTCCCTAGCCTTGTCTGGCCACAGGCCAGCCTCATGTGTTTGAAGAGGCCCCTCATCGGAGGGCTGGGACCACAGAAACTCAGGCCCATCATTCCCTACAGCCAGGGGAGCCTGTCATAGGCATAGGGAGAGAGAGCCCTTCACACTTGTGGAGTTGCTGTCATCTCTGTCCTAGGGTTTGCACTTCAAAAGACAGTAGATAGGCATCTTCTTCTTATTCAGTCCTGTCCAAGTCTTCTGACCCCATTTGGGGTTTTCTTGGCAAAGATACTAGAGCGGTTTGCCATTTCCTTCTCCAGCTCATTTTGCAGATGAGGAAACTGAGGCAAACAGAATTAAGTGACTTGCCCAGGGTCACACAGCTAGTAATTAAGGCCACATTTGAACTCAGTTCTTCCTGACTCCAGGCCCGGCACTCTATCCACTGTGCTGCCTAGCTGCCCAGCCTCACTTACAGCAAAGAATTGTGTTAAAACTTTGGTTTACAAAAATAAAATGGAGGAAAGAGTTATGCTCCATTGGGCCCAAAGTCAGAAAGAACCCAGTTCAAATCCAACCTCAGCTATGCGAGACTCTAAGCAAGTCATTTAACCTCAAGTTTCTTCAACAGTAAAATGGGGATCGTAATAGCGTCGACCTCCCAGGGTTGTTATGAAGATCAGATGAGATATTTGTAAAGCTCTTAGCACAGTCCCTGGCACAGGATAGGTGATTAATAAATGATTGTTTCCCTCTTTTCTTCCTTCTTTTTGCAAAATGATTCTTTACTTTGAAAAATGAATCCCAGTAGGATTTCCTTCAGTAGCCCCTTCTTTAGTTGAAACATGATTGGACTTTTAAAAACTTCAGCCCTCACGCAACCATTCAGTTAGAGATCAAGTCTCCCTCAGAGCCAGGCTTCTCCACCTGCTGGAAACAATAAATTTGTTGTAGCCGATGAATACAGGCCCTATCTGAGTAGGCACAGAGGCCCTCCCTGACAAGACTGGATGTACATCCCCTCACCTCCCCCCGGCTTCAGCAGGCCTTCCTGCCTCCCATCTCTCTATGGCTGAATCCTTGCCAAAACACTCCAGCTGAAAGGCACTGACTTGTTGCCAAGGCGCTCTCTGTGTTATCAGTCCAGATCCCTTCTAGGTACAGTGAAACCTTGATGAATCCCAAATCCTCAGAGACAGAGTAAAGAGGTTTCAGTAATCTAACTGTCAGCTAGAAAATTCATCAGATACTCTTTGTTCTGTTTTAAATCTTATTGGTAATCTTTTGATAAATAAATGATTATCCTTTCCCGGCATCCTAAGCCAAGTTTCCTGAACCTTATCAGATCTTCTAGGGCCGGGGGTACCCGTGAGAATATGACTTTATCTTGTAGGGGATCATGGCTGTAGAAGTAGGGGGTATAGGAGATTGGGGTAAGCATGAAATCAGTGCTGGACAGCCTCTGGAAGTTGATGTTTTGACTAAATGGCTGACATGAGCTTGCTTTCACCTGATTTCTCTTTCTCTAAATGGATTAGTTTTCTCAGATGAGGAATTGAAGCAAACGGGATTAAGTGACTTGCCCAGGGTCACACAGCAAGTGTCTGAGGCCGGATTTGAACTCAGGTCCTCCTGATTCCAGGGCTGGCACTCTATCCATGGCACCACCTAGCTGCCTGTGAAGGTAGAAGGCCGGAAAATATCCTGGTACTTGAAGGGGGTACAGTTAGTTCCATTTTTTTCCAGTCACCAAATGCTCAGGTGGCTTCAGATTCATACACTGACCTGTCTTACATAAGTCTCACAAAGTTTGGAGTTGAAAGGGGAGAGGAAGGGGCAATAACTGAGTGACTCATGTGCTGGACTGGGAGCATCCACGGAGACCATCTAGTAGAATTCCCACATTTTACAGATGGGGAAACTGAGGCCCAGAGAGGTTAAAATTATGTGCCCATGGTCCCACAAGTTACAAGAGGCAGAACCGGAATTTGAAGCCAGGACCTCTGTCTCCACATCCAAGGCTCCTTTCCACAATACCACACCAGAATAAGGAAGACTTGAGTTCAAATCCAGCCTCGGACACTTACTAGCTGTGTGACTCAGAATAAGTAACTTAACCTGTTTTCTTCTGTTTCCTCAACCATAATAATCCATACTAGAATAATAGTCCTTGGGAATTAAGTGAGGGAAAGTAAAAATCTACTCAGTGCTATACTGGAGGGAGGGAGGGAGAGAGGGAGGGAGGAAGAATGGAAGGAAGGAAGGAAGGAAGGAGACAGAGAAAAGAGAGAAAGGGAGGAAGGAAGAGAGAAAGGAGGGAGAGAAACAAAGAGAAACAAAGAAATAAACAAATACACAAGATACCACCTTTAAGTTTAATCAGCATTATTAACATTTTTCTATCAGTTTCTTAGGTCTAGACAATCAATAAAACTATGAAACAAGCCCTAATTTGTAGTTTCACAATTTCTGAGGTGTAAATGCTCACTCTAAAAATTTAACGTCAGCTCTGGGATGGAGGGGAAGTAGGTCTAAGCTGGCTCCAGCACGCCCTGGAATCTACTTCATCATAACCTTTTTCATCAGTTTCCACTGAAAGCTTTCCCTGACGGTGCTTTAGATGACATCCTTCCAAATACAAGCTATTGCCAGGCTCCTGCTTTTATTAAAAGAATGTCTGAGTTCACTGAAGTTGCCTTTTTTTTTTAATTTCAGGACATTAAACGTAACCAAGTTGGAGTTATCATTTTTGGTTTATATATGGAAGGAGCAAAATGGAACCTAGAAGAAAAACGTTTGGATGACCCACTGACTCGAGAGAGATATTCTGATTTTCCAGAAATACATTTTTTGCCCCAAAAGGTAAATATTTAGTCATTTACCACCAAATCATAAGCCAGAGGTTGGCTAATTTTCTTTCTGCATAAATGCAAACCACCTAGCCATGGGCCATGTGACCTACTAATTTTTTTTTCAAAAATTAGCATAGCTCAAAATAACACTCCAATCTGAAATAAATTCAACCCCAAGATGGAAATTTGTTCTTTCTAGGAAACAAGTGCTAAAAACTGAAAAAGAACAAATTGTTTTTTAAAAAAAACAAAACCTTTATTTTCAACAAATGTTTAGAAGTTATATATCAGCCAATACATATTTAAGCACCTACTACATGCCAAGCACTACTAGAATGATGTCTATAGTGGAATAAGCAGTTATTATTGCAGTTCCTTCTTACCAAAAAAATCCACTTTAAAGATAATCCAGAGATAAAGGACATCAGAAATTCCTCTGATAAGAAGAAAAGGAACTCTGTTTTCAATAAATGTGTATTGATTGTAGGGGTTCTTGGAAAGTTGGTTGTAGATTACCAGCCTAGACTATCAAAGTTGAAAATTGGGCCTGAGCCACTGCCAACTAAGTGAAGCTCCATGACGCTGTTAGGTAGAACTGAAATATTTAGAGCACGTAACACCAGGGTGTTTGATAGCTCAATAATAGTCCTGATGATGATAGATGGAGACAGGATGTGACTGGTACTTTATAAACTGAATTAGCAATACAGATCTATTTTGTAGGGTCCTATGTGTTTGATGTTTCTTGATATTTATAACTAGAGTCAACTGGATATATTTTAAAAGTGTTTATAAGTGTATATGATCGGTGCTTATGACATCAATGATACGTACTTGACGTTGGTTATGTATTTCTTGAGATCATTAAATGTGATTCATCTTTTATTGGTTAGTGGCATAGGCGTGATCTTAGCCAAAAAGCCAAGAAAGAGTCTTCATGATGTCAAGAGAAAAAAAAAAAAAGGCCCCTTCTCAAGGGCCTGCTGGAGCCAGTTCCAATAGACTGAAGAGAGCCAGTTGTTAAATTTTCAGTGTGAACATTTACACTTCAAAAATTATCAAAAGCTACAAATCAGAGCTTGATTTTTTATTTTGTTGACTGACTAGATTCAAGAAACTGATGGAGAAAATGCTCATAATCCAGATTAAATGTAGAAGTATGTCCTGAGCTACATTTTTCCCCCCTGGCAAGCCAGTTGTTAAAATATTTACTGCTATACCCTTGCCCCCTCTGGCAAATTTATGGGAGGAAATGGACAAAAATCACCTGGAATGTAACCTAGTTACACTGTGATCTGCTCCATTGTAGACAACAGCCATGCTGGCAAGATGGCAAATCCACTGGAACCCTGGAGTATAGCTAGGTCTCAATTAGTTCAAATAATACATTTCCTGAAGTAGTCAATGTTATTTAAGTTTGCACTCTATATATCTATTGGGCTAGAACCAAATATCATGTTTTACATAATTATGACTTGAAACAATGCAAATTCAGATACACATAACTCCATCAGTGTGTGCATCATTCAAAGTAGTCAGGACCCAGCTAATGCACTAAAAACCTTTTTTTCCCTGTAAAATGGGAATAAGCATACTTCTATTATCTACCTCAGAGTTGTGAGGAAAACATCTTGCAAACCATAAAGTGCCACAGAAGTGACAGCAGCTGTTGTTATTATAAAGAAAACCATGGCCATGATGCTTTAAAATGATCTGTTTTTCTGTCATAATACTCAGTATCAGCTACGTTATTATCCAGCCTCTTGTTTCACTGAGTTTATAACAAAAACCCCCAAATTGAGAGAAGAAAAAATGTCATTCAGTTTCCCTGAATTATGTAATCTGACTGCTTGATTTTTTTTTTCTCATTTCAAACAAAGATTTCCACTACAGTTAAGGCTTTAAAGGATGTCATCAAAACCCAGAAGTTTTATGAATGTCCAGTCTACCGGACTCCTCGGAGGACAGAATCAGTGGCCTCTCCTAGCATGTTTACCAACTTCATAACGTCAGTGTTTTTGCAAACACAGAAGCCTCCCCCTCACTGGATTATAAGACGGGTGGTATTGCTCTGTGAACTCAATGAATGAAAGAAAACGTCTTTCGTATTTATCCTTAGCCCAGTAAGGTTTAGCATCTGAGAAGAAGCACTAGACCAAACCATAAAAGAGAAGTTGTATGTTAGAAAGCAGGCCGTGAGCATCTTCAATAAATATTTAACACATGTATGTGTCCATTTCAGCAAAGGCCCCTCAAATTTTCCCCAACCCTCCCTTCACTCTTTCCCCACCCTCACGCTCAAATCCGACGCAAACCTAAAATTGCAGAATTGTAAAGTGCTTTAAAGATCATTCCTGTCCAGCCTCCCCATTTTACAGATGAGCAAACTGAGGCCAGCAAAGACAAGCGACATACCCAAGGTCCCACAGCTAGTTAATGGCAAGGCCAGAGCTAGAGCATCTTGGCATTTATCCGGTGCCCTTTCCCCTATCCATGTGGTCCTTGCAGCGCAGGTATATTGAAATGATTAACGCTTGCCGTTGATGACAGTTCAATTGAATCGAACATTTCTTAAAAGTGCCTGTTCTGTGCCAGGCGCTGTGTTACGTGCTGGGGATACAAAGACAAACTTGTTGATTCTTTTAATTCCATTGACTCCTTCCACATAATGGTAATGTACTCATCCATCGGGCTTTGCTCCTCTATTCGTGTTTCTGTATGCCAGGAGCTCTGTTCTCCCTAAGCTCCTAACCTGCATCCCTACCACTCCGGCCACCCCAGGTCCTTTCCTCTCCCTCCTACTATTCCCCTTCCCTGCTCACTTTTTCCCTCTCCCTCCTCTCCTTTATTCCTTCTCTTCCTTCCCCTTCTCCCCAGCTCCCTCTACTTGGTACGCCATCATACCCTGATACCCTGCAAGGCCAAAGCTGAAAAGGCTATTAGCTCACAAGACTTCTATAAATTGATTTCCTCAAATTGAAGGTTTCTTTAATCAAGGTTGTGAGATCTGGCTGTCTTCATCCATCTTGTGGGTTTCCCTATTGCCCTGGCTTGAGTTTAAAAGCCTGGCTTCAGCCAGTACCAGAATTAAACCAGCACTTTTCCAAACAGCCCCAGAATTATACAAAAACCTTGCAGTCAGCTCCTCGCACAGGGAAGTCAAGCTCGTGGTCCCCTGTGCTAAATAATCAATAGCTGCCCCTCTGGGGCTAAATGCAATGACTAAGAGGCTGCTAAGTTGCACCTATTCCTTTGCTATTTATTGGGGGTGGGGGAGCATCTTAGCCTTCTAAGTCTCCTTCACTCGGTCAGTCTAAGCACCGCATCATTTGAACCCACCAAATGACGGCTGCTCTGGGAGGTTGACACACTTAAGTTAGTTCAAGGGAACCGATACTTAAGACAGCCAATTCTTTGGGCTGCCTCTTTATGAAAGGCTAAGTGACCAGGCTATGATCCCCTTCAGGGTAGGAATCATACCTTTATGAGTTTTCGTGAACCTCGCAGGTCCCAAATGAATGCTTGTTTGAATGCATCTGGAAAGAAATGGACCCCAAACAAGATAATGACAATAATCATGATAGCTAACATTTAAGTAGCTCCTTGACAAAGGTGAACTCACTAGGTCTTCATGACGATCCTTTTTAAGGGAGGTGGTATTGCTACGTCCGTTTTACAGCTGAGGAAGCTGAGAGCTTAAGGGACTTGCCACAGTCAGCTAATGATTGGGACTCAGCAGTTCTCATTAGACTCCTCTGTGGGCTACCACAGCTGGGGGAGAACTGGGAAAGAAGTAAAGGCAGAGCAAGTGGAAGAAGAGCAGGGAGCAAACAAAGCCCCGGGAAGCACCCAGAAGCATCGTTACTGGTGTATTTCTTGGGGAGCAAGGAGCTTTCCCCCTGCTTCAGGAAGCTGGAAACTCAGTCTCTACATGCCCATTGCTATCACCACCACGGGTCTCTTTTTTCCTTTATTAAGGTAAGTGGTTCCTGACGGCTACAATGTCTTTTTTCTATCATTTTTTTTTCCTCTGGCAGGGACTGTGGCATTTGGGACTGGCTTAAGGGAAGCAGGTTGGGGTACAGGAAGAAAAGCTAGCATTGGAACCAGGAAGACCTGAATTCAAGTCTTAAATCTATAACGTATGACTGTGTGGCCCCTGGGTAACTTCTCAGTGCTCTAAGCATTTCTCTAAGAGGCAAGTTGAAGATGCCAAGCTGCACTGGTAGAGGAAAAGTTCTTCATCCTCGAGTTCCTTGTACCAATGAAATAACAAGCCAAGTGCCCGGTGGTGGTTGTTCAGTAGTGTCTAATTCTTTGTGACTTCATTTGGAGTTTTCTTGGCAAGGACAGTGGAATGGTTTGCCATTTCCTTCTCCAGCTCATCTTACAGATGAGAGAACAGAAGCAAACAGAGTGAAGTGACTTGCCTAAGAGCATGTAACTAGTTAAGTGCCCAAGGCCACATTCGAACTCTGGAAGATGAGTCTTTCTGACTTCACATCCGGCATTCTATCCACTGCGCCACCTGAGTGCCTAAGAAAGGTTTTTATGGACTCTTCCTAAAGTCTCTTTGAGCCCTTTCTTCAAGTGGATCAGGTTATCAGCCTTCTAAGATTTTTTGCCCCTTAAAGAACCTTAGTCTGTGTTAATACAGAAGGTCCATCTTTGGTTAAATTCTACTGATATAAATTTATTTAGGACTCCACGCTGCCTGTTATCAAAGGGGGTTTGGGGCCACTATTTTTAAAGTTGGCAAAATATAAAGTAAGATTAATTATTTAAAAAAACCAGAACAAAAACAATAAAAAGTAACAAAGAAATAGATGTTACCAGGCACCTGGGATGAGTTAATTATTGCCAGTGAGGGCTGAGTTTAGCCCTGAGCATCTTGGCAGCTAAGACAAGATTACATTCAAGTTCAAATTAAATTACATGCATACTATGTACCATTTAGCATAATCTGAAACGGATTTGGCACTAATTCCAAAGAACTATTTATTGTGCAGGTCCTTGGACAGCAGAATGGATAAATGTGTAATACCACTTCCCAGGAATCCTGGGGCAGTTTTTCTAAAGGAAAATCCAATGAGACTGTCAGTTTACTTCTTCCTCACCTCTTCCCCACCCCTGCCCCCATCATTTTCCCCTTGGTTCAGCTAGGCCAAGTTCACTCCCAAGAGCTCTTTCACTTGGGTGTACACCTTCTATTGTTCTAATCTGTATAATTTCTCTGGTCTATTTATTTTGACAAAGAAGTTAACTAGCTGTCAGTAACATTTGTGCAACCAGCTCAGTGGGAGGAAGCCAAGCTGGCAACCGTTTGTTGTTCGGTCATATCAGTCATGCTGGACTCTTCTTGGTGGCCTTCTATGTAAGCCGAAGCTATAACATGAAATTATCATTCTGTCTCTGTCTTCTTCGCTCTTCTCAGTGCATGATTTCTTGGACCTCTCTGCCAACACCTGGCAGTGTTGACTTCTCCACTAACTTGACACTTGGGGTTTTCTTGTTAGAGATACTGGAGTGGTTTGCCATTTCCTTCTCTAGCTCACTTCATGAGGAAACTGAGGCAAACAGAGGTTAAGTGACTTGCCCAGGGTCACACAGCCAGTAAGAGTCTGAACTTGGACTCAGGTCTTCCTGACTCCACTGCTCTGTCCACTGTGCCACCTAGCAGTCCCAAACCTGCCCCTTTAAAACAATGTGGGAAGGTGACTTTTATTCTGAACCTATTATTGTACAGTTAGGTCACTGACATTTGATACGTATTAGATAGACATAAATCTAACACTTCTCTCCTAGATAAGAGAATGAAGAGACCACTCAGTCACAAGAGACCATACTGAATCCTCCTTGTCCCTCCTCTGTTAGGCTGAACCTGGCACCACCCTTCTCTTACTCTCAACAAAAGTGGACACTGCAATCTCCCTTATAGGAAGTGGCCAGATCCCAAATCAGATCTCTAGCCATTCCACATATGGGCCAGCCATTTGTATATTAGATGGAAGTTTCCCCACACATCTATATTAAAAATGAAAAGCACTGCTTAAACACCTATGTGCCAAGCATTGAGTACACAAATGCAAAAGCAATAGAGTTCCTGCCTTCAAAGAGGGGGACACAATAAATCTAGGGGAACAATCATAAAAGCTACTAACCTTCCACTTCTGACTTCTCCTTCCCTGTTACCCTCCCAGGCTCTTCCTCTTCCCACCCAAGATTCTGTCCTAGACTTTGACACCTTCATCTGTGTTTTAAAAAAAAACAACACAAAAATGTTATTTTTTTCATGTTTCTTCCATTAACCTTCTATTATAAGCTGAAGCTATAACATCAAATTATCATTCTGTCTCTGTCTTCCCCTTCACTCTTCTCAGTTCAAGATTTCCTGGACCTCTGCCAACATCTGACACTGTTGACTTCTCCACTAACTTGACTTTTCCCCAGTCTTCTCAACTACTACTTCTGTTACCTGCCCAGTTTTTTCCTCCTCCTCCCCTCTTGATGTAAGGTTCTGTCCTGGGTCCTCCCTTGCCCCCCATCTTTCCTTTCCTCTCCTACTCTGTACTTGGTAACCTGATCCACTGCCATAGTTCAATGATCACCAGTATACAAATGTCTTCAGCCTTATATTCCCAGCTACTTGTCAGAAATTCCCATTAGCATGGCCAACTTAGCCACATCACAGAATCAAAGAGTTATAAGAAAGATCAGAAAATAAAAATCTAATTTAACCCATACCAAATCAAGAATCCACCTTATAATTTAACAAATGGTCGTCTAGCTTCTCCTAGAAGACCTCCAATGAAGGAGGACCCGTTACCTTCCGAAGCAGCTCAGCTTTTTGGATAATGCTGTTAGAAATTGTCTTTAATATGAAGCCTCATTTGACTCCCTTTTATTTTCAATCATTATTCCTAGTGCTGGCTTCTGGGGCCAGAAAGAATAAATTTACTGACTCTTCCATAGGGCAACCCTTCAGATACTTGAATACAGCTATCCAAAGAGTAACAACCAGCTTTGGGAGGAAGGAGGAAAAGGAACGTGTGCAGCACACTTTTTAAGTTTACTCTGCATCATAAACATTTTCTACATCACTTTAAGTGTAGACAATCTACAAAACAATAAACCAAGCCTTGACTTATCATGTTTTCCAATATCTGAAGTGTAAATGCTTACACAAAAAAAACAGTAGACAGCTGGTTCCAACACAACCAACCCTGCAGCTATATCCCACTCTAAGTCTTTATCTTTTCAGGTCTAATCCCCAGATCCTTCCAACAATTCCATGCTTGTAATCTCTTCTCAAGGGGAGACTAAGGCTGGTGGATCAATTTAGTTTAGTTCTGAGCTGTGACAGGGCTGAAGCCAATTGGCTGTCGGCCCTAAATTTGGCACCAATATAATAAACCCCCAGGGAGGGGCATCAGGTTGCCTATGGAGGAATGAACAGCCTCAGATCAGAAAGGCAGCAAGTCAAAGCTTACGTGCCGATCAATAATGGAATCAGGCTGCTGAGTGGCCACTGCACATCTGGTCTGGATGAGATGAGACCCAGTCTAAAAAAAAATCCATGTGAAGTGAACTAGAAGCCTTTCACCCTCCAGCTTGCTCTGCTCCAGTTTATCAATGTCCTTCCTAAATTATGATTCCTAGAACTGAACACACTCTCAATGTGGTCTAACCAAGGTAGAGTACAGTATAACTATCACCACCTTACTGTTAGCCTAAGATTACAATAGCCTTGGGGCTGCTACGTTGATCTGCTGATTGAGGCTCAATTTGCTATGTAGTAAAAAGCCCAGACCATTTTCAGCTAGACTACCATGACTTTTCCACATTTAAGTTGCAAACTTGAGTTCTCAAACCAAGTATAAGGTGTTATTGAATTTCTGAATGTTATTACCTAATTAAATAGAACCCTATAAAACTTCACCTTGTTTTGAACTGGTTAACTATAGCATCAACTAACAGAGCCCCACCAAAAAGCTTTCATCCAAGATTATAAATCGAGAATCAGTTTAGTTGGCCAGCACCAAGTAGCCTCTTAAAACATAGACTTACTAAGGGTGGTATGATAGGAACAGCTGACACACAACATCTCCCTAAAAATAAGTGACATAATCTCCCAAAATATAGAGAGCCCAGAGAAAGTGGGCTCAAGGTTAGGGAGCACATGTGGCAAAGGGCCTCCTGGTTGCTCACATGTCTTTTTCTCTCATTTGCAAGGTACTCAAGACACTTTGCCTTTAGGCAATTTCTTTGTTGAATCCCTAGCAGAGGCCTGATTATCTGTCCTTGATTTCTTCCTGAGGCCCTGCCATCCACTAATCCAGGGTTGGAGCTAGGATGCCAATGGGAAAGCCAAAGGTCCAATGTTGTCAGTATCGTTCAAAGCTCTTGAGTTTTTCCTCCAATCTATGAAGGAGGGAGAAAGAGAGCTGAAAGAGACTTCTCCTTGCCACGTCTCAGGTGATTCCTTCTCAGGGACTTCACCTACAATGCTTGTTCCAGTTTCCGGAAATTAATCCCAACTCCCTCCATGATGAACCTGGGCTGCAGCCAAGTTCCCTCAGCCTGTCTGAACACAATTCTTATGTAACTGTCCATCATTCCAAAACGGAATGCCATTTAGCAGTTGGTCTAAGCACTGTAAGTGTTCTCCCCTATTTATGCTATCAAGGCTTCTCTCCCACCCTCACAGCACCAAGGTGCTTGGATGATTGTGCGACATCCTGTTTCTGAAAACAGACACCCACGCTGGTTTCAGTTGCTACTGATCTTTTCTTCCTCTTTTTGATGAAAACACTTGGAGAGAAACATTTTTTCCCTGAGAACTGCTTTGGTTACATCCCCCAAGTACGGGGATGGGTTGTTTTAGGTTGATTTTTTTATCATGCCTCCCTGCCTCTTCAGGATTAGCATCTTCCCATACTCCATTCTCCTCAGGCTTCTCTCAGTGGGTCACTCTAGGAGTGATAAAGATCTTCCAGATATCTGTTCATCAGTTATTGCGAACATTTTAATAGCTGTAGCTTGGTAACTCCATATAATGGACAGGAGCTGTATTACAATTCATGCTCCCTGGATTCCAGTGACCTTCATGATTTGGTTAATGAATTTCCTAATATTAGAGAAGCTCCAAGAAATTTAAGAAAGAATTAACTATTGTCGTGAATTACTATAATCCCTCTTGGGGAGATATGAATCAGCTTTTATATATGGTATTGCCCAACAAAGTTAGGCAAAGGTTAAAAAAAAGAGTTAAAATAGCCAAATACTAATCCTGGGTAAGGTCAGGATTTTGTCTGAGCCTAACAGAAAATTAACAGACTGATGAAAGATTAATGATTGTAAACAGAGTAAGGAAGAGCACCCCACAGAGAAACTTTTGAAAGGCATTCTGGCACTGAGGACTCAATTATCAGGGCCAGGCAAACAGGCTTCATTAGTCCAAGTTCTCCTAAAACTTCAAACGTGGCTTCCTAGGTGTCCATGATACGGCGGACCAAGAGTCTCCAAGAATTAGCCATCAGTAAATATGTATTAAGCACCTACTATATACCAGGCACTATGCTAGGCCTGGGGATACAAAGAGAGGCAAAGGACGGTCCCTGCCCTTTAATATAATCTTATGGAAAGACAACATGAAAACAAAAATATACAAAGCAAGCTATGTAAGAATGGTTTCCAGTAAAAGATGGAATTTTTAGCTGGGATTTAAAGGAAGCTAGAGAAGTCAGTAGTCAGAACAGAGGGAAGGAGAGCATTCCAGGCATGGGAGACAGCCAATGAAAATGCCTGGAGCTAAGAGATGGAATATCTCATACATGGAACATTCAGGCCAGCGCGAAGAGCATTTTATATTTGCTCCTGGAAGCAGTAAAAAGCAAGACAGAGACAGAGACAGACGACAGAGAGAGACACACAGACGACAAAGAGACACTCAGAGAGAGAGACACAGAGACAGACACAGAGACAGGCAACAGAGAGACACAGACAACAGACACACAGAGACGGACAGAGACAAGACACAGACAGAGAGACAGAGAGTGAGAGACACGATCAGACCTGCATTTCAGGAAAATCACTTTAGTGGTTGAAGATAGAGGATGGATTAGAGTGGGAAGAGATTTAAGGTAGGCAGACCCACCAGCAGGGTTACTGCTGTGTGAGTAGAAAGAAGGGAACTATATGAGATGTTTCAGATGATCCAGAGCCACGGAGATGGCCCAACAGCAAAGACAGAGGGCAGAAGCTGGTGGTATGTGTTCAGGGCTAATGGATCCCTGGGATAGTTCCATCTTAAGGCGCAGGTCTGACCATAACACCACCATGCTCAAAAAAATTTGAGCAGCTTCTATTACCTGTAGAATTAACTAACAAACTCTTTGGCCTAGAGTTGAAGGCCCTTGATTGGACTAGTTCCAAAATATCTTTCCAGCATTATTTCACAATATTCCTCTTCTCAAATTCCCACCTCAGTCAAACTGGATGACTAGTTGGTCCACTCAGCATTCCACCTCTGGGCATTTGCACAAACCTAGAAATGAAATTTCCTTAACTCCGCCTCTCAAAATTCTTAGCTTCAAGGAAAGCACAGGTAAGGTGCTCCCTCTATCAGGAAACTCTTTTGTTTTGTATACTGAGGTTCCCTCACTTATTAATGTTCTGTCCCTCAACTTCTCTGTGTTTTATGTTGTATCCACAAACATCCCCAGCAGAAAAGAAACTGCCTCATCCTTTGTATATAGTCTGTGCTTAGCACAGAGCATTGATATTTCATGCGCTTAATAGATGTTTGTTGAACTGAAATTGTTGTAATGGTACTTCCCTTTACTGGAAATAAAGCAGTATTTGGATGCCTGCGTATACGTGCATATGTTCCAAACTGGGGTGGAGGGGCCGTACTTGTAGTACTAGAAAAATACTGGAGGTAGGCACCTGGACGTTAAGCAATCAGACCTAGAACCCAATCTATCAGTTCCCTAAATATGGAAGTCCCACCCATAATGGACATTTTGCATTAGCAATTTATATTTTAAACTTTTTTGAAACAAGTTACTCCATAAACACCAAACTGCAATATTCAAAACAAACACTTCAGTCTTCACATTTCTTTAAATGGAAAGCGATAGAACCTTCCACATTTTATATATGAGAAATACTCATATAACTCATATAACTCAGTACCTTCACCCAGTAAGGAGATAGTCAAGGCTAGAAACAAGCTTTTGTCAAACGTCCATCTGGTGCTAAACTTCAGAACAACCGCTAACAAAATTAAAAATCCAGTGATACTGTTATACCTAGGACACTGTACTTCCTGAAAATACATTATCAACAAAAAAAGCATACTGTACACTTAGTACACAGTGCACTGTTCAAAGAAAAATACAAAAACCCTTAGACCCCAGACTTGAGGAAAACATAACGTTCCAAAAGATACGTACAACAGTGGGTCCAAAGTAGAACCAAGTTTGAGCCACTTCCTTTTCCAAAGCATTTCATGACTTACAGAAATCATTATTTATACTTGATTCTCTGGTTTTGTTTCTTTATCTGGATGGAATAAAATAATCTCTTAAGGTCCCTTCTACCTAAATAAATATATTCTAAATATATGAGAAGTAATCAAATTAATACATTTTTACTTTGAATTTTATTTCAACTTGAATTTTATTATAAAAACTTGTACTTAACAAATTTGTGTCCAAAAATGAAAAGAAAAGAAAGATAAGATAAAGTTCATGTCACTCAGAAATCATGTCACTGTGTAGGAAAGTTAGTTTGTTTGCTTTCACCACAAGGAAGATTAAATAGCCTATTTTTCCCTGCCAACACCCCAAGCTCATTTAATGAATATAATATAGACTATATGGTCTATATTATAGACCATGCTATTTTTAATACTGAAAGGAAAGTATTTGTAATAAAAAGAAACTACTTGCATACATCAGTGACTATACAAACATTCTGAAGTGACATCTGACAATTTTTCCCAAAAGAAATATTCAAAAGCTGCAGGTTGCAATGTGCTAGAGGAAAAACAAATCATGATCATAAAATAAGCTATGTTACATATACTTCAAATCGCAGTGTACAAGACACTACAAATCCAAATGGCTCATATACAAAATGTAAAATTAAAAACCCCAACATATTTAAGACACTGGGAACTATTTAACTTTTAACACAAAAATTTCATTTTAACAGAAACCCTTTCACATTTGATGACTTTGCTACCATTTCACCATTAACAGCTAATAATGGACCCCTATAAACTTAACTAGATTTTAAGGCAGATTTTATGCTTCATAAAAACACACTTCTAATGAAATCAAAGAAGAAATACATTTTGAACATGCTCAATTCATATGCAGATGAGGCTTCCAAAGGAGAAAAATAACAATTTTAAAAATAAAATCACAGCAATGAAGTAGAATTTGTAGCTATTGGATACACAAAAGACAGTATAAACTGCAAAAATAAACAGTAGCAAACACAGTGTTTAATTACAAAAGTCAAAAATATACAAAAACATTAGTCCGAAATGGCAAGTTTTCAACCACAGGTTCGCATAAAAAATGTTTAAATAGTGATGTTATTCCAAAAATATATAAATATATATCTCCAAGCTATTTTTACTTATTTGTAATAGTATAAAAGGCAACAGAGAACCTATAATTGAGGTAGCAAAGCCAAATTCACAAACTTTGGATTACAATTACAATCCCTATATTTTCAAAGCATTTTCCAATGCAATATTTAAATGAACTCAGATTGTTTAAAAAACTTTAATTTCATATCAATACATACTTTATAAAACTTTCATAAAAGTATAATTAAAAAATACTGAAAATATTTTTTGTTAAAAGCTATTCCTGGTCCTAAACAAGCAACTGCACACCTCACATTCAAAATACTGTACAGAAAAAAACATGAAGTCACCATATTATACATAAAGTAAGCTATGTATTTACATTTTTAAGTAATTTTAGAATTATAATTAAGCAAGCTATTACTTTTTTTCTTTTCTGTAGGGCCTGCTACTAAATCACTACTTCCTCATACCTTGGTATCCAGCACTGAACACAGAATAGGTTTTAATTTTAACTCAAGGAACTAGTAAATAATAAACATAAATTGAAATTAATGAAAATCCTATCCTAATTGATGAAACAAAAATGTGACTAGCTATTAAACACACTCTGAAACTCAAACACAATCATTTCTATTTTTTAGAAATGAAATCAACTGATCAAACCAGAAATGCAAATCTGAAAAGCTAGGAACCTAGTCCAGAAATCAAATATTCCATTTCTGTTTGGTGCATTTGCCATAAGACTGTTCTCCTCTTTTTATATCTTAAGAATAGGAAAATTTCCAATAAAAAGCTAATTCAAATATCTGTACTCTGATTTTATTTGCCCTTAAGTTTATTAAAACAAATTATGTGAAAATCCTGGCTAATTTCAGTGACTAAATGGTGAATAAACCTAACCTGACAAACTGATTTCTTACATTTTTATGACTCACTATTTGTTCTATTATACATTTCTTTAGAAAACAAAACGAACAAAAAAGAAAATACCTACAGACCCAGTGGGAAGATAAGAGGTATGTTTTGTTTGCAAGGAAGCTAGAACTGCAGAAGCATTTAAGAGTCTAAAACAAAAGAGCTTATTAGTAAATGTAAGGAAATATACGATATGGCACACGTTGACAGTACTTTTCCCATGCCAAACCATATTTCTTCTTACACTGGTGTTCATCACGAGCTTCTCGGTGAATAAGCAAGATGGTGAAATAAATCACATAGATATATGGTAAGATATGATTAAAACCTGTGGAGAAACAGATGGTATATATACATGAAAAATATAAAGACATTCTTCATAATTAGTTCTTATGTAATTATTTTTTTAATTAAATTTTGTTTTATTTTTAATTCCAAAATCTCTTCCTCCCCCACCCACTGAGATGGAAGGAAAAACAAAGCCCATGATGAATATGTACAGTCATGCAAAACAAATTCCCACGTTAGCCATATCCAAAAAGGGGAAAAAAGGTTTCATTCCATAATGAGTCTATTAATTCTCCATCTGAAAACAGCATACTTTATCATAAGTGGTTTGGAATTGTGGTTGGTCACGGCTGATCAGAGTTCTCAAATCTTTCAAAGCTGAGGGTCCTAATACTGATGTTACCATGTACATAGTTCTCCTGATTTCACTTTGTATCAGTTCATATAGGTCTTCCTAAGTTTCTCTAAAATTACCTGCCTTATTTCTTACAGCATAATACATTTATAAAACGTAACTTGTTCAGCCATTCCTCAATTGATGTGTATCCCCTTAGTTTCCAATTTTTTGCCACCACAGAAAGAGCAGTTATAAATATTTTTGTCCATATAAGTCCTTTTCCTCTTTCTTTGATCTCTTTGGGGTAAAGAAATAGTAGTGGTATCAATGAATCAAAGGGTATACCCAGTTTAATAGCTTTCTGGGCATAGTTCCCAACTGCTTTGAAGAATAATGGGTGTACCAATTCAGAGCTAAACCAACAGTGCCTTAAAAAAAGTTTTTCCAAAGCCTCTCCAGCATTTGTTATTTTCTATTTTTATCAATTTAAGCCTATCTCATGAGTGTGAGGTGGTAATTCAGTTATTTTATTTTGAATTTCTTTAATAATTAGTGACTTAGAACACTTTTTTACATGCCTATTGATCGCTTGGATTTCTTCCTCTGAAAACTATATTCAAATCTTTTGCCCATTAGTTGTCTGGGGAACGGCTATTGTAATCTGGCTCAGTTCACGATATATCTTAGAAACAAAACCTTTATCAAAGAAGCTTGATGCAAAGATTTCCTGCCTCTCTTATAATTTTAGCTGCACTGCTTTTGTTTTGTGTAAAAAAAAATTAATTTCATGTAATCAAAACTGTCCACTTTAACTTTCTGTGAAACTCTCCCATCTCATGTGGTCATGAACTCTTTCCCTATCCAAAAATATGACAAATAATTTCTTACATGCTACTGTAATTTGCTTATAATATCACTATGTCTAAATCATGTACTCATTTGGGGCTTATCTTGATATATGGAGTGAGATGTTGGTTTACAACCAAGTTTCTGGCAGATTACTTTCCAGTTTTCCCAACAGTTTTTGTCAAATATTGAGTTTTTACTCCAATAGCTGGTATCTTTGAGTTTATCAAACACTACATTCCTGTGCTCATTTGCTTCTATATATCATGAACAAAATCTATTCCACTGATTTATCTCTATTATTTGCCCAGCACCAAACTGTTTCGAAAATTATGACTTTGTAATCTTGATCATTTTGTTCCTCCAGATGAATTTTATTATTTTTCCTAGGTCTGGTCCTTTGTATGGCACTGACTTAATTTCGGTGTCCCTTCCAATTCAAATCCTATAATCTTGTAATTAAATTTCCCCCCTACCAAGGACTCCAAAAGAATTTTGGTAGGGGGAAGGGTTTGGAGGTTAGAATTAAATGAGGGCAGAGTCAAAATGTTGGGATGAGAGGGAATAAATTGAGTGGTATTGCCCTTTTCATTATATTGACTAAACCTCCCCAGAAGCAATTAATACTTCTTCATTCAAATCTGCCTTTGTATCAAGTGTTTTCTAATTTTGTTCAAAAAGTCCCTATATGGGTCTTGGCAGGTAGACTCACAAGTGTTTGAAATTGTCTGTTACTTATCTTAAATGTCATGTCTTTTATTTTTCTTCCAGCTGGATTTTGTGAGTAATAAACAGAAAGGCAGATGATCTGTGTGAGTTTCTTGTAGATTCTGCAATTTTGCTGAAGTTGTTTCAATTAGTCTTTTAGTTAAATCTCTAGGCTTCTCTAAGTAAATCATATCATCAGCAAAAAGTGATGACTTTGTTTAATCTTTGCCCATATTTATCCCTTTCATCTCCTCTTCCTATTATTGTAGCAAGCATTTCTAGTACAATGAATAAAATGGTAATAATGGACTAAAGTTACTGGAAAGGCTTCTACCTTGTCCCCGTAACAGTATCACACTGGCACTTGGGTTTTGGAAAGGTACATTTTAAGGAAAGCTCTATTTATTCCTATGCTTTCTAGGATTGTTGTTTCATGTTTTTTTTTTATTTATTTAACATATTTAGTTTTCAGCATTAATTTTCACAAGAGTTTGAATTACAAATTTTCTCCCCATTTCTACCCTCCCCCCCACTCCAAGATGGCCTATATTCTGGCTGCCCTGTTCCCCAGTCAGCGCTCCCCTCTGTCACCCCACTCCCCTCCCATCCCCTTTTCCCTTCCTTTCTTGTAGGGCAAGATGAATTTCTACACCCCATTGTCTGTGTATCTTATTTTCCAGTTGCATGCAAAAACATTTTTGTTTGTTTTTGAACATCTGTTTTTAAAACTTTGAGTTCCAAATTCTCTCCCCTCTTCTCTTCCCACCCACCCTCCCTAAGAAGTCAAGCAATTCAACATAGGCCACATGTGTATCATTATGTATAACCCTTCCACAATACTCATATTGTGAAAGACTAACTATATTTTGCTCCTTCCCAACCCATCCCCCTTTATTGAATTTTCTCCCTTGACCCTGTCCCCTTTCCAAAGTGTTTGTTTTTGACTACCTCCACCCCCATCTGCCCTCCCCTCCATCATCCCCATTTTTTTTTATCTTCTTCCCTCTTTTTTCCTGTGGGGTAAGATTCCCAATTGGGTATGTATGGTATTCCCTCCTTAGGCCAAATCTGACGAGAGCAATGTTCACTCATTCCCCCCTCATCCGCCCTCTCCCCTCCTCCCACAGAACTGTTTCCTCTTGCCACCTTTATGGGAGATAATCCATCCCATTCTATCTCTCCTTATCTCCCTCTCTCAGTATGTTCCTCTCTCATCCTTAATTTGATTTTATTTCTTTTAGATATTTTCCCTTCATCTTCAACTCACCCTGTGTCCTCTCTCTCTCTCTCTCTCTCTCTACATGCACATATATATATATATACACACACACACACACTCACACATACACACACACACACACACACACATAGATATATACATACATACACATTCACCCATATATATACCATAAACATATACGTATCCATATTCCCTTCAGCTACCCTAATACTGAGGTCTTGTGAATCATACTTGTCATCTTTCCATGTAGGAATGTCAACAAAACAGTTCACCTTTAGTAAGTCCCTTGCAACTTCTTTTTCTTGTTCTTTTTCTTGATTACCTTTTCATGCTTCTCTTGATTCTTGTGTTTGAAAGTCAAATTTTCTATTCAGTTCTGGTCTTTTCACTGAGAAAGCTTGAAAGTCCTCTATTTTATTGAAAATCCATATTTTGCCTTGGAACATGATACTCAGTTTTGCTGGGTAGGTAATTCTTGGTTTTAATCCTAGCTCCATTGACCTCCGGAATATCGTATTCCAAGCCCTTCGATCTCTTAATGTAGAGGCTGCCAGATCTTGGGTTATTCTGATTGGGTTTCCACAATACTCAAATTGTTTCTTTCTGGCTGCTTGCAGCATTTTCTCCTTGATCTGGGAGCTCTGGAATTTGGCAACAATATTCCTGGGAGATTTCTTTTCGGGATCTATTTGAGGAGGCGATCGATGGATTCTTTCAATTTCTATTTTGCCCTGTGGCTCTAGAATATCAGGGCAGTTCTCCTTGATAATTTCTTGAAAGATGATATGTAGGCTCTTTTTTTGATCATGGCTTTCAGGTAGTCCAATAATTTTTAAATTATCTCTCCTGGATCTATTTTCCAGGTCAGTGGTTTTTCCAATGAGATATTTCACATTGTCTTCCATTTTTTCGTTCCTTTGGTTCTCTGTTTTATAATATCTTGATTTCTCATAAAGTCACTAGCTTCCACTTGCTTCAATCTAATTTTTAAAGTAGTATTTTCTTCAGTGGTCTTTTGGACCTCCTTTTCCATTTGGCTAATTCTGCCTTTCAAGGCATTCTTCTCCTCATTGGCTTTTTGGAGCTCTTTTGCCATTTGAGTTAGTCTGTTTTTTAAGGTGTTGTTTTCTTCAGTGTATTTTTCAGTATTTTTTTGGGTCTCCTTCAGCAAGTCATTGACTTGTTTTTCATGGTTTTCTCGCATCGTTCTCATTTCTCTTCCCAATTTTTCCTCTACTTCTCTAACTTGCTTTTCCAAATCCTTTTTGAGCTCTTTCATGGCCTGGGACCAGTTCATGTTTTTCTTGGAGGCTTTTGGTGTAGGCTCTTGCACTTTATTGACTTCTTTAGGCTGTATGTTTTGGTCTTCTTTGTCAGCAAAGAAAGAATCCAAAGTCTGAGACTGAATCTCGGTGCGTTTTCGCTGCCTGGCCATATTCCCAGCCAACTAACTTGACCTTTGAGTTTTTCAGTGGGGTATGACTGCTTGTAGACTACAGAGTTCTATGTTCCACTTTTGGGGTAGAGGTGCCGGCTCTGCCCCACCAGCACTGCTCCTTCCCCAAGAACCCCCCAACCCAAACTGGGCTTAGATCTTCAGCAGGCTGAGCGCTCCTGCTCTGATCTGCCACTTAATTCCTCCCACCAGGTGGGCCTGGAGCCAGAAGTAACAACAGCTGTAGCTACCCCACCTCCGCTGCCCCCGGGGCTGGAAGCCGAACCGCGAACTTCTTCCACTCCCGCAGCTTTTCCCACTAACCTTCTCAGCAGTCTTTGGTGTTTGTGGGTTGAGAGGTCTGGTAACTGCCGAAGCTCCCTGATTCAGGGCGCTAGGGCATTCTCTGCCTGGTTGCTGGTCTTATTGGTCCATGCCGCTCAGGCTGGGCTCTGCTCCACTCCATTCTCAGCTCCCAGCTCCGTGTGGGATAGACCTCACCCAGAGACCATCCAGGCTGTCCTGGGCTGGAGCCGTGCTTCCCTCTGCTGTTTTGTGGGTTCTGCCGTTCTAGAATTGGTTCAGAGCCATTTTTTATAGGTTTTTGAAGGGACTCGGTACGGAGCTCATGCTAGTCCCTGCTTACCAGCCGCCATCTTGGCTCCACCCCTCCGAACCTCGTTTCATGTTTTTTTTAAACAGGAATAGGTGTTATATTTTGTAAAAAGCTTTTTCTATATCAAAGAAATCAAATTATTTTTGTTGCTTCTGTTATTGATAGGGTCGATTACACTTTTAGTTTTCCTTAATACTGAACTAGCCCTGCATTCGTGCTGTAAATCCAGCCTGGTTATAGTGTGTGATCTTTGTGACATATTGCTGTAATCTCCTTGCTAATACTTTATTTAAATTTTTTTGCATGAAAATCCAATTAGGAAAATTGGACTGTAATTTCCTTTCTCTGTTTTGATTATGGTTTACATATCAAGTCCATCTTTATGTCATAGAAAGTATCTGGTAGGACACCTTTTTTACCTAATTGTTTAAATAATTTATGTACTATTAGAATTAACTGTTTTGTTTTAAAAAAGTTTAGTAAAATTCACTTGTAAAGCTATCTGTGAGGGGGAGAGTTTCTCTTAAAGTTCATTATGTCTTGTTCAATCTCATTTTCTAAGATACAGTTGTTTAAGTATTCTACTTCTAGTTTTGTTAATGTGGGAAATTTATATTTTTGCAAATTTCCATCTATTTCATTTGGATTGACAGTTTTACTGGCAAATAACTGAGCAAAATAACTCCTAATAATTGCTTTTATTTCTTAGTCACTGATTATAAATTCACCTTTTTCATTTTTGATAACAGTACACTTATCCTTTCCACATTGTGACTTTCCCCATTGCAGAAGTTGGCATTAAGAAATTAAATGGGAATTTGCAGAAGTCACAGACAAAACAGAAAAAGTTTAGAAATTCAGAAATGCACAAAATATGTTATAGTATTTGTATAGCACTAACATATTTTATCTTTGAATTCGATAACAATTCAGATTTATCCGGTATGAAGCGAGGACCAAAAAATTTTGACGCTTTTCCAGATCACAGGAATGCCACAAGCCCCTAACTCCCATGATGTGGAAGGGAATAACTCTAATTTGTTTTTTTTTTAAATCTTTTTAAAAATTTATTATCTTATTTTCTGCAGTTATGTGTAAAAACAATTTTTAACATTCGTTTTTAAAACTTTGAGTTCCAAATTCTCTCCCTCCTTCTCCAACCCCCTCATTCAGAAAGCAAGCAATTCGATATAGGTTACATGTGTAAATCATGCAAAACATATCCGTAATAGTTATGTTGTGAGAGAAAACGCAGACCAAAAAAACAAGAAAAAAAGTTGAAAAAAGTATGCTTCAATGTGTACTGAGACACCATCAGTTCTTTGGGGATGGACAGCGTTTTTCATCATAAGTCCTTCACAGCTCATCACCTTACAATATTGCTGTTACTTTGGCCTCGGTATATTTCACCTTTTTATTTATCTATTTTTAGTTTTCAACACTCACTTTTGTAAGATTTTGAGTTCTAAATTTTCTCCCCCTCCCCAAGACAGCATGCAATCTGATACAGGCTACATATGTATGATCATATTAAACATATTTCCACATTAGTCATTTTGTGAAAGAAGAATCAGAACACAAGGGGAAAAACCACAAGAGAAAAAACAACAGAAGGGAAAACAGTACGCTTCAATCTGCATTCAGACTCCATGGTTCTTTCTCTGGATGTGGATAGCATTTTCTATCATGAGTCTTTTGGAACTGTCATAGATCACTGCACTGCTCAGAAGAGCTAAGCCTAACAAAAGCAGTCATTGCATAACGTTGCTGTTTCTGTATACAGTGTTTTCCTGGTTCTGCTCACTTCACATATCAGTTCATGCAAGTCTTTCCAGATTTTTCTGAAGTCTGCCTGCTCACCATTTCTTTTTATGCTTCTCTTGAGTCTTGTATTTGAAGATCAAATTTTCTGTGTTCAGTTCTGGTTTTTTTAATCAATAATGATTGAGAATCCCCTCTATCACTGAATATCCATCTTTTCCCCGAAAGATTACACTTTTTGCCATAGTTGATTCTTAGTTGTAATCCAAGCTTCTTTGCCTTCCAGAATATCATATTCCAGGCCCTGCAAAGCCTTAATGCAGAAGCTGGTAAGTCCTGCGTAATCCTGATTGTGGTTCCATGATAATTTATGGCTGCTTGCAATATTTTCTCCTTGATATGATAATTCTGGAATTTGGCTGTGATAGTCCTTGGAGTTTTCTTTTGGGGGGTCTCTTTCAGAAAGTGATCGGTGGATTCCTTCAATGACTATTATACCCTCTAGGATGCTAGGGCATTTTTCTTAATAGTTTCTTGAAAGATGCTGTCCAGGCTCTTTTTTTTTTTTTGATCATGGCTTTCAGGTAGACCAATTATTCTTAGATTATCTCTCCTGGATCTATTTTCCAGGTCAGCTGTTTTTCCAGTAAGGTATTTTACATTTTCTCCTTGTTTTTTATTTTTTTTATTTTGTTTGATTCTTGATTTCTCCTAATGTCATTAGCTTCCACTTGCTCAATTCTAGCTTTTAACGAATTGTTTTCTTTAGTTAGCTTTTGTACCTCCTTTTCTATCTGGCCAATTCTACTTTTTAAGAAGTTGTTTTCTTCAGAGGATTTTTTTCCCATTTGGCCAACTGTATTTCTTAAGGAATTGCTTTCTACATTTTTGTCCTTCCTTTTCCAAGCTGTTGACTCTCTCCCTTGCATACTTCCATTTCTTTTCCCAGTTTTTGAACTTCCAACCAGGACTGCAACCCAGATCCAAGCATGAGCAAAGCAACAGAGTGTGCCCCAGTGCAAGCAAAAAGACCTCTGTAATCTCCTTCTGACCATCAACCTCCTTACCAGCTGTGGACTGAGAGTTCCAGAAACAGCTGCTGCCACTGCAAATTCAGTGGCTCCCAAGGCCTATTCCTGGTTTGCTGTGGCCATGGCTGTGTTAGTATGGCCTGCGTGCCACTCTCACCCAGGTGCAACAGACCTTCCTCCCAAGTTGTCTTGGGCTGGAAATTTGTTTCACTCTATCTTTTTGCGAGTTCTACTGCTCTAGAATTTGTTTAGTCATTTCTAAAGGTATCTGCAGGGATTTGGGGGAGAGTTCAGGCCGTCTTCTTCCCTTACTGTTACTAACAAAGTCCAAAGTGAAGAAGTAGCCTGGAAGAATGAGCAAATTAAAAAAGGCTATTTATGTAATTAAAATTCTCAGCCATGTTCAAGCCTCCAGACTCAAACCTGGGTCAGGAACTTGCAGAGATTAAGGAGAACAGTGAATAGACCTCTCCCTGAATCATACGGATGTCCATCAATTGAGGAATGGCTAATCAAGTTGTGGTACATAATTGTGATAGAATACTATCACGCTCTAAGAAATAATAAGCAGGATGATTTCAGAACACCTAGAAAGAAATAGATTTAGTGATGCAAAATGAAGTGAACAAAAAGTGAAGTGAGCAGAGCCAGAAGAATATACAATGATCAACTGTGCCAGCTTTGGAGAGGGAAAGACCTGAGTTCAAATCTGGCCTCAGCCTAGGCTGCTGTGTGACCCTGGGCACTTAGCCTGTTTGCCTTAATCCATGGAGAAGGAAGTGGCAAACCACTTCTGTATCTTTGCCAAGAAAACCACACGGACAGTATTGGCATGCTATAGTCCATGGATCACGAAGAGTTGAACACAACTGAACAACACCAATGTTCAAAGACAATTCCAAAGGACTTAGGATGGAAAATGTTATGCAGCTCCAGAGAAAGAACTGACAAAGTCTAAAGGCACACTGAAACATAATTTTTTCACTTTATTTTTCTTCCTTTTTTTTTTGCTAGTATAGAAATGTTTTACATTATTTCACACATATAACTGATATCACATTTCTTGCCTTCACAATGAGTAGGGAAGGATTGAGAGGGAAAGATAGAATTAGGAACTCAAAGGTTTTTTTTTTTAAAAAACTTAAATGTTAAAAGTAAATAAATAATAAATTTAAAATTTAAAAAAAAGTGTTGCTTTAAAAGGCACTCCCTTAACGTCCACTTTCCTAATACAATCTAACACAATATACAATTTTCTCCACAAAAAACAGCTACCCTTGTGCTAGCTGATTTATTTGGTCAGTGAACTAATACCAACAGCAGCTGATTAGAAACTGTTACTTGGGAGCAGCCACATTGCACACTGCAATTAAAATCTATATACCCAACAAACACCTCCAACATTTAGAGCTCAGGAATCTCCCCACCCCACCCTCCAACCACAAAGCCTTTAAGCCAGAGCCTACTTAGTGTTATGGATAAAATTAAGACACACTTGGTTATGTGGTTTCCCTGGCAAGTCCGTTAAGATCAGAAGGGATACTTGTTCAGAAAGCAGTGAGGGTCACAGTGGCAAAAAGAAAGCACACGCTTCAACAGTCCCTGTATGTCACTGCCACAACGTGTATAACTAGTTCTTAATGATGACCAAGTCAACCAGCAAAGTTAGATATTTAATACATTTTAGAAAATTTTTCAACCCCTCCAAAAACAGTGAAATTTCTAAAAATATTCCAGGACTTTGAAGGGTAAATAAGCTTCAGTTATGGAAATTTCACTCATCCAAAACACTTCAAGTATGCTAGATAAGATATCAATACATTTGGTTTCTTCCTAAATGCAAAGCAGGAACAGTCTGAGATACCTGCAACACTTATAAACAAAAATGAAATAGAATCACACTGGATTCGAATTCACATGACCTTTAAGAATAGAATCTATAGATCTTTCATTAAGCCGGGACAACACTAAATTTAACACTCATGTTACAAGTAGTTAAATATCAATGTCTTACCACATGGTAGAGACCAAGACAGAGCCATAATGAGATCACCCAAGTAGTTGGGATGTCGAACAAAACCCCACCAACCAGACACTAGAAGATTCTTTCCACTTGAAGTATGAATAACTTTTAGATCTGTGTATAAAGAAATATTATACATTTCATATCAAGCATATAAGCACATGTAATTTTGGTATGTAAAAATAATCATTTTATCTAATCAATACTTACGTGCCAAATTAGGATCATTGGGGTTTTTCCGAAATGCATTTTTCTGAGAGTTTGCACAACGGAATACTGTATATCCTGAAACTAAAATTTAAAAATAAAAAAAATTCTCATTTAAATAACTTTTTAACAAACTCAAAAAGCTTTCAAAAATTTACTGTTGCCATCTTCCCTTAGTTATGTCAATACTTAAACCCTTGGAATCAAAGATAGACAAGGACTGTAATGAATACCATTCTACAATGAAGATTATGGTATCCAAATTCCAATACATAGCCTCAATCATTTGATCGAGTTTTTAGTAAGACCAAAATATGATTTCCCTCCCACTTCCAAGGATCAGCTAGTTTTAAAGCCATTATGTATTGAATTTATTAATGCTGATTCAACTTCAGGCTTGAATAAATTCATAATAAAAGGTTATTTTAAGCTAGCTGTTCTCACATTATTAATACTCAATATATTTTTAAGAAGTTGAAATAATTTCCCTCCCCTTCTATTTTTGGTAAAATTATGCAGGGTTGACAAAAGTAAGTGAAGCCCACTAATGAGCCAAACTAACTCAATTTGACATTTATTAAATGCTTGCCATTCTGAACAAAAGGAAGTACAATAGTAAGATACTGTCCCTACCCCCAAGGCCTTTGAGAAGAGGCATTAAAAATACAACAGAATGTATATAAATACAAAGTACTGAATTTGAATTTGAATTTTTACTAGTTCTACCTCTCATAAATAAATCAATGGGATAATACTAGGAACAAATATTTAAGTAGTGTACATATATAGTGTTGTAAAAACATCGTTAGTCTGCCTGAATAATCAACCTGTAGATAATCTAGGGCTGGATATTTCCTTATAGACTCTAAACACGTGCACTTTGCAACCAACTTCCATGTATTATCTCACTGGAGCTTCACAAGGGGCCTATGTTGTTGGTATTATTTATGAACCCCATTTTTAGGTAAGGAAACTGAAGATTAGAGGTATGGCAAAGGTACAGAATTGGAACTTTGGACTTAGAATCAGTTAAGATGGGGGTTCATATACTTTCAGCACTTAATAACTATGTGATCATGGGCAAATAATTTATCCTCTCTGAGTCTCAGTTTTCTCAGCTGTAAAATAAAGACTAATAGTAATAAATTGTTAATCCCTACCTTCAGGACTGTAAGGCTCAAATACTGCATTTGTAAAGTGCTTTGAAAACTTAAAAATGATATATTAAAAAAGCTTGCCATAGTCACGAAGTGAAGCAAGCTTTGAAGGCAGGATATGAACCCAGGTCTTCCTAATTCTAAGTTCAGCTCCCTAACCACTATGTCAGGATGTCTCTCTACTGAATATCTCTTTAGCCCCAGTCCCAACTACTGAATTCCATATTTCAAGGCCTAATTAAAATGCTAACTTTCTATAAGTCTTCTTTGATCATCCCTCTCCCCCTCTACACCAAGTAATCTCTTCCTTGGACTTACAGTATTCCTCAATACAACCTGTAATTTGTATTAAAGGCATTTATGCACATGTCTTACCTTCCCTACTAGACTATACACCCGAGGGCAGAGCTTGCCTTATTCATCTCTGTGTCTCCTACAGTTTGCATATAGCAGGTTTTAAAAAGTACTTGCTATTGAAAGCTGAAATGTTATTAATACACTTCTCAAAAACACTTGCAAAAAAGCTAATGGTCCAAATATGAAATACCTACCTTCCCTGAAGGCAGGTATTCATTTCTGCCTTAAACTATTGGGCATTTTCAGTAATTGACAGATGCTATGAACAGACAAATATTATGGCACAATAAATTCTATACATAATAATTAACACTGAACAAGTAAAATTGACTTACGTTTTAAAGCAATAATAATGGATGCAAAAAGCCAAGAAACTTCATTAGGATGACTGACTAAATAAAAGGCTTGTAGACTATAGACAAACGGCACCCACACCAAATCTCCAAATGCTAACATGAACCCAAATCCATCATGTATAATGTCCATAGTTGTCAACAAAGCCTCCTAAAAATACAGTAGGGAAAAAGACATAACTAAACAAAAATTTACCCCTGAAAAGGACTGACAAGCTCTAATAAAATTAATATAATGACAGTAATCAGGTAAATTATGTCACCTTATGAGTAAATTCTGTCAGTTAAGGAGTCATATTCAATTGGATTTTAAAAATTATAGTGACCTGTCATATGACTTCAATTATCTGCAACAGGCAAGAACCAAAAAAGAGGCGAAAAAGATGTCACAAAATCCTTACACTAAAGCCATGAACTTTAACTGAGAGCCCCATAAATCACTATGCAGAGCCTATTTTTAACAATCTTTTAATCTTGTCTCCCTCCTCACCCAGAGATTCAGCCTTTCAAGTCAAGAGTGTTTTATACACGTCTTCTCATGTCTCAATATGATCATCAGGAAATAAGCATTTGTTAAGCACTATTATGTACCAGAAACTGTGCTAAGTGCATTATAAATATTATCTCATTTTAGTCTCACAACAATTTTGGGAGGTAGGTACTATTTTTATCCTTAGTTTACAGATGAGGAAACCAAGGCAAATAGTGCTATGAGTGATTTGCCCAGGGTCATACTGCTGGTGAGTTATTTGAGAGCAAATTTAAAGTGGGGTCTTCCTGACTCCAGGCCGGTGCTCCACTGCACCAACTAGCTTCCTCACTCAAAGAGATGACAGTTCACAAGTATAGGAGCTAATTGTCCTACCTCCACATTAACCAGAATCATAGAATTTAAGAACCCTCAGCTGCTGACACAGTGAATAGAGTACTGGGCTTGGAATCTGGAAGACCTGAGTTTAAATCCAGTCTCAGGCACTTAATGGCTGTGTGACCCTGAGCAAGTCACTTAACCTTCATTTGCCTCTGTTTTCTCAACTCTAAAATAGAGGTGATAATAATAGCACCTACCCACCAAGGCTGTTGTGAGGATCAAATGAGGTATCTGTAAAGTGCTTAGCACAGCACCTGGCACACAGTAGGCACATTTAATGTTTATTCCCTTCCCTCCATCTAGTCCAAACCTGGGAAAGTATAAAGAACAATGTCTCTGGAGTCAGTGGACCTGGGTGGAAGCCCTAACTCTGAAGCTGAATGACTTTACGTATGCCATCACCTTCCTGGGCCTCAGTTATCTCCATCTATAAAATGAGGGGGCTGGAATAGATAACAGCTAAGGTCCACTCCAGTTCTTGACTCACAATCCTATGAACTTTATTCAATAACAAAAGAATAGGTAAAGGAGAGAGACTGTATGTTAAGAAGATATATTTGAAAAATTTAGGAAACCAAAAGGGGAAACATGGTGGAGAGCATCTGGACAAGATTCAAGAGATGGAGAAGTGGAAGCATTATGTGGTGGCAGTTACACAAAGATAACACCTGGAAGCTCCAAGGAAGACTTAGACCAGCATGGTCTCAGGGAAAGATCTCAAATGTGGTATGAAGTTATGTTAATAACAGTGATGGAGAACTTCAACCACCGGGATCTAAGAAGAGTAAGGGAAAAAGAGCCCTAACACCAGCTCCACCACAAAGGTAAAGAAGTGCTAGGACCTTTCAGCAGAATCTGTCTTCTTCTTTATCCCCATTTCAGAGTCTTCTAGGTAATAGCAGAAAAAATAGTAAGTCATGATTGCCTATGAGCTTTCTCTATTGCATTGCTGTCTCACCATCTACCACAAAGCAATCTGGGACTTTTCTTAACAAAACAAAAAGGTCCATAAATTCATCATTAACTGGCATCATCTTAAGTGTCAGAAACCCTTCTAGCCAGGATATTTCATTGTTTAGGCCTTTTGGTCACATCGTGTATCTTCCCCCTGCATCTATAAAGCCTCTCCTAACTCAAGCTTTCACTAATATCCCTTTCCTCTGAACTTCAAAAGGATTTTATGAAGCTTTTCAATTACATTCCAAATTACATGTTATATATCACAATGTTAACTGCTGTTTTGTGTGCCAGTCTCCAGGATAAAAATTAACAAATTAATTGTTACTATCATAACCCACTATCCCTTCCATACAGCCTGACCAGCTTTTCCTGCCTAAATTATGACTATCTGTATCTCTTTCAAGAGGCCTTTACCCTACCATCTCCTACTTCTAGCTCTCTATTCCCTGAACTCCACCTTGGACAATGTTAGGATGAAGAACTCAATCAGGGCTGTCCAAAATGCGGGCCCACAGTGCAAATTATGCGGCCCGCCTACAAGCATAGAAATTTACATAAATGCTTTAGTAAATGAATCCGAGCTACCACAGAGCTCTCACTAAAATGGCAAATCAAAATATATTGTCTATTGTTTCAATAAAAACCCAAGGTTGGACAGCCCTGAACTAGATATAAGAAAAAAATTGGTTTTCAAAACCCCAGAAATTTAATTCTTGTGCTTTTGTTCTTGTTTTATCTGCTTCTAGGCTCATCTCAGCTATTGAAGAATTAAATATTCATTATTTAAAGACAAGATCATGTAAGAATTTTCCCATGGTTTCTTGGGAGACTACTTACTCTCTACACATATTCATCCGCAAAGCAATTGAAGAGATTAGTGGACATCAACAATACACACTTAACATGAAAATTCCTAAATGAGGCCCAAGCATTATTATGAATACTATTTCCGGAGAGATGTGGAAGATGGATGAAATCGAAGCACTGCGAAGAGCAGGGCAAAGAGTGATGCTATACGCCACTTTCTTACCAGTAGGCCATGCTATTTCATTCTGGTTAATTTAATCTGCCCTACCTAACTGTAAATTACTTGAAGGCAAGAATCATGTCTAATATTTCTTCTGTATCTCCTAAAAGCACTATAGTAAGACAGGGTATCTAAGTGAAATTTCAGAGTGTAAATGATGAGAGAGTAAACTAAAATATTTGGGTATGCAGTCAGAGATTGCATAGAAATATATAAAAGCAGACCATCTAGGATGGAAAGGCTTCCTGGCACCTAGAAGACTGATGCTGACAGCAAATAGGGTTAATGAATGAACAGCAGCAGTAGGTTGGGAGAGCAAGAGTAAACATCAGAGAAGCCCACATCAACAGACCTTAAAAACATCCCACAGATGATATTAGTGTTATATTCAGAAACATTAACATATTCTTAAATTCTCTCATAGTGGGAACAATTACCTCATTCCAAAGAGCATCCACCACATATAAAAGCTGGAAACTGTTAACCAATATCATTGCTAAAGATGGGGTTTGACGCTGTTGGACTTTCATCTCTGCCAAAAGCATTATTAAATTAATAACAACCTAAAAGAAGAAATGCAGGGGAAAAAAGTATAAATGAATAAAGATAAAAGGGTAAAAAAGTTCTACTCTCACTCCCACTTAAAGTATCTGAAACTTGATATATGGTTCCTCCATGCACCATGCAGATCACAACTCCTCTGACTTGTTCAACAGTTGTTGAAAGCTGCTGTTCCCACATTACCTTGTGACCAACCCAATGGTGGACTTTCCCAAATTTTAATAGGCTGGTCTTCAGATAACCAAAATGGTGCACTGCAGAGTTCATGCCCAAACCTTTACAATCTGCTTGGCACAGCTTAGCTTCCATAGGCATAACTCTCAGGAAACCATAATCTCCATGCCATGATGAGGCATCATAGGAGAACTTTTGTGGAAGACTTTCATATTTAAATGAAAATGTGGGCAATAAAAAGCACAAAGAAAGAAAATTTGTAAATCTCCTACTTAAACAAATGCACACACCCAAAGAGCAGAGCATCTTAAATTACTAGTTTCCATGTGTAACCTGTTAACATCAATCATCTAATTTTCCATGACTAAATTTAGGAAAAAATTTACAATTACAGTAAAATAAAGCATCAGCTTTCTAGTTTATTGTTTCTTGGGTTTTTTTTTAATCTTAATACAAGAACCTGATCATCTATGTTACTAATTTTAAGAAAGGACTAACCCAACCAATCAATCCTGGACGCAATTCACAGAAATATTTGAGGTCAAAATGCCCAATTCGTGGATTTAATTCACGGCCAATAAAGAAATCATAGACAATATTTCCTGCAAAAGAAAAAGTATTTTTCAAAAATTATTTCAGCCCCAATCATGAAACTAAATTTTCAGCACTGTGTAGTTGAAATTATTTTTTTAAACTATTCACTGAGTCAGGATTTGAAATAAAATTATTCATAAATTGCAATGCTTATTAGACAAGAATATGTAATTAGTATATTAGAAAGTATGCCTTGAATCTGAATACCTGGTTCCAAATTCCAACCTTCCACTTGGTATAACCCTAGACAAGTCATTTAGCCATTCTAAGCCTCTATTTCCTCATCTGTAACATGCAGGAATTAGATCAAATAACGTGTGAAAACCTTTCTTGCTCTAAATCCTAGGACCCTATAAGTAAGTTACTAAAAATGGTGCAATGACATTAAATACCTAAGCTGGGAGAAAGGAAGGAGAAAAAATAACAAAGAATTAAAGAGCGGGTATTTCTATTCTTTCTTAAAATTTGTTTCCCATCTTTGCATTTCAAAAAGCCCAACCCCCTAAATGTTTTGAAAATTACTACTTGCATCAAGTAGCAGAGTTCACAAAATTCTACATGAAGCCAAATTAAAAAAAAAATTTTAAAACATGCTCACCTGATTTTCCAGGAGATAGCTCATCTTTGGATGCTTTCAAGGACCGGACATAGAGATAAATACTCAAGGCTACAGAAAAAACCGTGGCTGCAACTGCAAACTGAAGGAAGTGATCATACACATAACAGAGCTCTATGCCCCAGTACAGAGATGTTCCAATGACTACAGATGTCAGAATAAAAGCATAGAATCCTTTAAAAAGAAAAACAGTAGGCAGTTAATTAAATGAGACAAAAATCATTCAAACTGTTACAATACTGAAGATTTTAAAAACTTTTAGTCTTTACCATATAGTCACTAAATATAGTTAGTCAAGACTTTCTGAGCGTACAAAAACCATGTGATGATACTTATCTGAGAACATGTAAGAATATTAACACTACCAACTATGTTGGAAAGCTGGGAGTAATTTGCTCTTTGGGGAAGACAAATAAGAACCAAATTAATACAATTATCGGTAAATGTTTAAAGCCTTCAAAATTTGAAATAATTATTTAATCTTTAGACTGAGTTGCTACTTCTCAGAGCAAAATCACTGAGTTCATCAGAAACATAACTGAAATTTCTTTAAGGTTCTAGAAGCCAAGTTTCCAAAACCATTAATACAAATATGAATACCTTGAATCTTGCTTACTGTGACAAAGACCTCACACTATCTACCTAGCCAGCCCCAGCTAGCTGACCACACCATCATCCTACCGTACTACCAGACACATTTCCCACCTCTTGCTCTGGAAAAAGCAAAGCAATCTAGTCAATACAACCATTGCTTCGGGAAAGGGCCGCTCTTCATCTCCCTGATTTCACCCTTCCCCCATCTAACAGCTTTTTGTGTTATCTCCTCCATTAGAATATAAGTTCCTTAAGAACAGGGATTGTGTCTCTTTTGTATTTTTATTCCCAAAGCGCAGCATAATGGCCCATACGTAATTAAGGTGAAATCAGCTGGGAGGAGAGGGGAGGTTAATGTTTTAATGGAATTTTATGGTAACTTCTTTTATAAAAAATGCTTCCGTGAAAGCACAGTCAAGAATCATCCTTCCTGTGTCCATTTTCAAAATCTAGATCCTTTTTCAAATGGGGTTTAGGTAAAACTGGGTAGACTTTTTAGTTCTAATCGTACTTTGCCTAGTCTTTACTACATATGGTACTTGATGAAGTGACAGGTATAACATAGCTATTCTCTTTCCTAACTTCTGTGTAGGTTAGAAATAAAGGATTTATTCAAAATTAAATATAAGCAGAATTGTTTGCCGAATTCTTTAGTCATTCATTCTTAATATAATCCTATAAATTGGTATTTTACTCACTGAATAGGCAAAGAAATGAAAGTTAAAGTTTTAGTACTCTGCTCAACCTCGAGAATAATGGCTCTTGTAAGAATAAAGAAAAGATGATGTTACTTAGAAAAATATAAATTGGCACTCAGAGAGAAAACCCCTAAAATGCTTGTGTCAAGAGAACTGGTAGCCAAAACTAAAACAATGCAATTTAACAAATTTCCAAAAACAGGCAGGCATAGTCTTGTAGTGAAGACAGTATCCCAATGAGATTAAATCCAGCCCTGAGTACCCTACTATTATTCTGAGGATTATAGGAATAAACATATTGATTGTAAGTTCCTGGACAGCAAAAGCTCCTATTACATTTCTTTTTCGCATTTGTTCATATGTACACAGATGTTTAATAAAGATTAGCTGAATGAGTGATTTTGAATTTCTTTTAAGTTTATAAATTATACTAAAATAAGCAGGAGAGACCGATGAGAATTAAATTTATATAATGAAATTATCAAGTAGGGGGGAAGCACCTATAGTCTAGTAAAAAAAAAAGATGGGGACAAATATAAATATACACGTGTGTATGTATGTATAGACACACATATAAATACACATAAAATATTGTACTGTGTATATACATATGTGTATATATGTATGCATGTACATACATATGTGTGCAGACATATATACATGTATAGATAAAAATATAAAAGGTATACTTACGAACAAACTATAATACTCTGAATGTCATTAACCAAAACTATAGTTGGACTTAGGATTACTGACATGAAGAAATTTCTGCAAACCAGACCCAGACCAATACTTAGTTTCAGCCAAGACTTTCTCATCCATTTACACGATGTAACTGCTTACATCTTGTAGAAGTGAACCTGAAAATTTAAGAGCCCGCTAAGGGTATTATATGTGCAATCAGAGGCCCTGGGTCCAAATTCTGGCCATCCTACTTATTACCTAAGTGACCCTCGGCAAGTTACAGTTTCCTTCCCTATAATATGATGCTGAATTAGATGAACTCTAAGGTCTATCTCTCAGTTCCCAAGCTATGATCCTATAACACAACTATGTTTATTGAACATACTAGTGGCAGATGCTATACATATCAAAAGCAGAACTGTTTCCCTCAAAGGGGTTTGCCAGGTATTAGAGAACGGGCGGGAGACAATGATTCGTATACAGAAATTACTAAAAGTCAAGAAAAAAGCACAAGAGAAAACAGTGTTATAAAGAATCTGAGGGAGAGATCATTTATAACTGGGATATCACGACAATTAATATGGACTGAATTGCCCTGGGTTCTTGGAGGCAATGATGGACAACAGGTCCTGGAAGGCCCATGAGTCTGGAAAGGCTCCAAGGATAAATCTGATCACATTCTTCAGTCAAACTAAATGCGGAAAAGGTTTATCACCAAGACTGCATTGAACAATAAATTTTCTTTTGGCCAAAGAAAATCAAGAAGTTCATTTACTAAGGCATGGAGGGGAGGCAGTTTGTATCCAGGCCCACGCTCACCAAACCAAGGACTCAGGGAAGGTGGGAGAAACCTAATAACCTTTCTACGCTACAAAGATATAATTTGTCAATCATTGTTCTGATGAAAATAAATACCACATCCAAGCAACAATACAATTCTAGAAGTACCTAATTTGTCATGTGAGTAAATAGTTTAAACTCTAGAAGTGCATATATATTTTACATGAAACATTTCATGTGCCATATTATAAACTAACCCACCTACAGAGTAGAGGCCTCTAAATTATAACTGTATTAATTCAACAAAAATTACCATTTAATCTATACTTTAGTCTTCTTCCACTATAAAGAGGTGTTCCTTCTACTACCTTAGGAGAAAGAAAAAAAAATTATTAAAAGCATGCATATCACCTAAAATTAAAGGTAATAAAAATAGCCCTCATCAAACCTGCCTCTTTCAAACCCACTTTTACAAATGCTTTACTTTTCTTATGTCCTTATTTATGACACTACTCCTTATCATCCCCATCCCTCAGAGGCTTTTCTAACTTTTTTTTAACTGTAAATTTTCTTTATTTTATCCCTTTTCTTCACCACTATATTCGATGAGTCCTATTGATTCTCACTCCAAAATGCTTTTCCCAATCACGTTTTTTCCCAAATATCAGACAAAGCTAGTCCAAGACTTTATTACTATATACATAAACTACATAGCAACAGCTTCCCTAAATTTTCTCTCCCTCCAGTCTTTCCCCCTTCTCAACTATTCTGCACACCATTACCAGATTTTTCCAAATTAGCACCACTTTCACCATGCTACTACCCTACTCAAAAACCTTCACTGGCCCTCCAGTGCCCATAGAACAAAAAACAAAACAAAACAAAAAAACACCACTCCTTTCATTCATATTCAAGTACCCCTAAAATATGTACCCAATCAATTCAACCAAAATTCAAGTGTTTCAACTTATCAATTAGGCCTTTTCCAGATTACTCATGGTGCAATGAGAAGAACACTAAATTTGGGAGCCATGGACCCGGAACTCTAATCTTGACTTCACAACTTACTATTATCTTGGGTAAATCACTTGACCTAACTGGGCCTCATTTTTTCCACCTGTGAAATATGAGGTTCAGACAAGTGACCTTCAGGTTTGAATCTTCCAGTGGCTTCTGGGCCACTGCAGAGTGTACTTCTTTTTCTCTTCTAAACTACAACAGTACTTGTATGAAACTCTCATTGTGGTACTCATTACACTAACACGGCCTTTTTTGTTAGCCAAATGCACTATCTCCTCAATCCTTAACAGTAAGGACTAGCTACTTTTTTTTGTATTTCCCACCCAATAATAATTATATACATAGTAGGCATTCAATAAATACTTGCTGAATTGAACAAATTAAACATTTTCCCAATGGCAACCAAATATTACTCCCTGGAATAGCTATTCAGTTTCTTAATTCAAACTCTACTATTTCAGAACTCATAATTTGACCTATCAAAACTAACTTATCTTCTCAATATATAACTATTTGCACGCTATATATCCCATTAGATTGAGCTCCTTGAAGACAGGGGCTATCTTTTGCTTTTGTCTCTCCAGTGCTTAGTATAGTGCTTGACACATAGTAGGTGCTTAATAAAAGCTAGAGAGAGGACTATGAATCACACCAAAGAATTGGAAACTTATTTAACAACTACTTAAGAATCCACAGTTTAGCAGTGTCCTTGTGGTATCTGTCAAATAAAATTTATCTACTCATTAAATCAAGTCTGACAACTCTTTCCTGGTCTTTAGTCTGTTCTAGCCTGCATAACAAAGTACAAAATAAAATTAATTTCTTAATAAATATCCTATAATCCCAACTAGTATTTCCCCCTTAATTAAGCTGCTTTTGCAACATTTTACTATACACTGCAACCTCACCATCAAAATACTAATTATCAATATTATATATCATACTGTAATACACACTTTTATTGTTACTTGAGAAACTAAACTCCATGAAACAAATTCAAGACAAACCCACTTTTTTTAAAAACACATACTGAATTTCACAATAAACTGAAGTATTCTAGTGAGGTTCCAATATATTTGCTAAGTGCTATTCCCTCCTTAATGGTATTCCTCTATATAATAAAATTAACCTTCTCAGTTTACAAGCAGCTGGCAAACTTGCAAAGACCAAGAATAAAACCTCTAAATCATTTGTTTTAGTTAGCATTTTCACATTGCACATAGTAGGCAAAATATGTGTTTAACTGAGAACACTATGAAATGCTCAATAATTTTGACAATTTACGGGGAGGGGAAGAGGGAAAATGGAAATGAGAAGCTTCTATGATATAAAATATGACATCCAAAGTCCACTCAAGTTCCTTACAATACCTCCATTTTCAATATACTCTTAATCAGAAACATGAGGTAATATGAGTGAAAGGAATTTTATTTTGCTTCCAACTTCCCCACTACTCAGCTTAAATTTGTATGAAAAGTTACATAAACTTAAGTAGAACAGCTTAAGCCTTAATAAGTAAGCATTATTACATAATACAAGAAAAATATTTCAAAACATAAAGCAATGATAGGTTGTGGTTTTTGAGGACCTACTATGTGCAAGGCATCATGCTAGGTTCTATGGAGAATACAAAAATTAATTCCAGAATCATTGTACAATTTATATTTAGATGGGCAAAAATGAAAAATTCTCATACCATATCATGCTTAACAAATAAAAACTTACCTTTCCAATTGGCAGGAGGTGGAAGAAGGCTTGGAGAAAAAACCAGAGCAGACAGACTCCAAACACTCTGGTTTCCCATAAATTAGCCAAAGGTGGCAAAGGAGGAGGAAGATTCACAAGACTGGGATCCTTCTCTCTACACATCAACAATAACATAAAGAGCATAACCGGCAGACCAGTCATGATGGAAAAAGCTCCTATAAAACAATCAATGTTCAAGAATCAAATCCTGATGAAAAGTTTAAGCATTTTTTTTAAAAGGAACCCTCCAGAAAAGGGCCCATGTGTATAAAATTATTTATTGTAGTTCTTTTTTTGTAGTGGCAAAGAACTGCAAGCTAGGGGGATGCCCCTCAACTGGGGAATGGCTGAACAAATAGTGGCATGTTAACATGATGCAACATTCCTGGGCTGTAAGAAATGACAACACGGAGGGTTTCAGAAAAACCTGAAGACTTCTATGAAATGATACAGAGCAAAAATGAGAACCAGATGAACAATGTATACAATAACAGTGTTAAGACAAATAACTGAGATGCTTAGGAACACTAAGCCAAACAATGAGCAACCATAAATCCAGAGCACTTATGATGAAACATACCGCCCGCCTCTTCACAGAGGGAGACTCACATGATTTGGACGTGGCCAATTCAATAACTCATTTTGTCTATATATGTTTTTAACAGGGTTTTGGTTTTCTCCGTGCTTTCCCAACTGGAGGTGAAGGGGTCATAGGGAAGGAGAGAAAGCAGACCTGAAAATAATACAAATGATCAACGCAATGGCCAATCATGAATCTGGAGATGTCATGATGATGTGGGTGTGTTTTGCTTGATTATGCCTATTGTACACAAGGATTTTGTTTTTCTTATCTTTCAGTGGAAGGGGGTGGGAAGGAGGGAGAGAAGGATAGGGAACAGGAAAGACAGCAACAGAATTATCAAAATGAAAAAGAAAAAAGGGCATCATGAAAGCATTTTTTTAATGCACAGAAGAGAACAGAAAGAAGATTAGTATAAATAAGCAGGACAAGTTCTGAATAATTCTTTTTAAAAAGAACAAGATTTTAACCCAAAAATCAAAATAATTAAGTTTTATAGAATTCTACACCACTCAACCCACAAATTCACTGTTACTAACTCACAAAATGTCTCCATTTCTACCTACACTTAAAAATACCGTATACAGTTTCTCTTCTCTCATTTTAACCTCACAACAATCCACTAAGTTATGGATATTATTTCCATTTGATTTTACTATCATAGCTAACATCCACCACCTCTTCCTCCAGAATCTCAGTCTTGGACTAATCCAATAAAGCCAGTCTGACTACTTAGCTCCAGCAGTTTCTTTCCCACTCCCTCACTCCTAATCTATCCTACCCAACAATGCCAGATTTTATCTGTGATTTGCATCCATTAGCTTTCTTGCTCAAAACCTTCATCAGTCTCAATGCCTGCAGCCAAAATTCAAACTCACTCACTTAATCACTCCCTCCAATCTGGGCCTTATCCATCCTCTCCAACTTTTTAAACCACTCTCTCCAAATGAGAACCCTTCCCTCTAGCCAAACCACTCATAGTTCCTAGTCACTGCATCATTTTCCCCTTAGGAAATAACTTCCTGCTCATTCCATTTAGATAAGCTCTACCTTTCTTTTATTTGTATTTATGACAGAGAAAGAAAAAAACCAATCATGCATCAAAAATGAGACCACAAATGAACAATCCAATGGTACAGTGCTATCACCAAAATATCTTATACTATGGAAGGAACAAACAACACATCTGAATTTCAAAGCAAAGCACCTACCTACCTCCTCTACAAGGCAAGGTATTAAATGACTATCCCAGCCTTCAGTTACTGCACCATACTGCTGAGAGATTACATTGTTATGGTACCTTAAGGTTTACAGAGGAGGATAAAACAAGCATTCTCCTTCCTACTTAACATTCAATGAAACTGAGACACAACTCATTTATGATATGATCACAACTAGTAAATTATCAGGTCAAAGTCTTTTGACTCCAAGTCCAATGCACTTAAAGTACTGTCTCTTCTAGCTTGATATTAATTCAGTAACACATTTTACTGAGCCATGTATCAAATTTCTATAAGTTCAGTCATTTGTAAGTATTTTCTAACTGGAAGACAAAGCAAAGAAGTGGTACAGCATCATAGTACAGATCATCTCTTAAAATATTTTTGAGAAAGAAAACTTTTTTTTAATTGATATTATTTTAATCATTTGGCAAACAAACACCACATAGTATACCAGGTCAGGGAATATGAGTTCAAATCCTAATGGGCAAATTATAGAATATTTCTGGACTTCCATTTCTCCTGTAAAATGAGGAATTGGATTAGACAAACTCTGAGATCCCCTCCAACTATGATCTGATAGACTGCTGAAGAATTTATTTGGCACTTAGACATGTTTTTAAAATACATACTGTCTTCACAACTAGATAGTTAGCCACATAAGACCAGGACTAAAACTTATATTTTTCATATCCTCAGTGAGTAGCACACAGAAGGCACTCAAATATTTGCTATTTGATGACAAAGATGTGGCATATCAAAAGTATTTATTACAATTTTTACTAATCACCCAATTTTTATAATGACACTGACCTAGTTTTATACTACTTTATACTACTATTGTTAAACAGATATATTTTTAGTTGTAACTTACAACATTATGATAGACACCATAAAATTTGGGATTAATTCATTCATTTCACAAATTTGCAGAACATTCACTAGGTATGAGGTGCTGTGCTAGCCTCTGTGGGGAATATAAGGATAAATAATAAAGTTAAAAGATTATGGATTTAGATTATGGAAAAAGATCTTAGACTCCACATGATATAAATTCTTTATTTCAGAAATAAGGAGTCAGAGTGGGCCCTCAAATCACATAGGTAAAAAGTGGCAGAGCCTAGATTCACAACCAGGTTCTCTGACAGCAAATTGAACATACTTCCCAAAACACCAACTACCTCTCTTCAAGTCCCTGAAAAAAACAACAACATATTTCTTCTAAAAAGACAACACACCCACCCAAAAACTACATGAAAAGGCAACGTCAAAAGCTCTGAGAATGACAGTGACCAGAAAGAAGTTAAAGGAGTTCAGAGTATAGCGTGAAGGTGGGGACTTGTTACAGGAGGTAGAACCTGAAGGATAGGTAGAATTTCAACATACAAATATATGAAGGAAAAGGTTGGGTAGCCGTTTCTGATAGAAAGAACAGACATGAACAGAGGTCTGAACATAAAAAAGGTCTTTTAGGGGGGATGAGTGCACAAGTACAATTTAGCTAGAATACATGATACATGTCAGGGTAGTGGAAGACATAATGAGAAAAGTATGTGCTGAACTGAAGGGTGGGGCTGGGGCCAGAAGACAGAATGACCTAAACTCCACTTTATCCAGGAGGTATGGGAAAAAGTTTTTGAGGAGATAAATGAAATAATCACAGCTGCGGAAAAAATTAATCCAATAGCAACATATAGGATGAACTAGAACAACCTTACAACTTTTAAAGAACAACACTTACTCAAGAAGTTATTAACTTTATACTATACTTTTCCTATTATCCAACTAGAAGTTCACCATGTAACAGACTATGCCCTTTTCTACTATTTAGAATATTAAATGACAAATGCACCCCCACAATGAGGATTCAGGTAGCACACTTTCACACCAGTTTCCCTTTTCTGATTCACCCCCAAACACCAACTTTTCAACTACCTTCTGCCTCTACTATACTGATGGAGTTTGACTTTAGGTATAAGTGGCTGCTCATTCTATTAACAGAGACTTCTCATTTAGAGACAGAAAGACAATTTTAGTAATTTGGTCAATTCCATATAGCTTGAATTCTGTATAGTTATTAAGGCATTCATCCATTACAGTAATGAGCCCTAGGTTATCTGAGCAGAAATGAGGAATTAAAAATCAAGTGTTTTAGAATGTTACTCCTGCAAAGTTAACAGACTAAAAAGTTGCCAAGAATGAACTGGGTTTTAATGTTTTTCAACTAGATTAAAAAATAGATTTTGAACTTTCCTCAAATACACCAAATTATACAACAAACGTAACAGAGTTTGCATGATCTAACTAACACATGCTTCAGTTAAAGGAAGCATGGCAACAAAGGATTTTGTGAAAATTGCTCACTGAAGAGTCAATGCAATAGGCTGAATACTTCCTCTTTAACTTGTTTCTCTATAATGCTAACTGTTGAGCCAGCTCCAGCCTTTTAAAATCTTCTATTTGTTCTTTCCAAGTTATCTATCAGGGTAGGATACTTGGGGGGGGGGGGGGGTGGAGAACAATGGACCCAGGGACATCCCTACATTTTCTCCTCCAAATATGGATTCTCCTATAACCCAGTCTAAAGATACGACTGTACAATTTTAAATATGAATACTTGCATTTCAAGTAAAAATTCCAGAATGGCAACCCATAATGGAATGTTATGGATGTGGACAAGCTAATTTAAAAAATAACCAGCTTCTTAAGATCACAAAAGGCTAGAAAGTTGGTTCTACTTTAAGACTTAACTAAATGACCTGAAGGTTCTTTTCAAGGTAAAGACTGTAATTTGTTCAACAATTAACTAAATAAATAATTTCTAATATACATACCAAACCCTCCTCCAAACTCTAAGTCCTCTGGTTCTGTGGCTGTTATTTCAAAAGTTCTTACTGATTTTGGTCCTTTTGCAGCATTTCTCTCTTCTTGAAAAATTATTTCTTCAAATTTGACCTCTTCTTTTCTTGGGCGAAGGCTATACTGTGTGGCCAGATAGCTGCTTTCTTGTGCCAAATAAGGTTTGTCCTAATTTGTAAAAAAAAAAAAATATTAACCATCACCATTAACACTAGTGTTAGACATCTCTCTCCCCGAGTTAAATTTTCAACATCCTTTAATGATAATTTAACCAATAATAAACACAGTTCGACAACAATTCATAAGAAAGCATTTAGGGTTTGTAGTTTATTTCTTCTCAAAAAGCCACTTCAGCAAAAGAGAGACTGCTTGACAAAACAGCAGGTTTCCATACCTGAATGTTTCTGTGAGATATGTCATTCCTTTCTATCCGATCAGGTTCACCATTGTATCTGCTAATGCTGTTTCCACTTTGCTTCTAATTTAGAAAATTATATAAATTTTAATAAATGATCTAATAATTTTTAAGCAATAACCATAAATTAACAATACATGTGACCTTGCAAAAACATTCATGATTTCTTTAATAGTTTTTCTATGATAACCCAAAAAACTAGCCAATTGATGTGTGAAAGAGGAAAAGAAGGAAGTTGCTGTCCCATAGCAATTAGCAACAATAAACTTTACTATGAAGTTCATCGTAAGAATGAAAGAAATGATTACTTATGGACTCCTGCTACTGATAGAAACAATGCCAACTGCATACAACAAAAATTGTCAACTTCTGTGTGAAATTTACAGAAATTTACTTTTTTATCTGTTGAGTAAAATTGCTCACTGGCATCTGTCTCTTTGCAAAACAGTATTATTCTGTTCCGCTTTCCTCTTACAATCTCTCCTTCCAAAGGCAGGAACATTTTTTCTAGTAGTGAACTGAGAGTTTATATCAGGGTTCATGGATAAGATCCTATATATTACCAAAGATTCCATAGAAAATACACAGATGAAGCAAGAAAACTCTATCACTTCAGGAAAACAATATGAAATCATGTAACACTAACAGTTAAAAAAAGAGCAATACATCTTTTAGAATGCTAATGGAGTACAACATTAATACATCAAGCTCCAGGCCAAGTTATAGGTCTATTCTAGTTTAATCTACTTTTCAGGCTATGACTGTGAGCCATATTTACCTAACAGTCTCACTTACAAGTTGCACTTACTACCCAACAGTATCAATATCCAACAGTAGCCAATCATTTAATCCTGCACAACAGTTGTGAACCTGTAGTGAGACTAAGGTCACGGAAACTAAGACCAGAAGACCTAAGCAGTGACCATCATCGAACTGTAGTGGAATAGACAGGCCAAAAGAATCACTAGAAAAGTGACATTCAGATTATAATTAATGAGCTCTAAATGGTCCTACATTTGCTACAAAAGTAGCATAAATCAAAGATAGCAGGGGAGGGGGAGGGAGGAACCACAAAGACTCTTCCTGAATAGTCTTTCTGTCAGGGAGGGGGAAACAGCCATTAACAAAAAAGGACCTTTAAAAAAGTAGATGCTAACTCTATACAAACTGTTACTAGGCACGGTAACATTTTAGTGTGCACACTTAGGAAATAATCATTATAAAAAGAATCCTAATGGGCTGACATGACTTAAGTTGTTTTAATGCTTTATATATTTTATGTAACAATTTAAATGCAAATGGTTACATTAAGCATGATTACATTAACATTCAATGTTTATACTAACATATTAAATTAAAAATAGCCTCACAGCATCAGTTTTGATTACTGAGGTTGACAGATTAGAATGAGGCTAAAATCCGCTCCATTTAATATAAAATTTATATCAAAAAAGATAGATTATAGAATTTTAAAGTTCTAAGAGACTTTAGAGATCATCTACTTTGACCTCATTTTACAGATGAGGAAAGAGAAACCTAGAAATCATTTGCCCATGGTCTCACCCAAATCTTTGGACTCCTATTTCACAGCCATTATGGTTCATACAAATTTGTACATAAATTAAATCATGCTTATACTAAGTAGAAATTCATTCCAATGAGTCAGTTTTATTTCTTTTCATTTACTCTGGAATAAGCTAAGTCTATTTTAAAATTATTTCAAAACTGCAATACTAAAAATACTTACATATGACTTGCAATGTGACATCACCCTTTTTAAATAAAGTGAAGAAATCTTATTCTCCATCACCACTTTTTATAACTTTGCAATCTACTACCTTGTATTTGTGGTGAGAAACACAATTTTTTATCACTATAAATAAGGTTAGTATTTTATTTAAAGGCAGCACAGAGTAGTTGCAGCACATTAGCTTCAAAATCAGAAAGACCTAGGTTCACTTCCAGATCTGACATATACTAGTTGTATGAGCCTGGACAAATCAACCTCTCTCAGCTGCCCAGAAAACTCTCTAAAGATGCTAAGCCAAATGAGCTTCCTCATCCAGTGTTCTCTACACTAATGAAATTACAAATCCACAAAATAAAAAATAATATGAATAAGCATGTACACAAAATCTTCAGAAAGGAAAAGGCTATAACATGTTAAAGTTTTGATGGAGACTTGCATAGCTAAAATTTACTATGAGAATATTAAATAGTTATAAATATTATCAAGGTCAGTCTTAAAGTCTCATGAGAAAAATCCCAATACCAGTGGAGTCAAGTTGATTTCCAAAATTTCTTTCTTGTCTTTAATCTCTGCATGTTGGGAAGCAGAACGACGTACGCTTTTTGGGGGACGGCCAGGGGAGCGAGATCGAGAACGAGATCGACTCCCCCGGCGTCTGGAAGGAGAACTAGAGGAAGAGCCACTTTTCCTTTGCCTGAATGATCTTAAAGGCTATAAGAAGTTGGGGAAGAGAGAAAGAGAAAAAGAAATCCCATAGTTAGTTGTACAAATGTACAATGTACAAAAATAAATGTATAAAATATAGATATATAGACAGACATGTTTAAAAGGAAAAAAGTAAATTCCTTCAAAAACATGGCCTCAACAAGTAACCACTACTACTAAATATGTAAAATATTTACTGTTTACCTCTCAAATTTAGCATTAGGCTGTTTAGGACTTATGAAAAAATTGTATCAATCAAAACCCCCCACCACAGCTAAATATAAACCTCCCACACACACACTTCAAGATAACTGCATTTTTTTCAGCCCACATAACTTAATTAACCCTTAGCTGAATTTTTTCAGTAGAACTATATATGAATTACAATTAAGATCAATAGAGATTTAGATTCTGTGATAAAAACCACTGGTACCAATAAGTATCTGGCCAACTCAAACAGCACAGTGAAAACTGTTTTTGCTGACAACTGATGTACACAAAACACATTAGAACAGCTTGAAAGCAAATGTAAAATGCCTCACTGCTTAACTGATATTTCGTAATTACTTACTTCCAAAAGACAAATCTTAACCATAAACTGCATTTTCAAACCTGACACATCAAAAGCACAGCTCAAACTGCTGGCCTTCATCCTAATGAGCTGGCACAACTGAGAAACACTAGTTTCCATATAAGATGGAGAGAAACTAGATTAGTCTAATCAAGAATCCCAGAAAACAAGTTTCTTAGGCTATAAATTTCTATTAAAGCAGAGAATAACTACAACCTGTTCTACTTTTGGTTCTCTAGTTTTCAATTTCAGTTATTATTAAAGGGCTTGGGAACCTCTGGTGCAATGGCTCCCTATTACCTCTGGCATCAAATATAAAATGCTCTGACTTTGAAAGCGCTTCATAACCTGGCCCCTTACTATCTCTCAGTCCTCTTCTATCTTACTTTCACCTACTCTATGATCCAGTGACACTGACCTCCTTGTTGTTCCTTGCACATGCCACTCCATCTCTGACTGGACAGTTTCACTGGCTGTCCTGCCACCTGGAACCTATCTCTCCTCATAGGGGCCTCCTGGCTTAATCTTATCTCTGAATCTAAAACCCCACCATCTTCAAGAAGCCTTTCCTAGCCTTCCTTTATTTTAGTGCTTCCCTCAGAGATTATCTCTAATTTATCCTGCACATTTCTAGTCTGTATATAGTTGTTGGCACATTGCCCCCAAATCAGACTGTGCTGTACGCACTAGAGAGACTGGGGGGGAGGGGTGCAGGTGGGAGAAGGAGGGTACAACATGGGGACTGTTTCCCATCTTTCTTTGTATCCCCAGAGCCTGGCACATCAGTTTAATACTTGTTGACAACTTTTACTTGGGAAGTAGAGGGAGCATGAGACTGATACCATCTTTTATACCCAGTTGTGAAAACACAACAAAGCTTTATAAATCTTGATTACAATATCCTAAGATATTGTAATTGAGGATAATGACATCCCACTAACTGCACTTCTTATCCATGCCACTCTTCTCTGTGCATCTTTCTCTTTTATTAACTAAGAATACTAGGGAAGTACATTATTTGTTATATTTACTGAAGAATGTTTTGTATTTCTTGTTATTTTAATAAGACAATAATACAAGAGGAATACTTTATATTTCTCTCAAAAAATTCATGTCATCAATTTACATTTTTGTGGATCACTGGCTCCAAAGTTTTCCACCTCTATCTTGGGGGTGTGGGAGGAGGTGTGGGGATGGTCAGAAATTATAACAGCATTTTCCTAGTAAGCTAAATAAGACACCAAAAATATTTCTAATTATTTCTTAAACATGCCCTGGTACAAAAACACAGCACTTACCTTTATATCACTCTCTTTCAATTCAAGTTCAGTTCCATCTTTGTATTTCACAGTGTAAAGATGGGATTTGCTATCTTGGCTAAGTACTTCCACTTCATAATAAAGTGAACTCCCAGGCCAACGTCCTCTTACTACCTCACCATCAGCAAATTTTCTGCTTGGCATTTTCCAAAATTAATCTGAAAAACAATTTAAACAACATTTGGAATAAGTATACACAGAACTGACATTTCTACCTTTTCTATTATTACTGGATGTGTTCCATGCCTGAAATGCTCCCCTCTTTCTACTACATTTCCCTGGCTTCCTTCAAGACTCAGTTCAAATCCCACCTCCCCAGCTGCTATTGCTTTCCCTTTCAGATTACCTCCCTCAACTCTGTATGTATCATGTATGTACTTAGTTATCTAAAATGTATCCCCCATTAGAATGTGAGTTCCTTGAAGGCAGGAGATGTTTGGTTTTCTGCCTTTCTTTGTATCCCCAGTGCACGGTGCCTGGCACATACCAGGACCTTAATAATGTTTGTTGACAAGTCACCATACACAGTAACAGCAGTATTTTAACCATTATCAACTGTGAAAGACTTAGCTACTGATCAACATAATGAACAAAGACAATTCCAAAGGACATAGGATGAAAAATGCTATCCACCTCCAAAAATAAAATTGATGAACTTCTGAGTGCAAACTGAAGTACTATTTTCCCACTTTATTGTCCTTGCCTGTTTCTTTTTTTGCAACGTGGCTAATATGAAAATGTTTTTGCAGGATTTCTCATATTGCTTGCCTTCTCAATGGGTGGGAGAGGGGCAGGAGGGTGAGAATTTGGAGCTCAACATTTTTTAAAAATGAATTGTTAAAAATAATAAATTTTAAAGGAATTAAAAAGGGGGTAAAAGAGCTCCAGGGTACCAGTGTAATAGTGCCCCTCCCACCCAAAAACTTCTTGTTAACTGTGAGATAATATGTAACTTTCTGAAATGTTAAATTTATGTTATTAATTCACCCAATTCTAAAATATTAGAATTAAATAAGACTTAGAAATCACTTCTCTTATAGTTACCTTATTTTACACATGAGAAAACTGAGGCTCAAAAAGTCACAAAGCCACATTAAAGGTAAACCTCCCTTCTTTTAACTGGACGGATGGGGGTGGGGAGATGGAGAGGATAAATGTTTTAGAATATTTCATATGCTGTCAGAGGCAGGCCATGTATAAATTGGTTTTACTGAACCCTTGGTTTTTGGCATTTTTTTTTCCTGTCTTCCAAGTGAAGGCCTGGTGGGTAGGAGGGATAAAGATACTCAGAAATGAACGTGAGATATAAAAAAGGCAACAATAATAAAGAAAAACCAAGGGTCAAGCTTAGACAAGTGCAGTATTCTTTTCACTACACCACATTTTGAGGTCTACTTTATAAAGGATGCTCTGGCACTGTATTAAGTCTAAGTCACATAAAGTCTTCCAAGAAAACTACTCCTTCTATCAGCCTTACTCTCTTACCAATCTTCTACCTTTCTTTGTCTACTGGCTCCTCTATTGCCTATAAACATGCCTGTGTCATCCCCATTCTTAAAAAAAAAAAAAACCTTCACTTGATCTCTCAATTCCTCACTGGCTATCATTCATAATCTCTCCTCCCTTTCATGGATAAACTCGGTAGAAAGGCTGTCAACAAAAGGTGCCTCCACTTCCTTTCCTCTCCTCTTGTTACTATCTGCAGTCTGGCTTCTGACCTCACCATTTGACTGAAGCTGCTCTCTCCAAAGTTACCAATGCTAAATTTAATGGCCTTTTCCTCAGTCCTCATCCTATTTGACTACTCTATAGCCTACTGTCCCTCTATACTACTTTGCTTCAAGAGCTCATCACCTCCCATGAATTCAATTATCTCTATGCAGTGCTTATCTAGAACTAATCTTTCTTGACCTCCAGTCTCACAACTTAAAATGCCTATTTTAATAGGCCCATTTTAAAATGCCTATTTAGAAGTGGATGTCCCATTGACAACTTAAACTCACTATGTCCAAAACTGAACTCAATATCTTTCTCTCCCTTCCTAACTTTCCCGTTACTGTCAAGGTCACCAAAGCTTGAAACCAAAGTATCATCCTCAACTTCAATCTCTATCACCACCCATACCCAATCAGTTGCCAAACCCTGTTGATTCAACCTTTATAATATCTCTCACATATGCCTCCTTCTCTCCTCTGACACCATATCAGCACCCTTCAAATCTCATTCTGAGAGAAGGATTACAAAAGCTGTCTGATTGGTCGCCCCTGCCTCAAATCTCTCCCTGCTCCAGACTCTCTCTACTCAGCTGTCAAACTGATCTTCCTAAAGTGCAGGTCTGACCACATCACATCCTATCCAATCAACTTCAATAGTTTCCTATTACTCTTGTGTCAAATATAAAATTCTCTGGTATCCAAAGCCCTTCAAATAGGCCCTTTGCATAATCTTGTCCTCTTACATCTTACTCCTCCCCATGTGCTCTTAAACCCAGTGAAATTTGCCTCCTTGTTACTCCTTTGGCATGACACTCCACCCTCCCAACATTTTCAATGGCTATCTCCCATGCCTGGAATACTATATCCTGGCTCATCTCTGCCTCCTGGCTTCTTTCAAGTCTCAGCTAAAATCCCATCTTTTTAAAGAAGCCTTTCCTGATTCCTCCTTAACACGTCTTTGCAGTGCTTTCCTTCAGTGATTATCTCCAATTTATTCCATATCTATTTTGTTTGTACATGGGTTTGCATGTTGTCTCTCCCATTTGACTATAAGTTCTTCGGGAGCAAGGACTTTTTTAGTTTTCTTTCTTTTTTTTTTCTTTTTATCCCTAATACTTATTAAATTGTTTGGCACACAACAGGCAATTAACAAATTTGTTGAAAGGCAAAAACAGGATCCCCACCTTCAATTTCACATTTTATTAAGGGAGATACCATGCAAACAATTATGTATATACAAGATATATAATGTAAATGGGCATCACATACACCTACATGCACATATAGTCTCCCCTGTTTGAGTACAAGCTCCTTACCACCCAATCCCATCCCAGCCAACTAGGGACTAAGTTGTCTTTGGATCCCTAGCAATTAACACAGTGCCTAGCACATAGTATAGATTAATAAATGCTTTATGACTGCTAAGTATGTACATCTTCATTGAAGACAGAGGGCAGGAACAACTAGAGGGGGATCAGGAAAGCCTTCCATTACATTCAATAATTATCTGATGATTAGCATAGGTAATATTTTTGGTGGTTAAATTAAGCTAACATTTTATATCTTGGTAACTATTAGTATAAAAAATTAGGTGATTTTTGTGATAGTGAGGTCATGGTGGAGGAATTTTCAAGTGTCTGAAAAGTCAGTACTTATTTAATAGGATTTGTACCTGGACAGGGTTTTTGAAATCAAAATTTTAACTAACTAAAAAGATGTTTATGCGACAGAAGAATAGAAAAGAACTATTGCCAACCTCTCTACCGTTTTACTTTGCCCCTTAGGGGGGACTGTTTTTATAAAGGATCCAAGTTCAGGAAAAACTTATAAAGATTTTATAGACGGGAAAAGTAAAGGCCAGAGAGGGTGGACAACGTGCGTAGTGTCACACAGACAGGAAATAGCAGAAGCAAGATTTTAAGCCAAGTCTCCTCAGACTCTCAAAGGGATGCCCCGTCCACTATGCCATGCTGCTTTTAATTCACATACAAGACTTGGTAATACAGACATCAAAGCTCATTAATAACATCAAGTAAATGTAACGATGTAAAACAGAGAATCGAGAGAATACATAATGATCATAGAAAGTGCTGCATCTTCTTTCCTCTCTCCAGTTTCCCATCACACACAGCCAAAATAATCTTCCTGAGGCACAGATCTAATGTTACACCCACACACCCCTCCACCCCCAGGTGGTTCCCAATTGCCTACAGGATAAAATTTTGAAGAAAAATACAAACTTTGGCTTAGTGCAGTATTTAAGAACATCCACAATTTCACTTATCTTTCCAGTTTTATTTCAGACCCTTCACAAATTATACAAACTTTGGCTTAGTGCAGTATTTAAGAACATCCACAATTTCACTTATCTTTCCAGTTTTATTTCAGACCTTTTACAAATTATACATTCCCACCCAATCTGAACATCATTCTCCAAACTCAATAGCGCATTTCTGCAAGCCATCTCTACCTTCCAGGTTCAATCAGGTATCACTTCCTCCTCCTAGCTTTACAAAATCCTCATGGGCATTAGTGCTCCCTACCAAGATATTCCTTGAACTATTTTTATTTGTATGTATGTCCTATCCCCTCAGTGGAATCTAAGTTCCTTAAGAATGAGGACTGTTTCAATTTTGTCTTTGTGTCCTCAGAGCTAACAGAGTCTTGCACAAAGGTACTTAATAAATGCCCATTAAACTGAATTCCTTACATCTAATGCTCTCAAAGGTGCCCAAAACATGACTTTGCAATTTCCTGCTTAATGAAGATACTGCTGTATTCTTACAGTCATAAGGGAAGAGATATTCAAACACACACAGTCTTAGTGCCATAAAGACACTCTTCCTCCAGCTAAATAAAACTAATCTATTTATAATCTTTGGAAAAACAAAATAATTTAGGAAAGTACACAGTACACAGTACATATACAACATAAACAAAAATATACAAAGCTAGGAGATAAATGAAGGTATAACGAAGCTACAACAGCATCAAAGGCTAAGTGGTGGAATTTGGAATATGATGAGAAAAAAGGTAAAATACTAAGGAAATTTTGATTACATGAAGTTAAACAAGCACTTCCTTTGTTCTGCGTAAAGGCAGAAGCACTTTCACATTTTTCTTCAGGATAGCAATATCTAAATCTTCTCCCAGCCCCCAGAGTAATGCCAAGTTTCTAGAAGCACCAAAAATAAAGAAAACCAGAAAACCAGAGCTAGTGTACATCCATGCCATAGGGTATCTCAAAAATTGTACACACAAACCACACACATTTTTTACATGTACTTAAATTGTTTCAAGTATTTTTCCACTACATTTTCCATCAAGTGCCCACAAGTTTCCTTTAAATTAAAAAGCATTACCACACTAGCCATACATTTTTTGAATTTATCATCGACTCTCAAATTTTGAGAAAGGACATTATAGGTTAGCTAATTCAGGGGTGTTAAATACTGGTGCCCAGGGCCCACAATACTCCCAGTGCAGCCTGAACTTTATTAAAATGTGAGAAATATTTAATAAAAATAAATAAAAATATAACATATAATATTGATTTGAAGTTTTCTAAGTCAATATGTGGTCCAGAGGAACATATTTCTATTTGAGTTTGACAGCACTGATCTAGTCTACCTCCTTACATATGAAGATAACTGAAGCCCAGAGGTTAATCCAAGATCAGAGGTAGTAAGCAGCACAGCTAACATCTGGACACAAGTATTATCATTGATCCTACAGCCTTTTCCTCTACACAGAGCCCCCTTTCCAGCTACCTGATATGTAAACCAAACCAAACCCCTCAAAATAGCTCAGCAATATTTTGCATAATCCTGCTTTCCCCAAGCACTAAAACCGTATAAATGTTCTGCAAAGCAACTCATCTTGTCTGTGGACAGATTTTAGAATAGAAATTTTTAAAATCTTACAAGTCCTTTTCCCTGTCTATTCACTACAAAATAGCAGTCATATCCCGATTTGGTGTTTAGTTGAGACAGAATAAAGGAACCAAGACACAGAATTTATATCTATTGTGCATGCTAAAGTACACCTTTACCTGAATGGAGAAAATGGTTAAGATATATGTATATGTTCAGGCATTCTTGAATAGACTCCATTCAGTCAAATTTTATTTTAAGGCAAAATTCTGTACATTAAGTTCAATATCCTCACTCCTATTGTTCCCCTGGAACTCCTCTCCATGAAACCAAAGTCTATTCTGTTCCCAGAAAAATCTGACTTCAATATGCTAATAGTTCTTAACTTTTGTTGCATTCAAATGAAGTCTCTATCTACAGCTAAAGTTCGTAAACTTTTTTGTGGACCCCTTTGGCAATATGGTGAAACCTACTCAGAATAATGTTTTTGAAAGGACAAAATAAAATACATAGGATCACAAAGAAAACCAATTAAATTGAAATAAGGATTTTTTTTTCCCATCCAAGTTCAGGGACTCCCTGAAATCTATCCCAAGCATCCCTTAAGGGCCCATGGATTCCAGGTTAAGAATCCCTGAGCTTGGTTAAGAATCCCTATAGCTTGCCTCCAATTTCAAGAATAGACAGACTTTGTTGTGCAATTTTTTTTTAAATGCCTGGAGATCTAAGTAACGGAAAATAACTAAAACACTTTTTAACTTTAGAGATGCTCAACTCTTAACAAAAAGGTGGCACTGTCAAAAACCAGACTTGTCACAGTCACACAGGAAAGGAGAAACAGACTGCTCTCTGAACACTTCTCCAATTCTACATGTCAGCGCTCTACATTTTTTATAGGTTGAAAGAGGGGCTGGATTAATCAATAATGGAAAAATGTCAAGGACGTTATAACATTCTGCAGTCTGTTATACAGTCTGATTCTGCGATATATGCTTGACATTCTAAAACATTTTGCTTCATAAATGTCTTCATAACTTCCTAAGAACGTATTTGTCATAGGTTCTAATTCTTAGGATTGCTTCAGGGAGTTGATCTTGTTACTCTTCTTCAACTCCAATCATCACCAAGAGGAAGAATTAAATTAAGAACACTGTAACACCAATTGTCCTAGTTTTCTTGTGAATTCCCCAAACCAAAAAGGCTATGCCAGCTATGAAGGAAAAATACAGTGTCCTATACCTTCGGCTAAAAAAAAAAAAAAAGTAAATAATTTTCCCCCAGAAAACATACTTATTCCACATAACATTAACCTTATAAATGACAAGCAGGCATAGAAGCAGACACAAAAATTGCTGAACTGAATGCTAACTTGTGACAACTATCAGAGGCTGGAAAGAGGAAGTTACCTTAGCGTCCCTCCATGTGCTGGTTTAACGTTTCTACTCGGCCGTCTGAATGACCTGTGCACAGATCAATTTCAGCAAGTAATCAACTTAACCAGCAAGGTCCAGGAGTTATAACCCTTTCTGAACAGCGCCTTGCAGAGCAAGCCCCTTCTAATTAAGCACTTCCCTGCCATAACAACTCTCCTACACATAAAGCAGCGATTTAAGATTTACAAACCACTTTCTTCAGAACAGCCCAGTCGAGCTTAATTATCACGTATAATTACCCCCATTTTACAGACGGAGGGAAAGAAGACTCACGCACAGAGATGAAGCAACACAAGTATTCTTTCCACTTCTCCACAAAGTCCTTTTCGAGGGTAATAGTATTTTAAACACCATCTCAAGATTTAATCATAACCTGGCATCATTACGACATACGTATTAACATGACATACATGAAGTCAATACATATTAAGTACTGCCATGTGCCGTGCACTGTGCAAAGTTCTGGGGATACAAAAAGAGACAAAAGCCAGTCCCTGCCCTCAAAGAGTTTACAAAACTTTTATTTTTATTTTAGAAGAACTCGGCTACAAAGCTCTCCTCCTGACGACCCCGTCTTTCCAACAGTGAACCATCCAGAGGCCCAACTCTAAGTGGGCATTTCAAAACGCAACGACAACTTGTTTTTTAGTCAGTCACAAACCCACGCGCACTAATAGGAGTTAAAAAAAAAACAAAAACAAAAACAAAAACAAAACCCTTTCTCCATGTCCAGCTCCGCACATTTTTCCCCTCTCGGACCCTGCTGTTAATACTCTCGTCTCCCTAACCCCAGGCTTCTTTCAAGACTCCGGGAAAATCCCACCTTCTGCAGGAGTCCTTTCCCATCCCCCCCTTAAGCTTCGCACAATCCCCCCGACCCTCTCTCCCACTGATCCAGGATCGGGCCGGTCTGTACACAGTTGTGGCCACACTTGACTGGTAGCTCCTCGAGAGCAAGGGCCGTCCTTGGCTTTTCTTGGGATCCTCGACATCTAGTACCATGCCCTGCACCTAGTGTGTGCCGCATTAAATGCCAGTGGCCTGTGTGACGTAAACCTAAAAAACCGGTCAATCTCAGCGACCACCCCCAGCTAGGACGGCCTTCCCCCAACCTCTGGATAGACTCTTATCAGTCTCCATTCTCCCACATCGACACCCCAAGAAAGGTACAAAATGAGGGTGGGCGGCGCACGCTTTAAAGTCTCTTCCCGGGAGGCAGGGACCCCAGAAAGGCCCCCAGCGGAGCGCAGCCGAAATGGAGGGAAAACGTCAGTCATTTAAAGCCCCAAGCAGCCGCTTGAAGGCTCCCCGTAGCGCGTGTCCGCCGAGGGATGCCAGCCTACCGGGAGAGTGAGAGGGGGGTCGAAGGACCCCTCCCCCTCGCCCCCTGTCCCGGCCCCCTCCTAGGGGAACGCGAACCCCAGCAGCAGGAGGCGTAGGGCCAGTTTAAACCACCGCGGGGGGGAGGGGGCAGAGAGGAGGAACCATCTCTCCTCAGCGAGGGGTGGTTGTGGGGGGGGGGGTCCTTTTCCTTCTCCTCCCAATCGTGGTATCGAGATCGAGGCAGCGGCGCCCCCCACCACCAGCAGCCCAGAGCCGGCCCCCTAGAGCGGGGGACTCCGGGGCCGCCCCAGGCTCCGCTTCGGCTGCTGCTCCGCGCCCGATCCTGGGGGTGGGGGACCGGGCGCTGTCCCCGGAGAACACGGGATGAGGAGCGGCCTCCGGACCCAGCCTCCGCTCACCCGGCCGCCAAAGGGAGAGAAGGGAAGGGTAGGAGTCCCTACCTGCAGCCGAGGTTCCAACGGGGACACAAACATCCAAAAAAGTACGGAAAAGTAAATCCGACAGCGGCGGCGGTTCCGGGCGCGCGACTCGCCTGAAGCGCGTACTCTCGCGCTCCCGCTGCCTCCGCCCCTCCCGGGGCGCGGGCGCGCTCCCGTGCCCCCCTCCCCACCCCCCCCGCTTTACCTTCCTCTTCCAGCCCCAAAACGTGCAGCCCGGCGGTGGCGCCAAAAATTCCTATTGGTCCCTGCCTTCGGTTTGAATCGTCCGCCTTGCAGCCGATTGGCTGAGGGCTCCTGGCGTGTCCTGGGATGTGTGTTTGTGTCTCTCACTCTCTTCGGGCCCCTGCAAAAGAGCGCCGCCCTCAGCCGGGAAGCCTGGGGCGGAGATCGCGATCTGCGAGGTGGGGCGGGGGCTGGCTGGAGCCCTTATTTTGCCCCGGTTTTATCTCGCCCTCGCAGACGCCCGTGCGTCTGACCCCGGGCTGCGTGTTAAGAGGTTCCAGCTCCCCGCCCTGGCCGTTTCCCTCCCGAAACCTACTCGGCCTGGCAGCCCGGAACTCGGCTGGCTTTCCCTTTTGTGCTCTGCCGAGAGCCGAGACTGTATCACTTTAGCACCTCTTAGGAGTCTGGGCACATTGCGTCAATGACGGGTCAGCCCCTGCCCTCTGCCTGAGCTGCGTAAGGAAACCGGCTGCAGTGGAACTACGGTGCAGATGCACAGAGAAATGGTTCTGCATTGCCTTCGCCTGCTGCTGCAGAATTCCGCCCCCCACTCCTCCAGCCCAAATCCTGCTTTTGTCAGGGTTTTTATGGGGTTATTTTGTTTTGGGGTTTGCGTGGCACAGGAGCATTTGGGGAGCTCTAGGTCCCAGTGACAGCGCTCTCTCCCATCTAATATCCCTTTCTGGAACACCACTAATGTGACATTACTGCATTTACACCTGTTCATCTTGTCTTCTTCCTGGCTCCTAACATAATTTAAGCGCTTAATAAATGTAGGGTACTGGCCAAAGTAGAGTATCCAAAAACAGTCCCAGTTCTGGCCGGGAGGAGTGGGAGGTGTAGGGTATGGTCTGTAGGTTTTAAAGCCCGGAGGGACCTGGGTAGTTAAACGAGTTCATTTTATACATGAAGAAACTGAGGCCCAGAGAGACTTAAGTGACTTGCCCAGCCAAGGTCGCCTTGGTAGTCAAGTTGTTTGTACTTCGTTCTCCAAGAGGACCATGACATCAAGGAGGTGATGCCACGACGTGCGAGTGAATTGAAGTGAGGGAGGGTTGTGGAATGTCACCAGCCTCACTTTCTCCTCCAGAGCATATAGATCAGATCCATTGGAGACAGCCCTGGGTGCAGTGGGAGACTTAGTAAGCCTTAGTAAGCTAAGGTCTTTAACGGGTCTCAGTTTGAGGGAACCCCTCCTTCAGTAATTAAGGCTAGGTAAGAAATAAGGCAGAGCCGGGATCCTACAAATTCCAAATCTAATCAACAAGTATTTATTAAACGCCTTCTGTGTGCCAGGTACTCTGTTAAGTTCTGGAGAAACAAAGGAAAAAAAAAAAAGGTCTCCGATCTTAAGGACAGTCTGATGATGAAGCTATGCACACAGTTACGTGATAGATGATGGATGGATGAAGGCGCTGTATGTACATACCGTGTAAACTGGAGATAACCCCAGACTGAAGACACTAAGTTTAAGGAAGAATGGGAAAGGCTTATTATAGAGAATGGGACTCTTTAATGGATTATCGATGATATACTTTCCCACCTAATATACACCCAGTATGTGGTTAGGAAAAAAGTGGAGCGCCTGCTTCGGAGGCAACCTTGCCTACGAAGGACAGGACCACCCTCTTCAGAGGAAGAGTTCTGACAATTAGGGTTATCCAGTCAGAGGAGTGAGCTACTTTGAAGCCAGCTAGATTGTTTCCACGACAAAGCCTCTGAAGGTAGGTTGTTCGGCCTCCTGGTTCGGGTTTCTACTAGGCTGACACACCAGTTTGTTTGTTTTTCTTCTCACCACAATCCTGTGAGATTATCCTCATTTTACAGTTGAGGAACGAAACTAGTTTTGGAGAAATGAAGAGACTCACCCAAGATCAGGTCAAGGAATGAGGTTTCCAATTCTGTGAGATTCTAAACACCAGACACTTTCTACAACACTAAATCTACAAGACTAACATGTAGGGCACCAGGACACCTTTTGGGTACTTGGTAAATATTTTAAAAAGGAAAGATATCGTATTGCTGTTTGGGTTTAGGAGCTCTTACAAATTCGATTTTTTTTTCTCTTAAGAAGTTTAACTGACCACGCATCCATTTCTGTCTTTTTGGCTTGGAAATTTACTTTTTTTTACATTTTTTAGAGCTGTCATTGAAACATTAATGGTAGCATAAATGGTAGAAAGATTCATTTATGAAGGCTAAATACAAAATCATCAAGAGGCTGTCTTCTACAATTTACCAAAATACACAAAGGTCAAGGTTGGTATGAGAACAGACCTTCAAGGTTTTGTCAGACTCTATAGCCTAGTGAGTGTGAGAGGCAGCACAGAAAGATTTCTAGCCTGGTTTGGAGACCAGGCTTCTGGTTCTAGCTCTAACTAGCTGAATGACCATAAACAATTCACATTCTTCAGTGGCTTCGGTTTCCAAACGAGGCATTGCTGTTTGGGGAGGGGGTGCGGTTAGAGGGGAAGGACTGGATTTGGGGATCAGTAGAATTCTGTGTTCCAGGCCTAGCCCTGAGACTGTGGAGCTATGTGAATGTAATCTCTGAGCCTGAATTTCCCCATCGGTAAAATAAGAATCATAATACTTGTACTACTTAACATCACATGGTAATTATGAGGAAAGTACTTTGTAAACCTCAAAACATAATGTGAATTTTTATTTGTAAAATAAGGGAGTTGGGATTGGCCATGGAATCGGGATCAAGACAGGGGCACTAGAGATCACCTAGCCCAATCCCTTCATTTTGCAGGTGAGAAACTGAAACCCAGGAACATTAAGTGATTTTCCCCAAGGTTAATCACATAATAAATGAAGATATGAACTGAAGGCATCTGACTTCAAACCCAGGGCTCTCTCCATTGTATCACACCCTCTTTCTATCATCTCCAACATTCCTTCATAAGCTAACATTTTATGGACTACTTCAAAGTTTCAAATTGCTTTATCCAAAATTTGACCACCAAAAGGGAGAAATTTGGAATCTGGTTATGCCTCATTCGTCACAATCACTTTAGTGGCCAGCAGGCTATTGCAATAAATCCTAATGTAAGCTGCACGAGAGGGGTGGCATTCCTACTGGAAAGGCCCAGCAAAGGACATCACCAGCTTGGCTTCACGTCAGCGTGATGAATTTTTGAGCCACAGCAACTCTTCAAATCTATTTACCAAATCTACACTCTACAAATCTATTTACCAGGTTATAGATGTTTTGCACCAATGAAATCACAGGTCTTTGAAGTAAGGAAGTTTATTATTTAAATAAATTCCAAAGTGAATCTTTTTTAAAGTCAACAACTGTTCCCCTATTTATGTTTGATAATTCCCAATTTTTCTTATTTTAAAGGTGTCTTAAATTAAGGCAAACCTGTACAGTGTACCAAATAACAGAAATTTTAACACTAAGTCAGTATAATACATCTATAGGCTCCTCTAGTATAGGGATTTTTTTCAAAAATTCTTTATATTTGTATCCCCAGTACCTAACGCAGCGCCTGGCACATTTTAAAAGCTTAATAAAAGCTTGTTTAATTGATTGGGTTACGGGGAAATGTGGCATATTGAACAGATAGCTTGTCTAGAAGTCAGAAAGACCAGGGCTAAAGTATGGCCTCTGACACTTAACTGTATGACCCTGGGCGAGTCACTTGCCTTTCAGTGACCCAGGCAACTCTCTTAGACTACAAATGGTACTACTGATAACCCTAGAGAATTAGTAGAAGAAATTATCTCATCAAGAGTTCTCCATAACAAATAAATCACTGGTCTGGTCCAAATAATAATCACAATAATGTGTTTATCTCCTTCCTGTGTGATTTTAATTTACTCAGAAATAGCAACTTGTGAAATGAGTAATTCTTTACATGTGATAGACCCCAAATCTATTATTTCAAGGTTCTTATTGAGTAGCTAATTCCAGTGTTCTGAAGTTTCTCTAAATATATTTTAACATTGATATCATTTAAGACCTGACACTGAACTGTCTATAATTTGTCGTGCAGTTTTAAATGAAATGACTTACATTCTTTAGTCCTCTATTGGTGATACTAAAACCTCAGTGAGTTCATTTGTGTTTTAGAAATTCCGCCGTACTTAAATGTGCTTTTACAGTAAGACGTTTCTGTAAAAGACATGATCAAAACGCTATAACCAGGAAAGGACTCTCAGCAATGAAAAAAAACAGCTGGCCAGCCCAGGTGTTACGGTGGTATACCCCAGGTGGGAAAAGAACAAGAAGAAGGTCTCCTCATCCATAGAGGATTTATGGAAAAGAATAAACAAGGCCCACGCGAGATAAAAAGTCTTTGAGAGTGAGCATGCAGCATCAGGGATGAAAACCCTCTTTGGGACTCAGTCTCTCTGTCTCTTTTTTATTTTTTTATTTTTTCGTAAAATGAGGGCCTTACACTAGATAGCAAGGGAGGAGAGGGAAGAAAATAAGCATTTATTAAGCACTTACTATGTGCCAGGCACTGTGCTGAGAACATTACTGGTATCATCTCATTTGATCTTCAAAACACCTCTGGAAGTATAGGTGATATTATTATCCCCAGTGAGGCAGAGAGAGGATGAGGTTTTCCTAGTTTCACATAGCTAGTATCTGAGGCTGGATTTGAGCTCAGGTCTTGATTCCAGGGCCAGTGATCTATGTACTGCACTCCCAATGACCTCTAAATCTACGAAACTTCAATGTATTTTTTGCTGTTCTCCACCCCCTCCTGTCCCTACCCTCACTCCCTGCCTGATCAGGCAGTTATTTAATAGATGGGTTTGAAAATACCACTGTGGGGGGCAGCTAGATGGTACAGGGAATAGAGTGCTGGCCCTGGAGTCAGGAAGACCTGGGTTCAAATCCAGCCTCAGACACTTACTAGCTGTGTGACCTTGGGCAAGTCACTTAACCCCTGATTGCCTTAAAAAGGAAAAGAAAATACTACTGTGCCACCTCATTGAAAAAGGAAAGAAATATATCACCTCCCTCCTCCCAACCACTAATGTCTACATGGTTTTAATAAAAGTAGGTGTGGACCAAAGTAACAGAGGTGGTTCTGTTCTGGAGAGCCCTGAGTCATTTGGCTTTGAGCAGATGCAGGGATATATAGGTAGGCCTGAGAACACAATCAGCTTTAAGTCCTAGGTGATGGAATTTAAGGGTGCTTAGAAGGAACAAATACCCCCTTCCCTCAAAAATCTCTTCCACCCAAGTTACTATTGCCTGAAATTTTGTAAATCTCCCCTGAAGTAACCAATTGGCTTCAATGATTATTTACACCTTGTCACAAATTATTTTTTATCAGATCTTTTTCTAAGAACAGGTTGGGAAAGGAGAAATATAGTGAAGAAAGGTATCCCAGGCTTCGAAGAATTGATTCAAATGAACCCACAGAGGTTCACCAAGCTGATTTACTATTCCTCCTCCTGGCACAATCTATATCCCAGCCAAATTGGCCTATATGTCATTACCTGGTACAGACTGTTTCTTTTCCTATTTTTGTGCCTTTGCAGAGTCTATCCTCCCATACATGAGAAGCTCCTCCTGGTTTGGCAAGCCTCAACTCCCTTCAAGACTCAGCTAAAGGGCCTTTCCTATTCTTCCTCAGGTGGGAGCCTCCCAAGAAAGCTCTTGGAAGGCAGGGACCCTTTTCAGTCCTTTTGGTTGTTGTTTTTGTATCCCCAGCACCTCTTCTGTTCGCTCCCCTCTCTCCACTCACACCGCCACAACCCTGGTTCAGACATTCACTATCTGTCTCTTGCCTGGACATCTGCAATCCCCTTCTAACTGACATCCCTGTCTCAAGTCTCTCTCGGGTTCTCACCCATCCTCCAATCGAAAAGGACTTTCCTAAAGTGCTGGCCTGATACTTCCCTATTCAACAAATTCTCAGGGCTCCCTCTGTTTGGCAACCTGAGCTTTTCAGTCTTCTTACACAAACTCCATCATCTAGCTCTGTTAGTAAGAGAGGCTGCTATGAACATTCTCACACCAAGTTCATTTCTGAGTAGGGCATCGCTGATGGCATGTGTCACCGGCAGCCACGCTTGTAGGACAAAGGCATCTAAGCCGGGCAGGGTCACAGGGCTGCACTATCTCCTCACCTGACTCTCTTCCAAGAGTCTTTGCCTTCTCTACTTCTTCATCTGAGATCCAGAAAGAATAGACACAAGGACAGAAGAAACAACAAGGCCATGCATTCCAAGGGTTAGAATGACCCCCACCCCACACACACACACGCATGACTTATAATATTTTTTTTCCTTTTCTTGCCACTGGGAAAGAGAAAAACTAAATCTGTTAGAGATGGTTTAAATTTTCGTTGTAAGCATTTACACGTTGGAAATCCTCAAGCTACAAATCAGGACTTTGACTTCGTGTTGTCTTGATTAACTAGACTTAAGAAAATAATAGAAAAAATATTCTTGTAGATTAAGACTAAAAGTGTGTTATAGCTACTTTTTTTTTTCGGAGAGTTGGTTGTTAAACATTTACCAGCATACCCTTCCTATGTACTCTCAGTTCCAGCTCAGAGTACAGCCAAGTAAAAAGCTTCTATTTACCAGGAAGCGAATAGAAAACGGTCATAGAGGTATTGTGAGGTTCTAATGAGATAATGACTACAAAGCATTTTGCAAACCTTAAGGCACTATAGAAATGCTAGTTATTATTATTGTTGGTCCCCAGGCCTGCACTTCCTTCCCTGAGCCTTCTACAGCCCTCCTGCTAAGCTCAAGCAAGTGTTTATAGAATAATACAGGGGTATGTTGGGAAATGTGTGTGTGGGTATGTATATGTATGTATGTATATATATATATATATATATATATATATATGTGTGTGTGTGTGTGTGTGTGTGTGTGTGTGTGTGTGTGTATACACACATACTTTGAAATTTAATCTGCATTAATACTTTCTTAAATCTCAATGAAGTGTCAGTGGATAGAGCACTGGCCCTGGAGTCAGAAAGAGCTGAGTTCAAATGTGGCCTCAGACACTTGCTAGTTGTGTGACCCTGGCAAGTCACTTAACCTATGTTTGCCTTAATCCACTGGAGAAGGAAATGACAAACCACTCCAGTACCTTTGCCAAGAAAACCCCATGGACAGTTTTGGCATGTTATGGTCCAAAGGGTCTCAAAGAGTTGGACAGAATTGACAACAGCAACTGAGGCATCTAGAAGTTGCCTGCTGGGCTTGGAGGGTGAAGTGACTTGCCCAGGGTCACACAACTCATAAGTATCTGGGGTCAAATTTGCACTCAGGTCCTCTTGACTCCAGGCAGGGCACTCTATCCACCTAGCTGCCCTAGACGTGTGGTAGGAAAACCCCTGGGAGACCATCGCCAGTGTCCAGGCGAAAGTAGTAGTAACAACAGCTTGGAGTTTAAAGCATTTTCTTTATAACAGTCCTGTGTGGCATTTAATATAATACTGCCTCCATAATAGACAATAGTCAGTGAGCTGTCCTCAGAATCAGAAGAGTTTGGATCCCTACCTGCAGCAACATTCAATAGATAGGCAAATTGCTTAATCTCTTACTTTGTAGTGCCCTGGCTGGGAGGAGATCAATTCAGTTTAAAGATAAAGCCAAATTTATAATCTGCTGTACAGTGGACCCAGGACACAGGGCAAAAGACTTGTAAAGAGTCAAGCTCAGCTCTCCTCTTGTCTCTAGAAGACCAAAAGCACATAATCAAGGGCTTTCATCTTTGAGAACATTATATGAACAGAGGCCTTGACCTTCTTGCGCAAGACTTTCCTAGTGAGGCTTTGCTGTAAACCTAACAATGCAGTGCTTCAGTTTAGACATAAGCTGAAAGCACAGGAACTTGACTCTATGGCATTCATACCCACAGTGTAACCCTGGAAAGTTCTCTAAAAGAAAAAAAAGAGGATCATTGAGGCATCTTTTTTATTTTTTTAATGCAGAGAAGAAAACATAAGGAAAACTGAAATAAGCAGTACAGCTTTGAAAAATGCAGGTTGAATTTATTTAAACTTACTTAAAACGAAAAGCAACTTATACGTAATAGAAGTCTACAGTTTCATGTACAATCCCCTTTTTCTGATCTACTCCAACAATGCCTATTTCATTTGGTATTTGTTAAGTTCAGAATAAAAATAATTTTTTTTAAAAAAATTTTAATTCAAAGTACTCTAGACTAGTATAGGAATTAGATGACTTTGTGAACTAAGAAAAACCACATTCACATTAAGTTTTTATACTTTGGTTTCCTTATTACTTGTAAACTCATTGAATTTTAGAGCTAAATGAGAGCTGGGATATATTAAATGATAGTTTTAGAGCTGGAAGGCCCTTTGAGATTATCTAATTCATCTTCTTCATTTGATGAGGCAACCAAGACCCAGAAAGGTTACCTAACAGGTAGTAAATGGCAGATCTGGGTTTTCATCTGAAGTCTTCTGACTCCAAGCAGCTAGATGGAGGAGAGAGAAGGAGAGAGAGGCTGAAGACTTTGCTCAGCTCTGTCTCACTCAAATCCAATTCACGAACAAGTCAAGACATCACTCTCATGATGTCATTGGTCCTCTTCAAGAGCTAAGGACAACCAACAACAACAGATCATTCAGTAGATAGTGCCAAGCCTGGAGTCAGGAAGACTCACCTTCCTGAGTCCAAATCTGGCCTCAGACACTTACTAGCTGTGTGACCTTGAACAACCCTCTTTGCCTCAGTTCCTTATCTGTAAAATGAGCCGGAGAAGGAAATGGCAAAACCACTCCAGTATCTTTGACAAGAAAACCCCAAATAGGGTCAGGAAGAGTCAGGCATGACTGGACAACAACAACAAACTCTGACTCCAAATCCAGCACTCTTTCTGTCCCCAGTTCCTTATTTTGTAGGTTGAGACCCAAAGAGTCTCCCACACAATGTTAACAAGATAGTGGTTGATCTGTAACTAAACATGGGTCTCTCCCCTTCCCAGTTATACCCTTAGGCTGCTGTTCTCTTTTTCTATATAGCTTTGCATTAAGACAATGAACCTAGAGGAAAACCGAAGGTTCATTTGGGGAAGTGACTCCCATGTCAGGCTTCAGAGGGAAGATTGTCCTGACTTGGCAAGCCAGAGAGTCATCACCTGTTAGAGTCAATGGCCATATTGGCCTCCTGGGGGAAGACTGTCCTGGTCTGTCAAGTCAGATAGTCATCACCTGATAGAGTCAATGGCCATGTTGGCCTCCTGGGGGAAGACTGTCCTGACTTGGCAAGCCAGATAGTCATCACCTGTTAGAGTCAATGGGGCCCTGTCACAGGTGTGACTGAATACAGGCCAGAAGAACAGGGCTCTTGACTGGAACCTTCCTCAACTCTTCCCTATCCCTTATCCCCCATATCTAATTAGTTGCTAAGCTTCTGTCAATTCTATCACTACAACATTTTGTCCCCTCCACTGACTAGACCACCCCTCTCATACGGGCTCTCCACTTCTACTCTAGATTCTTGAAATATCCTACAAATTTTTCTTATTGTTCCAGTTTCTCTTTTGGCCAATCCACCCCACACACAGCTACCAAAGTGATTTCCTAAAGCCCAAGGGTGACAATGCTGCTCCTGTGCTTTAAAAAAAAATAACTCCATATATTTCCTCTCTTGAAAATGACAAACATGACCTGGACAGGGATAGTAGAGGATAGAAAGGCCTAGTGTGCTATGGTCCATCAGGTCAGGAAGAGTCAAGCTCAACTGAACGACTGAGCAAAAACAACATATTTCCTCTAGAATTGAATACAGACTCCTCTGTTTGTCATTTAAGGTCCCTGCTGTTCCTAACACATGATATTTGATCTCGTTTCACTATACCTTTGGTCAGGTTGTGCCCCTTGCCTGTAATGCCCTCCTTTCTAACATCTACCTCTTAGAAATGCTCCCTTCCTTCAAAATTCAGCTCAAGTTCCATCTGGTACATGAGGCCTTTCTTGATTCTCCAAGCAGCTAGTGTGTTCCCACCATTTCCAATTACCTTTTATTTACTCTGTATATCTTTTGTATTTACTTACCTGTATACATATTTTTTTTCTAATAAAACATAAGCTCAGTATGGAAATCCGTTTTTCATGACTTCAAATGTATAATCGTAATCAAATTGCTTGCCTTCTCAAGAAGTAAGGAGAGGCAGGAGAGAGGGAATTTAGAACTCAAATTTTTTAAAAAATGATTGTTCAAAATTTTTACTAGTAATTCAGAAATTTTTTTAAAAAATAATAATAATTTTTAAAAAACATAAGCTCCTTGACGGGAGGGACTACTTCATTTTTGTCTTTGTGTCCCCAGCTCCTAACAGCATCTGGCATACAGTAGGCAGTTAATAAATGCTTATTGATTTTTGATTGATGTGAGGACCTTCCAATGTCTATTCTGTCACCTCTGGAAGTAGCAGAGAACTAGGTGACAGGTATCTAAGTAGTAGACTTAGAGATAATGGGACAGGGGACATTCAGTCTCACATTCCAGTATGACAGGAAACTGAGTCCCTATGTTTACGTATTAAGTCTTACCTTCTTTTCAGATTCTGCTGAAGCCCGTTCTCCTCCATGAAGCCTTCACCAACCACTCTAACCCATAGTAAACTCTCCCTCCCTGAACTCCTATAATGCTCTCAGTCTGTTTTGGCACTTAATTCCTTTTTCTATTACTTAGCTTTTATGTGTATATATCTTATGAAGCACCTGGACATACTCTTTAACTTGCCTATAGGTCCTTCTATACAAGACGAAGTTTCTTTTTTTATTTTTGACTTTTTTATTTTGAGTTCCAAATTTTCTCTCTTCCTCCAGTCCTTTCCCTACCCACTGAGAAAGCAAGTGATATATCAGTTATACATGTTAAATCATGCAAAACATTTCCATATTAGTCATGTCACAAAATAAAAATAAAAAAAATAAAGTGGGAAAATCATACTTCAATTTGCACTCAGAATTCATCAGTTCTCTCTCTGGAGGTGGATATCATTTTTCATCATGAGTCCTTCAGAACTGTACAAGACACATTTCAAGGTATTTTAGGGGTCTACAGATTCATTAAAAAAATCATAGCTCGCAAGCCCCCACTGATGTGTTTGCTTTTACAAGTTGGCCGGAAGACATAATCTGTTCAAAGCAAAGCTATTTATTGAAACAGCATAGCAAGAAAAGTATAAATAGAACATTTCCTCCCTTAAACCTGGCACATTATTCCACAGATGTACACACATCAATGGGAGGAGCCCACACATGGAACTATATACAGAGGAAAAATGTATGGCCAGGACACATACATGAAAGACGAAACACAAAGAAAACCTGCTGCCAAGGCACATATGTGAAGGGGTAACTCAGGCTTCCAACACTGCAGGGCCACTGCCTGTCTAATAGAGATGTCATCCTGCTGGCCCTCTGTGCAAGCACCTCACTGGTCTCCCATGACACATAATCTCTGCTAGGTATTGATCCCTGCTAGTATCTCATGTGAATGAATAAGAAGGGTAGTATAGGAACAAAAGCTAATCTCTGGGAGCAAAGTCATTTTTTCTTTAGCTTAGCCATATTATGTGTGTATGTATCTAGCAATATCTTTTCCAGGAATTAAGTCCCACCCTAAAATCATCTCTCTGTTAAGCTCCTTGAGAGTTGGAACTGTGCCTGAGTCTTCTAGTTAGGTACTCCATCAGTATTTATTGAATTAAACTCTTTTCTGCTGTGAATAAGCATTGGTTGGGCGCCATCTTTGGTAATGACTTTATGTGCACAATTAAATCAGTTAAATTATTCCATTTAACTTCCATTCTCTAATATGGGTTTCCCAAGCAGCAAAAGCTATATGGAGTGGGGAGGGCTCACTTGCTCTCTTAGTTGTGTAAAAATTCTACAATAAATTGGAAAATAAATATTTTGGTAATACCTCAGTCCACATGGTGAGCATAGAGCATTTCTGTCTAACTGAGAGTTATGGAATTGCTTGGCATTTAAAGCCCTTTACAATCTGGCTCCAGTCTGCTTTTCCACATTACTCCCCCTCACGCACTGCATTCTGGCCCAAAGGGCGCACTTGCTGTTCTCCATACGTGACATTTCCTCTCCAGCTTTCTTGACTTTCTATAGGCTATCCCACATGTCTGGAATGTACACCCTCCTCACCTCTGCCTTTTAGAATCCCTAGCTGTCTCTATTCAAGGCTTCATTCATGTTTCACCTCCTACAGGAAGCTCTTCCCAATCCGACTGGTCAGTATTTTTTCCCTCGTCAAATTTTCAAGTCTATGTCTATCTAGACTGAGAGGTAAGAGTTGTCCACACTTTGACATGCGATTGAGAAGTTACTGGGGTCAACCGTCAGTATGTGTATCCAGGATAGACATTGCAAATGGACCATGAGCTGGGCCCAGAGCTGAATAGGAGAGTGGGCTGGATCACCCTTTAAGAAACCGCATGGTTTTTTTAATGTCCCCAAGATTCTTCCTAAAACATAGGTCCATATATATATATATACATATCTCTGTGTGTGTATGCATATATATATATATATACACACATATATGTACATATATACATATACGTACATACCGAGAGAATCATGGGAATAGCCCAAACAGGGGTCACAAAGAGTCAGACACAACCAAAATGACTCGATGAAAACATCATGGGGGTTGTATTCACAACTGGGGAGATGAAGATAAGTTTCATTTAGGAGATATCACCTAAGCTTTTCCTGGAAGGAAGTGAGCTAGAGATTCCAAGAGGTGGAGCTGAGGAAGGAGGGCTTTCTGGGCATGGAAGACAGCCTGAGCAAGGACCCAGGGGCGGGAGATAGAAGGTCACCTTTGGGAAGCAACAGATAGGCCAAGTAGAGAGCACCAGTGAAATAATGTGAAAGAAGAAATAGGTTGGAGATGGACTATAAAAAAGGGGTTTTTTGAGTACCAGAGAAGTGTGTATTTCATCCTAACGGCTACACGTTAAAACCCACGTCTCAGGACTCTCAATTTGGCAGTTGTGTGGAGGATGGGCTGGAGAGGAGAAAGACTCAGCTGAGTACAAACAGGAAGTGATTAGGGACTGAGCTAGGGTGGTAGCTGTGTGAATGTACAGAAGGAAAGAAATATGAGAAATATGCTAGAAGTAATAATGATAATAATAGCTATCATTTATGTGGCGGTTTAAGGTTTGCAAAGCGCTTGTATATACATTATCTCATCTGATCCTCACAACAACCGTGTGATGAAGGTTCTATCTCCATTTTACTGATGAGGAAACTGAGGCACAGAGCAGTTAAGTGACTTGGCCAAGGTCACCCAGCTAGTATCTGAATCAGGATTTGAACTCAGGTCTTCTTGACTCCAAGACCAGCATTCTAATGCATCACCTGCTTTCCTGGAATTGATCAAAATTGGCGTTTGATTAGAAATGGAAGGAAGGGAAGTAAAGGACAATGAAGACGTGAGGATGATTTTGGGGTTCTGAACCTGAGTGTCTAGAAGGATGGGAGTGTCCTTAAACAGAAATAGGGATGTTATGAAGAGGAGTGGGGATAGTGAGTTTTGTTTTAGATATTATGAATTTGAGATGCGTATGAGACATCTAGGTATAGATGTCCAACGACAGGCGCTTGGGCTCAGAGCTCAAGAAAGAGGGTAAGGGATGGATATGTAAACTTGGAAGACATCTACATAAAGATGAATTTATGGGAGCTGATGAGATCATTGAGAGAGAATAAGACCCAGGAGAGAGCCGTTAGAGTCAGCCATGCCTCAATGGTGGACCACTGTGCCGTTGTTTTCCCTGCCAAGGAGAACAGCCTTTGGACTGGAAGGAGCAGAACAAAAATGGCTAATAGGCAGTTGATACCCAATAAGGGAACACTTGCCTGCCCTTGATGAAGTAAAGCCACTTTTCCCAGATGAACTACATCCTTGGGGACTGAAAGATGTGGCAGATGTCATTGCTGAAACATCATCGATGCTATTTCGAATATTATAGAGAACAGAAGAGCTGCCAGAGGGCTTGGGAAGTGTATATGGTGCCCCGATATTTTTTTAAAAAGTAAGAGAATGGAATCTGCAAGCCATAGACCTGTGAGCTTGACTTCAATTCCTGGGAAAATTCTAGAATCTATTATTAAGGCGATAGTGAACATCTAGATAAGGGAGCGATGATCACAAAGGGCCGGCATGGCTCCATCAAGAACAGGAAATGCCAGACTAACTTCATTTCATTCTGTAAAAGGATAACTAAACTACAAAGGCATGCTATAGATTATAGGTGTATCTAATTATTTAATTTACCTAGATCTTGGTTTAGCAGAATTAAGATACCTCCTCCCATTTCTTTGCTGAGAAAGGAATTCCACAGGTGTGAAACATTGCATCTATTTTCAGATTTTTGTGTGTGTGTGTGTGTGTCTTGATTGTGATGACTTTTCCCTTTTTTTCTTTAAAAATAATTCCATGTTATATGGGATGGCTCTCTGGGTAGGGAAAATAGGAAGAATGCAGGGAGAATTTTTTTTAATATAAAAACATAGTATCAATAAATCTCATTTTAAAAAAAGTAATAATATATCTCGTTCTATCCTTTTGAGAAAGATAGATCAGGGCCAGACAATAGTTCCTTCCTGCCTTTCTAGTCTTCACATCCCTTACTACTTCACTACATACTCTTAGACCAATGACACTGGTGTCCTTGCTATTCCAAGAACGATAAACTTCATCTCTTGACTCAGGACATTTTTCCTGGCTGTCCCCCCAAGCCTGGAGAAGAGAAGGTTCAGGAGGTACATAAGATCTCTCATCAAATATCCAACAAACTGTCAGGCAAAACAAGAAATAGATTTGTTCTTTATGACCCAAAGAAGAGAACAAGGAGCACTTGGTAGGAGGAACAAAAAGGAAATTTTAGGTTTGATGTAAGGAAAAGCTTCCTAATAATCATAGCTCTTTAAAAGTGAGAGTTGGTGGCTTACCCCTCTCCAGAGGTCTTCAGGAAAAAAACTAGATAGGTGTCTGTGGTAGAAAGGATTCTTTTTCAAGTATGTTTGTGACTAGAAGGTTACTAGATTCTCTTCCAAGTCCAAAACGCAGTGATTCCGTGAACTCCCTTGCATCTTGTAAGCCTTTACAATAGAACTTGAGGGTACTATATTCTCCCTTTGGGGAGGGAAATTTCTAGAACTTGAAAACAGTCTAAAAACCATTATCAAAGTTATGTTGTTTTCTGAATTTTCCAAGTTTGGTTTTATATCTTTTAAAAAAGGACTGCTTAATAGTAACATTGCAATACCAGATCTACACACAGAGTGCTGTTTACTGGGGAAAAAAAATGGAATATGCATGGAAATTCTACATCAATGCTATGTAAACACAAGAAGAAGTCCTGAATAACTAAGCTACATGACAGTTTTGTCTGATAGGGTCATGTGTATTGGATGTTTGCACACTGAGTTATCGTAAGACTTCATTGTATTCCCCCTGAGGTTCACATTTCCTGGGCATTGTGGGTCATTTCCTATTATGAAATTTGTTGAAAAGGTTTGTGGGGTTTTTAAAAAGCTAATTATGCATTCTTTTTTTTTTCTTTTAAGATCTATTCTACTGAGTATTGAGATCACAAGTAAAGATGTTTGTAAGTAATTAGAATTAGCTCTGTTGTCACCACCCCTTTTAAATTATCTATGACTGTTGAATATTTTAAAGCAAATGGCTGATTGAGACATCAGGAAACCTAAGCAATGATGATTCAGTAATGTTGCTCATTCCGAGCTGCTATGGATATTGTGAAAAATCAGATAAAGGTACAGGATACTGTCTCAAGAAAGGAAATACCAAAATAAATTTTTTTAATGGCTGCAGATAAAGCAATAGGCTAGGAGTAAAGAACAATGCCTTTTGGTATATCCAATAGTTTTGCGGTATACCAGAGGTTTCATAGGAAGGTAGCTGCTAGCTTGCTACGAGTGCTTGACAACCCAGCTCTGTCCTTAAATAGGAGTAGTAATAGGCTTTATCATAAAGCCCTACCTGCCTATTGCTAAAATAAATTTTCTTTCCTCACAGTCTCTTCTCTTACATTACTTCTGATCACTGTCCCCTTTTGCATTTCTGGACTACATATAGCCTCTGCCCATGAGGATTCCCTTTACCCCAAGTAACATCCTCTCCAGTCTGATGGACAGGTGGAAAGTGCCAAGCCAGACCTTTGAACAGCTTCTCAGGTGTACTCCCTATCATGACTTTTCTACATAACATCATTCATTCATCTACCCAAAACATGCTCTTGTACATAAACTGGAGTCAACTCAGGCAAGGAATCTATACTCAGACGCATCAACTTAAGGTGTCCTCAGTGCCTTATGGAATATCCTCCTCCCGTTATGGCAAAATAAATCTTTTGTTAACTGTTAAATGACCTATCACACAGCTACCAAGTGTCTAAGGCTGAATTTGAACTCAGTTTTTATATAATAGCTTCCAAAAGTGCCTTGATACTACGTGTAGTTTTAGAATGTCGTACTCAGAACAAAAATTATGCAAAAATTTTATAGACTTTTTTTAATAGCAGTGAATAGATTGCTGGACCTGGTATCAGGAAGACTCATCTTAAGGAGTTGAACCTCAGATACCTACTAGCTGTGTGACCCTGGGCCCTTTTTGCCTCAGTTCCTCATTTGTAAAATGAGCTGGAGAAGGAAGAAGCAAACCATTACAATATCTTTACAAAGAAAACCCCAAATGGGGTCACAAAGAGTCAAACATGACTAAAACAACTGAAAAACACAATTTCTCCCAATCCTTCCGTTGTCAACATTTATGCCTTAGACACTTCATCCAGACTGTCTTCTTTCTCTTTCCTAGTCATCATTTTACTACTCATGTTATTTTATATACTCCAGAAGGATCTGTGCATTATACACTAGAATTTACAATAAATTGCCCTGTAACTGTTAACAGCGAACACATCTTCCAGCATCTATTTCCTCCTCTGAAACCCAGCTGGAACTCCACTATTGTTCTATTGGCATCTGCTGACACAACCACACTCAGTAAGTGTTTTTGCTCTTGCTTTTTAAAGGTGAAAAAAACTGGTTTGCAATTGAAGTCTCCCCTTCCTTCCTCCCCGCAATCTGAAAATTGTCCTGGGCTGGGTCACCGAGGGGTATTCTGTACAGTATTAATTTGCCTAATATGTTATTCTTTGAGTGTTCTTGTCATTGACGTGTGTACCAAATTAACTTCCCTCCCCAAATAGATTATAAGCTTCTTTAGAAGTAGAATCATGTCATAGGATCATAGAGATCACGCTGTGAAGGAAACCTAGAGGTAATTTAGTTCAACTGCCTCATTTTACAGATGAATAAAAAGCCTCAAAGAGATTAAAGAATTTGTTTGAGTTCACTCAAGTAGCATGGGATAGCATCTGGATTAGAACGGAGGTCTTCTGACCCCAGAGTGGTGAGGATGGTCACTGAACGTGTATTTTTGACTTGCTGACTAGCTGGTGTCCTTCTTAGCTGTTAGTGGTGGGCCTAGCACTAACACGAGCACTTTTGTTGGTCCAGATTGAATTTAGGTGCTTATAAATCATTGAAATGCTAACAGAGGAGGTTTACTTGGCACTAAAAGAGCAAGGATATGCAATAAGGATATGATGGCACTAAGCTTTGGTGGAAGAGGTAACCCCACATCTGTTCAAGAGGATATAGTGTGGTGACTCATACTGTCTTCAGATATCCCCCAATTAGGAAGACCTTTCATGCCTCTAGGTGAGTAGGATGCCCCATCATCTCAGCCAGGGGCCATTGGGAAACTGTGTAGAAAGAAACACAGCTTAAGCCTTGCCCCACTCAAGCCAACCAAATCCTGGCTTTGTCGCCTTTTGGGAAAAAAATCTAGTCTAACTCTTGTGGAGGGAATAGGAGGAGTCCTGGTGGATATTGGTACTCTCATATTAGCTGTGCCTATTAAAATTTTATTCCTAATTTTAAAAAATAAAGAAGTTATAAAAACTAGGTGGAATAAATACATAACTGTAACCTTTGTGTCTGAAGTTCACATATGACAATAAAGGGCTTGCATATACTTTGGGGAATTTTTTACTTTCTCTCAATGCCCTTATCCAGATAATCTGGGAACTTTGATAGGATGCCACTAAAGGTAATGTCACCAAATTCCCTTGCAAATACATGGTTCACAAGGCTCAAAGAATAAACAAGTTAATAATATATAGAAGTCAAAGAAAACAAGTAAGAGTCCTTCATAATTCATGGGAAATAACAATACAATGCTGCCCATGACTACACTCCCCTGGGGTCTACATAGCCTCAGTCACTCAGAATCAGGCCTTGGGTCAGCTCGCTGGAGGTACTGTCTTTAAGGTGGCTCCTTGGCCGGCATCTCCTCCTGAGGCTCTGATAAGTGTTCCTTGGTGCTGTTCCCCATCTTTCCTCCTTAACTTTTGGCCTGATGTTCTCTGTGCTCCTTTCAGCAGATGTTGGGGTCTTCACTCTCTTCACCACTTCCTGTTGTGGTTCCTGCTCTGCCCTCCACATGTCATTGTAATGCCCACAGACCTCTAACAGATGATCTCAGTTTTGTGAAACCAGTTAGCAGATGTTTGAAAAGAAAGAAGCAGCAGCTGTTTTTTTTTCCCCCACAATTCCCTGCTAGTCCTCGAAATGTATATAGGCCCCCTGAGGACGGGAAACCCCATCTTATTTACCTTTGTATCTCCTTCATGGTTTTACACAATGCCTTGGATATATTTGGTACTTACTAACACATAAGATTTTTTTTTAGGGGCAGCTAGATGGTACAGTGGATAGAGAGCCAGGCCTAGAGTCAGGAAGACTCATCTTCCTTGGTTCAAATCCGGCCTCAGATACTTACTGGCTATGTGACTCTGGGCAAGTTACTTAACCCTGTTTGCCTCAGTTTCCTCATCTATAAAATAAACTAGAAAAGGAAATGGCAAAACCACTCCAGTATCTTTGCCAAAAAAACCTCAAATGGAGTCACAAGGAGTTGGACAGGACTGATAAACAAAGACATGAGATTTAGAGCTGGAAGGGATATTAGAGAACATTTAGTCTTAACTCCCTCGAACAGAAGACAATTGAGGCCCTAACAAGTCAAATGGCTTGCCAAGGTAACATACAGAGAAGCAATAAAGCAGAGATTTGAACCCAGGCCTCCCAACTCCAAATCCTTTTTCACTGTAGCACTAGGTCTTGTCAAGCACCAAGTAAGTTGTTGGATCAGTTAGCCAGCAGATGGATCAAGTGACCGTATTAACCATATCCAAGAAAATAATCAGCATAACTGGTCCTCAGAAATAACTAAATTCTTTTAATTCAACCAACATGTTGGAAGAAAGGACGATCAAATGAGGCAAAAGACAAGAAGGATTTTTCTAAACCTTAAAATGCTATGTAAATCTCAGCTATTAGAGACAGATTGGCATAGTAAATAAAGAGCTGGCCTCAGAGCCCCAAAGACTTGGATTCAAATCCTATCTCTGCCGTAGACCAGCTATGTGACTCTGAGCAAGTCACTTAGCCTCTTCATGTTCTAGGCAATTTTCGAAGACTGTAAGTTAGAAAGTACCATCTCCATTGGTCAAGGGACTTCTCACTTCAGGAAGTTTTCTCTGTCAGTGAAATCATGGGTCCATTAGCATTCTATCCCTTATTATTTGTCTGGATGTAATTTCACCAGAGTAGAGAACTCCCTGGCATGGCAACTTCCTCCACTGATGTCTTGGGAATTTCCTGGGACTCTGAGAATTTCAGGGATTTGATCATGGTCCCATATCTAATTTCTGTCTAAGGCAGGATTAGAACCCAGGACTTCTGTACTCCAAAATTAGTCATCTATCCACTGTGCCAGACTGGCTATGTTGCCTCTCCAATTATTACTATTATGGAAAATTGGACTGCCCTAATATTTGGTTACCACCTGAATTAGAAGAAAGGAATCTTTAACTGCCCAGCCAAATGCGTTTAGAAGGCAGCTTTTCTAACTTTTGGAAACATCTAGGATTTCTGGACTCTGGGGCCACCGTGTAATTGTGGAAGGCTAGTGTCCAAAGAACAAAAAAATCCTTTCAAATGGGGAAATGAGATGCCTAATAACTCTTCTCACTTCCCCACCACCTAGTAGATACCCCAGCACTGGTCCACACCATAACACTTCTTAAAATACAGAAAATTGACTCAAGGAGTCCCTTGCCCCAAGACTATAGATAAAGTCAGGGTAGATCTTTTCTTTACCCAGCTTAGAGTTGCGTAGTCCTACAGCCCTGTTTTCCCTCAGGGAGAAAAAAAGCTCATCTTTATAGAAAGAGGGACTGAGTTCAACTTCGGGGTACAGCAATTCAGAGAGCTGACTCTGCCCTTGGTGTAAACCATGGCTTTTTGGTTACAGCTGCAGTTGCTTGATTAAATTTGTACTTTGGTGACTTAGTGACTAAGTCAGAAGATCGCTAGGTATCAGATTTCTCATTCAAGTTTTAAGCGGCCCATTGGCCACTTTAAGAGAAAATGTGTGGATTATGTACCCAGGTATCAACTGTTAAGAGAATTAATTAATCATTGATCCCTTCCCTAGGCTCCCTCTGCTGGTGTGAACAGCAGTGGCTGCAAATTAGAGCGATTCTGAAGGCTGTCATTGTGTCTGAGAAAGTGGACAGTTTACAGGGATGAAGAACAGAAAAGGGGGAAAATATTTGTAATCTGATGGCTGCTTCCCACTGAAATATTAGAGTCGAAAGGCAGATTGAGTAAATTACAGGACCTGCTCCACTCTGTTTTTTTCTCCCCCTGGAGAGTGTGAACTGTGTGCATTGTTTACAGATGGTGTAGAGCCTGGGAAAGTGTCCAAGAACCTTATCTTTCCCACCAGCTTTCACAGATGGTATAAGAATTACAATCTTTTGGCAGCTTTGTTTAGATTTCTTTTAGGCTTGGTATGCACCTGAGGAGTTCAAAGAAGAAAATAAATAATAGGACTTTCTTGTTTTCTCTTAAAACCAGCTAAACAGAGGAGCAGTCACGTTTAATTCACTGGGGAGTCCCAACCCCGACCATGCCTCTTCCTCTTCTCTTTATTCTCCTCCACCATCTCAGAGGAGGATTATGAAAAATCAACAAAGGCTGTCACTGTCAAAGGAGGTCATTTCCTTCAATGTTCTAGCTGATTCTCTCCTTTAAAAATATATTTTATCGATATCTTTTGCATTAATATTGCCTAGATTTCCCCTTGTATCCTACCCCTCCCCCACCCAGAGAGCTGTCCCTACTAACAAATAATTTAAAAAAAAAAAGAGAAAGTTAAAAAAAAGAGGAAAAACATCAGTAAAACCGACCAATTGAAAAAAAAATCATACTTTATTTACAATGTTCCATAGACATGGACCCCAGCACTACTACTACCATATCTCCAAAGGAAGGAGGAAAAATGTCTTCTCATACCTCTTATTTGGGACCAAATGTGCACTTTGTCATTTTGCAACATTTATTTTCAATTGTTTTGTGGCAAATGCTCTTTCCATTTGCATCGTTGTCATCATTGTGCATACTCTTTTCCTGGCTCTGCTTACTTCACCTTGCATCAGTTAATGTAAGTCTTTCCATGATTCTCTGTATTCATCAACTTCATCCTTTCTATTTCAACATAGTAATATTTCATTGCATTTATGCACTACAATTTGTTTTACCATTTCCCAGTTGATGAATATTCACTTTGTTTCCATTTCTTTGCAATCACAAAAAGTGCTGCTATGAATATTTTGGTATATACAGAGCCTTTATTTGTTGTCAGTGACCTCCTTGGAATATATACCTAACTGCTTCTCTTTTAATACTAATGTAACCCATGGACCAATAGCCACCAAGATGCTGGGCTCATATGCACTAGGTCTGATCCTGGGGGGTAACCCCAAGAGGGTGATTTTTTTTCTCTTTGGTTCATTTCCCCCATTTAGTGTACTACAAGAAAATCTCTAAATATATTCTATATTTGTTCTTTGTCTCTCTTTCTCCAGATATGGGTAGCAAGGTCCCTGTTCTAATATGTAGGCACTCAAGGGAGCATTGCATATAGTAGGACAGTATTTCGCCCCAGAGAAAATGAAGAAGATGCAAAGAATTCACGGGAGGTCATAAACAATTAAAGCGTTCATATAACCTATCAGCTCCCCTTGGAAGGGAACGCAGCAACTTGGGGTTGCCATGAGCTCTCCCACAGGATGCTCCCTAGTCCCTTCCTGGCACATAGTGTCAGCCTAGTGTTTGAATTCTCCCCTCTTGAAGATAAATGCACTCTGGGGCTACTGAACTGAACAAGCAATCCTCCTCTTTCTGTGATATACCCAAATAACTCATTGACTTTGTTCTCCTGCTAGGATGCTGCTTAGGAACTATATGGGCAATCTTCTTTTTCCAAGTAAGAAGTCCCCTTATTCTCTCTCTAGATCTTTAAAATCTTGAACTTAAAAACTCTTAAAGGGAAAAGTAAAGCAGGGGCGGTGAGCTGCCCACAAGGCAACAGCTAAGACTAGTGCTGCCCAGTAAATCTTCCCTTTCAGACTAGAAGTCTAGATTCCAAGATTAAACTGCATAGGAAATTTTTTTAAAATACCCTCCCCCACTCAGGAATTTGGAGTTGAACTATGTCTATGAACTATGCTCTTGGGTCAAATGAGTATGTAATTATCTGCCTGTGCCATGTGCTTCTGCAGGAAATCTATCAGTAACTGGATTGCTGCTATCTCTTGCAGTATGAAAGTCCACTCTCAGTATCTAGCCTTTCAGGTCTTCTGTAAACGCATACACCTCCTCTGTGCCCCCTGCCCCTCTCCAAAAAAAACCACCAGCCATTTCCTAGTGTAAGGAGCTATAATTGCATGCAAACTTCCTTCCCCCCAAAACCAGACCTGATTTGCTATAGAGTCCTGAGGAGGGAAAGTTGAGGAAATCCAAGTGACTGATTTCTCAGTTCACTTTTATAGATAGACCACGTTGAGAAGGTAGCTCCTTCAACAAGAGTTCCAGCCAACCAAGCAGCCCTAGTCATTGGGAACCAGTTAGTAGTTCTTTGTCCTCTCTCTAAGGCACCAGTGGGCACGGGAATTGCTCCTCACAAGCCACCAAGGTTCATGCCTTGTAATCTCTTTTTAAAAAAAAAGTTATCTTTTTAAAAAATTCATTTTTTTGATTCTTAATTTGACAAACACCAAACAAAGTTAGCATTGTTAAGAATGTGGACTGTACATGAAACTATGAATCTGGATTATATATCGCTGACTTTTCCTTGTAAGTATAGAATAAAATTCAGTATTACTTTCCAAGCTGTCCTGCTCATCTGTGTTTCCTTCTGAACTTTCTTCTGTATTTCCGTGTGTTTTTAAAATGCTTCAATGACATTTTCTTTACTTTTGATAATGCTATTTGTTAGCTCCTGTTTCTCCACATCTTCTTCCCACAAACTGAAAAAAAAAGGGAGAAAAACAAAAAACCCTTGTAGCAAATATGCATAGTCAAGGAAAACAAATCCACACATTGACTATCTCAAATATGTCTTATTCAGCATCTTGAGTCAGTAGGTTGGTAGCATGCATCATATTCATGCCTCTGGAACCAGGGTTGATCATTTAATTAGGTTTCTTATGTCTTTCAAAGTTATTTTTCTTTACATTGTGATCATTATATAAATATTTTTATTACTTTTTTAAACAGCTACTAGCTTTATTACTTATTAATTTTGTAAATTTTGCTTTCAATTTTGTTTATCTCTTTGACTTTCAAAACTTCTATTTTGGTGTTAAGTTGGGAGGTTTTAGATGTATTGCTTCTCTGAAAAAGATTTTTTAAGTTGACCCCCCAATTTATTTATCTGGTTTTTTTCTTTCCTTTGTTGATTGACTAATGTGTTTATCAGTATAAATTTTTCCCTAAAGACCTCTTTGATTGCCCCCAAAGTTTTGGAATATCGTCTTATTGTTGTAATCTTCTTTGATAAAATTGTCTATTGTTTCTGTGATTTACTCTTTGACTCACCAATTCTTTAGGATTAAAATTTTAGTCTCCAATTAATTTTTATCCCTTTTTTCAAAGTCGTTTCATTAAACGCATTTTTATTGTGTCATGGTCAGTAAAGGAAGAGTTTAACATTTCTCCTCTTATGAATTTGTTTATGAGGTTTTTATGCTGTAACACATGGTCAATTTTTGTAAAAGTACCATAAATAACTTAGCTCTATGTATATTCCTTTTTATTCCCAATTCATCACCAGAGATCTAACATATCTAACTTTTCTAAAATTCAATTCAAGTCTTTAACTTCTTTCTTATTTATCTTTTTGTTAGATTTATCTATATCTGAAGGAGGCACATGAAGGTCTCTAACCTCATTGATCCAAGAAGATAGTTTTGCTATTTCTCCCTATAAGCAAATTGACTTTCCCTTTACATCGTTGGATAATATATCTTTTAGTGCATATATAGCAACTATTTACAACAACTCATTGACTTTGGTGCCTTTAAGCACAATTTTTAATCTCTTTTAATCTTATCTATTTTTACTATTGCTTTGTCCAAGTTTACGATGGCCATCCTTCCCTTTTTTTGAGCTCTCCTGAAGCATAACAAATTCTGCTCAAACACCTTATTTTAACTCTGTGGTTTTTTCTTTAATGTTTTAAGTGTGTTTCTTAAAAGCAATATGTTGCTGGACTTCACTTTCAAATCTATTTTGCTACCCTGTTCCATTCTATAAATTCATCCAAATAATGGTCAAGGTTATGATTGTTGATTATGTTTTCCTCTACATCCTATTCGCTTATATTTATTTTGTCTCTTCACCACCTCCCTGGCCAATACCTCCTTCCCTTTCTAGAGGAAGGTAAGGGAGAGAAGGTACTCAACAAAAATAAATGATCTGCTTCTGGTACAGTGAGCCTTTCCTCACCCAGACCCCAGTCATGTGCTTTCACACTTTCCTTGTTTCCTTTAAACTCCTACCTTAAGATCCACCTTCCAAAGTTGGGGTTAGTTTTGGTTATATATAATTAATCCCTCCTTTATTTTACCCTCTCTCAAACACTCTTTCCCTTCTCTTGTTTCCTACCCGTTTACCTGTTGACTTTAATGCTTTTCTATACTAAAATCGCATGCGTGCGTGCATGCGTGCGTGCATGCATGCGTGTGTGTTTTAAATCTTTTGTCTTCTTCAGATGAAGAGGTTCATTTGACCTCCACTTCCTCCACCACTTTCTCCATGTTCATATAGGTTTTTGATTTTTTTCTGTCTGCCCTGATTATGTGAAATAGCAAATTTTATATCCTGCCCCCTCCCCTAATCCCACACCCCCAATCCCTCTTCTCAATCATATTCTTTTTTTTTCCAGACTTTTCTTTCTTCACTTAAAATAATCAAAACAGAACAAAACTATCTCCAAGGACTTTGTCTATCTTCTTTAACTCCCTATATGACTCTTGAAGACGTTAGGGTTCTTAGGGGATACCTGTTACTTCTCCTCTTATTAGAATGTAAATACTTCCTCATATTTTAGTACCTTGCTATTGTACAAAGGTATTTACCTTTTTGTATTTCTCTTGACTCTGTTGTTGACGTTTCAAAGTCAAAGTTTCTATTCAGCTCTGGTCTTTTTATCAGGAATACTTCTTCCATTTTGTTGAAAACCCACTTTTGCCCTGTGGAATTATATTCAGTTTTGCCAAGTAAATTATTCTTGGTTGTAATCTTCTACCTTTTAGAATATCATATTACAGGATCTGCTGTTCTTTAAATTGTTAGCTGCCAAGTTTTGTATAATGCTGACTGGATCCTTGGCATTTGAATTCTTTATTTGTGGACACCCACAATATTTTTTTCTTTATCCAGGAAGGTCTGGATTTTGGTTATGACGTTCCTCAGATTGTTAATTTAGGGTTTCTTTCAGGATGTGATTAGCATGCTCCTTCTATTTTCACTTTGTACTCTAATTGGTTTGGCAAATTTTCAATTATGATTTCTCAAAATATGGTACCAAGGCTATTTTTTGGTATTGTTGTTATGGTAGTTTTCAAAGAGCATTTCACTTACTCTTAGACTCTCCTGTTTTCTAGGTCAATTGTTTTTGATAAGACATAACTTTCTTTCCTGTTTTGATTTGGTTCCCATATTTCTTGTTGTCTTGTGGAGTCACTTATTTCTGTCTGATCCGTCCATTTTTTAGGTAGTTAATGACTTGGATGATATTTTTGTACCGCCTGTACTCAACTGTTTAGTCTCCTGCTGGTTCTTTTAGAGAGCTCATTTCACTTGTAATATCCCTTTTAAAATCTCATTTTATCTCTTCTAGGAGTTCAGGTAGAACTTGTAGCCATCCCATACCTTTATTTAAGATTCTACATGTCATAGTAATAATCACATTTACATAGTACTATGTGCCTGGCTCTGTGCTAGGCAATTTTTAATTGTTATCTTATTTGATCCTCATGAGAACCATGAGAGACAGGTTCTACTATTATACCCATTTTATGGGTAAGAAAACCAAGGCAAACTGAGGTTAAATAACCTACCCAGGGTCACTCAACTGGTAGGTATCTAAGGGAAGATTTGAACTCAATTCTTCCTAACTCTAGGTCCAGTGTTCTATCCACTGTACTATCTAGATCCCACACAGTCACCATGGGGATATTCTCTTCTTCTAGGCCATGGCATCCCTGGATCCATAAAGTTTATTTATCATCAATGCCTTTTGTTTATTCATGTTTCTAGCTTTCTTCCTGAATTGGGACAAGTGCCAAGGCCAGGTTCCAATATGATGTTGGGTTCCTGTTTTCGTTTCAATCTGTGTTTTCTGATGTCTTGTCCCTGGCCCTCTCTTCCACTGGTGTCCGCTGGGCACAGAGTTCTGGCAGGTCCCAGGCTTGTCTGTATCCTAAGGGTGCACAACTTTGTGCTTCCTGGCCAGAGTACTGTGAGACTGTTAGAATTGGAAGGCCTCCTTGCTTTGTGATTGCCTTGCCCAGGTTCCTCAGTCCGGGCCTACCTCCTTAGCGACGGCAGGCTTCTGGGTGCCCCTTTTGCCCACGGAGGCTGGAGAAAGTGCCTTTATTTCTTAATCGTTATTCAGTCTGGCACGATTTTCATTTATCTTTCCTTGAGTATGTGAGTGGGAATTAGACTTTTCCAAACTTTGCCACCTTCACTCAGCTGATTTCTTTCTCACCCTGAAACTTTCCTCAGCCATGCTGCCCCTTTCTCCCATGGGTGAATTCCTTCTGGGGCCCTCATTTTTCTGATGGGCCCGGGCTGGGCCACACTTCATTCCCTAGCTTCCTAATCTATAGACATTGCCATTATGCCCTCACACAGATACCTCTTTCAGCCCACTTCCTTTTCAGCTTCCTTCTATGTATTATCTTCCTTTCACTAGAATGGAAGTTCCTTGAGAGCAAAGACTATTTTTTTTTCTTTTTCCTTGTATTTGTATCCCCAGTACGTGGCAAATACTAAATACTTTAAAAATGCTGGTTGCCTGCCTATTCCATTCCTCTTCAGTCCGCCATCTTAACAGGAAGTTAGTGTTCACTGTTACCTCAAGTTGGTTGAGGAAATCATCAAATTGATCAACTCACCTTATAACCATTCACATTCATGTGTTGCTTTTAAGATTTACAAAGATTTTTCTCATAACCCTGTGCAATAAAGAATACATATATTCTTATTTTTCCAAAGAAATTAAGGAGATGTCTGGTGCAGTGAATAGAGGACCGAATCTGGAATCAGAGGTCTTGTGCTCTATCCCAAGTCCACCACTTTCTACCTATGCAACAACCTTTTCTTCCTCAAGACATGTTGAATGTGAATGCAGAAAGATCACAAAACTGAGCTAATATCACCCACTGCAGTTTTACTTTATATAATTCACCTGGACCCTGGCTGCTATTCAACAACCTGACTTTCCCCTTATTGCCTCTGATTTACCAAGTGTCTGTTCCAGACCTTTTCTTCTTTACTTCTTCCCCAACACTACGTATGACCTCGCTGAAGACAACATAGACTCTTAATTCCCTGAGCAGGTTAAGGCCACCTACCATCAACTCCCTCAGCCCCAATTCCCATTGCTTAAAATGTCTGTTATACTGGTTCTCACCTCCTTTCTTCTGCTTCACAGAAGAAGGACTTTTTCCTCCTCATTGAGGTTCATCCTTCTATCTGAGCCCTTGCTGTAGTAACAACCCTCTCTCTTTCACGGAGCTTCAGTCTTCATCTCTACTGCTTCATTTTCCTCTTCCTATGAACATCCTCAATCATCTTTTCCTGAGTCTTCTAGGCTGTCCAGATGCCATCACCTCTCTTTCTGCTTCATGGTCAAACTTGTTTGGGAATATACCCTTAAATTGTTACAAAAACAATAATAAAAAAGAGCTCTCTGTTCAAAGATTTTTCATAGGAGTATTATTTGAAATGACAAAAAAGGGAAGAAACCAAAATATGCAGCAGCAGGGGAATAGCTAAATAAAGTTTGGCACATACATGTAATAAAAGATTATAATGCAATTAATAATAACTTGTGACACATTAATATTATTATAGCATATATAATTGCCATATGTTAGGATAACATTTATATAGTGCAAAAGCACTTTATATATTTGTTATCTCATTTGACCCTCACAACAGCCCTGTGAGGAAGGCACTATTATTATCCCCATTTTACAGATAAGGAAACTGAGGTGGAGTAACTTGCTGAAAGGCTACACTACCAGTAAGCATCTATCTAAGACCAGATTCCAAGGCTTCCAGACATCAAGTTCAGCACTCTAGTCATTACATCACCTCGATGCCTCACTTGTCTCTGAATTAAGGGTGACAAGAATGAGGAATATATAGAAATGTGGAGAGGCTCTTATTAAATAATATAAAATGGGGGAAAAAGCAGGACCCTAAGTCCAGGGTATATGCTAATACAGAAGAGGGAAAACAAAAGGAAATGAGTGGACAATTGAAGAATCTTATTGGAGACTCAGAGGGAGTGACTGAAAAGTTGTCATGAGAGTTATGCACTGAAGTTTTAAAATAGTTGCAAAGCACTTTTAGTTGTAATGATGTGTAATATTAATGTCATAATAAATCATTCAAAAATATATCGATAACTGTTGGCCCAATTTCCTTCTTATGCACTGAGTTCTTAAATCTTTGCAGTTTATTTTGTATCCCCCCACCACACTATAGAAACTCTTCTCTCAAAGGTCACCAATGACCTACCTAATAGCCAAATCCAGTGGTCTTTTTTACGTGGGCTCATAGCATTAGCGCTGCAAAGGGCCTTTAGAGGACATCTAGTCCAACCCTCTCGTTGTCCAGATGAAAACACTAAGACCCATAGAGGTTAAGTGACTTGCCCAAAGTGATAGGCGCAGGAATGAAATCTTTTTCAGTCTTCAGTTTGCTTGACTTGCTCAAGGTTACCCAGGTACCAAGTATCAATTGCAATCTTCATACCCAGGTGTGCTAACCAATGCAGGGCTCTTTGCACCACCCCAGGCTTATGAAACAAACAAGTTATTATATTTCTCCCTAAACTTGTTCATCCTGCTGACTCTGCTATTTCTATTTATAGCAAAAATCATCCACTCAGTAGCCCAAATTTGCAACTTTGGATTTATTTTTGACGGTTCCCTCTCCTTTACCTCTCATATACAAGGTCATCAAGCCCTGCCAATTCTACCTTCGCAGCATTTCTTCTATTCCATTTGTCAGGTCCTCATTGACACCCCCTCTAGGTTCTCACAGTAGCCTTTCAACAGTTCTGCCTGCCTTCCCCCGGCTCCCAGATGTTTCTGGCAGTATACGCCCAACAACAGCAAAAAGCAGCGTCTCACCCTGTGCTTTCCCGGTCTAGGGATAACATCTTAAGCTTGAGTACTCACCACCCCTCTGCTGAAGAATGAGAACCTCCCCCCAATTTTTTAAAGAGATCCTCCCTCTTACAGCACAGGAGCTCTGGAGAGCGCCACAGACAGAAGCGTTAAAGAAACACGTAGAGCGTGCATTTCTCTCAGACTTTCAGAAGCTTTCAACGTTCAAAAAATGGCAGTTGTGTCTTTATAACAAGACCAAGGCAACAAACCTGCAGGTGCAGTCACCAGCATCAGTTCCCATACAGAGTCTAGCAGTGGCATTCTGGTGACCATCAACCCTTCTCTGTATCAGTTTCTCATTCCGAAAAACAGGGGATGATTCATGGTTCTAAATCATGTTTTAAAATTATTTGAAATGTTTGAATGAAAGATCATTATGAATGATATTTGGTCATTAAGAAGTAATGGAATAGAAGCAGTGGATAGGACCCTGGAGGTGGAGCCAGAGGACCTGGGTTTCAATCCCAGCTCTGCCGCTGCTGGATCAGGCAACAGAGAACATGACTTCAAATCCTGACTCTGCCACTTACTGTCTGCATGACCTTGGGCAAGTCACTTCCTTACTCCAGGCATCATATATCCATCAAATGAGGGGGTTGAAGTAGATAACCTTTCAGGTCCTTTCCTGCTCCAAATCTATGATCCTGGGGCCACACTCCTGGTACTGTCATCTGACCTATTGATTTAACTAAGGATTCCTGGGCCTTGTCATCCTCTCTGCCTCTGATCTCTTAGGACTTCTGGGTCTTTCTATTTACCCTGCAGCTGAACTTTCTTTTATATGTAGTCTCCCCCATTTAGAAAGTTATCACTTTAACAACAGAGACAGTTTTGAGTTTTCTATTTGTATTTCTAGTATTTAGAACAGTATTTGGCACATAAATGCTTTCCATAAATGTTTTTACATTCATTCATACATACATATATACATACATACATAGCTCATAAGATATTTAATAACTATCAATATAAAAAGGATCTTATAGTAAACCAAGAATACAGTCCATAAGGTGTTGGAAGGATAACAATCATGTGATCATGAGATCTCTGAGGGTGAAGACCTAAAATCCTTTGTGTCCCTCACTGCTCTAGCAAAGTGCTAAACACAAATGAGGGTGGGAGGGAGGTTCAATAAACCACTAATGATGGGTTCTAGTTGTGACTCTCCCACTAAAAAGCCCTAAGGTATAGGCAAGTCCACTCCCTCTCTCTGGGCTTAAATGTCTTCATCTGTATGATAAACAGGGGGCTGATCTCTAAAGACCCTTGCAAGTTTAGCATTCGATAATTCTTTGGCTTGGTAGACTGGGTGACTGTTGTATTTGACCCCAGCTAGAACCTTCCTGTGATGTTCTGTATAACAACCATAGGAATAGAGATCCCTACTAGGGTGTCTGGTTCTCCTAACATGAGACCCATACTCCCTCAAACAGTTGACCCTAGTATCTTAGCTATCCCACCAGAAAGAGCATATCAAGGGATCTGGGTGAAGGGAGAAGAGAATGGACTGTCTCCAAAGCCTAGAATGTTCTTCTTCATCACCTCCCTCTCTTACTACTCCTAATCTCCAAACTTTGCCACTACGTTTTAGCTGCCTTCTTCTTCTACCCTTCTCGTCCCCTTTTCTTGTTGGCAAATTCCCCCTGGAATCTCCATTTTGAAGAAGGGTCCAACCCAGCCATGCTTAATAAATGCTTATTGACTTGACTTGAAAAAAAATGCCATCTCCTTCCCAAGAACTTTCTTGAGCCTCTGACCCCCTCTAAAGCCTCCCCATAAAAATTGCCTTCTATTTATTGTGTATGTATGTTATGTATGGGCAGCTAGATGGTGCAGTGGATAGAGTACTGGGCTTGGAATCAGGAAAACTCATGGTCATGAGTTCAAATCAAGCCTCAGACACATACTAATTGTGTGACTCTGGGCAAAGCACTTAACCCTGTTTGCCTCAGTTCCTCATCTGTAAAAGGAGCTGGAGAAGGAAATGGCAAAGCACTCCAGAATTTTTGCCAAGAAAACCCCCCAAAAGGAGTGATAGAATATAAATTCCTTGAGGGTAGGGACTCACTTTTGTCTTTGTTATCTTAAGTGTAGAGTTCAGTGTGTAGGACGCTTTAGATGCTTGTTGCTTGACTGATATTAAGCGTGGAGTCACTAATGAGCTTCTGGGTTAAATTTCGAAGGTTCTAAGTTCCTGGAACACAGACATGTAATATCAGGGCTGGAAAGGTCTTTTGGACCTAGACCATCTTATCTGGCCTTATCTGTTGCTCAAGAGAGAAATAATTTGAGGCATTCTATAAGAAGTTGCAGTTCATTCTTGGGCTTGAACGAGTGGCTCTGACCTACATTTGCCCCTTAAACTGGGTGATGGAAGCTCATGAATGTAGCTTTGCCATTTTCAATGCTTTAGTTGTGGTTCAGCTCGGTCTTTACATCCTGAACTAAATGATAATTGCCAACTGAGCACGCACAACAGGAAGTGGAAAGGACTGGGCCTGGCGCCAACCCGTGTAGGGGTCTGTGTAAAAAGAGATGCTAACTACAGACCTGTGTTTTTGAGTTGTGGTTTGAGTTGAGGCTGTAATGTGAAAACCAAGAAGAGGAGCACGTAAGTGATTGGTGGAAAAGCATAGAAAACAGGCTACTCCCACTGACGGACATCTCTACAACTGTAACCTGTCTGCTTTCTCACCATGTAATTCACCCCAGGTTTCACAGCTGTTTATAAAATCATGGAGAATTGGAAATGCTCCCCAAAGGGAATAACATCATCACAACGGAAAATCCTAAAGATTATCTGCAACGTCTCAATTCACACATGAAAATAAATCTTGATGCTCCATCTCTGTGGACCTTGACCTTTGCATGAGCCGTGTGAGGAGCTGTATCTAGACAGTAAGACATTGTGATAGAATACTGGACTTGGAGTCAGGAAGATGCAGTTTTAAATCCTATCTCTGACACTAGCTGTGAGATGATGAGCAAGGGCCTCAGTTTCTCCATCTGTAAAATGGGTATTATAATAAAATCCTTATTCCTTGAGTCATAGGGTTATTGTGGGGTCCAAATGAGATACTGCATGTAAAGCTCTTTTTAAAATTAATTTTATTTGTTTTTTGGTTATATTTTGAGTTCCAAGTTCTTTCCCTTCATCCCTTCCAACCCTGCATTAGAGAAGGCCATCATTAGATAGAGGGAGAGAGAGAGAGATGCATGTGTACACATGTATGTATATATATAGATATAGATGTGGACATGTGTATGTATGTGTGTATGTTCATATGTGTATATACATATACTCATACGTGAGTATCCCTATACACACATACATACACACATATGTACAGTACATACACACACGTGTGTATAGGTTTGTGTATATATGTATATATATGGAACCATACAATCCATACTTCCATATATCAGTGCTTTCTCTGGAGATAGATAGCATTTTCCTTCAATAAGTCCTTTGTAGTTGATTTGAATGATCCTGTTACTCAGAATTTTGGTCATTCACAGTTCTCCTGGTTCTGCTTGTTTCACTCTGCATTATTTCATGCAAATCTTTCCATGTTTTTCTAAAAACCAATCTGCTCATCATTTCTTATAGCACAGTAGTATTCCACATGTAAAGCTCTTTGTAAATCTTAAAGCACTAGAAAAATGTCAGCTAGTAATATTATTATAAGTTAAGGGAATAAAGCCATCGATACAGAGAGGGAAAATAGTCCTTGGGTCCCACCTAGACTGAACAAGGTAAGGTGTCCATAAAGCTGGAGTATTTGACTTTTCCCCTTAAAAGCTTATCATTGATATCCCCTTCACTTGTTAATATATCCCCCCATCTTCCCCACCATAGAGAGCCATCCCTTGTAGCAAAGACTATACAGCAAAGAGCAGTTGACATTCTGGTGACAGATTTGTGATAGCCTTGGTGCTAGGAGCTCCACCTGTAACAGGTCTGTAATCCTTAGAGCAGGGGTGGGGAACCTGTGGCCTTGAAGCCACATGTGGGCCTCTAGGTCCTCAAGTGCAGCCCTTTGACTGAATCCAAATTTCACAGAACAAATCCCCTTTGAGGAACCTGAGTCTCAAAGTAGAGAGACTTACCCAGAGTTATATAGGGGGTAACTGACTTGATCCCAGGGGCACTGACTCCTGACCTACTGCTTTTTCCCCTCTATCATACAGACTCTTGAAAGAAGTGACCCTGGTATACAGTGTTACTGCTTTAATGTATTGTATGGATTGGTTCTGTGAAGTTTGGATTCAGTCAAAGGGCTGCACTTGAGGACCTAGAGGGCCACATGTGGTCTTAAGGCCACGGGTTCACCACCCCTGCCTTAGAGGGTGGCCTGGGGCATGAGAGGTCAGGTGATTTGCCCTGTCACACAGCTAGTAGGTGTCAGAAGTGGCTTGGACTCCTGTCTTCCTGACCCCCAGGCAAGCTTTCTTTGTGTTATGCCAGGTTGCTTCTCAGACAGTGGCTGTCTTTTCAAAGAAAACCCACTATTTGTTCTGCCTTAATCACACCACTGTATCATTACTCATGCATTGTATTGGCAGCTAGGAGGGACAGTGGATAGTAGACCAGAAGTCAAAAAGACCTGAGTTCAGATCCAGCCTCAGACACTTACTAGCTGTGTGACCCTGGGCAAGTCACTTAACTAACCCCCGTCAGTCTTAGTTCCCTCAAGTGTAAAATGGGCATACTAATAGCAATACCTCCCAGGGTTCTTGTGAGGATCAAATGAGGTAACATTTGTAAAGTGCTTTGAACAGCACTTGGCACACAGTGGGTGCTTAATAGGCAGCCTAGTAGGCAGCTAGTTGGTGCAGTGGATAGAGCACTGGACCTGTTTCAAATGAACAACGAGGTACTTAATGAATGCTTGTTCCTTTCCCCTTAACCCTATCTGCCACAGGAGTGGGAAGGTTCCTAAGTCCTATTTCTGACATACGTTAGCCATGCAACTAACCATGGTCAAGCCCAGTTAACTGATTTCAAATCAGTAATGCAATATACCAGGGTCACTTCTTTCAAGAATCTGTATGATAGAGGGGAAAAAGTAATGGGTCAGGAGTCAGAGGCTGTGGGATCAAATCCTACCCATCAGTTACCCCCATATAACCCTGGGCAAGTCTCTCCACTTTGAGCCTCAGGTCCCTCATCTATAAAAAAAGATGGAAAAGATGTTCTCTGAGGTTCCTTTTAGCCCTAAGTCCATAATCCTGAGTCCCTATCCCCAAATTTACATTTGGAGTGCCTCCCCCAAGTCACAAGTCACCAGCACTTATTTGAAATGGACTTGGTATTTATTGAGCTAGGCATGGGGCAAAGTTCCAAGTGGCAAGAGTTTATCCCACCAGTATCACGTCATCCCTCCTCCCTAACACACTTGAAGGAAATGAAAAGTATCTCCTCTATTGAAAAAAAAAAGTCTGGGTGCTTTGGCACAAACAGCATAAATGAGGAGAACCAGAGCCAAGGAAGAAAAAAAGGGGCTCTGGAAAGTTGCCAGAGGCTTAGAGTTTGGCCATCACTCTTCCCAGGCATTATTAGCCTAGAGGACAAAGTCTTCATTCAATTTAACCCCACGTGCATTAATGAAGCATCTGCTCCAGGCTTAGCACTGTGTGGGGAAATCCCAAAGCACTCCAGGCCTAGCTTCCTCTTTAGAAGCTTTGAAGGTAGATTACCCACACAGTAGGACCAGTCTTCCTCCAATCCATTCTTCCAGGCACTAGGAAGATGCCAAGAATGACATGCAGAGTGGAGGAGTTGTAAAGGTTATTCTACCACTCAAGGTTATTTTCCAAGAGGGAAAAACCAAAGCCAGGGATCAATCAACTTAGCTTCTAAAGCAGAACTAGGTGTAACCCCTGTGTGAAAGGTCCCCTCTCTTGACCTTAGACCAGCTTTCTAAGAAATATACAAGGGACCTTGCCTTTGGCCCCAGGACTCCCACTTTTCACTATTTTCTATTTTTTTCTTTTAAAAATGTTTTAATTTTAATTTTTATTATAATATTATATATTATAATATATAATAATATATTATATATAAACATATAATATATAACAATATATTGTTAAAAGATTTTCAGTTCCAAATTTTTCTCCCTGTCTCTCCCTCCCCTTCCTCCTCCCTAAGACAGTCACAGTAAGTGATTTGTTACAGGTTATATATGTGCAATCATGTAAAACGTATTTCCATATTAGTCATGTTGTAAAAGAAGAAACAGAACAAAAGGGGAAAAACTGCAAGAAAAATAAAGACTTTTCACTATTCTCCAAATAGAGGTATCAAAGCTAACAGTCCTGCAAGCAAACAAAACTCCTGAGTGAGACTAGAACCAGCCGGAAATGTAATTGGGAAATGTTTAACAAATGAACAAAAATACAACATGACATAAACAATGTTAATCTGTGGTTTCTAAGTCACTATGCAGCCAGCAGAGATCCACTTCTATTTGAGTTCGATACCACCAATGACTATTAACTACTTAAGTCTCCAAGGTACCTGACCTTCTGGGTGCCATAAATCTGCTCAGCTCCTTGGGACCAGAGATCTTCTGTACCTTATGGATGCTTTATCATATTTTCCTCCTCTTCAGACATGGACACTGTAATTTTATCCCCTGATATGGTATCTTCTCCCTCTTTTGCTTCTTCTTCTACCTTTTGTCTGCATTAACACCATACTGCTTGATTACCTTTTCTAGGATTTATTTACAAGGAAAATTGAGAAGTAATACTCCAATAACAAAGCACTTAGAATTAAAGATAAAAGAAATCTGAGAGGCACACTGACATAATGGATAGAGATTGTCCTTGCAGTCAGAAGGAGCTGGATTCAAGTTTAGCCACCAACATGCTATGTGACTCTGGGCAAGCCACTAAATTCTGGACTCTAGGCAACTCTCCAAGGTGATAAATCAGAGGACAATGAAGATTTGCAATGCTTGTCAAGGAAGTTTCTTCAAAAGAGAGCTCCCTACCTATTTCAGTGAAATCAGATGTCTAGATCAAAAAATTAAAATTTAAAAAAAATGTCTACTTATTCCTAAACTGGCTACCTAAGATTTCTAACCTAAACTTTAACTAAACTATAGGATTTATCATTGGGAAGCACCTCAGATTTCATATAGGCCAGGGGTTCTTAACTGGAATCCATGGTCCTTGTGGGTCTGTGGATAGATTTTGGGGGTCCAAGAAGTTGGATAGGAAAAAAGTGATATCCTTATTTTTACCAGCTTCTTAACTGAAATTTCACATTTCCTTCAGTTATGATTTTTTAATTATTCTGAAAAGGGGTTCACAGATTTCACCAGATTGCCAGAGTCATCTATGACAACAAAAAAGGTTAAAAACTCGTAATCTAGCCCAATGGCTTCCTTCTGAGCTATCTGTGGGCTATCAAATAGACATGCCAGGTTTGAAGCATTCAGTGCTCAATACCAATCAAAACCAGAGGTCATGATGGATAAGGGAAGAATTTATGACCAAACAAGAGATAGCGAGTGTTACAAGATGTAACATGGATAATTTCAATTATATTAAATTTAAAAGGTTTTGCACAAACAAAACCAATGCAACCAAGATTAGAAGGAAAGCAGAAAGATGGGGAAATTTTTATAGCAAGTATCTCTGATGAAGGCCTCATTTTTCAAATATATAGAGAACTAAGTCAAATTTCTAAGAATACAAGTCATTCTCTAATTGATAAATGGTCAAAAATATCAACAAGCAGTTTTTAAAAGAATTCATCAAAGCTATGTATAGTAATATGAAAAAATTCTCTAAACCACTACCTATTAGAGAAATATAAATTAAAATAACTCTGAGGTACCACCTCACACCTATCAGATTGGCTAATATGACAGAAAAGGAAAATGATAAACATTGAAAATGTGGGAAAATTGGAACACTAATGCGCTGTTGGTAGAGTTGTGAGCTGATCCAATCATTCTGGAGAACAATTTGGAACTATACCCAAAGGGCTAAAAAAAAACTGTGCATACCCTTTGATATAGCAATATTGCTGCCAAATATCTAGTCCAAAGAGGTTTTTTTTTTTAAAGGAGGAAGGACCCATTTATACAAAAATATTTATAACAGCTCTTTTTGTGGTGGCGAAGAACTGGAAATTGAGAGGATATCCATCAATTTACAAAGTAACAGCAATATTATACCATGATCAACTGTTAATGACTTAGCTATTCTCAGCAATATAATGATCGAAGACAATTTTAAAGGACTCATAATGAAAAATGCTACCCACCTCCAGAGAAAGAACTGATGGAGTCTGAATGTAGATCAAAGTGTACTATTTTTCACTTTCTTACCCATGCTGTCTTTTTTTTTTTGGAGGGGAAGGCAGAGCAACTGGGGCTAAGCAACTTGCCCAAGTCAGTGTCTGAGGCCAGATTTGAACTCAAGTCCTCCTGACTCCAGGGCCAGTGCTCTACTCACTGAGCCACCAAGCCCGTCCAATTTTTCACTTTCTTTGTTTTTTTTGTACGGTAATTTTTTCTTGGTCTGTTTTCTTTCACAAGATGACTACTATGGAAATATGTTTTGAATGACTGCACATGTATAATCTATATCAAACTGCTTACTGTCTCAGGGAGGGAGAAAGGGAGAGAGAGGGAGAGAGACAGAATTTAGAACTCAAAATTTTAAAAAATGTTAAAAATTGTTTTTACATGTAATTGAGAAAAAAATATTATTTAAAAAAAAACAGAGTTCATGAGTTACCACTGATGTATTCACTTTTTATTGCTTTTATTTCAACATCATACTTATTCTAGAATATATATCCTTTCCTCTACCTCTCTTTCCACTCAGAGAGACTTCCCTTGTAACAAAGAAATAGTTAAGCAAAACCAACACATCAGCCATGTCTGATGTCTGAATATTTATGGCCATGGGAACATTCCATAGTTCCTAAACTAAATTCCTCCATCTTAACAAGGAAAAGGAGGGAGACACATTTCCTCTTCTTTTCTCCAGGGCCCAAAATGGTCACCATAATTACACAACATTCAGTTTCATTTCATTGTCCTTTTCATTTACATTGGTATAGCCATTTGTAGGTTGTTTTCCAGGTTCTGCTTACTTTAGTCTATATTAGTTCATGGCAAGCCTTTCCAGGTTTTTCCGAATTCCTCACATTTGTTCAATCTTTACAGTATAATCATATTCCATCGCATTCATATACCACGATTTGTTTAGCCATTCCCAAAGAATGAGCACCTACTTTGTTCAAGTTCTTTGCTACCACAATAAAAAGGCTACTGTGAATATTTTTATATTTATGAGACCTTTTTTTCTGTCTTTGCCTCCCCTTGGGCCAAAGCCAAACAGGAAGGATGTATTAGTTCAAAGCAAAAGACTTTTATACAACCATCATGGCAAATTAAGTGACAAGCTAAAAATCTCTTCATACAAAAGCTATATCTTCTAATGGGTTACCACCACCAGTGGAAAGAGTGCCCATATACAAAGGAACATGTATGGTATAGTTATGTAAGGAATGTGTATATCCAGAGCAAACGAGAGTTCCTATAGGCTACTTTTACGCCAAGTCTCTGGCCCCAGCCAACACTCTGACTCCAGAATAGAAAATGTTCTTTTAATTCATCTCAAATCCATCATTATTAGTCTTCATCCCCAAAACCAGTATGGTGACTTCACCCAACCAAAAGGAAGCTATATGGTGTTGGAGTGGTGAGGCTTCCCTAGGTTCCTAAAATGCTTCTGATAAGAGAATGCAAATTAACCTGAGAACAAAACCAAAAAGGATTGGTGGAAGCCTTCTAGGCTGTTATATCCATTATTCTAAATTCCTGACTTTGTAACTGATTCCAGCTAGCTGACAACTCTCTGGACTCACCGCATTACATTACAGATTAGTTACAAACTAAGGCCCAGAAGAATAAAGTGATTTGCCAAAGATCACACAGATAATAAGTAGAAGAGCTAGGATTCAAACTTGGGCTATAGAACTTCAAATCTAGTATTCTTTTCACTGTGTCACACCATCTTCTGCTAAGGTTCCCCAGACATAGCATGGTCCATCCAGAGTCTAGACCAGAGCATCAAACCCTTCTTGCCCCACCTCCCCAGTGAAGAAAAGTATCTTTTCTAGAACATTCCCAAACCAAAGTTAGAAGTAGTCCATCTATTTTATAGATCTGGTCCCATTTTCATCCAAGGAAGCTTCCTGTTGGCATGACCCCACTTTATATTGTTCTGCCCTCATTCCTACATAATCCCTAGGCTAACTAACTTTCCTCTACCTCTCCTCTCTCAAAGGAAACCAAGAACAGGTAAATGGACAAATTTCCAACATCTCAAAAAAAATCAGAATAATTTAGTAGATTACCTCCAAATTCCCAAGAGAAAAAAAACCCTTTCTGTGTACAATGCTGTGGGGCAGTAGTTTTCAATATGTGGTTCTGGGACTCCCGGAGAATCCAGAAGGTCAAGACCATTTTCATAATAATACTAAGATGTTTTAGTTTCTAATACAGTAAGAATCAATAGATATAGATCACATAAACAATAGCTCTTGGTGGAGAGGGTTCTCAATAATTTTTGAGAATGCAAAGGAAACTAAAATGATTGAGAAACATTGTTGTAGGGGATCTGGTCAATGCTGCTTTGGAAAGATTAGCAGGAACAGGTGGAGAAAAAAATCAACATGAACACAACTGTATTGGAAAACTGCCTGGAAGGAGACCACACCTTTCCTCTGCAATAGTTCCCAGGGTTTCTTGGCCATCTTTTGATCCACTCAGAGGAGAAAAAGGTAGAGTGGCAGGAGAATAGCTCACTTCTACTAGGGAGCTTCTCTCTCTCTCTCTCTCTCTCTCTCTCTCTCTCTCTCTCTCTCTCTGTCTCTCTCTCTCTCTCTCTCTCCCCCTCTGTCTGTCTTATCTAACACTTACAGACAACCCCTTTGACTCTTACTTCAAGTCATGCAGATACATAAATCAGAAGAGTGGGTAGGGAAGTCTTTTTTCTCTACTTGAATAAATATTTATTTAGTATTTGTCAACATATTTTCTCTGGAGGCTTTTATTTAATCTCCTTTATGATGAAATAAATACTGTTAATTGAACCTCACATGGCAATTCTGTAAAGCAGATTACCTAACCATGAGAACCACTCCTCCCCCAACATTCTCCAATAGAAAACTAACCGCAGGCTCTGGGAAGGTGCCAAGATTGGTATGAAGAGTGAGAAAAAATGTCACACTTGGGTTCAGTAAACCCAGGATTGAGTTCTGGCTATGTCATTTAACTGATCTGAGCAAGTCATTTAATGTCCATCCATCACAAAAGTACTTTATAAACCTCAAAGCCCATATAAATCTATATAAACATAAGTTACTAGCATCATTGCATGATAGGACCTGTCAAACACCATTCCAGACTGAAATAACCAGGGGAAAAATGTCAGAGACTCTTTGATCCTAATTAAAATTTATCTAAGACATTAACATATCTAAATACTGAAGGTAGACAGTGTGCCAGAGAGACAGGAATGCTTGATGTACAGACCATCTGACATAATTAAAGGGAATTTCTCAGACAAATAGAGTGAAGTTCACTATAGAATATGTTTCCTGGAAGTCTCTCTCCTGAGTTTTCACAGGGTTTAATGTCTAAGAACTAAGAGATTTATGCCACCTAATCTCAACTCCCTCACTTCAGGATGGCAATCCCACTACTCCTTGCTAATTGATTCCATGTCTAAATCACCACAGCAGCTATTCCTAAAATTTCATTCTCTCCTCAAGCTTCCCATGTCACTCCCCCCACCAACTTTCTCTGCAGAATATTTTGCCTCATACTTCACTGAAAAAACCGAGGCCATCCAATCAGCGGTCCTGCCGACATCATCCCTCCCTACGTCCTCCTTCATTACAGCCTCTGATGATGAGGTGGCCATTCTGATTGCCCAAGTCAACCCTGCTACATGTGCTTTTGATGCTGGCCCCCATCTTCTCAGAAGATTGCCCCCACTCTTTAATCCTGAGTCTCTCCCTATCTATTGGCCATTTCCCTGTTGCCTACAAACAAGCCCAAGACTCTCCCATCCCAAAAAACCTCATTAGAATCTCACCCTCTAGTATCATCCTACATATCTCATCCTCTTCTCAAGTCTAAAAGCCCTCTATGATCGTGTCTTCGCTTCCTTTCTTCTCACTCTCTTCTGAACCCTCTGTAATCCGGCTTTCAACCTCATCATTCGCCGAAACTGCCCTCTCCAAAGTTACCAATGATCCCGTTGCCTGATCGGATGGCCTCTTTTCAATTCTTATCCCTGTTGACCTCTCTGCAACATCTGATGCTGTTGATCACCCTTTCTTCCGAGATGTTCTTTCTGCTTTGGGTTTTCTGGATTCCGTTCTTTTTGTTCTCTTCCTATCTCTCTGACCAATCCTTTTTGCAAGATCATCATTCATGTCGCATCAGTAGGCATCCTCCGAGGCTCTGTTCTGAGCACTCCTCTTCTCCTTCTGTGATCTCTCCTGGTGATCTCATGAGCTCCCATTACTTATTCTATACAAATGTTTCCCAGATCTATTTGTCCAGTTTTAGTGTGTCTCTTGAGCTCTTTTCCCACAACACCAACCAACTGCCTCTTGGACATTTCAAACTGGATATCCCAAGGCATCTCAAACTCAACATATCCAAAACACAATTCATTGTCTTTTCTCCCAAACCTTTCTTTCTTCTGAAGTTTTCTATTACTATTGAAGGCACTACCATCCTTCCTACTTTGGTGTCATCCTCAACCTCTCTTTCTTGTTTACCTACATATTTCAGGGGTTTTTTGGAGGGGGAAGGGAAGGCAATTGAGGTTAAGTGACTTGCCCAAGGTTACACAGCTAGTAAGTGTCAAGTGTCTGAGGCCAGATTTGAACTCAGGTCCTCCTGACTCCAAGACTAGTGCTCTATTCACTGTGCCACCTACCTGCCCCTACCCCACATTTTTCAATCACCAAATCTTGTGATCTCTTTCCCTGAATGTTTGGAACACATCCCCTTCTCTCCACTGACATAGGTACCATCCTAGTTGAGACCCTCATCACTTCTCCCCAAAATCATTACCATAGCCTCCTAATGAGTCTCTCTGCCTCCTCACCCCAATCCATCTTCCACTCAGCTGCCAAAGTGATTTTCCCAAATCATAGGTCTGATAAAGTTACCATTCTACTTCTTAAACTCCACTGGCTCCCTATTACCTCCAGGATCAAATTTAGTCTTTTATCTGGCATTTTAAGCTCTTTGCTCTCCTATATTTTCAATATTTTTTTATCCCTCTCCCTTCTGCCCACTCTACAACTCAAGTTCCTGAGCATATTTGCTATTTCTCACACAGGACACCCCATGTCCTGTCTCTGCGCCTTTGCATTGGCTGTACCTCATGCCTGGCATGCTCTCCCACCCAATCTCCAACTCTTGGAATCCCTGCCTTCCCTTAAAATGCTGCTCAAGTGTCACTTCCTCCAAGGGGCATTTTCTGATCCTCCAAGTTGATGGTGGTATTATTGCTAAGGTTACCTTCTATCTATTCAGCATTTCTTTTATATGTTCTGATTTGCATATGTTGTCTCCCTCATCACAACATGAGCCCCTGGAGGGCAGGGATTTTTTTTTTCTTCTTTTTTGTATCCCTAGCACTTATCACTGTGACTGACACACAGGAAATACTTAATAAATGCTTATTGATTGAGTGATTGAGAAACTAGCCATGTCAAAAGTCACAAGTGAGAGATGTTCAATTCAACAAATACCCTTTAAGTGACTCCAACAGAAACATAAACAAAACAGAAAATATATGCAATGGGGCTTGCCTGGGCTCATCTAACATGGAGGCTCTGCATACCACACAGGTCAGGGTAACCTCCTTTGACTGGCTGCATAAAAGGGAAACCGGCTTTGTTTTCAAAACTGGCCAGACTAAGACAGTCTCTCTCTTTCTGGCTTACACTTTTCCTTCTCTCTCTCTTTCCTGCTGAGTCCTGAGGGTGAAGATGCCAGTTCACCCATAGTAACAGGCACCATAAACTAAACTGGAAAAAGGGGAAGGGTTTCCTCCCCTTGTTCTTTCTTTTACCCTGGCTCCAAGAAATGGGCCTCAGGTCTCTGTTCTGTGTTATTTGTCCTCAGTGTAGACTCCACTGGACCCAGGAGTTCAAGCCATGGAGTTCTTGGACCCAGGTTTTCAAGTGAGATGTTGTAGCTAACCCAGCAGGGAAGCCCTGAGAAGCCGGGGTACCTGGGTCTCAAGCGCAAGGTGGGGTTTTGGATTTGATGGAGCTTGAACAGAATGGTAAAGGGGCAAGGGAACAACCGTTTCATAATTACCTACTATGCGCCAAGCATTGTTCTAAGCACTCTACAAATATTACCTCATTGATCCTCACAATGATCCTGTTAAGTGAGTACTACCATTTTACTCCACATTTTACAGTTGAGGAAACTGAGGCAATCACATGACATGACTAGGGTCACGTAGCTAGTAAGTGTCCGTGATGACATCCAAACTCGAGTTTCCCTGATTCTAGGCTCAGTGCTCTATCCATGATGATACTTAGCTCCCTCTAATGGTACACTTCACTGTCCAAAGTTTCATTGTCATAAATAAAAATAATATGAGGAAGGATCAGGGATGTGTTCTAGGGCATTAGAAAAGAAGGCTTATATTACATATTGTTCAGTGATAGACAAAAATTATTCTGCCTCTTTCCCTGCTCTCTGCTCTCTTCCCTTCCTCAATCTTACTCTTCCTTTTCCCCACATTTTCCCCACCGCCTTATCCTTTCTCCTTCTCTTTTGCTCTTTTCTTCTCTCTCCCCTTCTTTTCTCACACTCCATCCTCATCTCCCTCATTCTCTTTTCCTCCCTCCCATCCTTCTCTCCTGTCTCTCATCCTCCCCCAACTTGCAGGCTTCTCCTTTTATCTATCGACACTAGTTTGCCATTCTCTGCCCTTCCTTTCATAGTTTTCTCCCTCTCAGAAACCAGCTCTCCACACACTCTCCTTGTCTTTCCCCTGTGCCCTGTGCCGTCTGTTTTGCTGGATTAAGAGCTGTGTTCTGGATTAACCATATGCTGGAGAGAAGGGAAATGGACATTGCCCCACCAAAGGCCTTGGACCAGATGACACGTAAGGCCCCTTCCGGCTCTAAATCTATGATCTTATTATCCGCATCTGTAAAACGAGGCTAATGTATTTGGCTGACTTCCTCATATCAGAGCTTCCCCTCCCAGAACATTGGTTAATAGACATCCCGGAGCGCAGTATTGGAATACCCTAGTCTAGAAGCTGTCTTAACCACCACGCAAGGGCTCAATCAAACCATTAAGCTTAGCCCTTCAAATGGGATGGTTTTTCTTTTGTTTCATTAATTGAATAGTGTCTCATTTCAGGGGAAGGACTTCATGAAAACTCCCAGGCATGTGGCCAAAGCTTCAATTACCCTAACTCAGCATGACACGGCTCTCCTTTGCCACTGTCTGAATCCTAAGAGGCTCCGTGCCTTCCACTGAAGTACATATGAGAGAAAAGGGGCCAAATTCAAGGAGCTGTTGTAAAATTGTCCCAGTTGAGTGTTCCAGGACACACAGGGAAAAGCCTCATAGGTTATGCCAGCTTTTGTAAATGTAGCCTGCAACTTTCTTTTTTTAAACATATTTCCATATTAATCATGTTGTGAAAGAAGAAACAGACTTAAAAAAAAACATGAAAAAAATAAAGAAAGTGAAAAATAGTGGGCTTCAGTCTGCATTCAGACTCCCTCAGTTTTTTTTTTTTTTTCTGGAGGTGAATAGCATTTTTCATTATGAGTCCTTTGGAATTGTGTTAGATCATTATATTGCAAAAAATAGCTAAGTAACTCACAGCTGATCATGGTACAACATTGCTGTTACTCTGTACAATGTTCTCCTGGTCCTTCTCACTTCACTTTGCATCAGTTCATGTAAGTCTTTCTGGGTTTTCTGAAATCAGCCAGCTTGCCATTTCTTAGTGCACAATAGTATTCTATTACAAACATATATCACAAGTAGTTCAGCCATTCCCCAATTTATGAGCATCTCCTCAATTTCCAATTCTTTAACACCACAAAAAGAGGTGCTAGAAATATTATTGTATAAATAGGTCCTTTTCCTTTTTTAAAAAATCTCTTTGGGTTACAGACCTAGTAGTGGTATTGCTGGACTAAAGTAGCCCATAACTTTCTCAAAGTCCTCATTTCCAAGAAAAATCTTTCTTTCATCTGACCCATATCATTATTACCCTAGAGCTGGGGGGACCTCAGAGGCCCTTGAGTCCAACCTCCTCATTTTACAGATGAGGAAAATAAGGGCCAGTGGGATGAGTGACTTGACCAAACTCCTGTATCTCGTCAGAGGTAAGATTTGGACATGGGTCTTCACACTGATTCCACGGAGGTGAAAAAGGACCAAGTTGCAGACAGTGATGACAATAGCTTGCTTCACTTTATATCATTTCACACAGGTCTTGTCACATCTCTTTGAAACAGTCTCTTCACATCTTATGACAAAATAGTCTTCTATTCCATGCATATGCCATAATCAGTTCAGCCATTCCCAAATGATGGGTACACCCTTGGTTTTCTGTTCTTGACCACTCGAAAAAAATCTGTTAGAAATATTTTCATACATCTAGAACCTTTTGTTCTCTTTCTTTTCCTCTATTTCCTTGGGATATAGATATTGATTAGGGATCTTGATTGCAATCAGCTCTGAGTGTTCTGGTACTGCTGGACTAGCTCAGAATTTTGGACATGAGTCAATGATCCAAGACTTACCCTGTTCCACAGTTCCTGCCCTGGTCACTCACCTGTGACCAGGTAGAATTTATGATGTCAATGATCAACAAGTATCTATTAAGTACTTTCTACGTACTAGGTACTGTGCTAAGTTCTGGGAAGACAAATATGAGAGAGAGAGAGAGAGAGAGAGAGAGAGAGAGAGAGAGAGACCCTGCCTCCTAGGCACTTCCTCAAAATGGAGGTTCCAAGAAAAATTCACCAGTGGAGGATGATGCTGTAAGGGTAGAGGGTTCTCCAGAGTGAGAAGGCAGATGAGGCATGGTGGGGGAAAGTCTCGGCCTGGGCACTTCTTCCACATGGAGGCTCTTGGAGGAACTTCAGCAATGGGAGGAATGGGTACCAGAGGTGGAAGTTCTTTCCAGGGTGAGAAGGCAGTTGAGACATAGTAGAGAAGTCCAAGAAGTCCAGAGCAGAGCTAGAAAGGGAGTGAAGGATGGCCAGCCTGAGAATGAACCTTTTTCAACTCTGATATCCTATGATTCTATTTCATACCAGATATCAGACTTGGTAGTTATAGGTTTCCCTCCATTAAAAGTCAATCATTTCAGGGACTCTATGTGACAGTCCTATATTTCTAAACTTCTTCTTCCTCTTCTCCCTCCCCTGTCTTCCTGAGGTTTGAGGAATTTATTAGCGGCACTGCCAGAGTCACAAAGGACATAGTTACCATCATCATTCAATAAAATATTTCTGCCTTTAGAACCCCATGTACTATTTAACTCTTATACTGGGACAACCTAGAAATAGTTTCACCAATGTCCCAGGATATCCACAATACTTTCAGGTCAGTAAAACCTGCCAATAGTTTCTTGTTCATTTGATTTGTTACCTGTCCACCTTGACAATATCCTGTTAAGATGAGCATTTGCTAATGCGTTATCGCTAACTGAAATAACAACACAATTCAAGTAACCCACGCCCAGAAAACTCTTTCATAATTATTATTTCTCTGTGTTATTAAAGATGCCATTGTTGGTGTTCAATCATTTTCAGTCGTGACCTCATTTGGGGTTTCCATGGCAAAGATACTGGAGCAGTTTGCCGTTTTCTTCTCCTGGTCATTTGACAGATGAGGAAACTGAGGCAAACAAGGTGAAATGACTTGTCCAGGGTCACACAGTTTTAAGTGTTTGAGACCAGATTTGAACTCAGGAAGATGAGTTTTCCTGACTCCATGCCCTGTGCTCTATCCATTGGCCCACCTGGCTGCCCTAGATGACCCGCTGTAACTTCTTCTTTGATTTCCTGACCCCTGCTCAGCCTGGTGTTCTTCTTAGGTCATTGTTGGAGTAATTACACAGAGGAGACAGGATTGCAGTGTTTCCTCCTAACCTGCCGTATTAGCTTCATCTCTTATATGGTATTTTGCAATTCACAAAACTCTTTCATCACAACAATGCTTATACTACCTGCCTCATACTATAAAGACCCCCTCATAGTATCACTTTACAGATAAGGAGATGGAGGCTTAAAGAAGTTCGTAGATTTAGGGCTGGAAGAAATGACTTGCTATTCCTTCACGCAGAATACTGTAAGAGGACAGTGAAAGCTATTATCTGAGAAATGGGGTCCAATATGTAGAGCCTCCAGATACTTTTTCCTGAACCCTGCTAAAAAAAACATGTTGTTGTTCAGTCATCTCCAACTCTTCATGACCCCATTTGGCAGAGATACTGGAGTGGTCTGCCATCACCTTCTTCAGCTCATTTTACAGATGAGAAAACTGAGGCAAACAGGGTTAAGTGACTCGCCCAGGGTGACACAGTTTCTGTGTGTGTCTGAGATCAGATTTTAACTCAGGAAGAGGAGTCTTCCTGATTCCCTGCCCAATGCTCTACCCTCTACACCACCTCACTGCCTGAAAAAACATAGGTTTGCGACAAACCTTACTGAGTGGTATTATTATTTGGTTTCTGGACAACGAGGATATTGTGATTTTCCTTACTACACATAATCTTTGCTTTTGACACCTCGATACACCTTTGCCACAGGGAAATATAAACTCCGTCCAGGTAGTTTTGTCATCAGTAAAGCATAATTTAGGATAGATTAGCAATAAGAACCAAAAAAGTTGCAGATCAAGGGGTGGGGAGAGAGTTTGAAGCCACTGGATTTAGAAGCAGAAGACCTTGTCCCTGGTCATGTAGCTAGTGTCAGAGCCAGAATTTGAATATGGATTTCATGAGTCCAAGTTCAGTGCTCTTTGCTCTCCACTATCTTGTACCCTTCTACAGTCTCTGAGTCACTAAATCTATTAACCCATAACTCCTCTCCCAAAAAAAGGGGAAAGAAAGGAAGGGAAGGAAGGAAGGAAGAGAGGAAGGAAGGAAGGAGGAGAGGAAGAAAGGCAGAGAGAAAGGGAGGGAGGGAGGAAGGAAACAAAAGGAAATGAAATTATCTCAAGCCTACAACAGTGCCCTACTCTTAGACAGATGTTTATTAAATGTTTCTTTAATTGAATTGGTCCTGAACATTTCCATAATTAAGGAAAAGTATAGGGTAACTTGGCTTTTATGTGTCCTGCTGGTTTGTCTCTTCCTGGGAAAACTAGCTTGCCTGAGAGGCCCTTATTTTCTCTGAGGGGCAAACTTCCTGGTGAGTCCCAAGGTGGCAATTCCCAACGGCTGGATGGCACCCACTCTATCTGCCCTTCTGGCCCCTCTCCCAGGCAGGGGAAGGATCCCAAGACTCCTCACCTGGTCATCTGGAACTTCAGAGAGGGCCTGGTCCCCATTAATCTAGCTATATCAAGTTCTACTGTGTTTTTAAAAACATCTAGTCTTTGTGTGAAAGCGAATGGGCCTTGTGGCACAGGAAAGCTCTGCATATTCATGGGTGTTCCTGGCCTATTTGGGTCTTTGCCTCTTCTCCTGGGCCTGCCATCAAGACTGTTTCACTTGGTTGTAGATAGCTGTCTCCTGAGACACAGTGTCCAAAGTTTCCTCTTGTCTGAAACAAAGGACAAAAGGACCCTGTGATAGCAAAACGCAGCAGAACATGGTTGATGCTGTCTTGTAAGAGGTGGCCTACGTACATAGACTGTCAGAGTTGGAGTCAGTGAGGCCTAGGATGAAATCCTCTGATAATTATTAGCTGTTATGAACCGTGTGACTCAGAGCCAGTGCATTAACTCTCTGAATGTCAGGTAATTCTCTCTATATATAATTGGGGAGTTGTGATCTGCCTCAGGGGAGAGAGATCTAACATGGGGAGTCACCACACTAACAAAACCCTTGACTCACCTGACATGATATCTTCTAGGCTGGATTAAGTCCTTGGAAACAAACAACTGCATATAACAAACACCTTATGTAACCCGACTTAGAACAGAGAGTCTGTGTAACGCTATCTCTGATTAGCCTATAATAGCTAGCATTTATAGATCACTTTAAGGTTTGCGACGTGCTTTACAAATGCTATTTCATTTGATCCTCACAAAAACCTGGGGAGGGAGGTTTTTACAAGTGAGGAAACTGAGACAGACAGGGTTTAAGACACTTCCCCGGGTCACCTAGCTAGTAAGTGTCTGACGTTGGATCTGGACTCATCTTCCTGACTGCAGGCCCAGTGTTTTTCCCACCGCACCATACCAAGTTTTAAAATAATAATAATGACTGTAGCAGCTCACCTCCAGTAGGATGATAATTTTAGAGCTAGAAAGGTCATCAGAGGTCATTCATTTTTTACAGGTGAGAAATCTGAAGCCCAGAGAGGTTAACTAATTTACCCAACAGCCCACAGTCCTTGAGTCAGGATTCGAATGAAGAACCCCTGACCCCAGATCCAATATTCTTCTCACTCCACCACACTGCCTCCCTAAAGTACTCATTCAATGTCTTATTATGGTATGGAGGTGATGCTAGGCTCTTGAAAGCTATGTAAGCAGAGGACAGTCTCTGGTAGGGCTTAAAGTACAATCTGGCAACAAAAACTGTATGCCTGCCATTTGAGGACAGGCCCAAATCAGTTCTGAGATGCCCACTGCCAGGAGGTTGATTATCATTCATTATATATTACACATTATCTAATTTCATACTTATAACAACTCATGGGGTTGGTGCTATTATTCTCTCTCATTTACTGATCATGAAACTGAGGCCCAGAGAGGTTATATCATTTGCCCAGGAGTCACACAGCTCCTAAGCGTCTGAGGCAAGACTTGAACCCAACCATCAGAGCATGAACCCAGTACTTTATACCACAAGACTTCATCAGGCTCTGTTAGGAAAGAAATGTGTTGCGCATAGACTACAGAAAGGGATGCAGCTGGTTGATTTTAAACTGTTTCCTCAGCATTCTGGACTTGGTTATTCTGTAACAAGATGCCACTTGAACTGCAAATGTGTAGAGAAAATTCTCTGTCCCCCGTCGCCCACTACACAGCATTAGCCCTTTGGGGTCAGGTCAGTTTAACCTCCTCAAGAGGATTGTGGAGAGAATTGAGCACTGTAATTAGAACCTCTCAGAGATGAATAGCTAAAAAAGATGCTTTGTAAGTACAGAACATTATCTCACTTGACCTTTAGAAAGAAAAAAAGGAAGAGAGGGAGGGAGGGAGAGAGAGAGAGAGAGAGAGAGAGAGAGAGAGAGAGAGAGAGAGAGAGAGAGAGAGAGAGAGAGAAAGAGAGAGAGAGAGAGAGAGAGAGAGAGAGAGAGAGAGAGAGAGAGAGAGAGAGATGAAAAGGTGATCCAGGAAAAAGTATGATGAGAAATTTGAGATATAAGAGATTATTTTCAGCAGAGGGGGAGTGTGACCAAATTAAGGAAGGCCTTGCAACTTTTGCAGGGTTTAGAATAAAAAATGACATTAAAGATTATCTAGTCCCTCCCCCCCCCACCCCACACACACACACACACACATTTTACAGATGGAGAAATGAAGTCCCAAAGGGAAGAAATTACTTACCCCAAACCACCCAGGTAGGAAGGAGAGCCAGTCTTCAAATCCAGGTTCTCAGACTCCAAATCCTGTGTTCTTGGAGGCTTCATGGAGAAGGTGGCATCTGAATTGTGCTTTGAGAAGAGAGTAATTAAGTTGGGGGGGTGGAGAGGGTTTCCATTCCATTTACTGAGTAATACCAAAAAAAAACTTTAGAGCTACCACCAATTCCTCTGCAAAATGGTGAGAAAGTCCTTTAGGTATAGTTTCAGAGATGGGTGAGGGTAACCCAGCATTGACTGGGTATTCCTAAATTAAAACAATCACAGGGTGTCTGGACTATTTCAGAATCAAACTTTATTATAGCCATAAAATCCCTTGAGTAATTAAAGGCACAATTCCAAAGGTGAGTCCTTAAAAAATCCTTGTAGAGCAGCCACACTGCACTGTGGGCACAGATTAAGCCAAACTGTGCCTTCTGTCAAACATGGTCTGGGGCAGGCAATAGGTTCCATGAAAAGCTCCTGGAAAGGGGAACTGGAATGATCTGGAGTAGAAGATTCCATTTTGTAATTTTTTTTATGTGTTTGGTCTGAGTCCTAAGAGCTTTGACTCTGGAGCTCCTTTCTTCTACCTCAGCCTGAAAAATGGGCATGAGGAATATTTGTTTCTGCTTTGTGTTGTTTATACTCCTCAGCTTCAGGTGCCAGAGATGATCCCCATAGGACTCAGGACTTTGAGGCATGTGTGATCATTATAATTACACAGTGCTTAGTTTCATTTTATTTTATTACAAGACTCATCTTTTTAACATCATTTTTCTTCAAGTGATACTCTTTGGCTCTAGGCCATGGAATGCCATAGTTCCTGAAGAGTTAAAATTCCAGGTTACCCAAAAGACAATGGAGGAACACATAGTGGGTGCGAGTAGATTATAACAGATTGCCAATGAAGAATTGTGAAAAAGAAATTGTATACCAGGATGCCAACAGAGAGATGTAAGAGTTAGGTAATAGCAGTGGACAGCTCCTGTGCTCAGCTGGTATCCAGGAGGTAGGAAACCCAGAGACCTGTTCCACTTCATGTTGGATGGACCCTTTGTGGTGGGTTTATAGGTGCACAGATGGGTTGCTATCTGCACTGATGGGAGAAAATGCCTGCCTCACAGAGATCATAGATCTCTCAGAGTATTAATGTAGATGTATATAGACAAAAGTCCTTGTGTTTTGTTGTTCTGTTTTGTTGTTCAGTCGTTTTGATTGTATCCAACTCTTCATGACCCCATTTGGGGTTTTCTTGGCAAAGATACTAGAGGGGTTTTCCATTTCCTTCTCTAGCTCATTTCACAAACAAGGTTAAGTGACTTGCCCAGGGTCACACAGCTAGTGTATGCCTGAGGCTGGATTTGAATTCAGGAAGATGAGTCTTCCTGACTCCAGGCCTGGTGCACTCTCTCTACTGCACCACCTAGCTGACCTCAGGTTTCTGTTATTTAAAACTTAAAACTGCATAAATGTGCATGTGTTTATATGCTGTACGTGCTGAGAGGTGGTGGGTTGTTACAGAAAGAAGGCCAGCCTTGATATCAGGCAAGTGTTGCTTCTGATCTCTGCTACCTATGTGAGCCTGGAGGAGTTATTCAGTGTCTCCATGCCCCCAGGCAACTTTTTTAAAGCTTCAAGTTATAGATAAGGGGTCCTGGAGGGTATTTCCCCATTGAAAGTTTCTGACAGTGAAGAAATCAAATGTCCAGACACATATAGACATTGATAGAGAAATGTGTTGGGTTTTATTTTGGACTTTTTACCAGAGAAAACTATCGCCACCAGTACAAGCCAGAATCTGCTCTCCAATTTAGTCTTACAGTTGTCTGCGGTGCTGAGAGACTAAATCACTTGCCAGGCAGCACAGTGGCTAGAGGGTTGGGCCTGGAGTCAAGAAGACCCAAGTTCAAATTTGACTTCCTAGCAGTGTGAGCCTGGGCAAGTCACTTAACCTCCATTTGTCTCAATTTCTTCAACTGTTAAACAGGAATAACAGCACTGACCTCTTGGGGTTGTTGTGAAAATCAAATGAGATATTTGCTTAGCACATAGTAGGTGCTATATAAATGTTTATTCTTTCCCTTAACCACCTCTCCCCCCGAAGAATTTGTCAGGGCTGGGACTTGAACCCAAGGCTTTCCACCTCTTCCAGACTCTCCACAATGCCATGGCCATGCTGCTTCATGTGTATGTGTGAACAGTATAATTACTGTGTGTGTCTGTGTGTCTGTGTGTATATGTGTGCATTGATGGAGCTCTGATCTTATCACTCTGGCTGCTACCTCCAACAATAGAAAACATGACTCATCCATGTCTTCTCCTCCTATGTGAATCCTGTCCATGTCCTTCCATAAGTTTTGCACCAGGGTAGGGGAGGGGGGTCCACCTAACATACAAAGGGCCCTTCTTCTAGATCTCTTAATATTAATATAATAGTACATGGGCTGTCCATTGGTGTCTCTTGCTCTTGCTTCATGATATACATATATGTATATATACATTTATAAAATCGTATGTATGCATATGTGTGTATTTGGTATGTATATGAAGCAGCCGGGTGGCTCAGTGGCTAGAGCGCTGGATCTAGAATCAGGAAGACCTGAGTTCAAATTTGGCCTCAGATACTCACTACCCGTGTGCCCCTGGGCAAGTCACTTAATTCACAGGAAAAGGAAATGACAAACTCCTTCAGTATCTTTGCCAAGAAGACATGGACAATATGGTCCACAGGGTCACAAAGAGTTGGATAGGCCCGAACCACTCAACAGCAATATGTATATAGCGTATGTGTAGTGGGTGCTGAGCTCCTAGCTCGGGGCGGGGGGGGGGGGGGGGGGGCTTTCATGAATATGTGAATACACATACCACATGAGAGACGCTAAGCAGACTTCATATGTGTTTGAATCCTGTCTTACCCAATAATTACACGAGCCTGGACAAGTCCTTTAACCTCTCTCAGCCTCTGTTTCCCCATCTATAAAATGGAGGCAGTACCTGCAGTACAGGTCCTTGCGAGGCTCAAATAAGATGATGTAAGTAAAGAACCATGCGGACCTCCAAGTGCGATGTAGACATCAGTTATGATTGTTAGAAACAGGGATGGGCTTGCTTTTTGAGCAGGGAGCATTTATGCTATTAGGCTATGGACCATTGGGTTGGTTCAGAAATACTATCTGGGTGGGAATTACTCCTTAAGAGAAACCAATCAACGGAAAACTCTGACCCGACACTGGTACAGCGTCTGATCTAGAATTCATTAGCTGTGGATGACAAACAGATGGTAATTTCAGCCTGATAGTCCTTTGGGCCTAATAGAGAAGTCTGCTGGTTCATTCCAACCACAAGAGCACAGCAATTTATTCAGGCTAAAATTAGCCTCTGTGTATTTTGGCCCTCCGCTGGTTCAAGGGGAGACCAGTCTGGATTTCAGAGCTAAGCTTTTCCTGTCCTGCTCTCAACAGGCCTTCCCAGACCCCCAAAGCAGAATGCGAAGAAATACAATGGGGGGGGGGGGCTCCTGCTTTCCTCTCTCCCTTTCTCTTTCCTCCCTGCCACATAAAACAAAGAATCTGAGTCTCTAGATGAAGAAAGCCCCTCTCTGGAATAATACTGTAAGCATCGGGAGTAAATGGATCATCTCTAGGGTTTTGCTTCTCTCCTCCCACCTCGCAGCCACATTTTCCGCCCCTCCCCCCGCTTCCCCACAGCCTCCCACACAAACCCAGCGATCAACCTTGAACGGAACTAAACTGTTTCCGGCCTTTTATAGGCAACTGTGTGTCTGTGTACTCCCCTGGGCTACGCAGAGGTGTCTGGCTGTTTAGAGTAAGGGGTGGTTGTGGGGCTGTGTCTTCACCTCCCTCAGAAAAAGGGAACCAGAGTTGGGTTGTCGGATCACTTAACAGTCCGGCTCCACGCGTTTCATTCAGCTCTCCTATGAGGGAGAGTCAGGAGGACAGAACCAGCCCTTGGCAACATTTGGAAAGAGATGAAGTTCGCCTAGAGCTGGAGGACCATTTGTTTTAGAAATAAATAGGGAAGCCAAGTGGGGAGGGTGGGGAATAATTTGCCCAAGCACACAGAGACAGTCACAGCAGAGCCCAGATTTAAAGCCAAATCATCTGATTCTGGATTCCAAGAGCTGGATTCAAATCCCAGCTCTGCCATTTGCTAGCTGGATAACCCACCCCACCCCACCCTCCACCTTGGGAAAGTCACTTCATCTTAATGAGCTTCCGTTTCCTCTTATGTAACTCAGGAACGGTGACCCTTACACTGCCTGCCTCAGAGGTTGTTGTGATGATCGAACCAGATAATGGATGGGAAAGTACTTCATTCGCACCGGTATACAGAGCCACATAAATTCTGAGCTATCACTCCAACACGGTGTGTGATGGAAAGGACACTGGATTTAGTTAGGTGACCTTGGTTCAAACCCCAGCCTTACTACTTGTGTTACCTCGGGTGCATCACTCCTTCGGGTCTCAGTTTCCTCATCTGTAAAATGGAGTTTGGGCTTAGATCCCTTCCACCTCTAGATTTAGGATCCATGAGCAGCACTTAGCAGAGTGGCTGGCACGTAGTAAGCATTTAATAAATGCTTGTTGACTGAGTGATGTTCTATGTTTCTGGTACTGTTGCTTCAGCATCCCCCTGCCCACCCAGCATCTCTCATTTTGGTGTCTCAGACATGGCCTCTCCAGGGCCAGAACCTTTTTCTCCCATCAGTATCAATAAGATCCTGTAGGCATATGAAAAAATGCTCTAAATCACTATTGATTAGAGAAATGCAAATCAAAACAACTCTTAGGTACCACATCTCTCCTGTCAGATTGGCTAACATGACAAAACAGGAACATGATAAATACTGGAGAGGATGTGGGAAAATGGAACATTGTTACGTTGTTGGTGGAGTTGTGAACTGATCCAGCCATTCTAGCGAGCAATTTGGAACTATGCCCAAAGGGCTATAAAAATGTTCATACCCTTTGACCGAGCAATACCACTTCTAGGGCTATATCCCAAAGAGATCACACAAGTGTGAAAGGGCCCCATATGTACAAAAATATTTATAGCAGCCCTTTTTGTGGTGGCAAAGAATTGGAGATCAAGGGGATGCCCATCAATTGGGGAATCGCTAAACAAGTTGTGGGATATGAATGTAATGGAATACTATTGTGCTATAAGAAATGGGGACGATACGAACTTCATAATAACCTGGAAAGACCTACATGATCTGATGCTGAGTGAGCGGAGAAGAATCAGGAGAACATTGTACACACCCACAGATACTTTGATAGACTTGGCTCTTCTCAGCAATACAAGGTTCAAAGACAATTCCCCACCTTGATACTCTTTGTACTTTTAAGGAGGAAGTAGAGATTAGAGTTTGACACCATGGCCATAAGTCTTCAAGTAAAAAGGATCATATAGGATAAGCTGCTTCTTAGCCAGAGGAACACATTCCATCATAAAACAGGACTCACATCTCCTCAATTTCCATGATTTCAAAGGACAATGACTTTAACAGTTTGGATTCTCCATTTTTAATAGCTGTGTTAGAAGGTGGATTCGGGTGCTTTACATTAGTTGTTAAGGTGAAATCCCTCCACAAAAAAAGCTACAGGAGACAATTCCCAACAGTCTTATTAAGGTGTTACTGTGATTTTTAATGGATTTATGATCTCGTTTGTGCAAGTACTCCCTCTAATGATGCGGATGGCAATGTATCCAAAGAGTCTTCTCATGCTAAGTCATTCAAGTCCGTGTCCTTCCATAAATCTTCCACAGGGTATCCATCCAACTTGATGAAGGCCTCCCTAGAGATTTCTTGACATTGCATAGGTACCAATGGAACACACCCTCTGTGGCTGATCATATTTCGTTCTTTGTTGTTCCTCTTTTGATCTTTGTGACCCCGTTTGGGGTTTTCTTGGCAGAGATACTAGAGTGGTTTGCCATCTCCTTCTCCAGCTCATTTTACAGATGAGGAAACTGAGGCAAACAGTTAAGTGACCCACCCAGGGTCACACAGCTAATATGTGTCTGAGGCTGGATTTGACCGTAGATGCTCCTGACTCCGGGTCCAGCACTCTACCTACTACAGCACCCATTCAATGACAGAATCACAGAATCACGTATTTAGGGGGAAGGACCCTAGATATTGTCCAACCCAAGTTCTTCTGAAACCCAGATTAATAAAGGGTTTTGCCCAAGGTCACACGAGACACACAGTTGTAGAGCTAGGGTTTGAATCCACATACTTTGATTCTAAATTTAGCATTCTTTCCACCATGCTGGTGAGCCATCAGCTAAGCCTTGGAGAAAGTTTTTCTGTTACATAAATAGCTTTTGGTGTTATGATTTTGGTAGTAATGCGATCAGGGATGAACTGACCCTCGGTTTTAGTAGAAACTATCTTTTATTGATTAGCAAAAAGGTAGGCAACGAGCACTTATTAAGTTCATGTGTGCCAGGCACTATGCTAAGCTCTGGGAATATGAGCAAAAAGAAAGATAGTCCCTGGCTTCAAAGAACTTACATTCTAACAAGGGATAATAACACAAAAAAAAACAGCTGGAAAGAGGAGGGTGGGAATGGAGGACAGGGATACTTGTGGGAGGACGGGTGTATTGGCAAAGTCCTTACAGTCAGAAGCACAGCCAGGAGGGGAATGAAGAATAGCCGCTCTTGGCCCTATATCTGAAATGGAGACCCTGAAAAGAACTCACCAGGAGAGGAGGGGACCAACATGACAGAGGGATATGACAAGATAAGAAGACCCTAGCTACTGAGGAAAGTTCTATGATGAGAAAGCAGCTGAGTCATGATGTCAAAAGCACTAGAATACTATAAAAGTGGAAGACAAGATGGAGCCATTTCCTTGTTTTCCCATGAAAATGGGCAAGAACTACCTTGGAAGCCCACTGACTTTGGTTCAGTGGGAGGGATAAGAAAGGCTGGCAGCTCTGAAATAGAGAGGAAGTGAGGACTTGGCCCAGAAATCAAGGATGTTGTCCACTTGGCCCAGCATCTAGCTAGATGAGAACAGGGCTACTTAGCCCAGCAAGCTGTGCCAGCCATAAGGTGACCAAGTTATGTTAACATGGCACCTCTCTACCATTTATTTTCATTTTTACTTTTTCCCCATTGTTACTAGTCCTTTTTGAAAACCTCAACCTTTGTGAACTAAAGTAAATGTTTTAAAAAATGCCCATAATTGAGGCTGACATGAACCTCAATAATAATCAGACTCCTAGGGTCAGGGCCGCTGAAAAGAAATAGAAGCGTCCAGCACCCCACGAGATACTGGGGAAGGGAAGGGAATAAACATTTATTTAGCATCTGCGATGTGCCAGGTACTGTGCTAAGTGCTTTTTACAAATATTATCTCGCTTGATTCCCCCAACAATCCTTCATACTAGGTTCTATTTATTATCTCCTTTCTACAGGTTGAAGACACTGAGGGAAATAGAGGTTGACTTGACCAAGGTCACGCTGCTACGAAGTATCTGAAGCCTGATTTGAACTCGTTATCCTCCTGACTCCAAGCCCAGCCCTCTGAGGCTTGAGGTTTTTTGTTTATTTTTTTTAAGTGGGAAAAAAAAGAAAAGAAAACATGTCAGGTAGGCCTGTCTTTGCGGCATGACCCTAAAAGCTTCCTCCCCGGGTTCATTGCCCTTCCAGCTCTGACTTCTGTTTGACTCAGCATAGAAACCAAGTATGTTGAGAAAGAAAGTGTATTGCAACAGACTTCCGGCCTCCTTGCCTGGTTGAGGCCAACCTGACACAAAGCCTTGGAACTGAGGCAAGTTGCCGGCTGGCAAGCTCCTCATTATGGTGGGGTCTTCCAGTTTACTAACAACCTTCATGGTGAAAAGCCTAAAACCCAATGTAGCTTCTTGGAGCTGAAAAAAGGAAATGCAGCAGACCTCCCTTCTTCCCTCTCTTCCCTGTGAGACCCCCACAGGGGGTGTTTTCAGCTGAAAAGGCATACCTCTCTAGAACCACCCCCTCCTTCTCTCAGTCAGTGGGTTCTATTGACATTGGAAAGTACCCCTTCCTAATTGAAGCCCCTCCTTTTTTTTTGCTCCCTTCTTATGTATAGCTGGCAGTAGGACTGTTGAATTTTCTCCAGTTGGGCAGAATTCCTTTGCTGGAGTTGCCAGACACTTCCACTTTCTGAGGAGTGTCAGTCTTTGTCTGTTGGAGCTGTGTCCGGCAGATTGCTTCTGCAACTAGGAACTTCTCCGACCCTTGCCTGCCTCTCAGGACCCATTTAGATCAATTTGGACAGATCTGCTGCTTCTGGTCTGGAAATGAACAAGAATTAAAGTAATTTTGGTTCTGCATTTGACATGGCTATAGGAGTTCCATGGCTGATATGTGTCAAGGGACCCAAGGGCCCTTTCCCTGACATTATCACAAAACTGAATTGATCTTAAGAAGTTAATTTGAGGGTACTTCTCATTTTATGTTGCCGGCCTCGACATGGTATTGGCTAGTTATGGCTCTGCCATTGACATTGCATAGTCATGCCCTTGGCTCCCAACGACTGGGTTTCCACTCAGGTTAGCTCTACTGGGACATTGTTCTTGTTCAGTCATTCAGTTGTGTCCAACTCTTTGTGACCCCCTGGATCACATTGTCCATGGGGTTTCTTGGCAAAGATACTGGAGTGGTTTGCCGTTTACTTCTCCAGCTCATTTTACAGATGAGGAAACTGAGGCAAACAGGATTAAAATGACTTGCCCAGGGCCCCACAGCTAGTAAATGTCTGAGGCTGGATTTGAACTCAGATCTTCCTGATTTCAGACCCAGCGTGCAATGCCTCCCAACTCTATCCATTGAGCCACTTAGCTTGCCCTCATTGGGATATAGAATCATACATTTAAAACTGGAAGGGATTCTTGAGGTCACCTAGTTCAACCTCCTCATTTTATAAAGACAAAGATCCTCAGAACAGCCTTATGAAGTAGGTGCCATTATTATCTCCAGTTTACAGTTATAGGAGACTGAGGCAAACAGACGTTAAGTGACTTGCCTAGGGTTACAGAGATAGTGTCTGAGGCAGGATTTGAACTCAGATCTGACTCCAGACCCAGCACTCTATCCACTACACCATCAGCTTGTCATAGTTATATAGCTCATGCAAAGTAAGGGCTTCATTCACATTTAGCAGGAATCAAGGAAGCTCTTGCCCTTTGCCAGTTATCGTACAGATGAGTAAATGCTGATAGCAAGAGGAGACAGGACAGGAGAATTTGGGTGATTGAGTTTAAAACATCTCCACTAGTTATGAACTGGTCCTAGCATTCTGGAGATCAATTTGGAACTGTGCCCAAAGGGCTAGAAAACCATGCATAGCCTTGGACCCAGCAATGCCACTTCTGGGGCTGGATCCCAAAGAGATCACAGGAAAAGGAAAAGGACCTGTTTATACAAAAATCTTTATAGCAGCTCTTTTTGTGATGACAAAGAATTGGAAGTTGAGGGGGATATACATTAATCAGGGAATGGCTAAACAAGTTGTGGTAGTGTTCATCCTTCATTTTTTGAAGAGGACCAATGGCATCATAGGGTGATGTCTTGACTTACATGTGAATTAGATTTAAGTGAGGCAGAGCCGTGCAAAGTTGTGGGCTTCACGCTCTTTTCCAGAGTCATCAAAGTTCAAGACAAAAAAGCAAGACAAAAGTCAGAGTGAGCAGCGGTGGCTGGGGATGCAATGGATAACTTTGGCATCTTTGATGTCTGACCAAGCTCTATGTGCTCCACGGTGCCTATTTCAGCTACTGTTGTGGCCATTGGAACAAATTGTTCTGCCAAGGCAGTTTACTGGGTGTGGCCACTGCATATGCTGCAGTTTCTTGAAGCCACAGGTGAGAGTTGGGTGAGAGGTGGACGCCAAAGGTGGATGAGCGGCCCTGAAAAGGGCTCGCCAAACCTTCACACCAAAAGTGCTTGTCCTTCCTGAACACCCCATACACTATGATTACAATGGAACACTATTGTGCTATCATAAATGACAAGCAGCATGATCTCAGAAAAACCTGGGAAGATTTACGTGAACTGATACAGAGTGAAGTGAGCAGAACCAGATCATTGTACACAGTAACAGCAAAATTATAATGACGATCAACTGTGAAAGACTTAGCTACTCTGATCAAGACAATGATCCAAGATAGTTCTGAAAAATTCATAATGAAAAATACTGTCCACCTCCAGAGAGATAACTGATGAGCTCTCAGTGCAAATTGAAGATAATTTTTTCGCTTTGTTTATTTTTCTTGCTTTTTTTTTTTTTTTACAAAATGGCTAACATGGAAATTTTTTTGCATGATTTCATGGGTTTGTTGTTGTTGAGTCGTTTTTCAGTTGTGTCCAACTCTCTGTGACCCCATTTGGGCTTTTCTTGGCAAAGATATCACAAGAGTTTGCCATTTCCTTCTCCAGCTCATTTTACAGATGAGGAAACTGAGGCAAACAGGGTTAAGTGACTTGCCAAGGGTCACACAGCTAGTGTCTGAGGTCGTATTTGAGCTTTCCTGACTCCAGGCCCTGGCACTGAGCCACCTATCAAATGAGATATTGAATATAAAAAGTACTGTACTATGTGACTGCAAAATAATATGTGAATTTAAGACAATATAATGAATGTGACGCTATAGCCAAATGACTAGCAGAAATAGATGAAGATTTTGACCACTTCACACACGATGTCTTTGAACCTGGAAGGGATAGCCTGAGAGGTCACAGAGTCAATCCTTTTCTATCCAGGCAGAACCCTCTCCGGATGGTTTTGATTTGTTAGATAATTTATCTAGATTTCATCAAAGCATTGAAACCTTTTATGCTGTTCTCTCAGATAAGCTAAAAAGATGTGGAACTAGAATGCAGAGCAGTGACAGTGGGTTTGGATCTGGCTGAGTGGCCACATCCAAAAAGGAGTCCTTAAGGCATCCATCCGAGGTTGGAAGGCAGTCTCTAGTGGAGTGCCCCAGGTAGGTGTCTGGGCTTGGCCCTATGCAGCTTAACATTTTTATCTCCAATTTGGATGAAGATACAGACAGCATTGCTTATCAAACTTGACAACACACAAAGCTAGGAGATATATTTAAAATGTTGGATAGCAAAGTCAGGTTCCAAAAAGACCTCAACAGACTAGAATGGAAGAAAGGGTTGAATGTCGGGATTTGGGATGGTATGAGTTAGAAGGACTTGGGTTCAAAGCCCACCACAGATTGACTAGCTATGTGACCATGGACAAGTCTTATAACTTCTCTGGGATGTAGTTTCCCCATCTATAAAATGAGAGGTTCAACTCATTGACCTACAACATTTCCTTCCAGCTCAAAATCTATGGTCTTATGATTTGTCCCCAACTAGGAAACCTGATAGGTCTAAAGGGAACCCAGAGATGAATGTAGCAGAGGGCCCACCCAAATGGACCCCCATGTGTCAGGACAGGGGACAAAGTTTGGCAGTTGCATTCATTCATTCGAATAGATTTCTGGAGGGCCTATCTATGGAACAGTAACAGCTCACATATATATTTGCAAAGCCCTTTATATAAATTATCTAATTTGGTCCTCACAACAACCCTATTAGGTTGGTGCTACTATTATCCCCGTTTTGCAGATGAGGAAACTGAGCAGAGCCTTTAAATGACTTTTCCAAGGTCACACAGCAAATTAAGTGTCTACATCAGGTTTTGAATCCAAGCCTCTCTGACCCCAAGTCTACACATAAGCTCATCCCTTTTACACCATTCCTTGTTCCTCAGCCAGCCAAGATGCGGAGACTGAGGGACAGGGCAGAGCAGGGCGGAGGAGGGGAAGGAAGGGAAGGTCGGTTCAAGGGCAAGTTTTCACTGCTTCAGTGGCTCGGAAACAAGAAACAAGATCTGCAGAGCCTGCCAGGACCCGCCCAGGTTTGTGGCTTGGACATCTGAGATCATTTCCTCTGTTGGCTCCCTCCCTTCAGTGATGCTGCGGGTAGGAGGAGCAAAGGGACTTGTGTGCAAGTTTCCAGCTCAGCTACAGAGGCATCTCGGGGAGGTGGATACCTTGGAGAGCAGCAGGGAAGATGAGAAGGGAACGGGTAGGGTTGATAGGACCAAGGTTTTCTTGGAAACACTCCGTAAATTCTTCAGAGAACCCCAGGGATGAATCCTCCCGTTGCACGTCCAGAATGTGGAGATTCTGGGTGGGTGATATCAGAGCCTGCCAACTTTGAGGTTTGGAGGGACTTGTGTCTATCTTCTATCAATGGTGCATTTCCCTTTTGCCTCAGGTCACTGATGTCCCTGGTGGTTCTGAAAGATAAAAAGAGGGTTCTGCCTCCTACCCTGGGGGAGGGGGACAGGGGGGGGAGAAGGGAGGGGAAGAAAAAGAGGAAGTATGAGACTGAGGAAGAAGGGGGAGAGCAAGAAGATAGTAAATCATAGTTGATCAGGCGACAAGCATTTATTAGATGCCTCCAGTGTGCAGGATATTCTTCTAAGAGCTGGCAAAGAAAGGCAAATCTAGAGCTGGACAACAGCCCAGAGGTCATCCAATCCAACGCTCCCATTTTGCAGATTAGGAAATTGAGGTTTGCAAAAGTGAAATGGATCATGGGATTTGGAACTACCCTAGCTAATGTTTTTCACTGCTGCTAGGTGGTACAGTGGATAACGCACTGAGCCTGGAGACAGGAAGATTCCTCTCCATGATTTCAAATCTGACCTCAGACACTTACTAGCTGTATGACCCTGGATAAGTCACCACCCTATTTGCCTCAGTTTCCTCATCTGTAAAATGAGATGTAGAAGGAAATGGTAAGCCACTCCAGAGTCTTTGCCAGAAAACCCAAACGGCATCACAAAGAGCTGTCTCCATATAAACTCTACTATAGGAAAAAAAATATTGATATAGGGTTGGAAGGGGATGTTAGTTTTGGAGGAAAAGATCAGAGCAGGGTCAGAGCCAGAATTACCTCGGCAGCAAATGGGGAACATGGGTCAGATCAGCCTGGGCAGAGAGTCTTAACAAAGTTACTGTGAGCTCTCATCATACTATGTATAATACACATTTGTAGTGGGCACAAGCCTAGGACTTCATTTCCCACAATGCTTAGGGCCAAGAAAGCATCAGTCACTAGGAGAAATTCTCTAGACAACACTTCCCAGGTAACTGTGCACCCAGTTTGTCCTTTACTCTCCATGCAGATACTGCCTTGCCTTCAGGAACGCTGCTAGGGCACCCGTTGGAAGATGGGAAGTTCAGAGTCCTCCAGACCCCTCAAAACTCGAACGGTCACTCTCCAACCAAGAGACAGGGGAGGGGACCTAACCCAAGGCCAAAGCATTTTCCTCAACACTCCCCTAAGAGATTCCTTCTCAGGGGTGGCTATCTCTCCTTTCTGACACCAGACACTTGAACTTCTTGGGTTGTAGACCAGTGCCCTAGTTTTATAGCAGTTCCAATGGGCATTACCAAATCTCTCAACCAGTCAGAACAGACTAGTTAAAATATCTTTGATTAAAAAAGGTGTCCAAGCCTAGTTCTGATTGATTAATTCAATTAAGAAGTAAGTATTCCCAACTAACAAAGTGAATTACTTTTAAGTGCAGTGGGTAATGAAAACATGAAAACACATGTAAATGGTAACTATATACCAAGCATTGTGCTAAATGCTGAGGAAATAAATATAAAAAGAGATAGTTCTTATCCTCAGGATGATCACATACTAGGGGAGAGGTGGCCAGGGAAGGCTGAAATCACAGGGTTGGTGAGCATAGGCATCAGGCAATCATATGATGTACCTTTCCCAGGAGCAATGGTATCATTGATTTGATTGTTCCCAGACCAAGAGGGGGAAAGGGGGGCAGGTGGAAGGGTGGGATGAGACTAGGGGTATGTAGGATATATTATGGTAGGAAGATGGAGTGGCTGGGTGGTTGGTCCAGTTAGATGTAGGAAATTCTTACCAATCAGCAATGCCCAAGGGTGGAGAAAGAGACCCATTTGGGAGGATACATGACAGGAATGGAGGCAGCAGCAGCAGGAATGCATGGCTGGCGGCAAAGTATGTAAAACTTGGAAGTAGTGAGGGGCACACTCTATGTCAGATGACCTTGTTAGGGCAATGTTATGTGGATTATGAGTTATTCAGAGGACTGTTGCTCTCACTTCATTCCATGCCAACAAACAGGAGACGGCAAAGGTGCTTTCTCTTTTCAGAAACTTAAACAATAAATCAAATAGACCCACGTCTCCTCTTAATTCATGGGAGTCTGGAGTATGCTCAGAGTGCCTCAGATGACTTCTCCATGTAGATGATGCTAAGAAGCTATTTCTGGAAGAAGAGTGCTGTTTATTGGTTCTAGTTGTCCAACCACAGAGGCTCTCTGGTTTTGGAGGCATTCAAAGATACCTGTCCTTTTGGCTTCTTCCTCTTTGACATTCCTTGCCTCTTTGTCTTCAGCTGTACTCTGGTGATGTGATGGGCATCTAGTGGTCCAATGAGACACTACAGGATGGACTTCTTGCCCACAACCATTGGCTGAGGCTATATGTGCCCCTGAAAAAAAAAACATGGTCTACTTGGTCTTTTCCTCTTTTCTTTTCCATTTTAGGTGAAGAAAGTCTAGTCTCCAAACCTGGCTTGTTGTAAGAGACATGGGAATCTGGGAGTCAGAATCCAGGGTTTGGAAGCCTGCTGAGCTTTGATGCCCTAGAAAGCAAGAAGCAAGGTGGAATCTTCGATCTCCTCTGGAGCAACTAGTCCTTTTTTTAAAAAAAAATCAAGTAGGGGGGCAGCTAGGTGGCACAGTGACTAGAGCACTGGCCCTGGAATCAGGAGGACTTGAGTTCAAATCCGGCCTCAGACACTTGACACATGTACTAGCTGTGTGACCTTGGGCAAGTCACTTAACCCCAATTGCCCTACCAAAAAACAAACAAACAAAAAAATCAAGTAGGGAGTTCTTTCCAAGTACTTCATAATTTCTGGTTCATCAAACCATGTGTTATTGAGTGGCATTGTTTCTAATTCTCTCTTGTCTATTCCATCACTGAGCCCTCTTCTGTTCTGTCTCTACACTCTCTTTCTCAAAGATCTCATCATTTTCAATCATCATCTCTTTACAAATGACTTCCAGATCTCTGTTTTTTAACCCTTATCTTTCCTGAAATCTAGTCCAGCATTTCTAGCTGCCTTCTGTTGAACATCTTCACTTGGATCTCCTTCTGGAATCTCAAACTCAATATGGCAGAGATTTAATTCATCATATTCTCCCCAATCCCAACCCACGCCCAAACTTTCACTTCTGCTGAGGACACTGAAAGCCTAAAGGGGGAAAAAAATAGCATAGTAAAGTAAGTTGCATGAAAGATTCTCTCTCATACGTATGAGAGTACACTCTCCCAGAGGAGGGGGAGGGGACACAGGCAGAGGAAAAAAATGTGGCCAGGACAAATTGTACCTTCTATGCTTCAGAATTGTTGATGTCCTTCCAATCAGGCACTGCATTCTGCCTGGCATCTCTACTAAGGTGATTTCTGCTGCCATCTGCTGGTCTTTAATTCTAATGCAGCTTCTTTGACAACAGCTGTGGTCCCCGTTCTATAAAGCTCATAACCTTGGGCTATTTGGCTTCTTCCAGACATATGCCTCAGCCAACCAAGCTGAGCTGCCTTTTCCTTTATGAACTTGGAAGTCTGTCAAGTGAAAAACTTGTTTTCAACTCCCTTCCAGCCCTATGATGCCAACTGTGGTCCATAAAAAGCCCAAAGTCAAATTGGAGAAGGTTGAAAGGGGCTAGTGTCAAAGAAAAATATTAGTATTGTATTCTGCATTTAGATACGAATCTGCCAAAATCAATTTAACTAATCATTAATCAATATCCAAGCCATTTCTCTCTGTTGTTGAGTCATGGCTGACTCTTCGAGAGCCTGTATGGGGTTTTCTTGGGAAAGATACTGGAGTGGTTTGTCACTTCCTTCTCCAGTACATGAAGGCAAACAGAGGTTAAGTGACTTGCCCAGGATCACAAAGTTAGTAAGTATCTGAGCCTAAATTTGAACTCAGGATTTCCTGACTCCAGGCCCAGCGCTTTATCCACTGAGCCACCTAAGCTACCAGCTGCCTCCGTAAATACCCCATTTGTATCTGAAACTGCTTCCAGCTAAACTCTCCAAGTGAAAATCAGTTCCTCAGCTCAGGAATTCTTTCCATATGGGGAAAGTGCAAAATAAGTAGCTCACATCTTTATGGTGCTTTAAGGACAGCCTGGCATAATAGATATAGTGCTGGCCTTGAAGCCAGGAAACCTTGATTTGAATCTTGTCCCAGATACTTTCTAGCTATGTGACCCTGGGCAAATCCCTCAACCAATATGAACCTCAGCTTCTCCATCTATCAAAGGTGGTTTACAGCACAGCTCATTGGGAGGAAAGTTTTTTGTAAACCTTAAAGGGTCGTAGAAATGTTGCACCTCTAGCTCTAAAAATTCTGTGATCCTGACTTGCCCATGGTCCCATGTAATCAGATTCAAGACTCAGATACCAGTCTCCCGATTCTAAGTCCAGTCACCCCTGAATTTACTACAGAGCAGTTAATATCAGGTGAATTAGAATCCCAGAGGCAGGGCAGCACAGCTTCAAGTCTTTCTTTTCTCCCTCCAAAGCTGCAAATGCAACTCCGCCCCAGGTTCCCGCCTCTCCACCCCCACCCCCCACCCTCACATACACACCCTTCCTGTAGCTTGTTCTGGAGATGTTTTGCAATGACCAAAAAGGGAAGAGGGGCCCTTTGTGAAACTCATAGGAGCCCAAACTTCCTGCTTCTCCAGGCATAAAACACTCCACAATTTGATTCCTATCTTTCCAGTCCTATTTCACAGCCTGATTTTCCAGCCTGATTCCCCTCCAGGCACTCTATTTTTTTTTTGCACTATATATTTTTTTTAAGCCAAACTGGACCACTCACTGTGTCCTGAACCCCACAAGCCATTTCCCAGCACTATGCATTAATACAGATTCTCCCCCATGCTTGGAAGGTCCCTCCTCTTCCCCTCCTCCATGCTACTTTTCAGAATTCTTATCCTCCTTCAGGGGCCACCTTCTCTGTGATACCTTCTCAGCTCTCCATGCTCTTGTTTCTTGCTGGCATGGACATTTCCATGTTTGTCTTTGCATTCCCCAGAGCCTTGGGCAGTGCCCTCCATGAAGCAGGTGCTTGAAAAATGTTTGTGAAATTTAGTATCCTTCCTTATTCCTGTAAGAGCTGTTTACTAGTTATGTGGTGTACCAATGTTACTAGCAGCTGCTGTGGAGGTGTAAGACCAACAACATCAGCACACAGGAGGGCTGCTAGCACAGGTTCTTTGATCTGCTTTTCTGAAGGAAAGAAACAAAGGGGCTTACAACCTCACTTTAATTAAACATACATATATCATTCACTTATTTCAGGGGAAAAAGTCAGTACCCTGAATGTCAGAGAAAATACAAACAGAAATTACAAGCAGAAATTATATAAAGAGAGCAAATAACAGAAATCATCAGATAGGGCTTTTGTCTGTCCATAGCAATACATACATAGTTACCAGAGAGAGAAGCACCAACATCTGGTTTTCAAAGCTAGGGCACTCTTTAACAGCTACCCAGAGTCTCATCTGGCCAAATCACAGGAACACTCTACCCCAAAGCAAAATGCTAACCTCAGAGTATACATACACTTCTTCAGGGTCAGCCCACAGAGGGTGTCACAACCATGTGATTCAAACTCATATGACTTAGGCTTTCTTGTGATTTAAGCAGGTCATCAAAGACTCTTGATTCAATCAAAAACCCTTGATTCAAACAAAGGCAAGACTCAATCAAAGGTACTTGATTGCCTTAGTGCTGAGAAGCATTCCAAAAGAAAAAAAAAACAGCAAAAAGTCCCACTTTCCTTGCCATTACATATGGCAGCAGAAGTCAACAGCAGTCTATTGCCTCACCAGAGGAGATAGTTAAGCTCTTGAGAAGTCAGGAAGCCAGGGAGAGATTTTCCTATATTCCATCCCCTGCACAATTATCAGAAATGCCAACAGTAGGAAAGTGAGCAGTGAACTCTCCTTGATTGACTCAGCATGATGTATTGAGTGTCCGGAGTACAAGGTCCTATAACAGGCAAAAGATTGGGGAGAAGGGTAGCCCAGACATGCCCTTCAAGGGGATGGGCCCACAGAAAGAAAACAGGATTGAGTTGTGGATTGCTCTACACCTGTCCCCAGGTGCTAGATATCCCCAAGTGTAATTCTGAAAGTTTTGCATTGTACAAAACTATTTACTCACAGTGATCCTATGAAATAGATACATCTCTAGAACTTATTTGACTCCATCTTTAATTGCTCATGAGCTCCCATTTTCTTTGTGAATATTGACCAGCCAGAATCTCATCACAATATAGTGATACAAAACAATATTTACTTAAAACAGAAATGCAAAGTAAGCAAAAAGAAAATTACAATAATCGGCAATTACTCTTACCACCCATTTTCACAAGGAAATTTTTTCTCCTCAACATTTAGGGATAAAAGATTACAAATCCAGTACATTCTCATTCTGAACCACTAAATCATTGCTCAGTTTAGGGGAGCAATAAAAGGCCTGTTAGCACCTTGCCCGTGAGATGAACACTGAAAGCACTGCGTCTCTTTGCCTAGAACTGGGTCCCATGCATTGGTCAATGAATCCTCAGGATTCTGTGGCTTGTTTCCCAGCATGGAAGGGAAAGCGCTTCATTTAACACATTGCCAAAGTGTTAATGTGCTAAAGTCTGAAAATGTAGGGTTGGCATGAATGGGGGTGGGAAGTGGGAGGAAGGCGATGGCTACAACATTTCGATGGGCTGCCAAAGTGTTGTAGCATCAGTGTCTCAGGTCTGGCACTAACATGAAGGAACACCTCAGTGTCTTCCAGGCAGAAATCAAGGCTGGAGGAGGTGCCAGCCAGGGACAGCCCCTTGCTCGGTGGCCATTGATTTTTCTTCTCTCCACCTCCTGCAGTTTGCACCTACTCAGGTCTCTCCAGAATCTTTGCATCTTGTATGCTAAGCTCCCTCCTGACTTCCTGGTTAACATCACCTACTGAACTCTGGTATGGAATTCTAGACGAAGGTTGTACCAAAGAGACCAGCCCCTACCTCCCCGAACATATTTTATTATCCTTATTTGATACATGAAGAAACAAAAGAGAAGTCAAATGATATGAACATAGTCACCTAGCTATTAAATGTTAGATTCAGAACTCAAATTCAATTTTTCTTAATAAAAGACATGATCCTCTTTACTATTTTGTTGTTGTTTGGTCATTTCAGTCATATCCCACTCTATGTGACCCCATTTGGGGTTTTTTGGGCAAAGATACTGGAGTGGTTTGACATTTCCTTCTCCAGTTCATTCTGCAGATGAAGAAACTGAGGCAAACGAGATTAAGTGACTTGCCCAGGGTCACACAGCTAGTAAGTACCTGAGGCTAGATTTGAACTCGGGTCTTCCTGACTCTAGGCCTGGCACTGTATCTACTCCACCACCTACCTGCCCCTCTCTCTACTATGCCTAATTAGCTATACTCCAACTAGCTGTGGCAGGTTACAAGGTAAGCTTCTCACTGGGGACTCACCCCATTATCGAGTTGACATTAAGCCCTGAAAAGACGTTTTTCTCATATGGCTCAGGGGATCTCGGCTGTTCTTCCACAGGTTTGGCACGTTTATCTTTATCTCCGCAAGTGATTTGGATCTTGAAATCCACTCTGGGCAAACTAGGTCATTTGTTTGTCTTGTGCCCAACCTAACTGTGAGTCAGGAAGGGAGGTAACCGGGTAGATAGGGCACTGGACTTGGAGTCAAGAAGACCCATGTTCAAACCCTACCTCCTGCCCCTCGCGAGCTGTGAGAACACAGGCAAGTTGTTTCACTCCCCGACGATAGCCACAGCCTTCACACCACGGAGCTGTCCTGAGTCTCAAACAAGATAATGTACAGAAAGTGCTTGGCAAACCTGAAGGGGTCTTATCGATGTCAGTTATTTCTAGGACCATGGGGACAGGTATAGAGAGCACACCAAACGGATCCCTCCTATATAACAAACATACAACGTATTCGAAAAGTCTCAGTGAAATATTAAATTATTAAAGCTAAAAACTGGACACCCTGCGTAGTACTCATACCATATTACACATATATACATATATATATATATATATGCACATACACATTTACATACATATGTACACATATAACATAGTGTGTTTACTATGCTATACGGGGAAAGGAGAAAGGATTGAGCATTTATGTAGTGCCTACTGTATGCCAGGAACTGCACTAAGAGCTTTTTTTTTTTTAACAAATTTTAACTCATTCAACCCTCATAACAACTCTATGAGGTGCTGCTATTATCATTCCCATTTTACAGTTAAGGAAACTGAGGCAGTCAGTGGTTAAGTGACTATATATTATATAATTATATAATATAATAATGAATATGTATATATGCATATGTAAGGGAATAAGGGGCTTGGCATCCCACATATCACATGAATAATGGGAAAGATCAATACATTAGGCTCCCCCTTTCTCCCTCGGATACGCTCTGCCCAGACTGCTCTTGGGAAATAGCTTCTCCTTGTAATATAAAATACCAGTGATGGGCGGAGGTGTTGAGCGAGGGGACGGAGGAAAATCTCTCACTCTGAAGATATCTTTATCCATCATAGGAGGTAAAGCCAAGTGTGCATGGTTAAATGATGTCCAAAATAATTCTTCTCTCCCGCTTTGTCCTAGGTGGGCTTCCAAAAATTCATTGAGATTTTTTATTTAATTCAGGCTAAAAGTCTCTCTGTTTACTGGAGCAGCTCGGTGGCACAGTGGATAGAGTGCCAGGCCTGGAATCATAAAGACTCGAGTTCAAATCCAGCCCCGGACACTTACTGTGTGACCCTGGGCAAGTAACTTCACTTCTGTTTGCCTCAGTTTCCTCATCTGAAAGATGGGGATAATCATAGCACCTACCTCCCAAGATTATTGCAAAGATCAGCTGAGATAATGATTGTAAAATGCTCAGCCTAGTGCCTGGCACACAGTAAATCCTATATAAATGTTAGCTATTATTATCATTTCTGCTGATCACCTCCAGCTGGCTAAGAAATACTACAATAGAGTAACTTAAAAGGGGATAGGAATAGCAGAGGCTTGACAGTAAGAGGAACTCAATGAAAATATCTAAAATGTCTAAAACAAGGTGGGTTTTTTAACCTGGGAATCTGTGGAAAGATTTCAGGTCGTAAGTGAAATTAGATTGGGGGGAAATTATGTTTTCATTTTCACTGACTTCTAACTGAAATTTGTCATTTCCTTCAGTTATTTAAAAACATTATTCTGAGAAGGGTCTATAGGTTTAACCAGGCTGCCAAAGGGGTCCATGAAACAAAAAAGGTCGAGAACCCCTGTCTCAATGAATGAACCAGTCAGGGAGAACTCAAGGAGCAGGGCTTACCAGCATTCTGAGTTTTAACGTTCTCATACCCTAGAATAGCCCCAGATTTCTCACGCAGAGACACAGTTTCCAAACTGACCTCATTCTCAGATAACCCTCCTTGAAGACTGAAACCAAAGGAACAGAGTAAACATTAGTACAAGTTATCAAACAATCTGGGCTGACCTTCAAAGTCCCTTGTAGAGGGGAACCAGCTGGCTTAGAGATGAGACTGAAAGGTCACTAGAGAATGCCAAAATTTTCCAATCATGAGTGATAGAATCCAAGAAGATGCTCCAGGGCAGGCAAACCCCAGCATCAATGCCTGCTACCTGAAATTTTTCAGTGGTTTAAAAAAGATTAGGAGAGAGAATGCCCCAATTCATGGAGCCTTGGATAGAGGGCAAGCCTAGGACACAGGATGACCTGGGTTCCTGACCTCCTTCTGACGTATACTAGTTGTGTATACAGAGGCAGCTGGTGGCACAGTGGATAGAACACTGGGCCTAGAGTCAGGAAGATGTGACCTTGGACAGGTTACTTAACATCTGTTTGCCTCAAATGTAAAAGGAGATATTAATGGCACCTATCTTGCAGGGTTGTTATGAGGATCACATGAGATAATACAGTGCCTAGCACACAGTAGAGGTTATATAAACACTTGTTCCCTCCCACCGCCCCCAAGCAAGCCACCTAACTTCTCAGGTCCCCAGACAACCCTGAGACAGATGAGTTACTGGGATGCATCCATCAGTGGAAAAAGTTTCCAGCCAGGAATTTCCCTACACTGAAGAAAATCACAGGTAAAGTGGGGGAAAAAAACCCAACCCAAGAGTGAGAGAGTGTCCCTGCACCTAAAATATACACACAGGGCTGAGTTCAAACCAGCTTCAAATATCCAATGGTTCAAGTTTTTTTTTTTGGCAGGGGGGATGGCGGGGCAATCTGGGGTTAAGCGACTTGCCCAAGGTCACACAGCTAGTAAGTGCATCAAATGTCTGAGTCCAGATTTGAACTCAGGCCCTCCTGACTCCAGGGCCGGTGCTCTACTCACTGTGCCACCCAGCTGCCCGCAATGGTTCAGTTTTCAGCGTGAGGATTTACACTTCAGAAACTGGAAAATGCTACAAATCAGGGCTTGATTATTGTGGTGTTGATAGTTTAGGCTTAAGAAAGTGGTTGAGAAAATGTTAAAAATTCAGATTACATTTAAAAGTCTGCTGTGGATATGTGACTTACATTGGCCAGCACAACCCTGCGTATGTAACCCTCAAGTCCAACGGGGGCAGGAGGAAAAGAAAATACTAACATTGGGATTGGTCTTAGATTAATCCTGACGTGGATTTTAAATTCCTCGAGGACAAGGACCGTCTTTTGTCTCTTTTTGTGTCCTCGGCGCTTAGCTCAGTGCCTGGCACATAGCAAGCAATTACAAATTTAAAAGTGTTTATTGATGAATTGAGCCTGATCAACGCCAAGGCAGACAGGCCGTGCAGAAGCCTTATGACAACACCGTTCTTTGCAGCAGAACTGGACGCTTCTGGGTCTATACCCAGAATCTCCAGGGCCCCAGGCTCTTTCCTTCCTCACAGAAAAAGGCCTTGTCCTTCCACCCCAGCCTGGACTAAACGGTGCTCCAGACCTCAAAAGTTCATAGAATTCAGAGCTAAAGGGACCTTAGAGGCCTTCTGGTCCAACCTGCTCCTCTTAGAGAAGGGGAAAATGAGGTGCAGAGAAGTGGTGATTTAATAATAACAGCATAACTTTTATATAGAGCTTACTATGTACCAAGCTCTGTTCCTATTGCATTACAAATATTTTCTCATTTGGTCCTTACAATCCTGCAACGTAGGTACTACTATTATCCCCATTTTACACCTGAAGAAACTGAGGTGACTCGCCCAGGGTCACTCAACTGGCAAGTGTCTGAAGGCAGATTTGAACTCAGGTCTTCTTGATTCCAGGCAAAGCACTCTAACCACTGTGCCATCTGGCTGCCTCAAAGGAAGAACTGAGCTCCAGTGCTGCCTCAGAAAACATGCCAACTACGTGACCCTGGACAAGTCACTTAACTTCTCTCAGCCTAGGTTCTTTCATTTTTAAAATAGGAATAATAGCACCCACCTCAAAGAGTTGTTATGATCATCAAATGAAATAATATTTATAAAGCGTAACATATTTAAAAGATAACCTATAAAGGTTCTTTGCAAACCTTAAAGCGCTATTATTATTAAATTAGCCATTTATTGTTTTTTATTTCATCTGCACTAGTTCATTCCATTCTTCTCATGCTTCTTTGAATTTATTGCTTGTCATTTCTTACAGTGCAATGCAATTCCATTACAGCCATGCATTTGTTCAGCCTTCTCCCTGGTGAATGGGCACCCACTTTGTTCCCAGTTTTTGGCTAGCCCCAGAGGGCCACCATGAATGGTTTGGTGTTTATTCTGTCTTTGACCACAAGATGAACCATTTTTTCAAGAGGGTTAATGGGATTCACAACCCATGGGCAGCAGAAGTAACAAGCACGTTAAAGAGAAAAATAGACTGAATGGAACAGTCAGGCTCATCATGGACTCAGCCTGTTTCACCCAGACCAGGGGTAAGGAGCCTGCAGCTTCAAGGCCTCAAAGGGCCACACTTGAGGACCTAGAGGGCCACATGTGGCCTCGAGGCTGCAGGTTTCTCACCCCTGAGTCCCAGACCGTCGATTTCCAACAAGATTGAGGATAAGATAGAAGCACAGACAGTTGTGAAGCAAAGGATGTGTCTGGCTCTTGGTCTGAGCCTCCTCACTGACTGGTAGCCTGAGGTCAATCTCATTCCTTGGTCTCCATGCCAGAAAAATAGGGATATTTGGGTCCAAGGGACTAGAATTGGAAGAGATCCTGGTATTGTAGACGGAAAGCTGGGGGGACCTTAGCCATCATCTAGCCCAACGCCCTCCATTTACGGATGAGGAAACATTCTGAGGGGTCATGATTTACTGGAGATCACACAGCAAGGAAATGGCAAAGCCAGGATCCACACTCACTTCCTCCACCTCTAAAGCCATAACTCTCTTCTCTATCTCTTGATTCCTTTTTTCTTCCGGGTCTTCTAGCCCAACCCCTTGATTCTGTGGAGAAGGAAACCAAGGCCTAGAGTGGCTAAATGACTTGTCCACAATCATGCAGGTGATAGGTCTGAGAGGCCAGATTTGAGACCAAGTTAAATCTGGTGCCCTTGTCCTTATTCCATGACCGCCTCCCCACATCCAAGGGGGTGATGCCTTTTAAGTCCTTAATAATTGAAATGAGGTTGAAGATGAGGAGGATGTAGAGGAAGGCTTCTCCCAGCATTTTCTTCCCATTCCCTTCAGCATTTGGGCTAAATAAAAAGAAGTGGAGGGAGCTTTCCAGTTTGGTGTCAACCAAGAATACCATGGGAGGTGGGGGTCAGGGTGGATGGGGGCTTAGAGACTTCTGGGAAGAAGGAGAAGGCTGAGTCACTGTTAAGAAAAATAGAAACTAATATTGCCTTTCTCATCCCTAAACCAAACAAGGCACCCTTCTAAGAAAGCCTAAAAAGGAACCAATGTGACCTAGTAAAAATACTTTACAAGTGACTCACAACGTCCTTACAATACACGAAAGAATGCTATTTTCCTGGCCTGTTTGGCCTTTTCTCACGACTGATATGGGTGCTATGGAATGGGGCTGGGAGACACACTTAGTGAACTGTGTTGTGCCATTCTCTACTTCTGACACCATCCACTCTTCAGGGCAAGACTGGTTGGATCCAACTTATTAAATGAACTTCTATAAATTTTTTATTTTTGATTTATGGCATAAAACAAATATGAACTTATTTAAATGAATCAAAGCCTTGTGGTCTCAAGCCCCACATTCAGGCAAGGTTACTCTCCCAAGAAAAAGCAACTAGCCTCACCAGCCCACCCCAACCTAGGTTATTCTTCCTTGCTGGTCTATAGTGGTCTCAGTATGTATTAGTTAGTTAATAAGTATATGTGTTACCCAGGCTTCTTTGGGCAGGCCTATTCTAACATGGAGACACCATTGAGGGGCCTTTTGGGCCTACTCAGTTTGCCTAACATGGAGTCCACTGTGTCTACTACCACATAGATGAGGGAAGCCTCCTCTGGTAGGCAGCCTGCATCTTTAAAACAGGTGAGATCAAGCTGGTCCTTCTCTTTTCTACATTTTCTGCTGTGCTCTTTTCAGCATCTCTTATCTTCTGAGTCCAGAGGTTGAAGGAAGACCCCAGTTCACACTCAGCGAAGATGCCATGAATTAAACCAGTGAAAGGGAAAGGTCTTGCCTTCCACTATTCCCTTTTTTTAACTCCCTTGGAGGAATGAGCCAAGGGGTATTTGTTTCTTTTCTGTGTTGTTTTTCCTCCTCGGTTTTAGCTGCTTGAAGTTTTATCCCCATGGACCAGGAATTCAAGCCGTGGTGACCTTGGATCCCGGAGCGCAGGCCAGTGGTGATGCAGCCAGCTGGGCAGGAAAGCCCTGAGAAACTCAGATGCCTGGACCTCAGCTCAAGGGTTGTTTGGGACCTGGAATGGAGAATGTGCTCTATAAGAACCACTCAAAGATATAAACCTAATCCCTTTCTCCTCCCTAGAGACTGTGACAATGCAAAGGGAAGAGGGGAATGATGCCTCCCACGTGTAGGAAGAGTATGTTTGTTTATTTATGATTATGCCTTCTGAAGCAAATATTTCTGTATAAAAGCTGATCTGACTGTTACTAGCTAAATGGAACTGGGGCACAGGGGGACACTCCCTATAATTGAGGGAACATCAGTGGGGGTTTTCTCCCTTTGCAGAGAGCCTAGTCACCCCCTCCCCTAAAGCCTTGTAAAAGTACCAGAGAAATCTGGGGAGAAATCGTGAACTCTAACCCACCTGGCCTTCAAGCAGTGGGAGTCACGCTGGTCTGTGTTACGTAGATGACAGGCAGCACGATTTAGTGCGCATGGGGCCAGACTTGGAGTCAGCTTCTGATGCACGCTTGCTGGGGGAATCTGGGCAAGTTATTTGTCTTCCCAATGCCCCAAGCACCTACCTGAGACCACAAGATATGCCCATATGCATTGGTGGAAAGTTCCCTGGTGCGAATAAAATAAAAGGACTAGACCCCAAAAAATGTGAACAGGAAAATCAATAAAATCGAATGAATTTTCCTTTTTCGTAGATATTATTTACTTGTGATACCCACATTGCTACCTCTCATCATACTATGTTCAGATTCTCAGAGGTTGAGGTGAGGAGGGAAAGCATTCCAGGCATGGGGGTCAGCCTATGCAAAGGCCCAGAGATGGGAGATGGAATGTCATCTATGAAGTGCTGCAAGGAAGCCAGTTTGGTTGGACCAGAAACAGAGCAATACGGAACAAGTATAGAAAGTAGTCTGGAGGCAGATTGTGAACGGCTTTAAATGCCAAACATAGGAGAATACAAGCATCTTGAAGGCAAGAACTATTTTTTTTACATTTATGTACCCCAATTAGGGGAAGCTAGGAAGTGCAGTGGATAGAGCACCAGGCCTGGAATCAGGAAGACCTGAGTTCAAATGTAGCCTCAGATACTTACTAGCTGTGTGACCCTGGGCAAGTCATTTAACCCTGTTTGCCTCAGTTTCCTTATCTGTAAAATAAGCTGGAGAAGGACATAGCAAACCACTAGTATCTTTGCCAAGAAAACCCCAAATGGAGTCTTGAAGAGTTAGACACGACTGAAACCACAACAATCCCAATTAGATCAAACATTCTACAACATACAGAATCTCACTTCACTTCCCTACTTCATTACTTCAAAGGCTCTACTGTAAGCATCTTTGTATACACATGCAGCCTCTCCTGCTTCCTTTAACCTCCTTAGGTACCTATTAGCACCTATTAGTGCTTTTGATGGCTCAGAGGGCACATGCAGCCTAGTAATTCCTTTAGAATAACTCTAAGTTATTTTCTAGAACACTGGGACTGATTCACAGCTCCACCAACAGGTTTAGCATACCTATGTTTCCATGGTTCAGCCAGCATTCACTTTTTTTTCATCTTTGCTGACCTGATGAGTATGAGGCTAGGACCCTGAACTTCAAATAAATGTTTAGAATGCCCATGAGGACCAAACAGAGGGAAGCAATGATCTTTGAAAATACTCAGAACCCTCCTCTCCTATCTTGACTCTGTACTCGGTTAAGTTCAACACAACCTTGCTTCACGTATTTTGAATTTCTTTTCCAAGGTTGGAGATCAGCTGGATTTTAATGTGCTCTTGACTTAGGTGTAGGTGCACCTTATACTGCCATTCATCTGTAGTCTGTCTTTGAGAGAGGCGCCTCTCCAGAATGAATTCAGCTAGTCCCTCCATGACAGACACACAGTCTATCCAATGGGTACATTCTTACTCAAAGCCTTTCCAGCCTTGTAAAGTTGACAGGAGCTTCCACTCTTTGCTGTTATAGACTTCAAGAAGCCAAGGTCACCCTCACTTGACTCTGAGGTACTAAAGGAGGACTTAGTGGAGCTCTTAACATTTAGAGAATAGTCCTGTTTTCACCAGTTTACTATTTCCTCCCTTTACTTAAAGACCAAACCATGGACTCCTCCATTAGTGCATTTAAGCAGCGCCCAAAGAGGTCACTTGAAAGTCTGAGACAGGAAAAAATAAAAAGGAAAAGTAGGAGGGAAACCGAACTGCATCAAAGCTACATGAGTGGCTTTCAATGGGCAGGTTTTGCATTTCACCACCCTTTCTGAGGTATCTGCTCATGGCAGCTGGGTTGTGACCAAGCTGAAATCCTTCCAGGTTTTAGCAAGCAGGATTTGGGCCTCCACTGGGACCATCCTGAAATGGATAAAAAATGATCAAAGGGATTTGAAATAGATACTACAAAGGAAGGTCAAAAGAATTGGGTTTCATGCTTCTGGAGAAGAAACGGCTGATTGACTTGCCTTTTTTTTTATTTTGTCATTCAATATGGAGAGGGTTTTACGAAGAGGGCCCTGATCAGCTGTTCTCTGTATCAAAGTAAGTTAGGCTAGAAGAAATGAACAACTGCAAGGGAGAGAATTCCTTGGTCCTCAGAGTGATAAGGCATAAAGAGGCTATATTCTCTTTAGGCATACGAAACAAGAGGGTGACAAAAGAAATAAACTAGAATTAACTAAATTCAAATACACTATAACACTGCCCCACCCCACCCCACAAAAAGTCAGTACTCTGGCTCTGGTCTTGCTCCATTTCCCAGGTTCAATGTGGCTGTTTTGAATAATCAGTTTTGCAAATCAAGGCCTAAACCTCCTCTCCCAACACTGAGCCATAAAGCCACAAATTAAATTTTGAAGAAAAAAAAATCTTGGTGGAGTCAAGATGGCAGAGGAGAGGTCATCATCCTGCTTAACTCTCCCAATATTCCCCTCCAAACAACTTTAAAATAATGCCTCAAAATGAATTTTGGAGGACCCAAACCAACAAAAGATCAAGGTGAGACACTTTTCCAGCCTGAGACAACTTAGGAGGTCAGAAGGAGAGGTCTGTGATTCCCAGGTGAGGACCAGCCCTGAGCATACAAGCTGCAACACCAGCAGCAGAAGCTTCACAAGCTCTCAGCTCCAGAGATGGTAAGGGAGTCAGACACCTGGTCAGAAGGAGATTACAGGGGCAGCTAGGTGGCACAGTGAGTAGAGCACTGGCCCTGGAGTCAGGAGGACCTGAGTTCAAATCCAGCCTCAGACAATTGACATTTACTAGCAATGTGATCTTGGGCAAGTCATTTAATCTCAATTGCCCTGCCTTCCCCACTCAAAAACAAAAACAAAATAGAAGGAGATTACAGAGGACTCTTTGCTAGCACTGTGTGCAGCTGCCAGATTGGCACCTCTCTTGCTATATGCAGTTCTGGGTCACAGTTCCAGAGCCAAGAGAAGTGCTAGGACTTGCAGTGCAGGGGAGCAGGAGCCCTTTCTGAATAGAGACTACAGTGCAGGGCAGGAGAACATTGACTATAGCTCTCTACAGATCATACCACCTTAGAAGTACCAAAAACTTGCAGACCCCCAGAACTAGCTCTGAAAACAGCAGCACACAAAAGCCTGAAGCTTGAGGCAGTACCTCCCCACTGCCAGGTGAGCAGAGATCAACTTGAACATAAAGTTCAAAGATATAAGCTGGAAAAATGAACAAACAACAACAACAAAAGAGAACATGACCATAAAAAGCTACTATGGTGGCAGAGAAGACCAAGACGACAAGAATTCCAGGAAGAGTTAAAGAAAGAGATAAGAGTGGTAGAGGAAAAAACTGGGGGGAAATGAAAGTGGTGCAAGAAAGTTATGAAAAGAGAATTAATAGCTTGGTAAAAGAAAAGCACAAAAATACTGAAGAAAATAAGACCTTAGAAAACAGAATTGACTTAGTAAAAGAGGCACAAAAGTTCGCTGAAGAAAAGAACTCTCTAAAAAGCAAAATTGGTCAAATGGAAAAAGAGGTACAAAAATTTGCTGAAAATTAGAATTAAACAACTGGAATCTAATGACTCCATGAGACATCAAGAAATAATAAAACAAAGTCAAAAGAATGAAAAAATGGAAGAAAATATGAAATATCTCATTCAAAAAACATTTGACCTGAAAAATAGATCAAGGAGAGATAATTTAAGAATGATTAGACTACCTGAAAGCTATAATATTTTAAAAAGAGCCTAAACATACTTCTAGAAATTATAAAGGAAAACTGCCCCAAAATCTTAGATCTGGAGGGTAAAGTAGAAATTGAAAGAACAATCTATGAACCACTTTCTGAAAGACATCCCAAAATGAAAACTCCCAATTGATAAATTATCAAAAGATATGCTCAGTTTTCAGATGAAGTAATCAAAGCTATCTATAGCTATATGAAAAAATATTCTAACTCACTATTGATTAAAGAAATGCAAATTAAAGCAATTCTGAGGTCCTACCTCATACTTATTAGATTGGCTAATAGGACAGAAAAGGCAAATGACAAATGCTGGAGGGCATTGGGAAAAAATGAGACTTCAACGAACTGTTGGTGGAATTGTTTGGAACTATGCCCAAAGAGCTATAAAACCATGCATACTCTTTGAGCTAGCAATACCACTACTAGGTCTATATTCCAAAAGAGATTAAAAAACAAAAAGGAAAAGGATTTATATGTACAAAAATATTTATAGCAGCTCTTTTCTGGGGGCAAAGAATTGGAAGTTGAGGGGATGCCCATCATTTGGGGAATGGCTGAACAAGTTATGGTATGTGATTATGATGGAATACTATTGTACTATAAGAAATGATGAGCAGGATGCTCTCAGAAAGGCCTAGAGGAACTTAGATGGGCTGATGCAAAGTGAAATGTACTCTGTACAAAGTAACAGCAATATTGTAAGATGATCAGCTGTGAATGCCTTACCTATTCTCAGCAATGCAATGATCCAAGACAGCTCTGAAGGACTTATGATGAAAAATGTTATCCATCTCCAGACAAAGAATTGATGGTGTCTGGATACAGTTTGAAGCATATTTTTTAAAAAATCTCTTTATTTTTCTTGAGGTGCTTTTTGTCTGTTTTCTTTCACAACATGACTTTTATGAAAGTGTTTCACATGACTACATATGTATAACCTATACCGAATTGCTTGCCTTCTCACAGGAGGCAGTGAGGTGGTGGTGGAGAAGGGAAGGGAGAGAATTTGGAACGCAAAGTTTTAAAAATGAATGTTAAAAATTGATTTTACATGTGACTGGGGAAAAATAAATACTAAATAAATGTAAAAATTTTTTTAAAATTCCCAAGAATATTATAGCCAAATTATAGAGCTCCAGGTCAAAGAGAAAATATCGCAAACAGCCAAAAAGAAACAAGTCAAATATCATGTTGCCACAGTCAGGATCACACAAGATTTGACATCTTCCACATTAAAGCAGAAGGTGTACAATATGATAGTGAGAAGGTAAAGGTGCTAGGATTACAATCAAGAATAACTTACTCATTAAAACTGAGTATAATCCTTCAAGAGGAAAAAATGGATATATAATGAAATAGAAGACTTTCAAGCATTCCCAATGAAAAGACCAGAGCTGAATAGAAAATGTGACATTCAAATATAAGACTCAAGAGAAGTTTAAAAGGTAAACATGACAGAGAAATCATAAGAGATTCAATAAAGTCAAACTGTTTTACATTATTATATGTGAAGATAACAAATGTAACTCCTAAGAACTTTGTCATTATTAGGATAGTTAGAAGCATTCTACATAGAGGGCAAAAGCATAAGTCGATTATGTTGGGATGATCTCAAAAAAATGTAGGGATGAAAAAGAAGGATTCATTGGGTGAAGGGGGAAGGGAGAGGTAAAATGGGAAAAATTTTCTCATATAAAAGAGCTGTACAAGGAAGAGCCTTTATAGTGGAGGAGAAAATGGAGGGTGGGGTGGCAGGCAATGCTTGAACCTCACTCTCATTGGAATTGGTTACCCAATAGGGAAATAGGAAGGGAAGGGTATAAGAGAAAGGAGAGATGATAAAAAGGAGATTAAGGGAGGCAATGGTCAGAAGCAAAACAGACTTTTGAGGAGGGACAGGATAAAAAGAGAGAGAAAAGGATAAACAGAAGAAAATGGGATGGAGGGAAATACACAGTTAGTAATCATAACTGTGAATATGAATGGGATGAGCTCACCCATAAAATGGAAGTGGATGGAAGAATAAATTAGAAACCTGAATCCAACAACATGTTATTTATAAGAGACATACTTGAAACAGGAAGATAGACACAGAGTTAAAATTAAGAGATGAAGCAGAGTATATTATGCTTCAGCTGAAGTAAAAAGGGCAGGGGTAGAAATAATGATCTCAGACAAAGCAAAAGCAGAAATAGACCGAATTAAAAAAGATAATCAGGGAAACGACATTCTGCTAAAAGGCACCACAGTTAATGAAATAGTATCAAAAAATTTCACAGCAAGTTTTTCCGACAAATGCCTCTTTTCTCAAATATATAGGGAGCTAAGTCAAATTTATAAAAATAAGAGCCATTCCCCGACTGATCAATTGTCAAGGGATACGAACAGGCAGTTTTCAGAAGAAATTGAAGCTATCTACGGTCATATGAAAAATGCTCTAAATCACTGATGATTGGAGAAATACATATTAAAACAACACTTCATACCTATCAGAAATGACAAATGCTAACTGGAAGGAATGAGGGAAAATAGATACATTAATGAATTTTTGGTGGAATTGCGAACTAGTCTAACCATTCTAGAGAACATTTTGGAACTATGCTTAAAGGGCTATAAGATTGTGCATACCCTTTGACCCAGTAATACTGCTACTAGGTCTGTAGCCCAATGAGGTCAAAGGAAAAGGAAAATACATATATGTACAAAAATATTTATAGCAACTCTTTTTATGGTGACAAAGAATTAGAAACTGAGAGGATGCCCATTGATTGAGGAATGACTGAAAAAAATTGTGGCATATGATTATGATGGAATCCTATCGTGCTATAAGAAATGACACGATAAGGGACATACTTTCAAAAAAACTGAGAAACCTATATCAACTGATGCAGAGTACAGTGAGCAGAACCAGGAGATCATCGTACACAGTAATAGCAATATCATAACGATGATCAACTGTGAAAGACTCAGCTACTTTGATCAATACAATGATCCAAGAAAATTCCAAAAGACTCACAACGAAAAGTGTTAGCCACCTCCAGAGAAAGAACAGATGAACTCTTAGTGCAAATTGAAATATAGTTTTCTCACTTTATTTTTCTTGCTTTTTTTGCATGATATAGCTAATATGGAAATACATTTTATATGATTTCACATGTATAATTAACATTATATTGCTTACCTTTTCAGTAGGTGGGTAAGGGACTGGAGGGAGGAAGAGAATTTGGAACTCAAAATTTTATAAAAGATTTAAAATAAATAATAAATATTAAAAAGCAAAAGCAAAAATCATTAAATTTTGACATTAAAGTACCTAAATTTTAGTTTTTTAAGGTTTGTAAAGCACTGCACACACATCTTCTTTGATTTGCAACAACCTCACAATAATTCTGTAAGTTAGGTAGCATTATTACTCCCCATTTTTCAGATGAACAAACTGAGGTTGAAAGGTTAAATGACTTGTCTAAGATCACATGTCTTGTAAATGTCTGAAGGAAGATTAGGACTCTGGGTCTTTCTGGTCCCAGCTCCAGCATCCTGTCTACCCCACCCCACCTACCTTTCACAGACGTGAAAACAATTAGAATATGATGAAACCTCAAGTAGTGAAATTCTTCTCTGCCCCATTAAAAAATGAGTGCCATATGTCACACTTCCAAGGGTAAGAGATGGAGAAGAGAGCTCTCCAGGAAGGGTGGGGGCAAGAATATTCTGATTAATGTTTAACAACCTGCTCTCCCATCAGAAAACAAAATGTACTACAACACACTTTTAAGTTTGACCTGCATTAATAACATTTTCTCCATTACTCTCTTGTCTGGATAATTAATAAAACAATAAATCAAGCCCAGATTTGTAGTGTTTGCCAATTACAAGGTGTAAATGTTCACAATGAAAATTTCACGGAGTCCCTCCCTGGCTTGTCAGAGCTGGCTCCAGTATGCCCCTAGGTGGGGGGAATTATTCTTCTGGGTGTAGGCAGATGAGGTGAAGAAACAGTTGTTTCCTTATCTTTTCTAAGCACGCTGTCCCTGGCCTGCTTGGGAATCCAGCCTGGGGGCAGGATTCTTCTGGCCTCTGTGCTGCCAGCCTCCCCTTCTCTGGTCCTTGTTTTGGATGCCCAAGTCTTCAGTCTCTTAAAAACCCCTGATTTGATCCTTCCACCCCCACTAACTTCCACCCTGTATCTCTTTTGCCCTTTGTAGCTAAACTCCTTGAGAAGACGTCTATAATACGTGACTCCAGTTTCTTTCCTCTCACTCTCTTCTTAATCCTTTACAATGTGGTTTCCAACCACATCATTCCACTGACACTGCTCTCTCCAAAATTACCAATGATCTATCTCTTAATTGCCTAACCCAATGACTTCGTCTCAGTTCTCATTCTCCTTGACCTTTCTGCAGTCTCTGACACTTTTGATCCTTCTCTCCTCCTTGATACTCTCTTCTCTCTAGGTTTTCAGGTTACCAATCTCTCCTGGTTTTCCTCTTACCTGTTGGACAGTTCCTTCTCCGTCTCCTTTACTGGGTCCTCATTGAGACCACACCCTCTAACCATAGGTGTCCCTCAGGATTCTGTTCTGGGCTCTCTTTTCTTCTCCCTCTATGCTACTTCAGTACTTTATCAGCTCCTGTGAATTTAATGAGCATTTCTATGCTCATGATTCTCTAATCTACCTATCCTGCCCAAACCTCTCTGCTGCTGTTAGTAAACGAGCAAGCACTTCTTACATGTCTACTAAGAAAGGCAAAAAATAGTCCCTGCTCTCAAAGACCTTACATTCTAATGGGAGAGACAACACCTTCATGGTACTTACAAAGCAGATGAAGGTAATCTGAAAGGGAAGCCATTAGCTAGTGGAGGCACTGGGAAAGGTCTCTTGGAGAAGGTGAGATTTGAATGATCTTTTTTTTGGAGGGGGGAAGTCAAGACAATTGAGGTTAAGTGACTTGCCCACGGTCACACAGCTAGTAAGTGTCAAATGTCTGAGGCCAACTTTGAGTTCAAGTCCTGCTGACTCCAGGGCTAGTGCCTTATTCACTGCACCACCTAGCTGCCTCAATCTTAACTTGGATGTCCAATAGACATCCTAAACTCAATATGTTTAAAACAGAACTCTTCCCTAAATGCTTCCCTGCCTTTTACCTTCCCTACCACTGTAGAGGGCAACACCCTCCTTCCAATCCCTCGGGCTCACAACCTAGGAGTCATCCTACACTCCACACTGTGCCTCATCTTCCACATCCAAGCTGATGCCAAATCTCTCCATTTCACCTGTGCACCGTCTCTCAGGTAAGCCCCCTTTTCTCAAACACCACCACTACCCAGGTGCAGGCCCTTTTGGACTCACAGCTGAACTATTGCATCTCCTGGGGGATCTGCCTGCTCAAGCCTCTCCCAACTCCAATCTATCCTCCATTCAGCCACTAAAGTGTCACTTCTTCCCTTCCCCCCATCACACACACACACACACACACACACACACTTTATAAACTCTAGTGGCTTCCTCTTACTTCCGGGATCATATACAAAATCCTCTGTTTGGCTTTCAGAGCCCTTTATAACCTAACCTTTTCAGTGTTCTTACACCTTACATCAAACTCCTCCACCCACCACGTACTCTTCCCAGTGACACTGGCCTCCTTTGGTCTTCCCTAATCAAAACACCCTGGAGATTTTTCCTGGCTGTTCCCCATGCCTGGAATGCTCTCCCTTCTCATTGCCACCCACTTCTCTAGCTTCCTTTAATTACTAGCTGAAATCCCATCTTGTACAGGAAGCCTTTCCTAACCCCTCTTAATACTAATGCCTTCTCTCTTAAAATTGGTTTCCTCTGTATCCTGTATATAACTTGTTTGAAGGTAATTGTTTGCTTACCGTCTTCCTCATTAGAGTGTGAATTCCTCAAGGAAAAGTACTGTCTTTTGCCTCTTTTTGAATCCAAGTGCTTATACATAGATGCTTCATAAATGTTAATTGACTATTGACTGACTGACTTATTAAGAGGTGCAGCTAGGTAGCACGGTGGATGGAGTGCCAACCCTGGAGACCTCAGACATTTACTAGCTGTGCAACCCCAGGTGAGTCACTTAACCCTGTCTGCCTCAGTCCCTCACCTGTAAAAATGAACTGGAGAAGGGAATGGCAAACCATTCCAGGATATTTGCCAAGAAAACCCCAAATGGGGTCACAGAGAGTAGGATGGGACTGAAACAATTCCACAACAAAACAACTCATTAGGTGGTTGTGATACCTCACATGGCCACAAGATGGAACCCTAATTCCATAATAAAAAAAAATCTACCATAACAGGCATACGGTTGGAAATAAGTTAGTAAACTAACAAGCGCTTCTTAAATGTCTACTCTAGGGATATGAAGAAAGGCAAAAAAAAAAAAATAGTCCCTGCTCTCAAAGACCTTACATTAATGGGAGAGACAACACCTCCATGGTACCTGCAAAGCCGATGAAGGTCATCTGAAAGGGGAAGCCATTAGCTACTGGAGGCACTAGGAAAGGTCTCCCGGAGAAGGTGAGATTTGAATGAATTTTTTTTTTTGGACGGGGAAGGCAATTGAGGCTAAGTGACTTGTCCAAGGTCACACAGCTAGTAAGTGTGTCAGGTGTCTGAGGTCAAATTTGACCTCAGGTCCTCCTGGCTCCAGGGCTGGTGCTTTCTTCACTGTGCCACCTAGCTGCCCAAATTTGAGTGATCTTGAAGGAAGCCAAGAAAACTCAGAAGGAGCTTGGGAGGGAGAGCTTTCCAGGTACGGGGAAACAGCCAGGGCAAAAGTAAGGCAATGGGAGATGAAGTATCCCGTTTAGAGAATCACAAATAGGGCAAGGTAGCTGGACCTGAGAGTGCATAGAGGGGGAGTAAAGTTAGCCAGTCAAGAAACATCTATTAAGCACCTGCTCTGTGCCGGGCACTGAGTGAAGTGTAAGAAGGCTGGAAATCCAGGAAAGGGCCAGGTTAGAGAGTTGGAAATGCTAAAAGGGAGTTTTCATTTGATCCTGGAGATGACAGAGGGACACCAGAGGAGACAAAGAGAGGACTGGACTGAAGAGCAAGCAGGTCAGCGTGGCTGAAGCATGGAGGGTCTGGATGGGACGATGTGGAGAAAGACTGGAAAGGTTGTTAGAAGCCAGAAGAGCTTTAGACATCAAACAGAGAAATGTATATATTTGATCCTCGAACTAATAGGAATTTATTGGAATTTATTGAGTTGGTAGGGCAACGTGATTGGGCACTTTAGGAAAATCATTTTGTTGGCTACGGGGATGGGCTTGAGGCAGGGAGACCAAATAAGAAGCGGTTACAATAGCCCAGTGAGAGATGATGAGGGCCTGAATGAGTCTGGGAGCTGTGGAGGAGAATATATGCAGAGATACTTCAGAGATAAAAATGATAGGATTTGGCAGCTGATTTCACTGGGGTTGGTGAGAGTTAAGGAGTTAAGGATGACACTGGGTTGGGCACCTGGGTGACTGGAGGATAGTGGTGCCCTTCATGAGGCAGTTAAAACTGGGTACGTGTAGGCAGCTAAGTGGTGCAGTGGAGAGAATGCTAGGTCTAGAGTCAGGAAGATCCAAATTCAAATCCAGCCTCAGATACTTATTCAGCTGTGCCACTTTGGACAAGTCAATTAATCTCTATTTGCCTCAGTTTCCTCAACTGTAAAAATGGGGATAATAATAGCACCTAGCTTGCAGGGTTGTTGTGAAGATCAAACGAAATAACAATAAAGTAGGACAGTGCCTGACACATAATAGGTGTTATAGAAAAGCTTACTCCCTTCCCCATCAACATCAGCAGAGAAATTTGAAGAAGGGAGGAAAAAGTTCTGGTTTTAGACATATTGAGTCTAAGATGTCTCCAAGCAAGGATCCAATAAATACTTTGTGACGCAGAACTGAAGCTCAGTAGAGAGACTAGGGATGGACATATAGATCTAAGAGTCCTATGCATAGTTATCATTAAATTCATGGGAACTGATGAGGCAAACTAGTGAGAGTATAAAGAAAAAGAGAAGAGGATCCAAGACAGAGCCTTGGGATACACTCACAGTTAGTGGGCATGACAGTAGTCAGACATGTAGGAGGAGAACCAAGAGAGAGAAGTGACACAAAAATCCAGAGAGGAGAGAGTTGGAGGAGAAAGATGTCAACAGTGTGGAAGCCTGAAGACAGGTCAAGACAGGTAAGGACTGAGAAAATTAGGTTTGGCAATTAAGAGATCATTGCTGATGTTGGAGGATATTCATTCCACATACCAGTTTGTTCATCCATTCTTCAATTAATGGGCACCCACTCACCTTTTAGGTCTTTTCTACTCCAAAAAAATACTCCTATAATTAGGAAAATAACTTTTCTAACTTTAGAAAATAACTTTTCTAAAACAAAAAATGTTTAGTAAGAAGAGAGGAATTGTTTTACATATTTGTTGGTAATATGTAATCTTATTTATGTCTGGCTTAATAGAAGCCAGCTGGATTCTCATATCCTGTTCTGCATTCATTCTGTTTTGTGACTGTGGTTTTGGTTAAGGTATATGAAGAAAATCCATCCTCACACAGATTATAGTTGGAAAGGAAAGGGGTATTTTAATAAGCAAGTAACATCTTAGTACGATTATGAAAATAGTTTGAACCTTGCAAACACCCTGAAAAGGTCTTAGGCAGAGGTCCTCTGCCCACCTTTTGAGAACCGCTGGTCTACCTTGTTTTCCTGACTCTGCTTCCATCACTCTGTAGTTCAGGTAGGACTCTTGATTTATCTTTTTTAGCATATTCTTCATTTTAAAGCAGAGTAATGATCCTTTACATTCACATACCAAGATTTGTTTTGCTATTCCCCAATCAATGAGCAGCTACTTGGTTTGCTATTCTTTGCTACCACAAAAAGTATTACTATAGAGAGCTTGGTGTATATGTTCTTATCCATGGCTTCCTTGGGAGTACATACCTACTAGTGGAATACATGCGAAGGGCATGTGATCACTTCATTTGCATAATTCCAAATTGCTTTCCAGAATGGTTCTACTGATTTACGGGTCACTTTCAAAACTGATGATTCCCATTTTTTACATCTTTGCCCATTTCCTAAGTTTGAGGTGAAACCTCAGGGTTGTTTTGATTTGGGTTTCTCTTATTAGTGATTTTGGAGCATTTTAAAATATTTTTATTAATCATAATTCTTTTGAGAATTGTTTATAACTTTTGATGCTTATCTCTTGGGGAATGACTTTTGGCTTTTTCTATCTGCTATTTGTCTATATATCCTGGATATTAAACTTTTATCTGAAAATTTTGATAAAGATTTTTGTTTCCCATTTGACTGTTACTCATCTTAGCCTAGCTGCATTAGTCTTGTTTTTCAATTTCATGTAGTTAAAAAGATCTATTTTATGTTTTGTAATTACCTCTTTCACTTGTTTGGTTAAGAACATATGTCCTAATTCAAAAAAAAATTTTAAATGAATGTTAAAAAAATTTTTTACACATAATTGGAGAAAAAATGAAATATTAAATTTTTAAAAAGAATATATGCCTTACTCATAGCTGTGAAAGGTGATCCTCTTCTCTTTTAATTGTCTTAACAGTATGATCTTTAATGTGAAAGTTATATATTCATTTTAAATTTATTATGAAATACAAAGTGAGATATTTGTCTAAGCCTAACTTCTGATGAGGGCAGGTAGGTGGTGCATTGGATAGAGTACCATGTCTGGAGTCAGGAAGATCTGAGTCCAAATAGGCCTCAGATACTTACTAGCTGTGTGACCCTGGGCAAGTCATTTAACCCCTGTTTGCCTCAGCTCCCTATCTTTAAAATGCAGACACACTGGGGAAAGAAACAGCAAACCTCTCTCCAGTATCTTTGCCAATTAAAACTCCACAGACAAGTCCATGGAGTCACAAAGAGTGAAATACAACTGACTGATAAACTTGTTTCTAGTTTTGATAAACTTCTTTCTAGTTTTCCCAGAAGTTTCTTTTCTTTTTTTTTTTAATCAAATGGGGAGTTCTTTCCTAAGTAATTCATGTTTTCTGGTTTATTTTTTTCTTGGAGGGGGGAAGGCAGAGTGATTGGGATTAAGTGACTTGCCCAAGGTCACACAGCTAGTAAATGTGTTAAGTGTCTGAGGCCCGATTTGAACTCAGGTCCTCCTGACTCCAGGGCCGGTGCTCTACTCACTGCGCCACCTAGCTGCCCCTGTTTTCTGGGTTTATTGAACACTGGATCATTAAGTTCCATTGTTTCTGATTCTCCTTTGTCTAGTCTGTTCTACTGTTCTACTTCTCTAGCTTTTAACTAATAAAAAAAAAATTGGTTTTGATGACTGCTATTTTATAATATAGTCTGAGGTATGGAAGTGCTATTTTCCCTTCATTCCTATGTTTTTTCACTATTTTCCCAATGTTGAATCATTCTTGCCCCCCTGGAATAAATCTGACTTGCTCATAAGAAATCACTTCCTAGATCAATTGCTTGACAAGATACTATTTTAAAATTTTGAAACAACAATCATTACCTATTTTATTTATTTGTTTATTTATTGCTTAGTTCTCTATGCCTTATCCTTCCTTGATTTAGGTATTAGGATGATATTTGGCTCATAAAAGAAATCTTATGTAGTGCATTCTTTCTCAGTTTTTGAGAAAATTTTGTGAAGTTGTAGTATTCATTGTTCTTTAAAAGTCTGATAGACTCTGAGCTACCACTCCACGCCGATCAAATTGGCTAATATCACAGAAAAGGAAAATGACGAATGTTGGAGGAGATGTGGGAAAATTAAGGTACTAACGCACTGTTGGTAAAGTTGTATACTGGTTCAACCATTCTGTAGAGCAATTTATGTGCCCAAAGGGCTATAAAACCATTCTTACCCTTTGGCTGAGGTCTATAATCCTAGACTACTAGGTTTATATCCCAAAGATAAAAAAGAAAAGGACCTATATGTATGAAAATATTTACAGCAGCTCTTTTAGTGGTGGCAAAGAATTGGAAATTGAGGGGATGTCCATCAACTGGGGAATGGCTGAACAACTCATACATTATTATGATGGAATACTATTGTGCTCTAAGAAATGATGAGCGAGGTGTTCTCAGAAAAACCTGGAAAGATTTACATGAACTGATGCAAAGTGAAATGAGCAGAACCAGGAGAACATCATATACAGTAACAGCAATATTGTACAACAATCAGTTGTGAATAACTTAGCTATTCTCAGCAACACAAGACAATTCTAAAGGACTTAGGATGAAAACTGCTACCCATCTCCAGAGAAAGAACTGATGGAGTCTGAATGCAGATCAAAGCATACTTTTTCATCACTTTATTTTTCTTGAGGGCTTTTTTGTTTATATTTTATTTCACAACATGACTAACACGGAAATGTATTTTTCATGGCTGCACATGTATAACCTATATCAAATTGCTTGCCTTCTCAATAAGAGGGAAAGGGAGGAAGGAAGAGAAAGAATTTGGAACTCAAAATTTTTAAAAGAATGTTAAAAATTGTTCTTACATGTAATTGGAGGGAAAATAAAAAATTAAATCACAAAAAAGTTTGATAGATCTCTACCATGAATCTATTAGGATCAGGAGTTTTGTTTTGTTTCGTTTTGTATTTCCTTTATGGCAAGTTCTATTTCCTTTACTGAGATAAGATTATTTAAGACCTCCATTTTGGTGTTCTGTCAGTTTGAGTGTTTTATATTTTGAAGGTATTCCTTTATTTCTTTTCAGTTCTTAGTTTTCTTAGTGTATAACTTTGGCATAAAAGATCTGATAATTCTTTTGATTTCTTCCAGTTTTGTTGTGATTTCACATAGTTCATTTACTATTTTTTTTTGCTTATGGTTCTGATGCTCTTTCCTCTTCTTTTTAATTAAATTTGCTAAAGATTTATAAATCTTATAATCTTTTTGAAGAACCAGCTTTTAGCTTTATCATCAATACAATGTTTTTGGTTTGCAATTTATCCATTTCTCTGTTAGTTTTCTTTTTTTAAATTAATTTATTTATATTTAGTTTTCAGCATTCACTTTGAGTTCTAAATTTTCCGCCCTCCCTCCCCACTCCTCCCCCCCCCCAAGATGGCATGCAATCTGATATAGGCTATACAGGTACAATTGTATTAAACATATTTCCATATTAGTCATGTTGCGAAAGAAGAATCCAAACCAAAGGGGAAAACCATGAGAAAGAAAAAACAAAAAACAAAATCTGTCTGTCCCCACTCTAATCAATTCTTTGCTCAGCTGCCAAAATGATTTTTTAAAAAGGGCAGGTCTGACCATGACACTCCACCCAATAATATCCAAACATTCCCTTTACCTCCAGGATCAAATATGCTTTCTCTCTTTATCTCTAACTTCTGGTTTCTTTCAAGACTAGACTGAAATCACACCTTCTGAAAGAGATTTGTCCTACTACTATCCCCTCAGCCTCCATCCCTCAATGCCTGCTTTTTAAGATCACATCCTATTTACTCTGTATTATCTTGTCTGTATATATAGTTGCCCCATTGGATTGCGAACTCCTTGAGGGTTGTTGTTTCTGCTGTTCACTTGTGTGAACGTGGGGTTTTCTTGGCAAAGATGCTGGAGTGATTTGCCATTTCCTTCTTGAGCGTGTTCCCATTTACAATAGAGGAACTGAGGCAATTATGGGTTAAATGACTTGCTCAGGGTCACACAGCTAATAAGTGTCTGAGGCTGGATTTGAACTCCTGACTCCAATCCCAGGACTCTTATCCACTACACCCCCTCACTGCCCTCCTTGAGGGTAGGAGCTGTTTTTGCCTTTCTTTCTGTCCCCACTGCTTAGCACAGTGTCTGGCACATGTTGTTGTTGTAATCATTTCAGTCATGTCCAACCCCATTTGGGGTTTTCTTGACAAAGATACTGGAGTAGTTTACCATTTCCTCCTCCAGCTCGTTTTACAAATAAGGAAACTGAGGCAAAAGGGGTAATCGACTTGCTCGGAGTCACACAGCTAGTCAGTGTCTGAGGCCAGATTGGAACTCAGGTTTTCCAGACTTCACTTCCAGACTATCCACTGTGCCACCTAGCTGCCTGTCCTGGCACATAGTAAGTACTTATTAATCACTTGTTAACTGTTTATAATTTTTTTAAAAATGCATACTTAGTTCATTAATACTTTTTCTACTTTGTTAATATATGTTTTTAGGGATAAAATTTTCCCCTGAGGTTTGCTTTAGCTGCATCCCAGAAATTTTATGTTGTTTAATCATTGTAATTTTCTTTCACATAATTATTAATTGTTTCTATGTTCATTCTTTGACACTCATTATTTATAATTTCTTTGTTAAATCTCAGTTTAGGTCTGTGTCTTTTGTTTGTGCTCACTGAACTAATTATTGATTTTATCACATTATAATCTATAAAGGATGTGTTTATTAATTCTGCCTTTTTCACTTAGTTCTAATATCTCTGTGAACTAATATGAGGTCAGTTTCTGCAAAAGTTCTATATGGTACTGAGAAATACTTATCTTCTTTAGCAGTTCCATTTAGAAGATGCCATAAATCTCTTAGCTCTAGTTTCTCCAGAAATTTGTACAATTCTAGACTTTCTCTTTTGTTTATCTTTCTGTTACATTTATCCAGAACTGAGAGAAGAACATTAAAGTCTCCTACCATTACTAAGTCACTGTCTATTTTCACATAATTTGGTTAATTTTTCCTTTAAAATTGAGACGCTAAAGGGAATATAAATTTATATATTTGGAGAATACAGATTTAAAATTGGTATTTGTTCATTGTCTATATAAATGCTTTCAATATAATATAATTTCCTTGTTTATATTGTGAATGTTTTTGTTCTGATAGCACGATAGCTTTTGCTTGTTTTGAGTCACGTGCTGCAAAGTAAATTTTATTTTAGCCTCTTATTTATATTCTCTGTATGTCTTTGCTTTTTATTTGTGTTCCTTGTAAGCAAAAGATTGAGGGGTTTTATTTTCTTATTCAATCTGTCATTCTGTTTCTTTGAACTGTTTAATCCATTCACATTTAAAATTACGAGAGTTGTTTGTACTTCCATTTGTCTCTAATATTACTTTTTCTGAATTAGGATTTTTATTTTGTTCCTTCTATTCTTTAAAGGCAGTGCTTTTCCCTTTGGTTATTTTTGCTTAATCTACTTTAAGGCAACCCAGTCTCTCCTCCCATGATCCTTAAGCTACCACTTGTCACCACTTTGTCTAACTTTGGAGTTTTACTTAGTATTTTTTCTTTCTTCTTTTTATCTAGTTATCTAATTCTTCTTCTTTCAGTTAATTAAAATCCACTTCCTCTCTTCCCCTTCAATTTCACTTGTTTTTAGTTTTTTTTAGTTTCTATAAAAGATCTCTTTACCTCCTTCTCTGTACTATTCTCTCAGAGGTAACGCTCTTTCTGAGTGTTAACACCTTGCACATTGCATTCATCGTAATGTCCCCATTTCCCATTACAGAATATATGTCTCCCACATGAAAGTGCCCTCAGAGGGACCTCCACTCACCACTGATTTGAGATTTAACTTCTTTTGTTCCTATTTCTTTGTCTTTTGCCAGCTTACCTATTCTCCTGTAACCCTTCTTCTTCTTAGAGAATATGGGAGTTTTTTTCTCTTCATTGTTTACCGTTGATTTGATTAGGGTACATCACAGACACCCCTCTTTTTCCTACCTCCCTTTTGGTTGTTGTTGTTCATTCTCTTCTTTTTAAGTTTCTTTTTCACCCTTGTCTCCTTATGTACTTTTAGAAAGAAATCTCTTAAGTTTCCTGTTGTTATTTTCTTGATATTACTGTTTTTTAAACCCAATAGGTGTCTTTCTCTTTCTTTTAATAGTCGCTAGAGATGGAGTAATTTATTTTGCTATTTGTGCTTTCCTTAGTAGTTGTGCTTATCTTTGTTGTGTTTCTGTTGTTTGAGGTGTCTATAAAATGAATAAATTGAATTTGTTCACTTCTGTTGTTTTGGTAGGAATCCCTCAAATGTCTCTATTTTATTGAATTCCTGATTGATGATTAGGCATGGGTTGGTATGTTATTTTGGGTTGTGTCTTGATTTCTTTTCCTTTTTGAAGTATGTAATTCTATTTCTTTCTGTATTTTCTGATGGTACAGAATAGCCTTGTAATTACTCAAATTTCCTTTCCTTTATATTTCAAGTTCTTTCTCCTGGTCACTTAGAATTTGTTGTCATTTGAATTGTTAAATTTAACCATAATATGTCTTGGGGTTTGCACCATAGTGTTTTTGTTTAGAGATGATATGCAGAGTCTTTCTGTTGGTACTTTTTTTATTTAAGCATTCTAGGCAGTTTTATTATGTCTTGCATTATGGAGTTTAATTTTTTTGACTTGGCATGTTTTTCTGGGGAGACACATGAAAATGACATTGTCTCTGTACCTCCTGTCTTAGAGATCAATGTTTTCTTTGCATAGAGATCATGTATTCTTCTAATGTTATTCCTTTTTGCTCTTCTTCCAGATTGTTCTTCCACTTAAGTAATTTTGTAACCCCAATCAGTTTTCCTTTTGCTTTGCTGGAGAGACACTACCATGGGTTCAAGTTTCTTCTATTCTGCCAATTATTTCTGCTTTGCAGGCCACAAATTCTGCTTTCACAATCATTATTTTTCTCTCAAACTATTCAGGAACATCCTGTTGTGGTCCCATGTTCTCTTGAGAATCCACAGGGTCCTGTGCTTCTTCAGGTGTTGGTTCAATTTCTTTTGTCTTTCTGTACTTATTTAGAGATGTATAGACTTATTTAGATGCCCTGCTGGCCATCACCCTTCTGTTTTAATGTCTTCCCTATCAGTTTATCAAGCTTTTTAGTTGTTTTCTTCTTCCTGAGATCTTCGGTAATTTCAGCCTTTTTTTCTTTAATCGATCAATTAATTAACATTTATTAAGTGACTACTATGTACCAGGCACTGTGCTAAGCACTTTATATTCCCTATCACTGATTTTCTGATTCTTCTTTTGATGGTGGATCTCCCAAGGGCTAGACTTCAAAGTTGTCTCAGCCTCCTCCCATGACAGAAATTCACTTTTCACTGGCCTCAGTTCCCACCCCCAGTAACTTCTGGGGACTGGGGGACAAGAACTGACCAAATCTGAATGCTAGTCTCCTTTGGTTCAGTCCTAGTGTAGCCTAAGCTTAATTGGCTAATTGAATGTTACCACACACACACACACACACACACACACACACACACACACACACACTGATGCCTTACCTCCCTAATTGCAATTCTTTAGTCATTGAGTTCTGCTGTAGCTTACTGTTTCCCCAGGCTTTCCTATTATACCCCCAGCTCTTCTTAGGGCTGGTGGAGGAGGTAGAGTTGTGATCTTTTGCTTCTTGGCACAAAATGTGGAATGAAGGCAGGAGGCAGGGTGCTGGCAGATGCTGCAGGGGCAGCAAGGAAATTGTTGACTGGATCCCAGCGTATAATCTTGCGCCATTCTGCCAAAGTGGGGGGCTGATAGGAGAGGGGGTTTTGAGAGAGCCCATTAGGGACTAGGGTTTAGCCTTTTCTGCTGTTAATTAATTCATCAGGTTATTACCTCATAGACTTTTTGGTGTCTTGACTTGTGGAGATAGCTACAATTACTTTATCTCTTGTACATAATTCTTATTTGGGAGAGTTTTGAGAGTTTTCAAGAACTGGAGAAAATGTCTCATCCTCCTTCTTGTTGGTCACATGGCCTATATCTTCCCCCATTTAATAAACCATTAGCCAACTTTTGGAGAGAGTCAGGTAGACTTCTCGGTCTAAACCATTGAAATCTACGCCAGATCAAGAGGTGGTGGGACTGCAGATTAAAAACCCTTGGTCTAAAGAATGTCATCAAACATATTCCCCATCTTGGGATATCAAACCCTAATTCTATTTGGGCTGGGATTCCTTATCTAGATGTAAGATCAAAGAATCCTAGATATAGAAAAACTTTGTTGTCGTTGCTGTTCGGTTCTTCTTTCAGTCCTGTCCCACTCCTTGTGGCCCCATTGTGAATTTTCTTGGCAAAGATACTGGAATGGCTTGCCATTTCCTTCTCCAGTTCATTTTACAGATAAGGAAACTGAGGCAAACAGGGTTACCATATTTCATCACATAATTGTTGCACCCTCTTTTTTGTTTTTTCAGTCCGAAAATTGGTTTATAACCTTTCATTGCATAACTGTCACATGGTGTAATTCTGTCCATCACACTGCTTAAAGGGTAAATAGAGTAGCAATGTATTCACCAGTGGCACATGGATAGGCTTTTATCTCTCGCTCATTGTGAGCTGTGAGCCTAGAATTCTCAGCACACGCACATTGTCAGTTTTCAATATTAACGTATATTCACAAGTATTCCCTGCATCCTAATCTCGTGCCAAAGACAGTTCAGTAATAAATAATTTTTAAGTAATACCAGAACAGTTTTTTTTAACGCTTCAAATAATGGTTGCCCCCCCCACCCTTTTCTGCAAAAAAAATTTGACATAAAATCTGCAGTGAAATACAGTAATTGACTTGCCAAGGGTCACACAGCTAGTAAGCGTCTGAGGCTAGATTTGAGCTCATGAAGATGAATCTTCCTCATTCCTCACCCAGTGCTCTCTCCACTGTGCTACTTAGTTGCCAGAAAGAGCTTAGAGTGGATCTAGTCCAGCTCTTTCAGTGCAGTCCGCTAAGACTTGCAGAAGCTTTTCACATGAACTTCAGTGAACCACAAACCCAACTGAGTCACTAGTCTGACACAGCAGCTGTTAGAAATACGCTTGACACTGAAATTCAGGTATCAAGGGCAATTTATTATTATTGAGGAATTCAAAGGAATTGGTAAACATTCCTGGCCAGGAGCGGGCTCCGACCTTCTTTAGGAAGAGGAGTGGAGAGTACAGGAGTGAGACCAACTTTATTCTGTTAGACTGACACAGATTGATGCACCATCAGCTCAGTACCTCCCTTCAGAGAACGGTTGGTCCGCTCCCTTCTAGGTCACAATCTTCCCTATACATCCCCAACATGAAACTCCTTGGCATGTTCCCCCTTCCTCTACATACATCCTATATTCAAAAATGGTGGAAAACTCCTTCTTGCGTGTATGTATGTGTGTGTGTGTGTGTGTGTGTGTGTGTGTGTGTGTGTGAGGTAATATTCAATTAGCCAATTAAGCACGTGTGGTAGCCATTTGACCCAGTTTTCTCTTCAACCCTGACCATTATCTGGCCAGTTTAGACCAGTTTTCCTAACATCCTGAAACTGCAGTTTCTACAAAACCACAAACTCCATTCCCATTGGCTGGGGACCCTCATCCTGGTTCATTTTTACTCCTTCTTTGTTCAAACTGACAATTAATTGTTCTGTGGAACTCAATTAACTCTTCTGTGGAAACCTAACCTTCCCTAACTTTTACCCATCTCTCAGAGCAGCCAAAAAAAAAAAAGCTGTCATCCTGTGTATCTCCTGCCATTCACCGCCAAACTCCTGGAAAGAGCTATCTCCAATCTACATATCCCCACCTCTGCTTCCATACACCCACTTACTTCTCAATACCCTGTGGTCTAGCCTGTGCCCTGATCATCTAACTGAAACCAAAGCTAAGGTCACCTCAGATCTCTTAATTGCTGATCTAATGACCTTTCCTCAATCTTCATGCCTCTTAAATTCTCTGAAGTCTCTAGTACTGTTGGCTACTCCCTTCCTCCTGGATGCACTCTCCACCCTTGGGCTTTTTTGCCACTGCTGTATTCTGTTCTATTTTCTGCTATGCTCTAGTATCTGTTTACTTCCTAACAACCTGACCTCTTCTTCAGTCTCCTTACCCATTTAACATCTCTCTCTTCTGGGGCTTTATCCCTTAACTCCACAACCACCCTTGAAAATCTCACCAGTTTCCACAGGTCCACATATCTTCTCTTTGGATAAAACTCTTTAGTTTATATACTCATTTCTATTTTCTCTCCTGTTTTCTAGTCATTCACAGCAGTCATCTGCCTGCTGGACTTCTCCTGAATGCTTCATAGACGTGTCAAACTCAACACGCCCTGAACAGAACTCATTATCTCTGTCCCTTCCTCACAAAACAAAAATTTCCCCTCCTTCAAGCTTCTCTCCACTCAGCTTTCAAAATGATCTTCCTAACCTGCATTTCTCCCTGACTATACTCCAACCAATAAACTCCCACGGGTTCTAATCACTTTCAGGATAAAATATGAAATTCTCTGTTTGGCACTCAAGGACCTTTATAACAGGCTACCCCACCCCCCTTCAAGCTTCTCACACCAACCCTCCCCCTCCCCCCAATGACCCTGGCCTTCTTGTTATTCTTCCCACTCGAGACTCCATCTCCTGACTCGAGAGTTTTGCACGGTCTGTCCCCCATATAGGGAATACTTTCCGTCCTCATTGCTACCTCCTGACTTTATGTCCCAGCTAAAATCCCAATCCTTCTAAATCCCCTCTGTTGATTATTTCTAATTTATCTTGTGCATAGCTTATTTGTACATAACTGTTTGCATTTTTTCCCTTCATTAGAGCTCCTCAAGGCTAAGAGAGCATCTTTTATCTTTTTTGGTATCCTCAGTGCTTAGCATAGTGTCTAGCACATAGTAGGCACTTGATAAATGTTTATTGACTGTTTCCACTGAAGGTGCTGTCATCCAGTCACCTAGATTCATAACTCTGAAGTCATCCTCCATTCTTCCTTCTCCTTCATTCCCAGTACACTCAGTTATCAAGTCTTATCTATTCTGCCTCTAGCTCCAGCATCTTCCCCCCTTTCTCCATTTACACAATCATTGCCCAAGTACCCTCCTAATTATGTTCCGTCCAGTTTCTCCCCCCTAAAATCAATCCTCCATGCAGCTGCCAAAATAATCTTCCTAAGGCATAGGTCTGAGCGTAGAAGATATAATGGAGGGTCCAGGTAGAGGGGTTGACCTTGGCAGGATGAAGGGTCACTTCTGCCTTAGAAGACGGGCTCAAATCCCAAATCTTCCACTTACTATTTCTGCAACTCTGGAGAAATCGCTTAAACTGTCTGAGCCTCAATTTCCTCATCTGTAAGATGAGGGGGTTGGACTCTATGACCCCTAAGGTCCCTTCCAGCTTGAAATCTATGATCCCGTGATTCCAGCTGAAACTGCTTATACCCATCTCTTCAAGGAATAAGAGAAGTTTAAAAGAAAAAAAAAGAGGTCTGCTCTTGTCCCAGCTTCTCCCTGTGTCTGCCCAGTAAGAGATATTCTAATGTAATTTGTTTGCTTCTTTGACCTAAATGTTTCCTGTATATTGATTTTTATTCAGACCTAAAGGTGTGGGTGGGTAGCATCCTCCCCATGACTGGAATTCTTTCCCTCACCTAGGTCTCCTGCCCTCCCTGACTTCCTTCAAGTCCCAGTGCCTTCCCCCAGATAATTATGTCCAATTTGTGCTGTGTATATTTTGTTTTTATATTGTATCTCCCTTTAGAATGAGCTTATTGAGAACAGGGACTATTTTCTTCTTGCTTTTCTATCCCTAGAATTTAGCGCATGGTGACTGGCAGAGTAGGTGATCTCTGACTAAAATAAAATTGTTAATTAGGGCAGAGAACTACGTGGAGCCGAGGGTCCTTACATATTGCCTCTCAGCTAAAAAATGAGCTATTTGTTATGTCGGGGTGGGAAGGATTAAATCTCCAGAGAAAAAAAGGAGGCGTGGGAAGTAGAGGAGAGTGACCAGTATAGGTCATACCCTACTACTCAAGAGGGAGGAACAGGAAGGATGAGCAACTTTACCTTCCATAGCAAATGCCCATGGTGTTGCAAAAGTAGGTCCATCTACTGCTTTAAAAGAAAAAAAAAACTGCTGAATACATACAGCTTTTTAATAGCAACATAAATAACAACTTGCAATGGTTATGATGTGTTTTGAGGAATGTAAAAGCCCTCTTTTTTTCACAGAACAAGGCAAATTTAGTCGGGAGGTTTCATAAGTGTAAGCAAAGTGGATTTTTGTTAGTATTTTTTTTGAGTTTCGTTTTCCAGGATCCAGGGCCATAACAATCTCTCATTCCCAGGTGTTAGGTATGAGTTCTATGGTTCAAAACATCTCCATTGCGACCCACGTAGGTTGTAAGGGCCAGTTGTCACCTGTTTAGATTGTAAAGATCGGGACCCTGGAGGGGTGGAGTGTAAGTATAAAGCAGGTGGGCACTGGTGAGTGGGGAACCTTTAGGGTTGAAAAGCACAAGTTAGGGTGCTGGATGTACCTTGATTGGCCCCCATCAAGGCTTGGGGGGAATCTGTGTTTGCCTCAGCTAGCCCCCATTGAGGCTTGAGGGGATTTAGAGGAATGCACAAGTTGTGCCTGTCTTGATTGGCCCCATCTAGACATAGGGTCCCCCCTTCTTACTGGCCCCTGCGAGAAGGGTGATTAGGGAATGCTGTTGGAGTTGGTGCTCAGCCATCCTTGTGAGAAGGTTAGATAGAATAAAGTCTGCTTTGTTTAAATGTTAACCCTCTTGAAGCTGTCTTTCCTTTTTATAAAAGCAAATCAAAGAACCCGTACTAGCAGGCCAGCCTGGGTGTGCTAGTGTGCTTGCTGAGACAGGTTTCTAACTTGGTGAACTAACTTCATGTCTAAAAACAGTGAGTCCTTGGACTGAGAATGTGAAACTCCCTAAAGCAGGGCACCACCCACCCCGGAAAATCTCCATGCAAAAAACTCACCCATTTCCAGGGAAGATGGGCTATTGCTTCTCCCTCTTCCCCTCTCCTGCACCTATCTGAAAAAAGTTATGCAAAATGCTTTAAGAGGCTTCTTCTCAACTCCAATTTCTTGCCAAAGTGCACACTTTAAGAGTTTAGAAGGGTAAGCTAACATAACTTGGAAAAAGGCTTAAAACAAAGATAAGTGTCAAGATGTGTATTTAAATTTTTTTGTTGTTGTTCAGCCAGGTCCAACTCTTTATGACCCGGTGGACCATAGAGTGCATGAGGTTTTCTTGGCAAAGATATTTAATGGTTTGCTATTTCATCTTCCAGTGGATTAAGGCAAACTTAGGTTAAGTGACTTGCCTAGGGTCATACAGCTAGTAAGTGTCCAAGGTCAAATTTGAACTTGGGAATTCCTGACTCCAGGCCCAGCATTCTATCCACTGAGTCACCTAGTTGTCTTCTTTAAAAAAAAAAATAAAAATAAAAACACAGTTCTGATTAGCCATAGCTACATATATAGAAATCAAGAGTACTAAAATGTAGGATCACAAGGTTTAGTGCTCAAACAGACCTTAGAAATAACCTAATCCACCCCTCCTGGACAGAGGAACCCAATGCAAGCATTAAAAAACTGAGTTACAAAAGTGATCAATATCTGAACCAAGATTTGAACCTGTGGCTTTCGAGTTCAAAGAGACAGTTCTTTCCACAGATCTTCAGTGTGTGGGAACAAGAAGAAAGAGGGAGTTTTATTTCAAAATTCTAGTCTATCTCTGATAAGATAAATGGTCTTCTGGGAGTTGAGCCTCTGTTGAAAACCCCATCCTGGCTGAGCAGAGCCTTCAGACCAGTAACAGTGCACAGGGACAGTCAGGACACCATGTGCGTGACTGGAGTTCTCGGTTTCCCTTACTGTAGTTACAAATGGGCCAAGAAAGTGAACTGGAGAATCCCAGCCGAAAAGACACTTGTGCTCAGGCTCTGACAGTGAGACCAGCTGGGACCACAGACATGTGAATGGCTCAGGCTTCTGCTCCAGGAGGCTTCCTTCATCCCTGAAAATATTTTTTCCTTGAGTCAGCGCCAGGAATCCATGCTGTGAAGGTTTAATAACTGTAAATGAGAACGGCAAGCAGGGAAGGGCAGTCACTCCATTCCAACCTTGGTATTGGCAATCACTCGCCTCTTAAAACAGAAAAACTCCCAAGCCTCCCAGGCATTTGCACATACATACGGTGCCCTAACTGGTCAACCTGGTCACAGAGGCCTTGGCACTAAAAGCTACCGTTCTGGATATTTTTATAGTCCTTAGATCTAGCTTGTTCTTCTTTGTGTAAGGAGGTAGTTTGGGAGAGAGAGTAGCGGGGAAAAACAACTGGACGAGGAGTTTGGAGACCTGAGTTTGCATCCTGGTGTAATGGACTTTTCTGATCATATCTCATCTGTAAAAATGGGAGAATACTTAGCCCTGCCTTACATCCCAAGGCTGTTATAAGGATCAAGTCAAAATGTCTATAAAGCTCCCTATAAAAACTTAAGTTGTTAATACCAGTGACAAATCCCTAAGACCACTTTCTTCAGAGAAATTTCATTGTGGAAATTCCTCCTCAGTTCTTTCTTCCTTGACCCCTCCTTCTTTCCTCCCCACCAAATTTCATTTTTCCAGAGTAAGGGGGAAAAGACGGAATGTTCTGGATTTGTTGGGAGCAGGGACTATTATTCACTCATTCATCCATTTGTGCTTCTGATAGAAGTAAAAAGGCCTTGCTTTGAAACCAGGAAGACCTGGGTCCAAGTTCTATCTCTTGGGCACATTCTGGTAGTGTGACTCTGGACATATCACGAAACTGAGGTACTCTAGGCCAGTGGTGTCAAAGAGAAATGGAAGCAACTGAGCTGTGCCTAAGGATCCCTGTAGGAAGCCACATGTTAATACTATCTGTGTTTTATTATTGAGGGATATGGCAAACCACTCCAGTGTTTTCAACAAGAAAACTCCAAATGGGGTCAGAGAGAGATGGATATGACTGAAATGACTGAACAATGTTTTTATCACATTTGTATTTTGAATTTTATTTCTCAATTATATTTTAATCCGATTCAGCCTGCCCTCAGGAATGCTGTGGGCCTCAAGCTGCTGGTGTTTGACCCTTCTCTGCTCTAAGGAACTCAGTCATGGTCAAGGGAGTTCCCTCACATGATCCTAATAAAATCACAGGGGTAGTTCCTAACCCTAAAAGAGAGGCAGTATGGTGTCGTGGGTAGAGGGCCAACCTTAGAGTCAAGATCTGGGTTCAAATTGGCCCCTGACAAGCAGTAGCTTTGTGACTATGGGCTAATTTCTCCATTAGAAGCTTTCCACATAAATGACAACACTCTGGACTGCAACTTCTCCCCCCAAGCCAACCTATCAGTGACTTAATTTCATGTTTAGTGGTGGATTAATTCATCGTCCCTTCCCAAGGGCAGTTATTGCTATGTATGTTTATGTGCCTGAGAAGAAACACAACTGACTGGTAGTTCCTTTCATGGTGTCTGAGGCTTTGGAGGGTCCCTCTCCGTCCGTTCCACCATGTTTCCCCTTTGCTTACCCCAGACCAGGGGGCTGAGCCTCCCTAGCCATTCAAAACCATCTATAGCGCATCATTCAGAAATTTAAAATCACAGGCTGTTCTAATGGAAGAGACCATGCAGAAAATATTATTCCAGTCCCTTCATCTTACAGGAGAGCACAGTTGAAGTCCAGAGAAGATAACATCTTGTCCTTATGGAGTGTCTGTCAGAACCCAGGCCTCCTGACACCATGAGAGCCATTTCTCATCATTAGACGCTTCTGTTTTCTGCTTGGGCTTGTGTTCTTTTGTCTATCTTGTCAGGTCCTGCCCCCACTCCAGAAGGTACTTGTTATATCAACCATGTAGAAAATTAAGAGTATTTGCCTAGTACTTTAGAACTTACGAAGTGTTTTCACTTCATTCAATTTTCATAAAACTCTGTAAAGTAGGTACAACAGCTATATTATCTTTAAAGTGAAAGAAAAAAGGATAAGAAAGGTTGTGACTTAACCAAAGTCATATAGCTAGCAAACGTAGATCCAGTATTTGAACCAAGGTCTTCTAATTACTAATTCAATAGTCTTTCTGTCACATTGCTCTAAAGCGATCAAATCCCATGGAGAGAGCTTATTTCATACTGGTGGCATTAAACATCATTTAAAAATTTGGGTCACCAAGTAGGCCTTATAGATTACTTATTATTATTATTACTTATAGATTTCAACTTTTTGATGAGAGGCAGCTTGGCTTAGTGTATGGAGTACTAGGCTTGGAGTCTGAAGACCTGAGTTTGAATCCTGCCTCAGACACTTATTGCTGTGCAACCCTGAGCAAACCTAATCTCTATCGGCCTGTTTCCTCATCTATAAGACGGGGATCTTAAATAGTCTCTCTCTTAAAAGATACTCAAAGCATTTCACAACAACGTCAAAAAAACAGGAACAAATTTATTTATAAATGCTACCAGCATTAAAGAGGAGGGTACAGTCAGCTCGAATTCAGTGTAACTATGACAAAGTTATGATCAAGCACTACCCTTTTCTCATCACATTGGACAGTGTCATAATTTCTCCCAATACTGACTTAACATCGCACACAAAAGATAGTAAAAAAAAAAAATTTATCCTAAGGTTCCTATTTATTGCATCACTCTGCAGATTCCTGCCCTCCGTGATATTCCAAAGCGAAAAGGGGAATTTGAAATAGAGAAAGGCTGAGAGTAATATTCCTTCCTTCAGGCCTGTAACTGCAAGTGTTTCATGGCATGTCCACAAAGTGGGATTGCACCAGTGCAACCTCTGTACGTCAAGAACCAATAACAACATGTAACCAGTACTTAACATGTATGTGCATGTATCACTTTGAGGTTTGCAAAGCACTTCACAAATATCTTTTTATCCTCATAACAAACAGTAACAAGACAGGTGCTATTATTCTCATCTTACAGACGATGAAATGGAAAAAGACAAAGGCTGACTTGCCCAGCCCAGGGTCACACAAGTAGTAACTGTCCGAGACTGGATTTAAACTTTTTACTCTAGGCCCAGTACTCTATCTGCCGTTCCACCTATCTTCCTCAACTAAATATATCCGATATTCAAGAACACCTGTGTGATCTGTTGTTTTCAAAAGAAAAGGTTTCTGAAAAGGCAATTTACTATGCAGTTGAAATTCTCTGCAAATCTGAATATATTCTTCCCTGCAGACACTAATATGGTTGAATCTGCAAGTCCAGGACCACCCTTAAGATTAGCTAACCCTCCTGTTTTGTGCTAATAGCATTAAATGAGAGCAGAAGATTACTACAAGTCTTTTGGTAAAGATATTCTCCTCAATGTTTGGGTTTGAAATTGCCTTCTGGAGTAACTAAGGATGTTACAAAGTTACAAAGTAGCAAATATTTTTTCACAAGTCTCATTCTTTTAGTTAGAAGAGCTTAATTGGTGAAATAAATACAAATCTCATTAGTCTTAAGTATTTCATCTTTTATTTGAAAAGATACCAAGAAGCAGAAGAATGAAGCAATTAAAACCAGCAAAGCTGCAAAGTGGGAAAAGGAGAAGGTGAGAACAGAAAGCATTAGTTCAGTTATGATGTTGTTTAATGCAAACGTAGAGGGTTCTGACGCTGCAAACCTTAAGTCACATTAGTTCAAATGACTTCAGTGGGTTTGCTGATGCATCAAAATGGAAGGGCTGAGCACTACACATTCTAATGTCATGCGCATACAAGTTACACTGTTTACATGAAATTGCATGCAATTTACACACAGAATCATTTTGAAGGCACTGTTTTGTGCAGCAAGAGCTGCCACTTTCTGGCAAGTCATGTCATAGGTTGCTTGCAAGTGGTCCTCATTTTCATTTAATTCATTCTTATTTGAAACTTTGGTGAAAAAACAGGTACCAACTAATCCCATTCTTGCAACTGATTTGGTTTTACTCCCTCTTCATCCCAATCACTTTTAGATGCTAAGCTTAGATGATAGTACAGTTAAGAGAATGTGTCTGGACAAGAAAGTCCCACTTTATTTACATTTTCAAACTATTTAAAATAGGCAGCAATTTACAATCTGTAGTTTTAATTTAAAATAAGTAGTTCCAAAGGGTCAACTCAACTACTGTTGAATTTAATAAAGATTTAATGGTAATTTATCAAACTTACCATAGAAAAAAATGAAGTTTCATGCTAAAACTAAATTCCTAATAATTAAAATATAACCTTGTAGTAGTATCAGTTTAATTTATTTCACTTTAAAACTGTGATCCCATTAAAGGTCCTCAAAGGTTAACCTATAAGATTTTTAAAGGCTGTAATTGACTGTACTGCATGTGTTTTGTGGATTTTTAGCACAGAAATCATCGGTCACACATGCATGGTTACAGTAATATAGGAAGCAAAAAGGCAAGATCACATGAGATTCCAATTCTGAGCAATGGCAGTAGACCATGAGAAGACACAAGCCACTGCTGACTATTCGGTGGGCCACAGGATCATCCTTAAGTTACAATATTAGTCTACCCCTTTAGACAGCATTATCCTTTAGCAAACCTAAAAGAAAAAAACCTTGGCCTTCTAAAATCTGATAGGGTTGTGAGTACAAAAGAATTACTTTGGCCCACAAGGCTTAATTATTGAGTTCTCCTAAAGCTCTGAGTGGCTTATTTAGATAGGATATAGGACAGATACAATCAAACTAGCTAGTTGAAACTAAGGAACAGAGACAATGAGAGTTCTTAAGAGATAGTAGATATGAGAAGAGTTTAAACCAATGCATATGGAAGAGAAACACCTAAAATCTTGCTTTGCTTTCTATACAATTCTGACCCCTACTATGGGCATTTTCTTTCACACAGCATACCAATAAGGTAGAGATTGGAGGCTTACCACACATTCCTATAATTATAGATTACAAAAAGCTTTCTCAGTGTTGAAAATTGTAGAAACTTTTGGATTAAAGACATCTCAAAAGATGAGACATTTGTATTTGCTATGGACAAAAACCTCTCATAAAACATAATGTTTGAGGTAAAAGACATAAATCCATTACTTGTGAGGCACCAATAAAATGGTTTTAACAAACAAATCTTGCATATAGCAGTTGCCTAACATTTGCTGAACTGTACAGAATTAGACAAAACAGGATCTAATCTTCCTAAGACCAAAATCTATCATGCCATACTCTAATTTCTTCTGTTATCTCCATCTTAAAAAAAAAAAAAAACAAACTTGGGGATTAAGACATTTGAGTGGCATACTAACTAAAAAATATGGAACAGCAGAAATCTTGCAACACATTCCAGAAGATAAAAGAAAGGTAAGGGTCTTCTGAGGTAGAAAGCAACACCCCACCCCACCTTCTTTTCCTTTGTCGGAAAGAAAGAACATTAGAATTGGAGTCTATGGGTAAAGTCTGGCTTCAAATCCTGTTTCTGCTACTTAGGACCCATATGACCTTAGGTTAAGTCAATTTCTTTGCGCCTCACAATCTGTAAAATAAGATTAGATCATCTCTAGGGTTTCTTCCAGTTCTAAATGCTATGATCATGCACTCCTACATGGTCTCATAAGGATGTATGGCATGACAAATGGCCCAGAGAAAAGAATAGAAAAGTTAATTCTTCATTAACAAAAGATATGTGTAAGAGGAAAACGTGGCAACTTGGATACATAGAATTCTAAGGTTTTTAAGAGCCTCCAAGATGAATGGAAGCAACTCTAATTGATATGGTGAGAGACTCAACAAAGTCAACTATTTTCAACCCTCTGCTAGGCCTGAAATGCAGCATTATATAGCTAAAGGGAATGTTAATGAGTATACTTACATCCAAATTATTTAAGGTATCTATCCAATATAGAGAACCTATAGCCATTCTTGGTAACAGACTAGTGGTTTCATAACCTTTATTCAATAGAATCTCATTATAATATTGCCTGTTCTAGATTCAAATATAACCACGGGGCAAATCACACCCATTAAAAATCACAATAACATATACACACGCAGGTTAGTTCCTCTTAACACCCAACACAATTTTATTGAAGGCAGCTTTTTCTGGGCAGGCTACACACTTACTATGATACAACATACCAACTTGCACCATGGATAAACATCCTATCTCGTCTAAGCTTATTCTCTTTAACTCTGGAGCTAAGCAGGAAAACTGAAAAACGTCTGAATGTCGGATAAACGGAATATAATTTACAATGAAGGCTGGCATTGGGATGGAGAAGAGTTTTACTATGGATTATAAAGAGGAACAAACGGAGCTCCTTGTCTGGGATATACAACTTTATGCCCTCCTCTCCCCTCTTCTGCACCACTGCTCCAATAGCTCCTTTGCCAGGTATGGTAGCAAAATGAACTCCAGTCAGTGAAAAGGCCAAAAGTGTAACACGAGTCTTTCTAGTTTTTTTTATTAAACACTCTCAATACGGCCTTAAAATTAAAAGTGAGCGAATAAGTGAATGTGAGGGAAAAAGTGAGTAAGGTTCTGAGTAACAAAGGCTAGTTTTAGGTAAATGGGTGGTAGACAGGTAGAGTTGTCAAGGGGCTATTTTGAAATCTACCCTACATGGAAAGTTCTACGCCAAAGTTTTGTCATCATTTGAAAATAATCAGGTTTTCAAAGAAGCATGCACCAAGAGCACACAAGCAGGGTCTGGTAAATCTTGACAGGTTGGAAAGGCAACTTTGGTCTGTCAACCAAAGACCAGACCAAATATGCAGAGGCTACCACGTAACTGGTATTTTTGGTCATCATAATATATGAAACAGAGGGCTAGCAATGTATGACGATGGAGTTCACACACCAATGGATGCATATTTCAAAATATGTATGTGAATGTATATATATATATACAACTAAAAATTAAGGGAAAAAATCTGTGACAAATTGCATGAAAACATGTTTTCTGTGATGTATTTATATTACTACAGATTTTTTTTCTCTTATCACTGGACTAACATTCAAATTTTTTTCTTACCGACCACGCCCTTCTGTGAATGTTTAAATTTTTAAAACCTCAAAGATGTGGAACACATAAAATTAACAACAAAACATGGAGCTCAAATTTACCAGATTAACACACAGCAAATTCTGTTGTATGAAAAAAATTCTTAGAAAATTAGAATTGAAAGGGCCCCAAGAAGTCATCTGGTCCAATCCTCTTATTTTTTAAACTGGGAAAATTGTGGCTTGAGGAAAAACAGACTTGTCCAAAATCATACCAATTATGGGGTAACTAGTAATAGAAGTTAGCTCTCAAGACTCACAGCTCTTTTCAGTAGGGGATAGAGGGTAAAAAGGAGCTAGACTTGGGATTTCATTGGAAGAGGGAACTCCCAGGAATGGAAATTGTTACCAATACAGGTTAACATCTTTAAAGATTTGCCTAGAGCTCGGGGAAGTTGAGTTGTCTCAGGTCACACAGTCAGGATGTTATCGGAGGCAGATTCTGAACCCAGTCGAAAGGGAAGTTTTTCATCCATTTGCTGCCTTTTTCCCCACTAACCCACAATAAAATTAGAGAAAATAACAAGATTAGGGAGTAGATATCATAAAGACAGCAGAACTGATGACAACCCCCTCAAAAAAAATCTAATTAAAGTTGCCAGAACTAAAAAAAAGCCTCTTTAATTAGCATAAGCACTATGGTCTCTTTTTAGGGGGAGAACTGTGAACATAAGAATATACTTTCCTTAGCATTATGTTATCTTAATCCAACCTCTAACGTTGGTCTTAGGAAGTCCTAGATGGCCACCTTGCTTCGGAATAAACATGGAATAATTGCTTATGCAAAAACAGAAAAAGGGAAAAACTTTTTCAACATTTAATCCCAGTGTTAAGCGTGACAGGACTCACATTTACTATTCTTAAAACATTCTGTGTTAACCCTCTTTTTTCCAGTTAAATGTTGTTAAATGTTTGTTATTTCCACTACCCACTAAAGTATCAAAATTCCTTACCTTTTACGGGGGAAAAACCACCTACAGTAAGGCAACACTGTAACACCACTCAACTGGGGCAGTTATTTAGATATAGTTTCCTCCTTTACTCCCTGATAATATTAGATTTAAAAAAAAAATGAAAAGAAATTTTTAATTCCCAAAATTCATTTTACACATATTCTTTGCTTTATGGAATGAATATTGTTCAACGAAGTTGGCTGTAAAAAGAAATACTCATTTTCAGTGAGTTCCATTATAAAATTAAAAATCTGTTTCCAGGATTAAGGGCATGGAAGGAGAACCACTCAAGAGTTGAAGGCACTTATATAGTTGTCAACTCCGTGTTATCTTAAGCATCACAGTACACAAACAATATTTAAATGTTGGGAATAGGTTATCCTGTGATTTCTTTCCTTTGCTAACATTTTCTTCAATCTGGAATTACTTGTTCACAATTGGCCAAAACAGTGATGTCCCTGGACTTTTCCCTTAACTTCATTTATTCTTTTAAATGTTTATTCCCTACTATTTGCAGAGCCCTAGGAGTGCTGGGAGGAAACACAAAATTTAGATGAGACAATGTCCCTGCCCTCAGGCTTAGACTAGCAAAAACATTCATTTATCTTAACTTTGCTTCTCCCTTTTTCTGTCTTAACAGGCTTAGATTGCAAATGCACATTTTACCAATGAATGTGACATATCCCTCAAAACCTCTAATATTGAAAGGTTTATATGTAATTAATTTCCAAGCTATTATATTCTGTAGTTTGGCATTTATTGAGCACTTGTTATTTGGTACACTGTAGAGAGAAAAGGCTATACAGTCAAGAGGAACTGAGCTCAAATCCCACTTCTGATACTTCCATGTAACCTTGGGCAAATTATTCAACATCCCTGGGTTTCCAAGGTCCTCCCTGCTCAGCTTTTGTGATAGGTACTTAAAAATTCAGTTTATAGAATTTACTTAAAATAAGTGACCACTATAAACTTTAAGGAAAGAAGTTGATATTTTCATTTTTCCATCTTCATCTATTTTCCATTCTCTTTTTCAAAAAGGGGGTTAAAAAAATACTTAGCAGTGGGTAGAATTGGGTTCAAGTCTCACTTGGTAGCGTTATTTGGCTGTGTTCCTATAGGCAAATCACTAAGCCTCTCAGTAACCCAACTAATTCTCAAGGATCACAAAGTACTTAACAACTAGCTGGTGATAATCTACACTGGTTACCTATGCCTACACAGCCTACACAGCTACCTATGCCAATGAAGACATAAAAGCCCCTTCTCCCCTCCAAAAAAATATTTCAAAAGAAATGGGCAATTTTCTCAAGGTCTTTATTACTTTAACATGGAAAATGCTTGGAAAAAATAGAAATAACTTTTAAGCAACTTATATTTTTATTCATGTTAGAATTACCACCAGTTTCACCTACTTTACCTATTATGAAACCAAATTTTCTTCTTGCCTGGCTTGACCCTTAACATTTATATTTATAAAGGATTTAATCTCTTTTAGCTCAAACAATTTGACTAAATTTGATGCTTAATTGTGCCTTTTCTATTAATTCTAAATTTGATTTATATTCCTGGTTTTGTTTCTTCTTATCACATATGAGATTATGACAATTTTACTCTTATTCATTAATATAGTCAAAAAATTTCCCAGATGACCAAAAATGACAGAATCAATATGGACAGAGAGAGAAGTCACTCCACAGGTTAATAAACCCACAAGAGTAATTTTAACTCTCCTAATTAACCCACGATACTACAGATTTCCTACCTTGGAAGTTATACTGCATAACTCCAGCATTACATATGGCTCATGTGAATAAACAATCTTTCCTGAGAAGTTATTAAAATAGCAGCTTTTCTATTATAGTCCAATTTATTCAGACTCATATGACAAAGAATATCCTTAAAACACTAACTTAAGAGCATTCATTTCTAAATTCTTTGGGTAGCCAATAGTGGAGAAAGTAACTGTGTTCACTGGATTTTTAATCCACAACCTTGGTTAATGAAAAGTCTATCTTGCAAGTATCAGTCCACCTTTTTTTTTTTTTTAAGTCAATCTCTGAGATCATGTCAGGAGTCAACCATCAATAAAATTATTCAACTTTTAATTTCCTTCCATATTCTGTGAGACGGGCAGATACTACAAGTCCATACATTAAAAACAAAAACTGGATCTCTTTCAGAAACAACCGTGTGAATACTGCTGAGTAAGTATCTTTAAGAAAGTGGAGTCATAAGGGCTATTTAAGGGATTCTGTGATACTTATAATGCCTTTGCACATTGTGCTTTCAAAACCAAATTTTACAAATTTACAAATACTGTAATTTCAGGGGTTACACTTCTTGTACAAAGTGTTTTTTGAGGAAGCTTTAAAGCTTGATGGTAAATTTACCTAAGCTCACATTTGGAAAGCAAAAGGTATTTTGTTTATGGATTCAATTTATCTATAGAGGCAGACATTTAAGACAAGACTGATTCGTCAGTAAGTCTTATTCTTTAGGATGGTAGCAGACTCATTTATTACTAATGTTACTGAGCTTCAAACAGTCAGAATGGAATTGTACAGACTTGCCCTCCTGTAAAAAATGGATGTGAACAAAATTAAAGAAGCAAAAAATATGGGTCTGACAAAAGGAAATGTACACATAATATATAATTATATTTCTAACAGAATTCATTAGGTACAAATGGAAGAAATTAAAAAATAACAATGAAACCCCACAGTGACACTCTCCAAAGGCCTGAGAAAAGTGAAAGCAAAAATATTAAATGTTAGATTTTTAAAGAATAAGCATATTGAATGGGAAAACTTTATATATACAGGTTTCACTAGAATATTACTTAAATGTTCCTTCTATGAAACTTATTTTTCCCTTTGAACTTGAAAATGTAAATTTGTTTGTGGCCATAATTGAGTTTTAGAAGTTTATAAATATACATAAGTAAAAAAAAAATCTAGCATAAAATGAGGATAAATTAAAATTAATAGTATATATGCACAAATCTTTAGGCTGTTTGAGTAAAAAACTGTGAAAGGAAAGGCCAGACAAGTATAGACATTCACATCTGATTCAAAAGCAGTTGTTAGTTTTCATGTTAAATATTCCCTTCATTTAGAGTCCTGGTATTTACTATAACTTTACCTTCAAAGAGTAAGGACAACAATATGTAAACCATCAACTAGTGAAATCATGGGACTTCAAAGGTATTTCACATTCTCTAGAGCTTATTTTAAAATTAATGGATTAATCCAGGTCATCTAAGGGTCACAAACAAGTGATTGCAACATGTATATATTGCAATTTTATTTTAATCGCACAAATGAAAAGTTAGCATGTAGGAAATTTAAATGACACAGTATGGTAAAAATAGCAGAGAACAAACTGAAAAATAAAATCTAAAAAGGAGGTACACCTAAAGCATGAAAATTCAACATTCATTAGTGTTTCATCTTCAGTTTTGATTGACACTTGATGTGGAAAAAAAATTTTTTTTAAAACAACAAACTTTTAAATCATGATGACTCTTCTGAAGAGATTTCAGCACCAGCACTAAGATTTGTACATTCAGTTTGTTTGCGATTGACTTGTTAGCCATTTACAGAGTGTATAGTACAGATTTGTCACAGATCAGATCACAGTGTTGAGAAAGCAGTACCTTCCTGGAATTAGAAAGGATCCCCTAAACTGTACTCAGCTTAAGACATCCAATTTACAAAAGCACAAAAACTGTAATATTCTGTTTTTAAGGACATTAGTTTATAACAACAAGGAAAATAACCTTAGCTTCTATTTCTCATTTTAATTACTGAAATCTCTGGCAATGACATAACTGTCAGTATGACAGGAAATGTTTACAGTAAACCTTAATTCAATCAAATTTCCTTTAAAGAACAAATTCAGCAATCTGGGATAACATAAAATATAGATGAAAAGTAGCATGAATAAACATTGGTTTTTTTTTTCTTTTATACAGAAATCATGTTAATTTTTGACCAAGGCACAAAACGTTTAGTGCATAAACCAGTTTCTTTCAGGATTCAGTATTTTAGTCTCTTGGACCACTTGTACCCAATATACGATTCCACCAGGCTATTGAACTTTTCTAACAAAATCAAACATGATTTCTGACCAGATTGGTGGGGGTGTAAACAATCTCAATGATAAAATGTGTGCTTAAAAAAAATTATGTGAACAAAGATGAAATGCCTCCTATTACTTTTTATAGAGAACAGTACTTTAAAAGCTTGCTTTTTATCTTTAATGCCTTCGCTATCACATGCAGAACAATGAACAGTCACTGGAAAGAAGAATTGGATACTATTATGATTAAATTCCATCACAGTCTAGTCTTTAAAAATGGAATCACTACAGAAGCAAGAAACTTTTTAAAGGGGTTAGGGAAGGGGGGGAAGGGGCGAACATCCCTTATCAACCTTCCTTGAAGTGTAAGTGCTGTGAATTTGCTTTGGTTAATCATAGGGGAATATGCTATTTAAAAGCCTTCTGTCCTATAAATTGAGACCCAAAGAATCTAAAAGGCAAATTAAAATGTGAGTATTTTTCCAAATCCTAGTAAAATTTCTCATCCCTACAAACCTGAAAACAAATATGGCACTAAAATTACTTAGCATAAATCAAGATATAGAGGGTGGGTGGTGAGCATAGTGGAATTTGACTTACTAAAACTTCCCAAGAACTATTTATATTGGTAGCAATTCACAGGAATCTTTTCCCACTTAATCTTACCAGCTTCAAATTAAAAAGGCAAGAGAAAGAAGGCAGATTTTTACACACACACACAGAGTAATCATTTCTTCTTTCCACCAGCAAAATCTCACTTCATTCCCGAAAGAAAATGATGTAGAATTCTTCCTTGTTTTCCCTATTCCCAGTATTTTTGTGAACCTTGTATTCCCATAATTCTTTTCCTTGTTAATTTATCAAAGCAAATTTCAAAAGTAGCCTCAAAGAGAGAGCCAGGAATATGTACCTGGGCATTTGTACTCTGTATTACTGCAGGGACATGGATGCAATGACTCCCAAATTCAGTGATCGAACTTTTTGAGTTCCACAGGGATAGGTAGGTGATGTGAAACTCAGACCCATGAAGTTACCTAAAATACAAGTAACTATAAAGAAAGATTAAGTACCTGGTTCTATTAACATGGTTACTGATTAAAGTCACAAAATATTCCTCATTATTATTCATGCACAAAACGTCTGAGAAAAAAATATATCGCAGAAAAAATTAATTTTAAATGAAAAATAATTCCCCCCCTTTCCTCCCACAAATACATTTTTTTTTCCTGGGGTTAGGCCTGGAAAGGCTACTTAATGCTTGTGATGTGCATTGATTTGTGTAACAAAAAGAAAACAAATTTTGTGGTGGTTGTTACATGTCCACATGCATAAATCTAAAAAAAAAAAAGCCTGGAAACCTACAGTAAATCTATAACATACTATTTTTAACATTTGACCACTGATTGTATCATATAGATTTGGTAAAGCATTTTAACAATTTAGGAAGGCATCTACATTTTTAAATTTTGGACTGTACTTTTTGTTTTTAATCTACAAAACTGCATGAAGGCTAACTAGAGAGGCTTCCTATCATTCTAGAATTCTCCAAACTGGACAAGTCATGTTTAGGTCACTTTCTTACAAATAACCCCTTTTCATAAACACATACATTTCCATTTGTTCCATGTTTAATGATCTGAACCTATACATGTAATAATTCATGGAATATCCAATGTGATAGGAAGACAAAACCTGAGAAACATTTGCAGTACAACAAAATAACTTGCTAAATCCTTCATTAACACTGAAAACCTCTCTGAAAAGCCTTCTTGAACTTTTCTCCTTTGTTTTAACAATGAATTCTGAAAAATGTGCAATTTTATCTTGACATGAGAATATTTCAATGCACTGTGATCTTGCCTGACAGGTATAGTATTTTCTGCATAATCATTACAGTAATTCTTAGACTCTTTTCCATCCTGTTGTAAAGGGCAGAAAAAAGCAGCAAACTGAGAGGGAAATAATAGCAGGTCATCGTAGATGTGTGACAGCTTTTATAATATGTTGATTTTCCCTCATTCCCGAGTGTCTGTTTCCATTTTCTTCTAACAGCCCACAAAATGCAGTTACTTTATGTTTTCTGGTCAAAGTCTTATCGCCTTAGTTTGTTGTTTTTTTTTTTCTATGCAGTATTTGATTTGCTGAGTTCCTGTCTGATTGCTGATTAGAAAAAGAAAAAAAAAAAGTAAATCCATTAGTGATCATCCCAAATCAAATGATGCCTTTTACAACTATAGACAATGATTAATTTATCTCAACCCATCTTATTAAAAGAAAAGACAATAAAAAGACGATCGTGGTTTTTTTTTATGAACACTAGGTTTCCAGGTAGAGAATTTCATTTCAAACTAAAAACATTACTATTAATTTAATTTTTGTGTGAACATGTAGATGAAAAAATCCATGTGAAGGCTTAACTTGAAAGGAATAAGAATGAAGAATGGCATCATCTTTGAGAAGCTCTTACTCATTTGATTTTCTCCTTACTCTACTATGTATATTACTAATTACACACACACACACACACACACATATATATATATATATATATATATATATATATATAAATAAATAAAATAAAAAGTTCCTCTCTTTGGTACATAAGCCTCTGCCTCCAAGCTTAGCCTGGGTCTACAGATGAAGGAGGGTCCAACTTTGAATTGAAGTACTCAAGTAGTATTTAAATAGTTCTACACTTACTCATTCATTTAAAAAAATTGTTTTCTTTTAACTTCTTAAGTGTAGCATACATATTTAGAAACTTACCATCAATGAGTTCTTCTTTCAGTTTTGTTAATTCTTTTCTCATTTCATCTAAAATATCCTAAGCAGAGAAAAAAGAAGAAAAGGAAAATAAATCACCACCAAAGGTACTTTAATAAATAAATAAACAGAATCTTTGCTATTAGAATGTAGCATGAAGTGGAAGACGTGATATTTTAAACTAAAACAATTACTTTCTTGCCCCAAGGAAGGTATGAATCAACAGATTTCTGGAAAGAGTCTAACTCTTCTGCTAGTTCACTGAATTAATTAAAAAAGCAATGGGAAGGAGGAAATGCCCAAGTAAAGAAGCAAGGTAGGACAGCTAAACAGTTGGATCTTAAGAATATTTAGCTGGAAATATTCACAGCATTAAATCTCCAAGGTTCTTCAAGGTCAAGTAGAAATGTCTGAATAACTGACTCCACTCCATCATTACCATTAATTAAGAGATTACTATATCAGGTGTCCCAAAAGTCTTAGTACAGTTTTAAGACTTTGGGGAAACTCTGTATTTTGAAATGAAGAGGATCCAAGGTATGAGACTTGGAAACTTAGGGAGTGATTATTATCATCACAAAATAATCCTCTTTACAAAATGATTCACTACCAGGTTGTCTCAAATAATAACTTCCCTAAGACATTTGAATAACTAAATTTATTACAGGATATAGAAATGGGGAAGTGAAGAAGTGCATAGCTAAATTTTCTTTGAAATTCTAGTCTCAAAATAAGTGAGCAAATGATAAAAATCATCTCAGAAATAAAGTAAATCAGGTTAAGTGGGAAAATGGAATTCAATTAGAAAAAATCCACAATTTACAAAACTTTCAGCATCAAATGTACTGTGAAAAATTGAATAACCTCATTCTCAATATTATCTATACTTTCAACCCTTTAAAAAAACTACATTATGGCTGCATTTTTAGAAACCTGGTTTCTCTGTTTAACTTAATATAGATGTTGATTTTTTTTCCCTGAACATACGTTAAATGAATGAATGAATGAAACTTTACTGTAGGCTTCATATAAATATAAAACTTTTTGATAATCAAAAAAGAAAAAACACTTCACTTGCTCAAAATGGGTAATTCATTTATTTTAACATCTATGCTGTACCATTAAACAACAGTAAAAGAGAAATGGCAAAAACCTCTTTTTTGTTCATCATATGAAAATGAATTTGCAAAGACTTATTTCATTGTTTAGTCAAACACAACTTTTAACTTTGCTTATTTTCACATACACATTTACCCCAGAAGCTATTCTAGTATAAAGTACAATTGATATCAGAAGTAGAAACAGATGCAAATTATGAATAACTGCCAGTAAATACATTATACCTGCTTCAACCTGTCATAGTCTAGCCCTTCTGACTGCACTCCATTGGCACTGGGTTGCACAGATGGCGTAGATTTTGGTCTACAGAAAGGAAATTTTGGGAAAAAAATGAAGGTGAATTTTGATTAGACTTTAAATGTTCAACAACAACTGAATTATTTAAAACCAAACACTGAATTTAAATTACAGTTTTAAAAAAAGAAAATAGATCTGGTTAAAAAAATAGCCACCAAAAATAAGAAAACTGATTTTTTTAAAAAAAGTTCTTCCCTTTTTTCTGCCTCAGGATTACCTGTTATTTGCTAACGGACTAGAAAATAACAACAAATGGGGAGGAAAAAGAAGAGTAGAAAGTAGTTCTTCCAGAATACAACAAGGAAAAGAAAGTACAGCATGCCAACAAGACAAACATCCCTAATAGGGCCATTTAAATCAATAGAGCGGCCCATATGGCAGCTTCATTACAACAGGTTCTTGTTTTCATCTCTAACAGGTGTGTGGAAAAGTAACAGAACATACAGCATGACTTTGAGTGAGAACCTAACATTTTTCTTCCAACATGAGTAATTCACAAAATCCATGTCCCACAAAAATGGAACATAAAAAGATAGCTTTCAAAATAAATGCTTACTGATTGATTCAAAAAGTACTGACAATACTAGACGCTGAATTCTGAGAAGCAAAGACAGGCACTTAGGTTCAGGTATATTTGTGGGTAATTATCAAACTTCTTCCACACAAAATTTTTTCAGAAAACTCACCTGATAAAAGAGTTTAATACTTCACAAAATCTATGATTTCAATGATGTGGGTGTTTACATTTGTGGACAGGATCCAATGTGACCCAACGCTCACCACCTGGTGGGGGCTGTTTCAAGTGACAAGGTTTTTTGTACTTAATTAGTCTCATCTCTGGATAACGGCCTGTCACCTGACAATGGCACATACCTGAAGCCTCTCCAGTTTGGCAGACTCTACAGAGCTTGTGATTCACTAGCATAACCTGAAAACCTAGGTTCAGTGCCATGCCACAGTGAAACACCAGATTAGAATTCCAGTGGAGAACTGACAAAATAAGCTTATGAAACTGCATTTCTCTTATAATAAACCACGCTTGTAAATTAAAATATCATTTCTTAACAAAGAATATTGGTAAATTAATAACCTTTGTGCATGGTGCAGATATTACTTGAATTGCACTTTAACTCTGGGACATAGAAACAAGCTTAGAAAACATGTCCTCTAGCTTTGTTTAGGCTAACTTTTGTTAGGCTAGCCACTCTACAAGTATTCACTTTTTTAAAAAAATTCACTTTAAAATATTTTGGTTTAAAAAAAAAAAGATATGGCACGCATTTCTTACTGTTAACACCTTACTTTGTTTAAAATACAGAATCTATTGATAAATATATGGACATATCCTCTGGCGATTAGGTACATCTTAAGCCAATCTACTCTAAAACAAATTACTTTGCCTCTTTCCAAATCTGGCAAGAAGATAAAATCCTCACTACAAAATTCAATTGTATTAGGTAACATCTATTTTAAAAGTTAAATAGTAATTAACTTAGGAGTTCCACATATAAAAAACAAATGAAATAAAAAGATAAGTCATACACTTTTAATTTAACAAGGCATTAAAATGATGTTAGAAACTCTGTCAACCATAAGGTCTATTCAGTAAAAATAACTTTTCATAGAGTTTTATTAAGCTTTGAATCTTTTGGTATAATTAGATGATACTTATTTCAGTTTAAAGTTTTATGACATCAAATCAGCCAAAGTTTGCTCCCTTACATACCTGCCAATGCAGGCTGGAATGAAATTCAAGAAAAGAAAGAAGTATGATTCTTTTGGATAAGAAAATACATTTTTGTTCTTTCTGATGAGAGGTTTTGTCCCTCTATTCCCAGTGTTTGTGCCATAGACAAACAGGCTCATAGCCTGAGATTTGGAAAGACATCTAATCCAAACCCCTCATTTCACAGCTGAAGAAATGGAGGAAGGCCCAGCATGGTTACATGACTTACCATGGTCAGAGAGGTAGGAAGTGGTAAAGCTGGGATTTGAACCCAGGTGCACCAACTCCAAATTCAACCCTCTGTTTACTATACCATTATATATTTACTGGGCTGCCTTTGGTATGCAGAACACTGTAATGTGCATATATGGGAATTCATTCACCTCTGCTATTTCTGGTGTCTACAATTAATACAAAATAATTAGCAACGACTGTATTTTTAAAAGTTATCTTATTTGTGTTTGTAGCATGTCTCCATCTACCAGGGTTAGGTCATCATTTTTTCTCACCTAACTTCCAAAATTAATACCTGAATTAATTTTACCAAACAGACAACATCCTGGTGTAATAAGGAGTATAAAACAGACCACAGATTTATCTATTGAACAACAGATCAATTTTATTGTTATACAGTAAACTATGGTTGAAACATGCAGTTTTAAAAGACTTAACTCATGCTAACATGCAATCCACCACCAGCACCACCAGGATAATTAGCTAAAGGGGGGAACTTTTCATACTGAAGGAAAGAAGTAATCACCACTTTTTGGAAAAAAAGTTTCAACCAAAGCATCAAACAATTTTTTCAGGGAAATGAGCTAGTGAAGAATGTAGTGAATGTTTATTTACCTAACAATGACTAAATGCCACATGTCACTTTACTATGCATATTTAAAATTCCATTTGAAGCTAGCAAATTAGACTTAATCAGGACTAAGTTCAGAAATTACAAATTAAAGCATATTGCTCAACAAGAAAAAACTACCACTGGTCTTTGTTATCAAAAATTATTAGAAAATCATTTTAACAGCATCACAAAATGTGTGAATTTGATTACAGAACACCTTAAACGCCACCTAATGCCTAAAGGTTTAAAATATCTGTTCTCAATAGCTTTGGTAAATATTTTAAACAAAAAAAAATATGTCTAATGACGTGCCTAGATTAGCAGTTCTCAGCTGCTGGATTCTTACCTTCACTTGCATAAGGGCAAAGGAAAAATAATTGTTAGGTTTCGGGGATTACTCCCATCTCATGGGAAGGGAAGAGGTGTGCCAGGGTAGTTTCCCATAAGCTACTTACACTATTACTCCTAGGAGAAGTGCAGTCTATTATTAGAATCGGTTAAAAGAGATAAAGTTATCTTTCAAAGCTCAATGATCTCTGTGAGCCATTATAAGCAATATAATTCATCATCAAAAGGCAACACTTGAGATAAATCAATTCAGAATTCAGTGTGTAATGCTAGCTGCTAAATTAAGACATGGTATTTACCACTGAGCAACTCAGAAACTGAGATTCTCATCAAAAAGTAAATGTATCCAATATTGGTCTGCATTCAACTTCTGAAGTTATTTTTTAAATGTAGTAATCCATTTCGATTAATACAACAAAGTAAATAAACTTGATAGCCCTCCTTTTAAGATTTCTGGCTTTACTTCTCATGTAAATGATGTCCATTATAAAAAGAACAGCTTCAGATAAGTATTGCTTGGGACAAAACTTTATGGAAGGCTGTCGTAAGAAACGCCTCATTGCTTGAAAGAAGGGCTAGGAGCACTGAGTTATCTGATTCATAAGGCTTTGGTTCTACTGACTGAGTTCCTATGGAGCTACTCTCAAACTAGGGTATTGGCTACTAGAAAGATAGTGGGCCAAAATATACATTTCTAAATAATTCTTCCAGAATTATAAGCAGTATGAGGTATGAATACAGATGACCATTGAAATCACAACACAATGGACATCAGCTTATTCACCAGCTAGGTAACTACAGGGGAAGAAATACAATTAAAAGTTTTTAATGAAGCTTCTGAGCTCTACCACTCTTAAAAATGAATTTTTTAAAAAGTTATGAAGTCAAACTTTATAAAATTTTTTTTGTGGTGATTACCAATCCACGTAAAAAAAGCTCAGCCCTATCCTGAATACATGTTATTAATGGATCTCAAATCACAAAGTCACAGCAGGATGATACCTGTGTAATGAATCATAGGACCTGTTGTCAAAAACAATCTGATTTTTCCTTGGAGAATCCCGTCTATGAAGGGGGAAAAACCATTTAAAAGGGTGTACAAGAGTATGTTCTGAAAGCTTTTGTTACGGTACTGTTTTACAGGCCTTACTCTTTGCAAGTTATACCAAATAAGGTTAAGGAGTAACAGAAGGCAATAATTTTAATACTGCCTTTCAACAAAAAATGAGAACTTAAAAATTTTTTATAAACATTGAAGAAACTCTACTTACTTTTCAATTTTAGTAGTAATTTCAATTTAGTAAGGCAAAAAACCCTGATGTAGAGATTATCTTTTTGGCAAATTGCCTTAAGAAAGCAACCTAACACCACCATAGATTAACCAAAATAAAAGCTTTTATGGATAGACTTTTCCAAATAATTAAGTATAAAGCTCTACACTTTAAAATACCAGTCAAGAATCTTTTAAACATGCATTCGATCAGGCAAAATTAGCTTTAACAAAAAGTACAGGTCCCATTTTCATCACATTTTGAACATACCACTCAGCAAAACACTTGATAAAAATCAAGTGAATGACTATGCATCAAAGAACCTTAAAGTTGTTTTAGGGACCTTAAACTCAAGTCAACAAAGTAAAAGTTGTTTTATCCTAAAGCATTTTTTTTCCCCTTCAATTTTTACTGTTGTTGGTTGACATTAAGTAGGGACTTGGGTAACATGTTAAATCACCACACACACACACACAAAAGGTCACTATATCCCTGTACTTCAAAAAGATGAGATACAATTTTACGTGTGTGTGTGTGTGTGTGTGTGTGTGTGTGTGTGTAATATCTGACATTCACACAGTTCTTTCAGGTTTACACAGCACTTTACCTACATTTTTTTATTTGATCCTCAGATATTAAGTATAATGAAACAGCATCATGAGTGCATGAACTCCTTTGTGAAGGGGTGGGAAGGGAAGGGGGAATGGAGTGGGGGAAGAGAGGGAAAGAAAGGAAGGTGGGAGAGAGAGAAGGTAGGGAGAGTCATGGGTGGGAGAGAGAATAGCAACAATAGACCAGGGAATCAGTCTATTCAATAAGCGTGTGCTCCAAAGTGAATGTGAAATGAATGTTTGCTTAACCCTCAGTCAGTGTCAGTTGTCCTGTTTCGCTCCTACTGTTCTTTGCTGTATGGGGTACAACTCTAGACCCCTCTCTTCATCACTGCCATGAAAAGTCTTTTCAGACTAGTTGTGCTAATGAGAGGAGAAACCAAAGCTGGCCTTCCTAATGACTCTGGCCAGCTAAAAAGCCCTTGCTATGTTCCTGAAGAAGAATTATGAGGCAGTTAACATCCTTGGCTAGAATCAAATTTATGCATAAATCCATTCCTCAAGTCTTTTAACTACTTTTGGTTTTGTTTATAAGTAGAAGTCCTGGTTCTAGATTGTTGCCAGATGGACTTTATGGGTAAGTCAAAGTCATTTCAAAGGTAACTCTGACTAGCCTTATATGCTTACTTTTTAGAACTTGATTCCCCTCCCCCCCTTTACACTACTGTGTTATAGGGGTGTGTGTGTGTGTGTGTGTGTGTGTGTGTGTGTGTGTGTGTGTGTAGCTATATATATATATGATTAGGAGGAAATATAGGTTAGCAGACTGGTCTGAAAGTGATGGGCCTATAGCCAGAGACAGAACCTGAACTTGGTCTTCTCCTGACTCCCAGATGTAGCACATTTTTCTACTATGGCAGGTAAAAAAAATCCTGATTTTCCAAAGGAAAATTTAAGAAAAATATGTAGGTCCCAAATCTATTAACAGTCTAAAACATTCTTTTAATTAAATCTTTTACCTATCAGGACACCTCTTAGGTCAGTAGTACAATTTTAAAACAACAAACCAAACAAAACAAAATATAACCCTAGTTCTATGATTCTGGTGGCAGGGGACTTTTCTCAGCCTCAGTTTCCTAGTCCATAAAATGAGGCATATATGTACTACCCACCTCACGGGGGTTCTGCGAAAAAACATAAGCTGTCATTGTATTAGTGGACAGGAAGGATTTTTTACTACTACATACATGTAAATGTACACACAACTGCATATGTGTGTGTATATACACACACACATACATTAAACGAAAAGGAAAAAGGAAAAATCTAATTCAATACAAAACATATTTGCAAAGTGCCTACTTTTTGCATGGTACACAGCTAAAATTCACTTCTGGATCATGTCTCACATGTTAACACATCTAATGAAAAAACTATAATAACACTTCTCTAAATGGTGAATTTTTAAAGCCCCTATCAAGAAACAGTCTAAATACTCTTAGAAATGCATGAAAATACATTTTTCTTTCGCTTAATGAAGCTAGTTACGCCACTCAATGAAACCAGAGGGGCATCTTTCAATGCCCCTCCTAAATTCCACAAGACTCAAATGATGCTCAATTTCAAGCAAAATAGCTATCCTAATAATGTCCTTCAACCATATTTGTCAATCCTAGCACTTTACAGAGAAGAATTATGTAAAAATAACTAGGCTTCCTGGGGGGAAAGACTCAGCTATGCACACAAGGCCCTGCGCTACCTATGAAAATCAGGAAGACAGGCTGCCTGGAAACCTTCAGTCCCACACATGGGGAGAGAGGACCTCACCCACATGAGATGAATCCTCAGAAGGTAATCCTCTACTGACTAAGGGCAGCCCATTCTCTAGCATGCAATCTAGCAACACGGATCTCATACTTTCAGACCAACAATCGACACTGTGTGACTAGTGATAGCCTTTCGGCATTATCTTTTAAAAGACCACTTCATTTTCTTGAAATCAAGAAAATCTCATTGGCCTCATACATTGTTACAAAAAGCATATAAACCATCTAGAAGGCACTTTAATAAGACACCTGGAAAACAGGTAGAACAGTCTTTAGCACTGGGTAGGAATATTGTAACACCTGATCTTTTAGTTACTATACTTAAATATACTTAAATGCAGGCACCTTATAATATCTCAGAAAATACAAATGTACTAAAAGATTGTGTAACAGATTTGCTACATGATACAGAACCAGATCTTGATATTCTTGATAAAATAAGGATACCATCTGACGGTCATACAAATACAATAAATATGCTGATTAATTACATTTTGGAGACTTAAAACAGAAAAAAAAAATTTGGTCAAAAGCATTTTACTCACAATTGAAAGGGTTCTGGGAACTTCAACAATTGTGTCAGACAATAGTATCAACCTGCCTCTTGCAAAAGAAACCACTCACAAAGAAAAGCCTAAAAAATCTGGGTCCAGGCTTAACATGTACCTGATTCATGAAGATTTCAAGATATATGTCTTATGCTTTCCTCTAGCCTAGATTTCTAAAATCAGAAGTTGTGTGTCTCACCTGGAGTAAAATTAGGCAAAAAGCTCAAGAGTTTCCCTTCAGAAAGGCCACAACAAAGTATTTTGTGAAAGAATAATATCTTTCAAGGAATTCTGTTTTCTGACAGAGGTAAAAGAACGAGAATTCTATCACAGCCAAGGGAATTTCATTCTTTCAGGATGAAAGCTACAATATGCTACTAAATAGAATTCCACAGAAAAAGAATGCTATTTTTTAGGAGGGGGGGAAGGAGGAGGAAATGATGAAAACAAACACTTGTGTGGTATACATGAAGTAGCACACCAACTTCTGCTAATAAGTATCAATTGATTGCTTTCTCTCCCTCATTATCCACATCACTAAATCTATTTAATCTAAAAGACTTTCCTATTTTAAACAGAAGTTTTTTACAAAACTACTTTTAAAGTTTCTCAGGCAGTATGACACACCATTTTAAAACTGTTACTTATACAAACAATAGTACCTGGAGATAACAGGTGACTTGCTGCCGTTCATTGTATTAGTTCTTTCCCAAGGTTTTCTTGTTGGTTCTTTAAAAAGGAGACACACACACAACCAAAACATAAAACACAAGTTTTCAGAAACATTTTAAAATTTAAAATACAAATTACTTACCATATTTATACAAAAATGAAAACAACCATGTTTTAATTTGACATAAGTCAAAGGCAAGATTTCCATTCTGATTAAGACTTATAATAAAATTTTCATATCTGTAAAATCAAGAGCTGGAGATCCTTTCATAAAGTTCCTCTAGCTCTAAATCCTATGATCCTATTGATTACTTTGCTGTTCCCACTTAAGACTAGAACTTGGAATAAACTAAGTATAACAATGGATACAGGATAAACTAGATATAAAATACATGTTAAAATTTTAAAAGTTATTTTTACTGGTTTTACCATAGGCAGCTAGAATTCTCTTTAATCTTTTCCATTATGCAGATGGTCCTAATTATTTTTTATCAGAACAGTATTTAAACAAAATACAATAAGAGGGGCTGTCATCCCACTAAAGGAGAATATTGATGCCTGCTATAATGTTGTGCTCCTGCTGATGCAGACATCAAATTAATTAAGCTCTAATTAAGTTACTCAATTCAAAAACTGATACTTATCTCAATTTTAAAATATTTTATGCCATCAATGACTTAGGCTAACTGACCCAAAATGTACATTGCCAAAGAGTAACACTAAAAAAATTAATCCAAGTTAAAATTAATGATGTAGAACAAAAATCAGATTTAGAGTAGGAGTTCTTAATTTTGGGGTCATAGATCCCCTCTCAGAATAAAATGTTTTAAAATTATGTGTGTGCGTGCGTGTGTGCGTGTGTGTGTGTGTGTGTGTGTACACATAATTACAAAGGAAACCAATTATACTGAAATACAGTTATTAAAATGTATTGTCCTATCGGTATAGCAGTTTGATGTCATTCCTGAAGATGAACAAAAAAGGTTTCCTCAAGACTAAGAATTACAAATATCCTGTGAAAATACCCTGCTTCTGACTCTTAAACATGCAATTAAGAAACTATTAGCAGGACAATGTCTATCTTAAATTGATTCTAAGCTCTTCACTAGAAAAATGCAGTTTCTGAGAAGGATAAGGATATATCATTTCCATTATTGTACAAGGAAGAAACTTCTAAAATAAGGAAAAGGGCAAGAGAAAATGACTTGTGTATGGAAACCAGGTACCGTAGAGAGCATCAAGTACAACAAAGAAATTGGAAGAGAAAAGAGGACTGACAACATAAGGACAGTAACGACCCAATAATGAAATCTATAGCATCATCTAGCAATACACAAATACACAAAGTATGGGCAAAAAATAAAGTGAATTAGAAAACCTATTACAAGAAGGCAAGGGTGATCTGACAGCTATCACTGAGACTTGTTAGCCTGAGACACGACTGGAATATAGCTCTGGAAGAATACGTGGATGGCAGCTGGGTGTCCTTAAAAGATATAGGCAAAGGAGGGAACCTTGACATCCAAGCAGAGCTTGGAGTAAGGAGGAACAGCAACAATACTATTATAGCGTTATATACTACAGACTATCTAGACAAAAAGAGGAATTCGGGGAGGTGTTTGGGAAACCCATCACAAACCATATGTTGGGGAGGACTTCCATTATCTGAAAATCTTATTAGAGACCTTCCTCTGCCAAAGGCAGAGCAGCTAACAATTTTTTAAATTCGCTTTACCAATAATTTCAACCTTCAAAAGGCGGAGGAAGTGACTAAGGACACTATGGTATGCTGAGCTGGACCTGACTCTGGACAATACAGATCGATCACTCACATTCATTAAATGCTTGGTCGGTTAGTTCCGAGTACTGTGTTAGAAGCTGAAGAAACAAAGAAAGGCAAAAACAGTCACCGGCCCCTAGAAGCTCATGTACTGATGGGAAAGACAACATGCAAATAAATAAATAGGTGCATTCAAGACAACGTAGATGAAAGATAAGGCTCAAGGGGATGGAGGCATAGGGAAAAATCTGCAGCTTTGTGGTATCTGAACTGAGTCTTGAAAGAGAACAATCTAGGCCTGAGAGTATGGTCAAGGGAAACGTGCAAAGACAGGGAAAAACGTTTGAGGAAGAGCAAGTAGGACAGTGTCATTATTCAAGAGTGGAGGGAAGTAAAGTGTGAGAACACCAGAAAAGAAGGAAAAGCCAGGTTGTGAAGATCCTTAAATGTCAACAGAGAACTTTCTAATGGTCCCAGAGGTAGTAGGGAGTCATTAGAATTTACTGAGCTGAGGTGGGGTGGGGGTAGAGGGAACACGGTCAGACCAACACTTTGGCAGCCCTGTGGAGGATAGATAAAATGATGAGGCAAGGAGATCAATCTATTGGAGTAGTCCAGGCCACAGGTTATGAGGACAGAAATTGGAGTAATGGGAATGTAAATGGAGAGAAGGAGGTGTGAGCAACGCTGTAGAGAAAGAGAACCAGGACCAAACAGACTTAGGCATCATATGAATAGAGATTAGAAGTGAATCCACGGGAGTTAGATTCACCAAGAGAGATAATATGAAGAGGAAAAAACAAAACAAAACAAAACAAGGAGCTAGAACCAAGCCTTGGGAGATATCCTCATGTGGGAATTATGACAAGGATGAAGATCCAGAAAAGGAGACTAAGAAGGTGCAAGGAGATGATCCAGAAGGTGAAGGTAATCAACAGTATCAACTGCTATAAAGAACTGGTAAAGGGTGAAGATTAAGAAAAGTCTCAGACTGAGCAATTCAGATCATTAGTTATGTTGGAGAGAGCAATTCAAGTTGAAAGTTAAATTTGAAAGCTATATTGCAAAAGGTTTAGAAGAAAGTGGAGAACAAGTAAAGATGAGTTTTTCAAATAAGTTAGCAGAAAAGTCAAGGAGAGGCAGAATAGGGGGAGAAAACAAATAAGCCACATGCAAGATTAATAGAAAATAGTCAAAAGAGGAAGGACAGAAGTGGAAAAGGATGGCCTCAAATTTCCACACCCTCTCACCCCACCAACCTTGGTGAAGTATGAAGTAAGGTCCTAAGTGAGAGGGTAGGAGTAAGGAGTATCATGGGAGGCCCAAGAGATGAGAATGTGTGGAACAGCCACTGTGGAAGGTGAGATGAATCAATTAGGGGGAAGTGAAGGATTGTCTTGCTGTAATGAGGGTCCAGCTAAGATTAAAGAACAAAATTTATAGTGGACCTAATTAGCACAATTTTATGACTTCCTCATCTCCATTTAGTAGCATGTATATTGAAGTAAAGGAAGTAGATGCTGAAAGTAATTCAGAGTTGACGTTTAAGAAATTATGATTGGTGACTAGATATGGGGGGGGGGAGGTGATTTAAGAGCAGGGAATGGTACAGAGTTGAACAGATTCACCATTGGGTTAAAATTGGGACCAGAGAAGAGAACAGCCCATTATAATGAGGGGTTTGCCAGGTATAGGGAAAGACAGAATGATAAAAGATTATGATGAGAACAGAATTTCAGAATTCATGAACATAGAAGTGGAAGGAGATGACAAAATCAAGGTTATGATCATTTCTTTGTGCAGCTGAGGTGGAAAAGAACAACTAATGGAAATTCAGTAGATTAGGAACTAGGAAATAAGATAATTTGAGGGAAAATATATATATATGTAAGTTGAAGAACCCTAATATGAAAGCAGGAGTCAGAGTAGAGAGAAAGGCAGGTAGCTAGCAACTGAATTCAGTGAGAAAGAAGTGAGAATGACTTGGGACATGATAGATAATGGGTAGCACGGTCTAGACATTTAGACATTCTTAGAAGAGGAGAAGCTGCTAAAAGTTATTAGGAGACTCTGAAAGTATCAATTGTGAGCAAGGAATACTGCAACTCCCCCAATATGGCCAGTGAAGTTGGGGGTGGAAAGGTGAGGATGAGAGAAAATGAAGCTTGTGCTGGAAAGGTAAACAACGTTGCCAGGTGGAGGGCAGATCTCAGTGAGTCCCAGAAGTTGGGAGAAATGTGAAAAGTAAGTGTTTAAGATGAAAGAAAGGAAAGTTTTTGTTAACTATGGAACAGGCATTCCACAGGGCACAGTGGAAGGAATGGACAGATGTGGAGGATACTGGAAAAGTAGGGTTGAGGGGCTTAGAAATTAGGGAACTGAACTCAAGTAATATGTTTAGAAAAGTCAGGAACGCTAGGGTAAGTAATCATTGTATTGAAGAATGTGATAGAAGAAAGGAGAACCAGATATAATCTTATATGTCTTAGATTTCTAAGAGAAGATTTCATGGAGGAGTCTGTTAAAAAGGAAGCAAAAAAGCTATGTGGCACAGTGAGTAGAGCATCAGCCCTGGAGTCAGGAGGACCTGAGTTCAAATCTGGTCTCAGACACTTGACACACTTACTAGCTGTGTGACCCTGAGCGAGTCACTTAACCCCAATTGCCCTCCCTTGCTCCCTCCAAAAAAAAAAAAAAGAATAAAATTCTGAACAAACAAGGAGAAATTATTTTAATGAAAAAGGTGTCACTGCTAATATGGATATACAGAAAATTCATCAGGCATTCAGATTTTTTTTTAAATGGTATTAGATGGAAGGACATTTAATGAGGATGAAGACAAAAAGATAAGAGATTGTGGGAAGAAGTATGCCAGAAGTACTAAGAGCTAGAATGAAGTGAGACTGGCAATAAATGCCAGAAAAAAAACCACCAAAAATAATTTTAAAAATTGCTTTTATACGTATATGGGAGTTGGCAAGAGAAGAATCAAAGAAAGGACAGAAATAATGCTGAATAGGGGGGCACAGTAACGAACAAGAATGGTGGCATTGCTCAACAATTACTCTGTTTCTGTTTTCTAAGGAAAATGATCCATGGACTAGGAAGGACAGATCACAAAATGGGTTAGCAGGGAATGGAAACTCAAGATGAGTGAAGAGACAGTATCTCATTGCCCTCAATAAGCTCAACTCATTAGACCCAGAAAAACTACATTTAAGATACTGAAAGAACTGGTAGATGTGATTAGAGTCACTGTTGACAATCTTCAAATGACCTTGGAGAATGAGACAGGTGATGACACAGAGCTAGAGAAGAGGAAATGTCCCAATTTTCAAAAGGGAAAAAGGTGGAGTTTGAAAAGTATAAGCCAGTTTACTTGATTTGTATTCCTGGCAAAATTTTACGACACAGTATTAAAGGGATGCTTTGTGAGCAATTAGAAAGGGAGGTAATGATCACTAAAAGCCAGCATGACTTCATTACATACAAGTAATACCAGACTTCATTTCACAGCATCATATATTTAGAGAGAAAAAGAAAATAAGATTATTTTAACATAAACTCTCAAGCATAATTCTCAGCTTTCTTCATTTTATGGGGGTGGGAGACAGAAGTCATTTGACCATACTCACAAAGGTAGCAAGTAGCAGAGGAAGAATTTGAATCCAGGTTCTCTGACTCTAAACTCAATGTTCTCATCATCACAAAAAAATTTCCTTTTTTTGGTAGGGTGAGATGAGTGGGATATTAGAGACATATTATACTATGGCCAAGCGTAAAGAAAATTGGAAAAACGGGGCAGGGGTGGGGGGAAGATGGAGAATGCTTCAAAGGAGGTAAAACTTCAATGGGGTCTTGAAGTATAGGTAGAATCTGAATAAGTGGTAAAGACAGAGTGCTGGATTGGAAGGGAGAAATGATAAAGGCCAATCTTCAATCCAAACCTAAATATTCAGACTAATGTTTACCTGCATAGTCAATTCTTTATTAACCACTTTACTGATAACTAGATAGATGAAAAGGAATTGAAAACCCCTGTTAAGGTAAATTTTTAGTCTCAAGTTCAAAAGATTATTTCTATAGTTTCTATTTGTAGTGAAGTGAACAGATATAAATCACAACTGTCTTTTTCTTTTGAGGAGGTTTTAATTTGGAAATCTTTGTCACCTTGTCCCATCCCCAACCAGTCAACATGTCAGCTGCATATGGCTTCGAAGATTTAAAAGAAGATATAGTGATATCAGTTTGACTGGCACTTACCAGGTGTGCTTGTTGAAGAGGTCTTAGAACCTGAAGGTTCTGTATCTTCCTGAATAAAATGGAAAGCGTGTATCACTCATCAAATCTACTGAAAACGTAGCCTTTAAAAGTCCTCTGATTACACTTAACTCTCTTCTCACTTGTCTCTTTTCATCTCATCTTTCCTGTCTTATTTTTGTTGAGCCTTACTATCTCTTAGTCCCATTTCTACATTCTTTCTCTTCTCTTCCCATGTGTTCTCATGGCTTTGATTTGGATCTAATTTCTGAGTTCAATGGTGGCAAAGTCAAATACAACAGGCAAGGCTAAGGTAGTTTTAGCATTAATGCCCCCAGTCACAAAATGCTAGCATAGTCACAAAATATTAGGGCTGAAAGTAATCTTCAATGTCATCTAAGTTCATCTCATCTCATTTTATAGATAAAGAGACTGAAACAGAGGAAGGTTAAATTACTTGCCCACCATTGCTAAACAATAGCAGAACTCAAGTTTTGAGGCTCAATCTTCTGTTTTTATATCATACTGACAATTAACAGCAGACAGCCGACAATTCACTTCATAACAAATTTAACAAGAACTGAGAAATAATATCCAACATTTTAAACAATATTGACATACTGCACGGACAAATAGAATCTGATAAAATCCATTCCTAACTGACTCACATTTAAATGATCTTTATATGACTCCTTTAATAACCATATTTTCTGACTTCAGGTATTAAAACAAAGTGTATCATGTTGACCAACTTACAGTTTTATCCTCCTTCGGTTCTGTTTCTATTGTTGATCCCTTTTCAGCAATTCTTCTTCTAGAATGAACCAAAACCAAACAAAATCATCTATCTCTTAATATAAAGAACATTCTCAAATAAAGGAGGTTCTAGCTAGTAAAAAAAAATAGTAATTGTAACAAATCTCATTTTCAAATGGTCTCTTCTAGACACTGGTATTAAATAATCAAGTTCTCAACTTACCTCCTGGCCAGCAGGGCACTCATTTCTTCCATTAAGCCACTACCACCTAAAGGAAGTGGTCCATTTCCACGACTTGTGTCTGTTTTAGCTGAAGTCGAGTTCGCTCCTATAGCACTTCCTCCACTTGGACTAGAGGAGTCCTCAACCTTAATGAAGATATATACATATAGGTATATAACAAATTTCTAAGTGCTACATTTGTTCATAATCTAGTTCCAAAACAGAACAACTGACATTTCACAACAGCACATGAGAATCAAGTGTATTCTGGACACTGTTTAACAAGCAGAGCGAGGCATCAGTGACTCTTATTGACTACTGGAATCATTCTTTATACAACAAATTCACTGAATAACAGTATTTGATAATAAAGAAGAAAAAAATGGAGATGTATTTACCCGTGAAACTTTCCTAAGTTTGGCTCCAGCAATTGCAGCTGCAAGTCCAGTTAAAGGGCGATTGTCTTCTGATATGTATGCCACAGAAAATCCTGAGGCAGGAAGTGGAGGAGCAGGGGGTGGTAGAGGAACAGGAAGGGGCACTTGATTAGGAAGGGGTGGTGGAGGTGGTGGAGGAGGTGGCCCAGAAGATGGAAGTGGGGGTGGGGGAGGTGGACCAGGGGGAGGTGGGAGTGCCCCTGAAGTCTGGGCTGGACCAGGAGGAAGTGGTGGAGGGGGAGGTGGTGCAGGTGGTCCCAGGACAACACCTAATAAAAAGAAGTATTACAAAGCATATAAGCAAGATGGCTAATAAGAAATGTTATTTGCAAGTGTCTGGAATGTAATAAAAACTGAAATAACACAAATTAAATTATCATACATATGTGTTCAATGTTATGATTAGGAAAGGCCTTTACAAGTGGTTGAAAATTTCTATTCCATAAAGCAGACTCCCAATAATACTAATACAACAGAAGAAGTTATCTAAATAAACATTTTGTGAATGGGAAAAAGACATGTCCACCTGATGTCAAAAAGAAAAACCACCAGTTACTTATAGGAAGTAGCGTCTAAACTCAAATGATCTATCGAAACGTCCAAAATGATTTTTTTTTTAGCCAGTCAGTTTTCATACTGAAGGGAAGAGTTTCATACAGATAGCCAAAATGACCTGATTGAAGTCACATGTAAGGCAAACAGGGGTTGTCATGTCATTGCTTTGGCAGTGTTCTTACAAAAATATGGTCAAGAGGACTTAGGTTCAAACCTCAGGAGTGAAGTCATGACCAAGACCAGTTGCAGCAGAGTATCCTTTACTTAATTCTGCACAAACTTGATACAGCTATTTATTTACTTAAATGTGGGTCAATGAGAATTTACTAGTGATATAATGGGATGAACAGTGCTTTAAAAGCCACTTGCTACAACCTTACTTACAAAAGACTGCTACTTGAAGTCTTGTTCTTAAGACATAAACTTCCCCATATCCCTTCCAGCCTAACTATATGCACATCTAGGGTGAAAACCATAGTGGACACCTAAAGCAGAATATAGAATGCCCTAGCAACTAATTTTTGACTACCCAAAGGGTTATCTGGCCTCAAATACTTCCTGCTTCTTTTCAATGCTCCATAAGAAAACTAAAAGCAGAACAAAGAAAAACAACATTTTGGAACCAAATGAAACATTATGGCTGTCTCATATAGCCATAATCTAAATGTCTGAAATGAGCAATAAGAATCATCTGAATCTGCAAAGAAATCTGCTAATGGTTATTTAACACCAATATAAAACAACAACAAAGAAATTAGCCAAAGGGATGAGTGTAAAAATTAATTTTTTAAAAAAAGACTTTTCTGTCTGAAAGAACAGGATGAAAATGACATTTTAAGTTTATAAAATCATGAAGCATATTGGCAGGGCACCCAGGCATATAATCCTAGAACACAAGATTATAATAATGCCCCTTCAGATCTAAAGAGGTGTATTTTAAGATAATTGACAAATTATATTTTATACAATGATAAATTTGTTGATATCATTGCTTCCAAGTTATATGTGATGAAAATAGCAATTGGTTTAATGAAATGTAAGATAAATTCATGGGTCAATACACAACATATTGTGGAAATTAGCTAAGTCTGGGGCAGATCCCTAACTTTCTGAGGCTGACCTGGAGAGCAAATGTACCATCATTCAAAGCACGCTTTTGGCGATGGGACAAATATTCCTGCCTGTGACGAGACAGAGGATTGATCAGGCTGACTGTATAGCACTGCCTATGTGTTTTAAAGACATTAATGAATAAACTAATCAAAATAAAAACATGCATGTCACAAAAGATATAGGAAGGTAGCCAAGTCGCTTGCTTTTCATACACATTTTTAAATTCATGCTATGAAGCTGAATTTACTGTAAGCACCTTCACTGCAAACCTACTAAACAGCTTAGGTCAACAAACACTTTGAATTTCCTTAATATACTTCACAGGGACAGAGACAGACATCCATAATGGATCTCTGCTTTCACTGGTAGAGGGAAGCTGCTGCTGAGGGAATTCCTGCTACCACTTCTATTTGAGCACTTTATGTACAGCCTGTAGTCAGAGTGGGGAGAGGCGGAGGAATTTGTCCAAGGTTAAACAGCCATGAGAAGTCAGAAGCAGAATGCGAATTCAGGTTGTTCTGGGTCTGAAGTCAGCTCTTGAACCACGATGTCATGCTGCCTTTTTGACATACTTCATAACTAAAAATATTCTAATCTATGAAAGCTTTATTTTTGTATCTGATGGACATATCCATAATTTTTCTCATAAAAACTATCAGGAGCAAGTTTTATAGTTTATAACTTTATATAGTACTTTAAAAATATAAGCAAATATATTAAAAATGAAAATGTAGAGGCAGGCAATGGCACTTCAGTGGTATAACTAAAGTCTGGATTTACTCAGTCATAGAAACCCATAAAAGCCTCCCTTCACATTACAGGTTATTTTTATAATATATAAGACCTCCAAAATGTATTTTAATATGCATAGACAACTTGGGAATTAAGTACTAAAAATTAACATGAAAATTAACAACGGCATTAAGAATAACCTGCTATTTCAACATTGAGGTATCAGTACTACATTCACAACATGCAAAAAAAATCTCCTAATTCACATTTACATCTTATATTTAAATGAAACATTATTATTACTGCTACCAGCTCATTGTAGTATATTTTTACAATGGAGCATAGTGGATACAACACTGGGATAGGAATCTCGATATCTGTGTACCAGGCCTGCCACTTATTTGCTTGTGTCTTAAGGCAAGCCAAGTTTGCTCATTTGTAAACCAGTGGGGTAACATGAAGTGGTAGTGATAGAGGTTGACTAGATAATCTCTTTAACATTCCATAAAGCTATAACATTTTAAGAAAGCATTTTCCTCATCCTTCAAGGCAATTATTAAACTTGTCGATATCCAGTGATTAGTTAATTAGCAGCAAAAAAAGAAAGCCTTACCCTGCTGGGTCGGAGTTTCGATCGGCTGAGAGGCTGCCTGCAAGGCTGGCTCAGAAGCAGAGGAGTCTCCCAGCACAGAGTTTAGAGAAGTCTCAACAGAGGCAGGGGCAGCTGCAGAGGGAGAAGGGAGAACACTAGGCTTGGATGAGGGAGTTGAGGCAATAGGGGTGCTTGGAGGAGGAGAAGCTTGAGGTCCAGAGTGGGACAGTGGCGGAAGGGAAGGCAGTGGAGGTGCTGGAGGTGGTGGTGGCGGAGGTGGAGCTGCTGGACCTGAGGTAGACGGTGAAGGTGCTGGATATATTACAGAATCAGGAAGCCCATCGGGTGCAGTAGGTGACGGAGGCATTTGGGGCAACGGATTAGAAACACAAACAGGGAGAACGGGCCTTGGACCAGTGGCTTTGCCTGGAGGGCTGCTAATCATAACTGGAGGCGATGGAGGGAGGGGTGCAAAGTTTGAAGCAGACCAGGCAAAAGGCTTCGTAGCTGGAGGCTGAGAAGGGGGTGCATTCACAGGAGAAGAAGGTCGAGAGTTTTTGTTCAGAGGACGAGGAACTGTAGCATAATGGGGCAGAACAGGGTGGAAGGCTGAACCTAAAGAGGTTGCAAAACGTGTCGCTGAGTGTCGTAGTGGTGGTGTAGGGGGTGTGGAAGTAGGTGGTATAGAGGTCACTACAGCATAATCAGGAGTGGCATCTGACACTGGAGCTGAGATGACTTTAGCATATGATGGAGGAGGTGCTGAAGGAGGCTGGCAACTGGAATATTCAGGAAGTGGAGCACTATACAGGGAGTTGTCGAAAGATGGAGCTGGACAGAAGATGGAAAGCAGCAGCAAAAGACAGGATAAAAAAGAGAAAGAGAGAAAAAGGGAGCTAATGAAGCAACAAAACCAGCATTCAAACAAAACGTATAAATGTAGACTACAGTTAGTACCAGAGGATTAGGCATATGTGAAAGTTATTATTAGAAAAGTTTGTCAATAGCTACTTTTACTTTTAGCCATTTTCAGTATTTTATTTTATAAATAAATCTTGAAATCTGGAGCAGAACAAACTTTTTGTTTTATGTTTCTCAACAATGAAGCTAAATGATTATATATATATATATATATATATATATATATATATATATATATATATATATATAATAAGACCTTTTTTTCTTTTTTAGTTAAAAATTCTGAACCTGCCATTATGAAGTCTACCAAAAGGATAGAAAAATTATATAAGTAAAAATAAGCTTTCTCAAACAAAAACAAAAAACCCCAGTAAATTGGCAGAAATTTGCACAAAGAGAAACTTTCTTCTCAATGTTTATGTATAACTCCTTAGCTGTCTAAGCTATTCATTGTTGATAGAGCAAAACTGACAGTATTAAGAAACAAAATATCTCTGAATACAATTTTTAAAATTAATTTTGTGAAACCTTGTTAAATCTATAATACGACTGTTTCAAAATGCCCTGCATTCTGAATTTTAAATGATTTCAACACATTACTATTTTTAATCAGGAAGTACTGAGAACTGTAATGAATTCGAAGAATTTTTACTAGATATGTATGGGGGGGCACACCCACAAAAGTCTTCGGTGGTTTAAAATTGTACTAAGACTTTTGGGAAACCTGGCATTTACCTATATCCATATGTTTTAAACTTGAGTTAGCTGCAACAACTTTGGATTTACAAGATGACAAGCTTATTTTTTACTAAAAACACAATCCTGGAAAATATTTAGGGAGCTATATCCATAATCATTAATGTAGTAAATATATTCTCACTCATAAGTTAAGGTAACCTTCATAGATACCAGGGTACAATCTAGCAAACTACATTCTCCGTCACACTTCACTCTGCTATCACAGTGTCCAAGAAGATCTAGTACAATTTCACAGACTGGGAATTCATGACCAGCTTAACCAATCCAAAACATTGTTCCGTAACACAATAACACCCTATATCCAAATCAGGAATCCAAATTAGGACAACACCAGACTAAAACTTTCTATATTGCTTATCCCAGTCTCCCAACAATATAAAAAGCATAGAAAAGAAAAAAATCTGATGCTTACACTTACAACTTACATTTCTAACAAACTCTCTGCTTCATGGTATTTATTCCCAAATTCATTTCAATGGCCAGAAGCCAAATACTCCAACCAAATCTCAGGTGCCAAAGAACAGACTCATGCATAGACTTCTTACCAGCGTTGGACACTCTTCTCTCTCTCTCCCACTCCAGCTGCTCCCTTTCTAACTGCTCTTGCCGCTCTCTGTCGTGTCTCTCCCGTTCAAGCCTTTCTCGTTCCAGGCGTTCTTGCCGCTCTCTTTCAAGCTGTTCTTGCTCCATCCTCTCCCTTTCGAGTCTCTCCCTCTCTAGCCTCTCTCTCTCCAACCTCTCTCGCTCGATTCTTTCGCGCTCCAGCCTCTCCCGCTCCATCTCCTTCTGACGCTGCTGTTCTTGTAGTTGCCTGGAAGAAAAAGAAAAACAGAAAAAACTGAAAACAGGGATCCACCAACTAAAGCTGATGATCAGTTACAAGGTGTTGAGGCTGAACTACCTGGTGACAGATTGGAGAGGGAGAAGATGAAAGAAAAGAAGAGAGGACAATAGTCGCACAGAGGTGCCCCATTAGAAACACACAATCTCCCACCATATGGGCTAGGAAATTGTTCTGTGAACTAGTTCCAGACAGAGGAGGTGAGTAAGGAGGGAAGGGAGGGAGAGAAGGAAGCGCCTCACAAATATGTCAACTAAGCCTTGCAACAATCCTTGGAGGCAAATGCTATTACAATCCACATTTTGAGGCAGATACAGGTAAAATGACCTGCCCAGAATCATACAGCTAGTAAGTGTCTGAAGCCACACTGGAATTCAGGTCTTTTAAGTCTCCGAAATTCAAAACTATAATAATCAGGGAAACAGATTACCGAACTCAAGACTTTGAAGATGTAGCACGCATATGATGTATTATTCACAAAAGTGTCCCCCCCCAAAACACTATACGAATTCTCCCCTCTTTCCCTGTTCCCCACCCCCACCCCAAGCAGCAAGAGAATCACTATGTAGTAGCATTTTCCATCATTATTCACTCAGATCAGTTTCAATCTATAGGCTAAGGGTCAGGGACTAGAACTGTGATCTTAAAAGTACCTCCTCTTCCAAATCTCCTTGGTGAAGAAGCACCTTCTAACAATGTAAGTCACTACCTTCTCTCAAACTTAAGAGTCTTACAGAGTTGCTTAGAACACTTAAGGACTAAGTTATCTGCCTGGTAATACACAGCCAGTATGTATGTATCATAAGTAGGCCTTTCAATTTATCAGAAAAGTAAACTGCTTTAAAATTCAACATAATTCACATTTTTCACTGGACCAATTTTTGAAAAATTTCCTTAAAGTTATATGACCTCAGGATGGAATTAAAATGGAGAATGAGATACATTTTTAAATATGGTCAATCTGGAAATTTGTTTGCTGTATTACACATATTGTGAGACCTTTTATAGTCTCTTATTGTTCAGTTGAAGATACGAGTGGGATAAAATAAATGTGTGAATGAATAAATAGATGATAAACATAGAGAAGGGTGATGGAGAGATCTTTGTTGGTAAGCTGTATTCATTTTTATCTTGTGAATAGGATTTCTGAAGACAATTTACTTAATACTGTGAGAGAATCTGGATAGTCTAACATGGAGTTTTCACAAATGGAAAAGTAAACCTACGACATAGTGAGGTTTTTAAGTGATTTTGGCTGTGACTGTTTGCAAAGTGAAAATATGGTAAGAAATTATGTCATGTTACCAATACATTTGTTAATTAATTTTACATATTTATTAAAATAAAACAAGTTATATTACTTCAGCAGAGTAGAGGGACACAAAGATAACTATTACTCATCATAATTTTAGACTCAAAAGTAGGCCTTTTAGATAGTTGATTTTGGCTGAGGACCTAGAGAGGCCTAAAATATATGCTTACTTGGGTGATTTATGCAACTAGTATAAGCCAGTATTTAAGATTTATCTATCATTTTTCTTCCTTGCCCAAGAAATAGCCTTTCTCTGAACTCAAACTGATCTATGACCCCAGGATTGTGGAAGTTCCCACCAATAATGCAGACCACAACTCAATATACACCAGAAATTCACCACGGGAGGTGTGGGGTATTTGGGGTATAGGTAGAATCAAATGTGCTAGAGGACTTCCTTACTTTCCCTTGATATGGCAAGGGTATTTGCATACCCAGTGAAGCACTCTGGCTGCCAATGATTATCCCTTGTCCCAATCACATGAACAATCCATCTTTCTTTAATGACTTTTTTCTATTTATACTCAGTAATTCACCTCATATTATTCACATCTGGAATGCATACCCTTCCTAGGTGGCACAAGCAATACAGTGCTGGACCTGGAATCAGGAAGACTGGAAGAGTTCAAATTCAACTTCAGACACACTTACTAGCTATGTGGAGCCTGAACAAGTTACTTAACCTTTCTTCGCCTCAGTTTCCTGATTTGTAAAATGGGTGTGATAATAATAGCACTTAACTCCCAGGGTTGTAGCAGATGAAATGAGGTATTTGTGAAACACTTTGCAAACCTTTTAAGTATTATATAAATGCTAATTATTATTTTTATCTCACAGAATGTCATACTTTTTTCAACAAAGAAGTGAAATCTTATTACCTTCTATATGAAGACTATTCTGATTCCCCCACTCTCTTGTGCTTTTCCACACTAAATAAGTACTTCCTATTTCCTCTAATAAAATGTAAGTTTGAGAGCAGAAGCTGCATAATTTTTGGTTTTCATATTCCCAGAAGATAACTGGACCATAGTAGGTACTTTATAAATGCTTGTTGGTTTATCATGACATGATTAGAATGAATTTAGCACCCAGAAGGTAAGATTAATGATCAGATGAAAATTTTAATGTCTATGTATGTATTTTAGTGATATAACTTAAATGCCTGTCAGACAGGCACTGGGAATATATAAACAAAGAATGAATGAAACAATCCCAACTCAACATGGAATTTATCATACACCATTCCTTCTTTTGCTCTTGTTCTTCCTAGAAGAATTTTATTGATTATACCTAACAGCCTTCTTTCCTTTCTATGGTGTGTTACTAATTTTTAAGTGCTATATACCAATAACAATACAATGTTAGTATTTCTAAAAGTGAGAATTTGCAGACATGGGAAGCTTAGGGTTATGAAATAACTTTGTAATTAATATGCAGCAAGGAATCATACTACTGTATTTTGTAGTAATGAAGAAATAATTCACTACACAAAATGAAGAATTTCATCAGTATACCTCATAAAAGCCTATCAAGAAAATTTGAGAATCTTGAGATCACTCTGATTGTTCATTTCTTCTAAGATTTAAAATGTTAATTACTGGTATTTTCCCCCTGGGAGAGAGTCAATTTAACTTGTGACACAGATTTTTAACATAGGTTACTTCTGACACATATTTCAATGTATTAATGCAAAAGTAGCAAAATGTATATGAAACACATATTAGGGTTTAAACTTACATTTAAAAAAATCTAACATACTAGTTTTCTTTTAAAAAACAAAACCAAATTAACCCTCAAACCTTTCCCATCTTGGAAGCAAACTTGGGTCTTTGGTAAGTAAGAGAGGAATTCTATTGGTAATACAATGAGTTTTCTGGAAGGCCCCAGAAAGTAATTATTTCTTAGGATATATAATAAAACTTTATCTGTTTTAATTCATTTAAGAAAATTTTATTTAATGACATTAAAGCCTGTGGATGTGATGAAATCCTCATGAAATGCGATTAGGTTTAGCCTCAGTATATTAGAGAAAGGGTGGTAATGGGGAATGAGAACTGGTATATACACATATAATCATTCTCCCATTAACCTGGATTTGAATTCTGTTCAAATCTTTCTCCCAATGCACTGTAGTCTAACATTGTTATTTGGATCCTATTCCATTTATGTACCAAACCACTTAAACTCATTGTAAAAATCAGAAACACTAGATTTGTTACTCCAAATCTAGGGTTTGTGTCCCATTAAAGGGGGAAGGAGAGGAAAAAGGAAGGAAAGAAAATAAGCATTACAGAGCACCCAACATGTGCTGAGAGCATTACAAATATTTTTGAGACAACTGGAAGTATTTGTGTAGATGACAGTAATGAGGACAAGACTAAGAAGACAAAAGGGAGAGCATGAAAGGCTGTTGTTTGATAAAAGAAAGCATAAACACGAGAATGATGATAATATACAACAAATCTGATTACTGAAATTTCCAAGGTCAACTTTGCCATTCTCGAAGAACTTTCAAAAACTGACCATACTATGAAAGAAGTTGGGAACAAAAAAAAGTTCAGATAAGATATATAAACAATAAATACAACGATCAGAGGCAATGATAGCAAAAACCTGTATCCTCTAGAATCTTAATATTTCAGTAAAATTTAAAAGTAAATTTTGGCAAGGTTAAGAGAAATCAATCACTCTCTAATTTTATATGAATGAATAGAACAAGTGCTTATTGAGTACTCACTGTGCACACGACCTCTATTAAGTCTTGGAGATGACTTTTTTTTTTAATGGAAGAACAAAAAATCAAATTAGATATCATAACTGACCTGGACTGAGTTCTAACAACAGACTTAATAATGGTATAATGAATGAACTCCATTTTTAAATTGGGCATGGTTAAAATGGCATTTAAAGTGATAAACAAGATGAAAAGCTAGACACTTTCTCTGATCCTCAAGGGGATCAATCTCTCAAAACTCTGCAAAATCAGAATTATGTTCAAGAGATAAAATAATTTCAGCTGTCTCCATGATCTAAAACACCAAAAACCCTAAAAAAGTTGTCAGTAAAAAAAAGCAGATCCCTTCTTATAGCAATCAAGCTCTAGGAGCAAAGCTCAATTACTTTTACTCATGGATTTGCAACAAAATTCAATTCTACTGCTTCTGTGGAGAGGGACACAGGGAGGGAGGGAGCGGGGGAAGAGGGATGGAGAGAGAAGGAGAGCATAGAATGAATGTGTAGTGTAGTGATATGAATGGCTGGTTCCACACTACCATTTTACTGAAACTCTTTTCTCAAAGGTTATAAAGCCTATGCACCTGACACTAGAGAACACATTACGTCTCTTAACTGCTCCTTTTGTTTATTCTTCTCACCTGCCTCCCTCAAAGCCCTGTCCTCAGCCTTTCCCCCTTTCTTTACATACTTTCCTCAGAGCTCTTATTTACCTTCATACCTTTAACAATGATTTCTATGCAAATTACTTCCTAATTTTTACCTCTCTCACGAGTAATACTAACTAGCTATATGACAATGGGCAAGTCAGAAGCTACGTGAGTCTCATTTTTATCATAAAATGGGAATAATGCTTGTTCTACCCTTACAAAAATTTTGTGAGGAAAATACTTTGCAAACCAGAATAAAAATTACAGATGAGTCAAAGGAATCCTCATGGTGGGTGTTAAGTAGGCTGAAACATATTACCAACGATGATTTTGATTCAAGAAGCAGCATTAAAAAAAAAAAAAAAACAACAAGCAGTTCTCCACGCAAGAAAATCCGCATTATCTACACAAACATTCTTTAATATGCTCCAAATCTCTAATATTTAAAGAAATGCAAGTCAAAGCCAACTCTGAGGTACCATCCCATAGCCATCACAGTGGCAAAGCTGAGAAAAGAAGAAAAGTGACAAATTTTGGAGGGGCTAAGAGAAAGGAAGTATATTTATCTACTGTTGGTGGAGTTGTGAATTTGGTCCATCTATTTTGTTAAGTAATTTGGAACTATGATCAAAACATTACTAAATTGAGCATACCTTTTGACTGGTAAAAGGGTAGCATCACAGATAGAAACAGGGAAGTTATGAAGAAGGGAGGCTAGGGGACAAAGGGCTCAGTTTTGGACATGTTATGCTTAAGATACCTACAGAACATCTAGTTTGAAAAGTCCAACAAGCAAAGATTTTTGGTATGGATTATGAGGCAGCAGAAGATACTGGTGTGCATACTCTCTCCAATGTTACAAGGAGTTTCAAACCTAGTGGCAAAAATCAGATTTTTAGAACATCTACTAATTTACTTTATTCAGCATTTGCTAATGTAATTCATTTAGCTAGTCCAAAGAAATAAAATTTTGCCTAAAACAGTAACCACCTGCCTACTTCAAAGGGAAGCACCAAAAATTAAGATTTTTATAACTCTTTTACAGTAATTTAGTAAATTGAAACCTTAAATCATTGGTCCTACAAATAATAACTAACCTATTGAGAGGTATGTCTTTGTCCTTGACATTTTAGTCCTATGGTAAAAAGGGCAGCTAGGTGGCGCAGTGGATAGAGCACTGGGCATGGAGTCAGGAAGACTCATCTTCCTGAGTTCAAATCTGGCTTCAGACCCTAGTTGGCAAGTCATTTAGCCTTTTTTGCTTCAGTTTTTTCATCTGTAAAGGAGCTAGAGAAGGAAATGGCAACTCACTCTAGTATCTTTGCCAAGAAAATTCCAAATGGGGTCACAGAGTCAGACACAACTAAAATAACTGAACAACAACAACAAAAAAGCAAAATTAAGAGAGGCAGTTTGTAGTTCCTACTCAAATAAAATTGAAGTTTATATTCTATTTCCTGGAGTAACTTAAGGAAAAAAAAGCCTGAAGTAAGAATCTTCCATTAAAATTATACCTTGGGTTCTCCCCGCCCCCTTCCACTTTTTAGTAACACTGTCAACTTAAGAATTGAAATCCTTTACATTAAAAGCATCCCAGTCAGTCACTCAGTCACCTAGAATTTATGAAGCACCAAGCACCATGTGCCAAGCATTGTGCTAAGGTCTGTGGATAAAAAAAAAAAAAAAGGCAAAAGATAGCCTCTGCCCTCAAGGAACTCAGAATTTAACGGAGGAGAAATTTAAACAGATAAGGACAAATGAGCTATGTCACAGGATTAATTAGAAATAAACAACAGAGAGAAAGCACTAGAATAAAAAGAGGTTGAGGAAAGATTTCTGTAGAAGGTAAGAATTTATCTGGGTCTCGAAGGAAGCCAGGGAAGCTAAGAAGCAGAGAAGAGGAGGGAGAGCAATGCAGGTATGGGGGACTATCAGTGAAAATGGCCAAAGTCAGGAGATAGTGTGTCTTGTTTGAGGAACATCAAAGAGGCCAGCATCACTGGATCACAGAGCACATGGTAAAAGTAAGATGTAAAAAGACTGGAAATGTAGGAAGGAGCTAAGTTACAATATACTTTGAACATTAACAGAGGATTTCATATTTGATCCTGGAGGTATTAGGAAGCCACCAGAACCTACTGAATGGGGGTTTGGGGGAGAAAGAGGATGGTATGGTCAGATGAGCAATTTAGCTAGATCAATTTGATAGCAGCATAGAGGACAGAAAGGAATGAGGAGAGACCTGAGGCAAGGAAATAAAAAATTACAATATTACTATAGACCATTTCAATAGAGTGTTTGGTTGCAAAAACACCTGTATCAGGTTGGTAAAAGAGTCAAAGAAAAGGAAAAGTCTATGTAAGGGTGAGAGTGAAGAGTCAAGGATGACCCACAGTTGCCCAAATATTATTCATAAGAAACAAGTCTTTCTAAGTTACTTGTTCTAAGGAAAGCATTTTGAAAAATTTCCAGCACTACATAAATATGAATTCTACTAAAGAACAATGCCAACAACAAAAAACTTTCCCAAATATAACCCTTGCTAGTGTTACAGATATCCTTAAAAAGCCAAATTTCTTATAAAATCAAAGAAGATGCCAATATTGAATTTAAAGAGATTAGCAATGAAAATCTGGTATCTTCAAATGTTTAATTCAAATACAGCAACAACAATGTTGTCATTTTAGGGGTAGAAATCAAATATGTAGTGCTAAATCCTACGAAATGCTTAGAATAGGTAGTAATGAATACTCTTTTTAGTCTGAACCAATTATGTATTATTGTTAAATACTCTGCGAAAACCAAAAATTACCTTATTGCCTCTAGAATTAGGATTTTATATATTTCAAATATTAAAAAAGAAAGCAAGATATAAATTCTAAATACTTAAATGAATGGCTGACTGAATAAATATATCAGCCCTTTAACCGTGAATACTTCCTCATCTGTAAAAGAAAATCACTACTCTTGGTCAAATTATTTAAAGATGATAATTTTATGTATTAAGTGTCCTATCTCCTGGAGGTTAAACAAATTTAGTTAAAAACATGAGCTAAAAAATTTGTGGATTCATTTGGAAAGCCATTACTGATTTTTTTTTAAAACCCCTCAGAATAACCATCTGAATACTAAGAGATGGCATTTTACATTTGTAAAATAAAAGCAGATCTCTATTATTCTTTAGTGGGGTAACACTAGTCTTCATACCTTTAAATTAAAATATACAAAATTATAAAAAATGTTAAGTTTTAACACAGTAACATTTATTGTTTCGCTATCAAGAGACATAGTACTCACGAAAGAAGACGGTCAACCTTTGGTCCATTGTACCTCTGAAGGATAAGCGGAGGGCTACAGACTTTCATTGTTCCAACTCTCCTTAACTTTCTTCCTATGTCTGAGATAAGTATTTCCCTTTTATAACTCTCATACACAGTGATGGTGATTTATAAACTATTTATAGATATTTACTAAGCTCTTTGCTCACACTGACATAATATCCTAGTTAACAGGAGTTGACTCACATTCTTAGGATACATCACAAGCAGGAAAGAAAGCAGCCTTAACAACATGAACAGAACACTAAAGACTGACATTAACTGTTATATTGGAAATACAAAAACAAAATCACAGTCACTGTAAGAATGTATTACATGACTATCAATCTGTCAATAAATTACACGACTATCATTGTCAAAAAGATTCATTAAAAGGTATGAGACATTAAAAATTAGAGATCCACTAGAAACCAAAAATATTATAGAAATGAAAAATAAAAGCAAAATCTGGTCCACTGGAAAAAAAAAAAAACCAACCTGATTAACTAGAAAAGAAAAATCAAATCAACAAAATAGCAAGTAAACAAGATGAAATCACAAAAAGGGAAAAAAATTATCTGAACTTATTAGGCAGGTAAATGCTGACAAAGTTAAAAACACAAAAGAAATAGAGGAACACCTTCAAAAATATAAACAAATGACAAGAGAGCAAACAGAGATCTTCAATAAAAATCTAATATCAGACTAAGAAACAGAACCAGCTAAAAAGGAATCACCAAACCAGGGCAGGGGGAAGGATGACAAACTCCTAGTCTCAACAAAGAGACAGAATTGTATTAAAGTTGTAAAGAACAAATAGTATCAATGCCATACAAATTAGTTTCAAAAACTGAGAAAGAACATACTAACACATTCTTTTTGAGATAAAATCGTATTAATACCTAAAACAGGAAAGGAAAAAGCACAAGAGAACCAAAGACCAATATAAATTAATGTACTTGAACTTAAAAATGTTTAAATCTGGTCAGACCACACAAATATACTGAAATAGCATTATGATCATATTGGATTTAGGCCAAGGAGACAAAGGTATTTTAACATTAGAAAAATTATTAGTATCATTAACTGTATTAAAACCCAGAAATTTCTGAAACAACACAATTATGTATAGATAAAGAACCTTTGATAAAGTACAATCTTAAAGCCTATAGTATTAGTGTGAAAGGAACTTTTTTTAATGTTATAAAAAATACTACCTAAAACCAAAAGTAAGTATCATATACACTGGAGATACACTGTAAGTTTTCTCAACAAATACAGAGCAAAACAAAGGGGATGCCCACTCTACCCAATAAGCAATAGCATTAAGACAAGAAAAAAGAAATAATAGGTGTAAAAAGAGAAGAAAATTTATTTGAAGAAACAAAAGACCTAGAATTTCAAGGGAATCAATGAAAAGTAGGGATTTAAAGAGAGAAAAGAATTTATTTTTTACTATAAAACAGCAGTCATCAAAAGCATAAGGTATTCGTTATAAAAAAAGAGGTAAATCAAACAGATTGGATAAAGGAAGAATCAGAAACAACGGAACTCAATAGTTCAGTGATGGACAAACTAGAAAACATAATTAGAAAAAAACTCTGGCTTAGGCCTTTATCTTATGTCATATTGCACGATAAATTGAAAATGGATATGTGACCTTAATATTAAAGATCATATAATGAAAAAACCTTTAGAAGAACAAATCACATACCTTTCACAGCTATGGGTAAGAAATGTAGTCTTAACCAAATACATAATAGGGACAACTTCAAGAAATACAATGAATAATTCTGAATACACAAAAATTAAAAAGCTATTGCACAAACAAAATTAATGCATCTAGAATAAGGAGAGAAGCAGTGGAATGAGAAAACACTTCTATCAAATTCCATGGAAAAAGGTTTGTTATCCAAGATATAGAGATAACTAACATAAATACATAAGACCAAAAGTGATTTTGTTTAAATAGGTTAATGGTCAAATTATTAACAATCTCATGAAAGAGCACTCCAAATCATTAATAATAAAAAATGCAAATCAAAAGAGCTTTGAAGGTTTTAACTTCATATCTACAATTTACTAAGAGGGAAAAGATGGAAATAGTTAATGCTAGAGGGGTTGTGGGGAGACAAACACACTAGTATATTGTTAGTAGAACTGTCAATCAGTATAACCATTTTGGAAAACAATCAGAATTATGTAACATTTAGAAACAAAGTGAATGCCAACTGAAGGGGGATGGCTAAACAACAATTGTAGTACATGAACATAAGCAGTATCAATATGCTCCAAGTAGAAAACGTGAATATGAAGACTGCAAAGAGTGGAAAGATTTATCCAATCAGATACAGAGTGAACTAAGTAGATCAAGAAAACAATATATAAACTGACAACAACGTAAACTGAAAAGTATAACTACAAAAGAATACAAAGTGAAAGTTGTAAAATTACGAAGAACAAAAATGACCCCAAAGAATGCCAAAGAGGATTTTATATTTGATCCTAGAGGTGACAGGGAGCCATAAGAATTTATTTTAAAAGTTATCAGTGGAACACAAGTTCTGACCAACCTAGAAAGGTTTTGAACATAGACCTAGTAATAGCACATGCCTGTCTCTTGAAAACAATTATAACAATTTTAAATATTTAATAATTTAAAATTAAGATAATTTTAGAGAGGTTGGTCAATGAATGATGATCAATTTTTTGAGGGTTGGGATCACGTTAAAGGAGTATCCACAAGGATGAACTTGTGAAATTCTAGAGCACTGAAAGATTTATACATGTATATATAACATTTTAATGTATGTATTTATAATATTTTATAAATGGTGGCGTGCATAGCAAATTTGCCATATTTATACCCCAAGCCACCATCTCATATATCTAACACTTTCTCTCAATTCATATAGCTGATACCTTAGTTTGGGCCCTAATAACCTTTATTCTAGATTACTACAATAGCCTCCTCATTGGTCTTGTTACCTCAGGTATCCATCTCTCCATTTGAGTATCTGACCATATCATTCCCTATTCAACTGACTCTAGTAGTATCACATTAGGACAGCACCAGGCCTCACAGCTGATATTCATACAGCATCAAGTCAAAAATGGCTTTTACTTTTTAAAATAAAGTTTTGTTGTATTTAAAAATTTTTTAAAAATCATGCTTAGTTCCCAGGGTCCTACAAAAACAGGCTACAATCTGATTTAGCTCTCAGGCCTGAGTTCGTCAACCCAGGTGTGTTACCTCTAAAATATGAATTCTTCTATTTAGTTTTTAAAACCCTTGTCAACTTTTTCTCAACCTATCTTTCCAGGCTCATTGTGCATTACTCCTACTATATAGGCTACCATCCAAGCAACTGAATCTTCTCTCTGTTCCTCACATACCAGCTCCCATTTATCATACCTGTAATGTACTCTCTCTTCACCTCTACATCAAAGAATTCCTTTCTTCTTTTAAGAAGTAACCACCCTGGAATAGGCAGGTGGGCAAATTTGTTAAATGCCTACTACATACCAGGCATTATGCTATAAATGCATAAAAATATGCATTTAATGCATAAAAATAGCATTTAAAATATTACATTTAACTTACATAAGGGCTTCCTTGATCCCTCAACCACTAATGTCCTATCTTTTAAATTATCTTGTTTGTAGTCATTCTATACTTATAGTTATTCTCTTTACTTTCATTCTGAACATACTTCTATTCAGAGGGGATGTTCTTCAGTTGTTCAGTTATGTCCGACTCTTTGTGACCCCATGGACCATAGCACGCCAATACTGTCCACTGGGTTTTCTTGACAAAGATACTGGAGTGGTTTGCTATTTCCTTCTCCAGTGGATTAAGGCAAATGAGGTTAGTTCACAGAGCTAGTAAGTGTCTGAATCCAGATCTGAACTCAGGTTTTCCTGACTCCATGCCCAATGCTCTATGCACTGAATCACATGGCTGCCTATTCAGAGGGGTAGCATGGCATAAACGCTAGAAAGCTGGTTTGAGAGGCAGGAAGACCTGGCTTTAAGTGTTGCTGTGACATATACTGACTGTGTGACCTTGGGCAAGGCACATAACTTCTGGGTGCACTAGGAAAATCTAAGAATGTAAGTTGCAGAGAAGGTAGAAACAAGCAATGGTAGATGGAGTTTCCTCACAAAAGAGTTCTCTATACTAATGAAATCACAGGTTTTGTCCTTGGCCACACACTTCTGTCTTTGTTATCTTTCCTAATTCCTAAAAGTATAAGAGAACAGTCACCCATTAGATTATTACTCTTTGAGTTCATTTATTTCTTATATGTATTAAGACAGGACGAACAAAGTTATTTTGTAGTCAGAAATATAATTCTGATGTTTTCATATAGTTATAAAATCATGTTTAATTATACATTTTACCTCAGTTGTATAGAAAATAAAGAGGTAGTATAAAAGAAACTTACAAAAACCAGTTTCTGTTGAAAAATTATATTATACTACATAAACAATGTATCTCTTCAAAAGAATTTTTAAGCACTATAGAGAGTATTTGCTCAGGCATTCGTCCCCCTTTCTCTCTCCATTTCCCTTAGCAACATCTCACCCCTCTCTACTGCCACCCCATAAAAAAAATAATTTTAAAAATTTATTTCTATTCAAGTCTCCATCTCCTTCTAGCTTCCTCTTCACACGATCAGATTTTAGAATGCTGTCCAACTTCAAAGCTGAGTAAGCTCAAGGTTAAGTTCATTTGGAGTCTGGTATCCTGGCTCCAACAGTTTTTTAGAATGGCCTTTCTCTAGGTCTCTCTTTGCTCAACAATAAGAGTTGGCCTACATAATGTCCAATGTAAGGCTCTAATATTATATGACAGTGAGTCAATGCCTCATGGCTATAATATCCAAGGGGATGGGAGGGAAAAGTACTTATTAAGCACCTACTCTATGCTAAGCAAGCACTTTACAAATACTATCTCACTTGGTCCTCAATCAGTGCTTCTTAAACTGTGGGTCCAGGTGACCCACAGTTTAAGAAGCACTGAAGGGGTCTTGAGTGGAAAAAGTTTAAGCAGCTCTGTTCAAAACAATCCTGGAAGGTGAATGCTATTATGATAAGGAAACTACAGTTGAGGAAATTGAGGCAGGCAGAGGTTAATTATCTAGGGTCACACAGCCAGCTTCTGGGGACAGATCTGATTTCAGATCTTCCTGAATCCAAGCCCAGCCCACTAGCCACTGTAGCACTTAGATGGTTACAGGCCTACAGATTTTTGAAAACTGCAAAAAATAGATCCAATGGAAACCTTGGAGCATGTCAGGGCTAAAATTACCAATTGTTTTATAAACAGTTCAGGAAAACACATGCTTTGCAGAAGATTGTTTTAGTTAGACTGAGAAGTCAGCCACATTTGTAAAGCATCTACTACATGCCAGGTACTGTGCTAAGCACTGAGGACACAAAGAAAGACAAAAGACAGTCCCTGCCTTCAAGGAAGTCACAGTCTAGTGGGGGAGACAATATGCAAACTATAAAAATATGTTACAGAATAAACTGGAAATAATCAACAGCAAGAAAGTACTAAAATGAAGAGTAACAGGGAAAGGATTCCTTCAGAAAATGGGATTTTAGTTGAAACTTGAAGGAAGCCAGAAAAGCTAGGAGGCATAGATGAAGAGGGAGAGCATTCCGGGCATGTGGAACTTAGTGCAAACACCCAGAGTCACAGGATGCAGTGGAACAGCAAGGAAGTCAGTATCATTCAATCACAGAGTATGTGACCAGAGTAAGGTAGAAGAAGACTGGAAAGGTAGGAAAGGGCCAGGTTATAGAGGGCATTGTGTTTCCCCAATGTTTTTGTTCCATGAAACTTTTCAACAACAAAAAGTATGTTGTGAACTAGCGTAATTTAATATATTATTCCTAATATGTTTTTAGATTTATTCACTAAATGCTAATAACTACAGCAACTTTTGCCCCTAAAGTTCCAAATTAAAATGTACATTAACTACAAAGTATAAAATTTTTTCTTAGTATAAAATTTGAAAAGTACAAATATTCTGAACATTCTCTAAGAATTAAAGAGATTATTCAGCAGGATCACAAATGCTTACTACCTGCAAGGCTTCATATTAAATTTCTTATTTTACAAGTTTTGTTAAACATAAATAACATTTTTAATGAAAAAAGTTACAACCTGAAGATGTTTAACATAACAATAATCATACAGAAGCTTAATTTCCATATTGGACTTTTTTATTCAAGCAAAGTTTTGCCAACATTTTGCTCAACACCAAACACAGTTTTAAATGTTTCTCCATCATGTTTATTTCTGTATTTTTATTTCAAAAAACAATAAAACGAAAATACTCATTCACACAAATCTGTGGTTGAAAATGGTAGAATGTTACAAACTCTTAAAAAGAGACAAAAATTTATTTTTTTATTTTTAACCACCTAACCAATCAACAAAAGTGAATAGCATGTTATAAGATATTTAATGCTAGCTAATGACAATACTGTATTAAATTATAAATGCACTTTGGGTGCAATTACATATAGTGCTCCATTTTAAACAATGTTTATACATAAACCAATGTTTTTAATGTCTATTCAGACATTACTTTCTGACTTTACTCTCTTCTACCACTGGTACCCCAATTACAACTTTGCAGAAACTCTACTGAATGCAACTTACCAGAGATAACCAATAATCAGAAAACCTTCTGATTAAAATAGTAACATAAGCAAAAAACAGGGTTAATACTCAACAAGAGGCAATATAAGGTTTGTTTCTCCAGAACATTTCTGATGGTATAGGATATGTGTCAAGATGGCTTGTAATGCATGTAATGTGAAAGCCAATCGATCACAGTTTTCAAAAATCCAGACATTTGCAATGCAAGAACAAAAAAAAATGTTCCTAATATCCTGATCATTACCAGACAACAGAGAGATAAGAGAATACTACACTGAAACAGCATAAAGGACATAAATAAGGGTACATGCATGCATCTGATTACCCACTGGAAATCAGTTTGGGTTCAAATATTGATTCCTGATGGCAATTTGTAAATAATCTGATCAGGGTGAGAAATTTCAAGAACATGCTTTGCTTAGTCAGAAGCAGAAATTTGATGTGATTGGTACATGAACACTAAAATCACTGTGTGCATGATCATGACAGTTTCAAATAGCTGCATAAAGAAACCTAGAATGCTTCAAATATTCACATACTTGTTGCTGTCAGAGGGAAATTTTATTTGTAACATAATTGGGCAATTATTTACTGCTTGAGGTACCATTAAAGAATTGGACCCAAATGGGAACCATTGCCTCCAGACAAAAGAAATCTATTTAATGCTAAAAAGTCTCTGCTTATCACCCGAAAATTTATCAATCCTGCCCTCAAATATTTTAATATCTGGTTGAGGGGAGCAAGATTAATAAGCAGGAAAGCAATTATAAAAAAATACAAATAAGTTCACAATGAAGTATTACACAAAGCTGAATGATTTCTTTTGAGTCCAGAAAGAAGAAAAGATTAATAAACCTAGAGAAGTTGGGAAAAAATTAATGGAGAATAAGGGTGAGAGCCAGTCTGAATTGCAAATAGGATCCTTATGGATAGAGAGAAAGTAGGTAGAGAATTCTGTAAGGAGGCAAATGATAGAAACTAGTAGCGTCAAACTCAATTAGAAAATTGCCAACTGCATGCTGACTTAGAAAACCACAAATTACCATTCCAATACCATCTTCATCTGGTTCAGGTGTGGCCTGACAGTTCATAAATCTGGTACTACAAACTAACTGAGCTACTTGCTATATTCAATTAAGTTCCTCAATGACTAGAAACTGCTAATGCAGTTTCCCCAAGGCTGAATTCCTACCTCCCTCACCCAAAGTTTCTTCTATTCAATTTTTACCCAACCTTTGAGCTAATAGGCGGCCATTTATACAGGGCTTTAAGACTGACAAAGGATTTTACAACATTATTTCATCTGAGCCTTACAATAACCTTGAGGGATAAGTATGATTATTATCCCCATTTTATAGTTGAGAAAACTGAAGTACAAAGAAGTTAATTTACTTGACCAGGTAAGAGCTTGTAAGTATATATATGAGGCCAAACTTGAACAGGTCTTCGTAACTGAGTCCAGAGCTCTATTCACAGCACCACCTAGCTCATATATATGTGTGTGTACACACACACACACACACACACAATTTCTTTCATATAACTGTGGCTTTGATACACGCCTCCCCCCCCCAACCCCCACCCCCACCACAAGTAATCGCTTTCTCTCTCTCTGGCACTTTCATATTCTACTCCGCATCATTGTTAAGTCTGAAAAAGACCCCTAGAGATTGCTTACTCCTACTTCATATTAGAGACGAGGACTTTGAGACCACATAAGGTTAAATGGCTTGGGTCAAGGTCACTGACCTAATCAGTAGCAGAACCAAGACTAGAATTTAAGTCTTTTGGTCAAAGTCACCCAGTGTATACTCAGACATCACCACTGTTGCCTTGCCACTAGACTTAGATGACTCTGGAGAACAGAGTAAGGCTGATGACTTTGCACAGAGCTACCCCACTCATATCCAATTCATGCACAAATCAAAATATCACCCTTGTGATGTCATTCATCCTCTTTGAGAACAAAGTATGAACAACAACCCAACATTTTTAAAACGGAGATACCTTTGCTTGCTAAACAAATGAACAAAATAAATCAGATGACCAAAAGAGAAGTATACAGTTAAGAAAAATCATTCTCATCCCTTATGGTATCATTCCCTAGTGGAGAAAACAGAAACCACAGTCCAGAGAAGTTAAGTCTCTAGTCCAAAGTCATTAGATGTAAGAGGTAAGATGTGAGCCCCGTTATTCTTGCATGACAATCCTATTTACTATGCCTCTATTAGCTAACAACTTATAAAACAAGATCAAATTGTAATGACTGTAAAATCTAAGTATAATATCTAAAATAAAAATAACTCTTTTGTAGTAGCCAAGAACTGGAAACAAAACAGCTGCCCACCAACTACCAACTGAGGAATGGATAAAAAGGTTGCAGTAAGTGAGTAAAATGGAATGATACTATGGTGTAAGAAATGATGAATCTGGAAAAGCACGGGAAGGCATATGAACTGATTCAAAGTGAAGCAGAACAAAGAAAACAACATATACCCAACTGAAACAATGTAAACAGAAAGAATAAAATAATCAAAACCAAATGTCATAAAATTATAATGATCAACCAATACTGGCTCCAAGGATATATGAGAAGGTATCTCTCAATCTTGTTGGGGGGGAGGGGAGAAATGGGGGACAGGGGACAATGACAACAACAACTACAGGTATAAAATACTGCACGTAATGTCAGATATTTTAATGAGCCGGTTCATTTTGTTGAACTGTGTTTTTACCCTTCCTCTTTATTCTTTGCTGTAGGGCTGCCTCTCTTGGAAGTGGTGGGGGAATGATACACTCAGAAGTGTAGATGGTGTAAAAACAAAATAGGTCAATAAAAAGTTATTTTAAAAACAACAACAATCTCTAGTAAGTATCTGGAAGTGTTGAATCTTCCCTTAATTCATCATTAATATTTCTTCTATTCACCAAAGCCAATGTTCAATCTTACTGGTACAGTTTGCAATGTAACAAAGATAAATAAGGCAAGGATTTTTCAAAGGTAAAAGATGATAGTATTATCAATTTACCAAATAACTGATTTTTAGAAATTACAAGAAAATCCCAACTCTCAGCAAATAAGGAGGGTATGATACACTAATAGGACCTATGTACAAGTAAACCATCATTCTGAATTCTTGGCTTCCTGACAAGAATTACACCAACATTGTTTAAAAAAACAAAAAACACTACTTCCTGAAGTTTATGATATACTTTGCTGATTATACTATTTTTCTAACTTGACTCTCTTTTTTCATTGTTAATTGTAGATGTTTCCAGAAATTCAGCCTTTGCCTCATGTTCTCTTTATTATATATATTTTACTCAGAGATGTTGTTACCTTATAGCCTCAACTACTTCAACTTAGACTATTTGCAAACCTATATCTCTTGCTCTGCTCTCACCTTGTCTCGAAATATATTGTTATTTCCAATTAATTATCCTGGTGAAACCTTAAACCCAGTGTGTTAAAAACCACAACTTCAACCATTCCTCAAAACAAGCCTCTTCTTCATACTTTGTTTTTTTGGTCAATGAAACACTGTCGTTCTTCTAAACACCATCTTCTTTCTTTCCCTCTTTCCTCTCTCTCTTTTTTCTTCCCCTTTCTCTTTCCTCCCTCTCCTCCTTCCTCCAACTACTTTGTTACCAACATAAATCTGTGAAGGGGAGAAATTAGGTAAGAAAATGTTTACAGTTAGGGATCCCTGGCTGACTTTCAAATTTCTATTAAAATTGCCAGGAAAAAAAGGACAGAATTTTCCCTTACCATGATTTAAACTCCTTGATATCTCTTTCACTATACAGGAGCTACTTTAGCAAACCAACTTCCCTAGAACGTGAGTTGAAGGAATATTATGATTCTAAATTCGGGATTTTTTTGTTTTATTTTGTTTTGACTTCTTACCCCTAAAAATAATCAGTCATTAAGTTTTGACTTGTCTTCTGATATATCTGTTGCAGTGCATCCTTCCTTTCTATTTTTTCTCGCTCAAGCCTTTATGGCAAAATCAGGCCTGTATTAACACATCCTAATCAGTGATCCTATCTTGATTCTCTTTTCCCTCCAACACATCCCATAAAACCCTATCTATGCTGATACTCCGAAAATAATTTCTTGCACATAGGAGCTTGATAAATAATTTTGTCAAACTGACATGTCCTATAGGCATTAGGGAGCTATTAAAAACTTCTGACCAATGGAACAGCACAAGATTAATCTGGCCATGGTACATATGTATAGGAGGAAAAAGAACTGTGATTTCTACACAGGAGCCTAGTCCACTGCCTATGATACAATTATTTCATAGAAGTACCTGCTGAGCTCTGTTATCCTCTAAAGAGCAGCACACATTTGCCACTTCTTATATGAACACACAGAGAGGACTGTTTAAAACAAATGCAAGAGAAAGATTAACATCATCCTAGGATTACTGGTCATATCTTTGTTGCTACGTCACATCCTGAGAGGCTTTTTCCGGTTTCCTATCTCACCTACTCCCTCATATCCAGTCTCAAAAGTCTTCTTGTAAGCTCTTTTCCTGTCCGAATTTCTAAACAATAATTCCCTAACACTTACTTAAATTTTGAATTTGATTTCTTCCTGGCTTATTTGGCCCAACACTTAAGTCTATGACCTCAACTTTGGTCTCTGGACTCACACTATCTGCATATTCCTTATTTTGATGGTAACTGACTGATTTCCGAGTTCCTGTCAGTATTGTGAACTACGGAGCATGTCATTTTAGGCTTGTCTGTCCTTTTAACTAACTGCTAGCCAAAACTCACCTGACAAGGGTAGAAGGGAATTTGGGGAATAACGAGTTTGACTATATATTCAAATCCAAAATCCTTAGCTAGATATTGAAACTCTCCACAGTCTTGCCACTGGGTACCATTCCAGCTACACCTTCCAACATTCTCTTACTACTAATTATTATAAGGACTTAACCAATCCCTTCTAAGACCATGATGCCAGTTTCCACACTGGTATCTACGATGTTCTTCTTCCTTGCTACCAAAAAACTCCTCTATATGTAGGTCAAGCTCTATCTGTTCTTACTGAAATCTTTTCTGACCAGCTCAACTTGCTATATTTCCCTTCTCTGAATTTTCATAACATTTACTATTTTTACTACTGACTAGTTAATACTAGTTAATTTTTCATGTATGTGCTCTACCATCTAAAACAGATAAAATCATTGAGATTTTAGACCATGTCTTGTGGTTCTTTCTATAGTTCACTTTAGTACCTTACACATACTAGAGAGTTAAAATATATGTGATGATTACATACAAGTTAATACCAAACTTTTTGGTAATAAGAAAAAATTTTTTTCAAAGAAAAATTGACAAGGCAAATTGCACCTATCACTTCTCTATATTACAATTCTTCAGTGGTAGTAAGACAGAAAATTACAAATTCCCAATGTGAATTTACCTTCTTTGAATTTCCAATTCTTCTTGTGATGGACCATTCTGCAATTGGGAAGGCAGTTGCGAATTTTGTCTAGGTAATGTAGGACCTATGAAAGGGAAAAACAAGATTATAAATGAGTATTACTTTTAGATTAAAGTTGACAAAATATATAAAATAAGGAAAATAATACAAAATCATCACAAATATTTACAAATGTATCTTCCTTTTGTAGCAAAACAAAACATAAGCTTCGTAACACACAGCAAATGAAAGAAGACTGCAACAAAATACTGTCATTATTTCCAGAAGACTTACTTGAAACAAATGGAAAAACTTCAGGAATAAAGAAAAAATAAAAATTTATACATGAAGAGCATAAGAGTAAAACAAGTATTCAATGAGAATCTGAAGAGGCACCTGAACTTGACATTCTTTAAGACAATGAAGAAACATTATCTTTGAAGTAATTACTCATGGTTGAAGAGGGAGAGGGGGGAGGGATGAAAAGGGTGTAAAGAGACTCAAAAGAAGAATTAGAATTGAAAACTCACCTAAATAGAACACTGGAAATGAAAAACAGGAGAGAAAGAGCATGAGAACCTTGTTACTAATACTGATTTATGATGTTACTGCAAATTTAAGGACGCATTATAAATTTGTTGGCCAATTGAAAAATGATTTTTTTGTTCAATGGCTCAGCATTTCTGGCACTGAACAGGATACTAAATTTAACCATTATTAATTAACCTACCTAACTGAATTTTTAACATAGGTAATCTTCCAAGACTTTTGGTTATAAAGCATCCTCCACAGGTACCAATAATGCTTTTTTGTAGGTTCATGTCTCTCACTATATATTCTAATGCTCAAGACTACCTATATTTAATCAACCATCATCCCAGCAATTATTGGGGCAGTTTCTTCTGCCAGCTATAGAACTGCTCCCCAAATAAGTGGCAATGACAATAGTAAGATTAATGAGATCAATAAATATTGGAACTATTCCTACATACCATATTTAGAAGCCACAATATTTAAATCTTAAAACCTAAGTTTTAAAAAAGGAAAAGAAATAATGGTCACCTTCTATTCTTGTATACAAAAACTGAAACTTAATATGCCAAAACTTGTCAAAAGAGTAAGATATTCACCAATAAAAATGGTAAGATGTTTACCAATAAAGGTATTTTTTGAGATCTTCTGAAAAGCCATTAGACCACTAATATACAAAAATAAATAGTTTATTCTATAAAGGATCAAGTTCATTAGAATTCTGAGCTAATAGATCCAGCACTGAAGGATCATGATTATTTACCAGAATTCTATTTTCTGTCTCATATAGCACTTTCAGTAATTATTTGCTATAAAATAATTTGCATTTTCCTGTAAATTACAGAGTAATCAGCTAACATAAATTTAGTAGTACATTTCTTTAAATTTCAAAAAGTAATCCATTTTGAGCCTTCAACAACACAACATTTAAAATCTACTATTCTCTATTTTTAAAAAATCTATTATTCTCACCTAAGCAGTACACTACAAATAGCTGAACAATTTTGCAGGCTGGAATGTGTATCATTCAGACACAGTGGAAGTATCTTAAAATATATCAACTACACACACACACACACACACACACACATGCACACACGCACGCACGCGCGCGTGCCCAAACCGTAATAAAAGTACAAATGTTGTCTGTAACTATCATGTTAAGATCTTGTATTGGGGGAAGAATAAGTATAACAGGTGGTTGTTGGACTTTCTTAGAAAAGCAGATACAAGTGCATGGATAAATTTAAGAAACAATGAAAAAAAAGTCTGCAGTAAAGGTGGTGCATATACAGGCCACTCTTATCTAGCTATTTCAAATAGGCAATTAGCTGTAGTAACTGACATCATCACTGTAATTAACCTATTTCCAAGAATGTCTAAGAACCATTTTTATCTAGTGTAAATTAAATATGAAAATCCATACTGTTACAAGTTTTATACAGTGGTCATCTTTTATAGGTTAAATAGTTTGAGGTAACATTCGTTTACAATATCTGGTATATTTTTAATTTTAAATGCAAAACCATTTACTAGTCCATCAGAAAGATTTTTTTAAAGATAGCCAAGCTTTCTGATAGGTTGGCTGTAAAGTTCTTAAGAGGATATAAGGAAGAAATTTTGCTCCAATATTGATTCAAAATACGTACAAAATACAATAAAATGTCTGCAGATGAAATCTTAAGTAACTGAAACAGTTAAAAGAAAAAAATTCAATCTCAGGTAGAACATTGGGCTAGGGAATTAGGAGACCTGGATCCTAGTCCTAACTCTCAAAGTTTTATGACTCTTGGGAATGTCACTTAATGCTTCTGGGCTCAGGTTCCTCATCTGTAAAAAGAAGTGTTGAACTAGATGATCTCGAATTCTTTTTCCAGTTCCAAAATGTAATGATTTGATGATTCCAGTAATAATAATATTAAATCATGTTTCTATAGCACTTAAAGTTCACACAGTGCTTTATTTACTATCTCTGTGAATTCAGTAGTGCCATATTATGAGCCATGGTTGCACAGAAATCACACTGGAACCCAGGTCTCCAGTGTAAGTTGAGTGTTTTCTCATTACATCACTTATCAAGGAACATGTTAAAAGCTAAAGACTTAAAAAACTTTCTCAAAGTGAATACTAAATCCTAAATTCTTAATGCCAAAAACCATTTGGATAATCTGGGTAAACACTTTATAATCTCGCTTAAGGTTGTGAACTTGTAAGGCCACTAAACCGTGAATAATTATTTGGTGATGGTTATTGTTTTTACAGAGTACTTTAACATGAGAGTCCAAAAGCTTATTAAGTTGCAGTCTATTAAATATAGGTTGGCTATAATAACTCAACATTAACCTAAAATTATGTACTTTTTCAAGAAAAAATAACTTGCTATGTTTGAAATAAATAGCTCAGGAAGACTGATGTTATAATGCTAATTCTTTCTAGCTAAAAACCTCAAAATATTGCAAAACTGTTTTTCAGAAATCTAATTTCATGAGTTTAGGTTTTAAGTGCTAAAAAATTCTAACCAGTCCTATAAATTTTAACAACCCTACAAAGTTTTCACATAACTCTTTCTACATTCACAAAGTCAAAGCAATGATGTATCTACTGAAAATAGGAATCAATCTCAGTTAAGTTTTCTAATAAAAATAAATCTGTAACATCCTAATATGATTAAATTCTTATTTCTTTCCATCATTATTTGGTTTCTTACACTAATAAATTCATGCATACCAGGTCACTTGATATCAGAAAAAGCATAAGAAAAACTGTAAGACTAAACGATCTTCACTAAACTTTTGTTTCCTTTCATCCATTCAACAATTATTTAGTTCTTCAACAACCGAACTATCCGAATTATACAGAGTTCTTTTTAAAATGAGCAAAAACTAAAAATGTGAATTTTAAAGACACTGTCTACAAAATGATTGTGAACACTTAGGCCTGTCAATTGAGTACCACATACTGAATACAACCTGAAAAAAGAAAATGTGAAAGGTGGGAGTTTGTGATTTTATTTATCACTCCATTCCAAAGAAACATGCTCCTTTTCTATGTGTCCACATCAGGACTGTCCTAAACTTTTAAAGCTATATTAATTTACATTTCCTATATAGAAATCATATTATCAATTTACTATGTTTGCTACTTAGTTATTAAAACAATCGATTTTAAGGCAAATGTAACAGACCAAGACAGAGCCTGCAAAGACTGGATTCAATCTTAGAATTTTTATTCAATAATTTTGGAAGGGAAGCAAAAATAAAGTCTCTCCTACTTTCAAGCAAGACGTTTTTATTTTAAAAAGCAAAACTAAGTAAAAACCATAGGATTGAATTTTAAGAAAAGCAAAGAGAAAAATGTGTTTTAATTAAGGAAAGTCAAAACGGACATGAAAAATTATCTTTGGGGAAAATAAAAGAAGAAATAGCTTCTGATTCTACAAAGTACAGCAGAACCTTGTGAAGGATTTCATCTGTGTTAAAAACTAAGTTTACTATATTTTATACAAGAAACCTTGAAAGGATAGGAATCATTTCAAAGTCCTTTTAAAACAATGAAGATTGTGGAAAAACAAATAGCTCTCATGACTCTGTTCTGAGAAGCAGTCTTTTTTTTCCCTCTATAAGCAGACTTTTATTTTTTTAAAAATCATTCAATGGCTTGTAGAGCTATAATCTAGAAAATCTATCAATTACCTGAATGCTGTTCACTCTAAGTCTTGGAATTTAGGGGAAAAAACTACATTTAGTCTGCGTAGAGTTTTTTTTTTTTTTAAGCTACCAGATGATGGCTTGCTGCCAAATTTTAAATAGTGAGAGCACAAAGCATTTTGTATGCATTGTCTATTGTAATATAAGCATTGTGAAAGGATTAAAAGAGCAGGACTGAAAAGGATGAACATATTGAAGGAAAATGATCAAAATATGGTCAGATAATTGTCCTTTTTTATGAGACTATTCATTGGTTTAGAAGAATTGTAATTAGGCTTCTGCTCAACTCAAAATCAATCTGAGGACCTAAAACATGAGGTATAGTTATGGCTATGCATGCTCAACCATCATTACTTTTCCTAAAATATCATTATGAACTCAAATAAGGGAGAGGGGAAGAGATTATAGGGAAGGCAATTACATGTCTCAGAATATTTAAAGTATTTAAAAATTTAAAAAGCAAAGCAGTGTCATCAAATCTCTTAAACAGCAGGGAAATAATCACTGGAACTTTGGCTTTGCCTATCAACATATATTTTAAAAGGTAGCAATAGTTATATATCCTCTCATAATGAGATTTACAATTTTCTTTTTTAAAGAACCTAAGTCCTTTATTAGTAGGATCTGACAAAGGGAATTAATGAGGAAAAGAGATTAATGAAGGAGCACTCTTTATTTTTAGTATTAAATGAATTGTCTTGTTCTTTTGTTTTTACCTTCCCACAGAATTCTGTTACAGATGTGTTTAGCAGATGTTAACCTATTCTGACTGGTGATGGCTGAAGAGAATGTATAAGAGAGGGGATTATCAACAACTCCTTACTATTCTTTACCATTTACTATTACAGAAAATCTCCTTTGAATATTTGTCTTTTAATTGTCAAGCTGCCAAAAACCATTCTCTTTTTAACATCACATATCTATTACACTAATAATATTGTTTTCATTCTCTTGATACAAGACAAATTAAATTATTTAACCATACATTTAAAAAGAGTATATGTTTTATTCAAAGAATATATATATTTTCTTCACTTAAATATGCGACATTACTTCAAGTTTCTGTGACTTCATTGGTATGGGTACTCCTTCCACTTACATATTTTGAAATTTTCTATAATTTGGCAGAGCTTCTGACTAAAAAAATCTGGCTGCCTCTATGGCCGAATCTGATGAGAAACCTCTCTAAAATTAGCTAGGTTGGACCTTAAATGACAGGCATCAAGTCCATCACTTGGGGATGAAACAATTTTAAACTTGATAGGCTGTGACACAGGTTATGCTCAGCTGGCACAGCCATGAAATTAGGGTCACCTCCACATTATCATATGGTAATTAGATAGGACATTAATGGAGAATTTCACACACACACAAATAATCAAGCTAATAAAATTTTCTCCAAAAAAGAGAACTGTCATCTCACTGACAAATATTACAATCTCTCTACAACTTAGAAGGTTTCTTAAGTGCCTACAGCCAAAAAGACTCATCACTCCTGAAAGCTAACTTAGCTGGGTTGGCCACCGGACAAGAAACACAAAATTCATTATCAGGCTATCACTCAAACCTTTCTACTCCTTTCCTCCTACTTCACGCTCAATTGGCAAACTCTTCAAAGAAGCCAAGGTCATCTCTATTTCATGAGAACTAGCTGGTAAGGAAGGTAATAAATGTTACACTTTTTCCTCTCAGTGGAAGCTCTGAGTATTCATTTCAAGGCTGAATTCAGGAGACTCAAAAAAGGGTAGTTTTTATTTTAATCAAAAGCTGGTTTGTTTTTTTCCACTTCACTGTCAACTTTTTATAGAATTACTTTGATTGACTGAGGCTGAATTAGTCTTTCTGCAGGCATTAAAGCCCTTCTTAATTTATGGAAGAGCTGGCCAATTTGCAAGCACTATTTTCTGTTACTAGGTCTTAATATAAAAGAAAAACAGCAATGTGCCAAAAATGCAAGAAATTTTCAAAGGAAACAAAAATTACAATGCCCTTAAAATAGGCAAAAACATAGTGGTTTACAATTTAAGAGAGAGAATATTAACCTAAGACTGGCTCAAAAGACAACAAAGATGACTTCTATAGGGAAGAAAATCAGAAATATATGTGCAACAGTCTGAAACTAAAGCATAACATTCTAAGGACATTTTCCTCCATTTGTTAAATGCTGATGATGGATAACCTGATTCAGCTATCATGTCTCAATCACTACACGAAAATCTGTAAACAAATTTAACTACTATGCGAATATTACAACAATTACATGCTAATGTTCTAGTTTAATTTTTATTTTGGAAGAATACAATAAATAATTTCTTGCTAATTACAGACAAGCAAGAATATTCACAAATTTAAAATAATTTTCCTTTATCCTTAATCTCCTTTTACTAAATTAACAATATTAATATTTAAAGTGCTATGCTCTGATTGTCTTGGATACAAAGCAGCAAAAGTTGAAATATTCCGAAATAATAATAGTAATGAATACAACATTAAGTAAAGTTATGCTGTTAGTATAAAATTTGTAATATTTCTTTTTTTCTTATTAAATAACCAACTTTTCCAAATTACTTAGTACTCTAAAAACTGTCAAATTAAAGCTGCTTTTTTAGAGTTTAGTTTCAAAACTTAGTACTTTAGAATAAAAGTAAATAAAAGGAAACCAAAATTAGAAAGCCTAACTAAATACCAAAGATAGAATGACCAGTCTTTCACTTGGATGTTTTTATTTTTTCATAATCTGTCTTATTAGGGCACCAAAATGAAGTGGGCTCATATGTGCATTCTCTAAAAGCCTAAGTTTACTTAGGCCAAGCCACAATTACTTGAGCTTTTCTTTTTTAAATAGTGTACCCAGGACACCATCCTGTTGATCTTGAAACATAGCTTCTATTGCCTTCACAGCCATCCAGTAACCAGAGGTAATGCAATCTAGATAAAAAGTAGTCTAAGAGGAGACATTTTTTAGGTCCCAGTATACCTTAGGAGTTATATCACTAAAAGAATTTCTAATGAGAAAAGGCAGTTTTCTCCTAAACATAGCTTTTTTAAAAATTTAAAAAGTATTATCTATGTAAGTACAAAGAATTGATCATGACCAGGATTATAGTGATTCCGTACCCTAAGGAGCAGGTTCAAAAGCTATCAAAGTAATATATACATTTAAAAAAACATTGATCACAATATAAAAACAGTAGCTTATAATACATCCAATTACCAAAAATTAGACCATGGCCTAGGGTTAATAAGACTTATGAAAAGTGCAAGCAGTATGTACCACAGCTTGAAAAAAATAATGTAAACGTAATGTTGCTTACCACAGAAAATACATCGCAAATTAGTGCTGTCCTGGGTAGCAGTAACCTTGCTCTGGGCTGCAACAGACACCTTGGTGTTAGAAGCTTCAAAGGACAAAGGGGCCATCTGTAAATGATTAGTCCAGGGACTTCATAGTAGACTAAAAGGTGGTTTTAAATGCTTAGTGTGTACTTATACATATTTCTTGGTTATTCCTCTTTTCCCTACAAGTTCTATCAAGAATTTGATACTCTTTAAGATATATATGTATATATTTTTATAACCAAATATTTTTCCCTATGATCTCATCTATGGGAAGAAAAAAAAACTCATAATAAAACCTATCTGATGAGAAAGTAACATTCATTTCACAAATAAGAACATAATGCACTTCTGGTTCCTAAGTTTAAACAGAGATATGAAATCTAAGAGTTCAATTTATGGTATATACCCTAATGAACTTGTGCCCTATTCTGTTTGAGATAATGTTCACTTGAAAATACTCGGGATGATATTTGATAAGAACATTTAAAATGTTTTTTTTCTGATTTCTATTTGTCAAAAGGATCCCATCAACATAAAAAAAGCCTATAGCAATTAAGTTTTATATTATAACATGAAATTAACATATTTCATTTGTTCTGAAACAGAAAATGATGGTAACATATTGTCTCTGAGTTTCCCATTCTGTTATTTCTTTCTTCCCTTCCCCTTAAAACCATTTGTGAAAGTTAATCAATATATGTTTATGTGCCAAATAGAGGAAGTAAAAAAATTAATTGAAACACTGAATATTCATGAAATGAATTTATGTACATTACCAAATACATTAAAATTATTATGTAGAACTTTTTGAAGACCAAGTCTCACTGATTATACCGCAGAAAAATATGAAAATTTGGAGGGCTAACAAAGACTATGTGCAACACTCAAAATTAGGTAAAAGTGGTGGGGGAGTCTATCTCTATATATACATATATCTTTATTTACTACATCAACATAATCTGTACAAGATCTAAAGTTCTAGGGAGATGTTCTCTGTTCTCATTTGTAGTAACCAAGAAACATTTTTAGTGAGTTAAAAATAAACTGGTTTAAATATTGCCCAAAGTAAAAGAATAACTTTTAAAGCAACCACTACCAAAATCAAGACAATTTTAAAAAAGTGTGATACTTTAGAGTACAGCTTGTACTACCTAAAAATGTTGTTTCCTAAAAACAGAATAAAACCAACTTATATTTAGCACAAGAGTACAAATCTAAAAGTGTTTAAATCATAGTATAATACAAAATATTCTAGATCATTTTTAGAAGGCTTAATTTAAAATAACTCAATTTTATACATATCTTGTTTCTTTAAGCAGTAATATTTCTGACATTTCTATTTTTAAGGAGATCCTATTAAACCATTTTAACACTCAAAACACAACATTCAAAAAAAATTGAGAAAAGAAAGCCAAGGGTGTCAATACTACAAGGCTCTCAAAAATATGATTAAACATATAGTGATGACATTTACAATAACGTTACAAATTATATACATTATCATATAAAAGTAAAAATCTCTATCAAACTAATTCTAAGATTAGACTGTATATAAAGAAATTTACAGAGTAATTTTTTAATTAAAATGATAAATCTCAATTTATTTTGGAATAGTACTTGACAATTTTTTAAACTGCTCTTAATAGAGTCCAGATTAAATTAAAATGGACTAAGGGCTGAGGTTTTAGCCATCTTTTTCCTAAACAATTTGCATGTAAAGAAGCATAAGAAAAATAAACACTTACAAGAAAAACTTGAGAAATTATCCCGCTTCTGACAGCACAGAAACTGCCAAATCCTGTTACCAACCATACTGGCAAGGAGAGTTGCCAATTACCTCCTGAGAATTGTCAGAATGCAGGTAAGCCATGATTTCTCTTACGCAGTCTTACTGTTTTTAGACCAAAAAAAAAAAAAATCTGGATCCATATTACAATTTAAACTGCCATATAATATTCCTGCAATGAACAGTATAAACCTTCCTTTTCTGATAAGAATTTTCCCTTCAAGCTGTCAAGCAAAATATTGCTTACTACTCTGATAAAGGTTGCTTGAATTCTTACTGCAGTTTGCATTTCCCGAAGATACTAAATTATTCATTCCATCATATGCATAAGGATAACAGCATTTCCTGCTTAACATCCTTGATGCTATTAACTCCTTCTTTGCTAGAAAAGATTAAAAATACAGAAGTACAAGGAAAAAAAAAAAACACTAAAAGATGACAAATTTCAATAGAATTCGTCTTATAGTAACATCTAACCTAGAAGACAAATTTCTAGTCATTTGATGATAATTTTTATACCAAGCATTAATTCAGTAAAAAAAAATTAAGAAAAAATGTTTGAAATATTCCCTTAACAATACTAAGATTTGATGAGTCTATGCAACATAAATGAGCTAATAAATACTGAAATGCAGTTAGAAGCAGATTAGAGCTCCTCTAAAAGGCTACAAAATAATCACAGCATGTTTGTATGGCACTTTAATATTTTTGAATCTTTCTCATTTGTTATCTCATTTGATTATCACAAGACAGCTGTCTGATAGACAAGGAACCTATTTTACTCATTTTCACATCAGGAAACTAAGTTTCCGAGTGGCTAAATCATTTGCCAAAGATTACATAGGTTGAGACAAGACTAGAACTCCAGTTGTCTAACTGTTCATTCAGAATACAAGGTGCTGGAATTAAAAATGGTAATTTGGGGCCCTATGCTCAATTTAGGTAAGAATATCAGCAGTCTCCCCCTCACATTTTTGTGGTTAATATTCTTGCTAGACCTTTTAAATTTTCTCACTAGAATAAGATCTGGCTCTACTATTCAAGGGTTTTATACTTTTCCCTTAATGGCTTTTTCTTAATCCTAATTGTTCCTGACCCCTCTGTATCATCATCTCATACTACTGACCTGGGGTTTTGTGACACAGTTCTCTGGGTCCTCCTCCCACCTTCCAGATTACTCCTACTCAATCTTCTTTGTTTGATCAACATGCATGTCTCACCCCCTGTACTAGGTAAATCCTATGCCACTTTCTCTTTCTACGGATTCTTTTTTTGACAATATCACCAGCTTCCATGAATTTAAGGTATTATTTCTACGAAGGTGGCCTCCCAACACTACAAATCTAGCCCTCAGCTCTCTCTTGAGCTCCAGGCCTACATCAACACCTGCCTACTAGACATCTCCATCTGGATTTCCCACAGGCATCTCAAATTCAACATGCTTGTTTTAACAAATGAATGCACAAAATAGAATTTTATCTTTCCCCCATTAGCCTACCATTCTTCCTAATTTCCTTATTTCTGCTGAGGACATTACCATATTTTCAATGACCCAGGTTTACAACCTCAAAGTGATACTCAAATCTTGACTTTCCTTCACATATCCTATCTCAATTCTACCTCCACCCTAGCATTACAACCCCTCTTCCTCATTTATGTAGACATCTCCCTAATTCAGCCTCCATCACTACTGCAATAGCTTCCCAATTAATTGGTGGCTCCCCTCACCCACATATCCTTCATCCTTTAAGATATTCCTAAAACATGAGTCCAATTCTTCTCAAGAAGTTTCAGTGGTTCCTTCTTTCCTCCAGGATAAAATACATATGCCTGTGTTTAATTTAAATGCCTGGGATTAAAGTTCTTCACAACCTGCTTCTAGAATATCCTTCAAGATTGACTACTCTCTCTCACAATTCTACATTCTAGCCAAACTAGCCAAATTGCAGTCCTCCAATTCCTTTGCTGTCCCACATTCCTGGAACACTCCCCGCTCCCTCCTCTTGGAATTCCTAGCTCCTCTCAAGGCTCGGTTAAATTGTCATCTCCTACACCAAACTCTTCCTGACGCCCTCCCCCACCCCACCCCCACCTAGTCACATTATTTTGTCTTTATGTCATTTATATTTTGCATTCACTTATCTGTGCACATTGCGTATCCTCTTAAGTAGAATGGAAGGTCTATGGAGGCACGGTCTGTTTTATTTTATCACTGTACTCCAATGCCATACAATGTGCCTGGCATGTAGTGGGCACTAAATGAAATGTTTATCGAATTGAATTGAATTCTTAAAGAAATATATAGGGGGTCAATGTCACTATAACACTTAAGAAAACAGACCAATTAAGAGAGATTAAGAATCTCTAAGTTAGTGTAAAAATTTCATTAAGATTCTAGACCTCAGAATCTGACAGAAAAATATGTATTTGCATACATATACATACATACACAATACACACTGTACAAATCCTACTAGAAAAGCACCTAATACTGTCAAAAGTTAGTATAGCATTAGTTTGAAAATCCACAGTATCACAGGTTATGTGTGAATTTTTATTAATTGTAGATTTTAGTTATATTTAGGTAGGCAAGGAAACAAGAGGATACCAACCCACACTCACTTCCTCTCTCAAATGCATACCGCTTTAAAATATTAACTTTAGACAAGGAGCATAGGAAAATAGCCAGAAGCCTAGTTTTGCCACCCCAGGCAAACCCTGACTTAAAATCAAACTTTAAGAAGGGATACCCCAGGAAGATTCATCTCCAGTAAACTACATGCTGCTGCTTTGGAATTCCTTCTCCTCATTCCCATTTTCCTGTTTCAAATCATCATGTTGCCAAAATTGGCCCACTACAGTTTCAACCCCCAACAATTTTATTTAATCCAATTCAACAAACATTTATTCAGTTTCTACTACATACAAAAATGTGTTAAGTTGCTAGAAGCAGCTAACTGTGTAGTGAAGAACTGGGCCTGGAGTCAGGATGATCTAGTTTGAGTATTGCCTCAGACACTCAGATACTAGGTATGTGACCCTAAGCATGTCACCTAACCTTTGTCTCAGTTTCCTGATCTGCAAAATAGGGATAATAGTACCTACTGTACAAGGTTATTGTAAAGACAAAATGAGACATCTGTAAAGCACTTTGCAAACCCTGAAGTGCTATATAAATGGTGGTTTTATTCTAATAATAATTATTATCATTAAGCATTGAGTATACAACGATGGGATGTCCCAGCTTTCAGGATTAAAATCTAGTAAGGATAGAACAAATACTTAACTCTGATATGAGGAAGAAAGTAACAAGTATGACAAGAACAAAGCAGACATCTATAGATAATGTTCTTTAAGAAATGTGGCATAAGTAGAGGGAGAGAGATTACTTGAACTGTATCTTAAAGGACAAGAAGAATTCTAATAGGCAAATGAGGACATAGTATATTGTAAGAAAGATGACTTCCATGAACATATAGAGAAAGCCAAGAAAAAGCAAGAGGAGACAAGAAATAGGTTCAGTTGGTAAAGTACAGTGGAATAGGATCAAATAATACTAGGAAGGTAAAATGGAGCCTGACTGAATGCCTTATATGCCTGACTGAGTTACCTTTTAGCCTAAAGACACTAAGGAACCACTGAAGCTATTCAATAAGGGGAATGATACAGTTCCTCAAACCTTCCATGGCTTCCCCTTCCCCAAATCAGTCAGCTGAGCACTGTGCCCCATATTTCCCTGAAAAAAAATTGAGGCTGTTCTCTAAGCACCTCTTTTTCTTCCCTCCTTTACCCCAGTCTAATATGAAGAGATGGACTTCCTTCCTGCCAAGGCTAATCCCAGTACCTGCACAAATGATCAGGATTCAATCTTGGCTTCTCCAATGGATTGCCCCCAGTCCTCCCCACTCTCTCACTTCTCTCCCATCTCTCCCTGTATACTGGCTATTTCTCTAACTGCTTACAAACACACCCACACCTCCCACATCCTCGAAAAGCTCTCGCTAACTAGGGTGCCATCTCTTTTCCCTTTTGTGACTTAACCGTTTGAAAAGGCTATCTATAATCAATGCTTCTACTTTCCTTTCCTCTCATTCTCTTCTCAACTCTCTATAGCCTGGTTTCTAACCAAATCATTTCACAGAAACTGATCTCCAAAGCTGCCAAATCTAAAGGCCTTTTTGGCCTTCTGCAGCCTTTGAGAGCATTGATTACCTTCTTCCTTTTGATGCTCTCCTCTCGAACTGGATGCTCCATAGACACAGACACATCCAAATAGAAATCTTAAATTCCACATGTTCAAAACCAAATTCTTTAGTTTTCACTCTAACCCCCTTCTCTTCCAAACTTTCCTATTACTGAAGAGGGTACTACCAATCTTACAGTCATCCAGGCTCACAATCCAGGTATCATCCTTGATTTCTCATTTACACACTCCCCATATCGAATCAGTTGCCAAATCTTGTCACTCTGACATGAGTAACATCTCTCACATACTTCCCTTCAAATTCAGCCTCAGACATTTACTACCTATGTGATACTGGCCAAGTCACCTACCCCTGTTGGCCTCAATTCCCATCTCTATAAAATTAGCATAATAATAGCACCTACCTACTAAAGAGGATCAAATGAGATAGTAATTTTGAAGTGTTTGCTTAGCACATGCCATGCTGGCACACAGCAAACACTACATAAATGTTAGCTATTATTGTACTACCTCCATATTCCACTGATACCTTCACCCCACTCCACCCCTATTTCCAAAGCTGAAATCACAGTCTTCCTCACTAAACCTTCCACTCTTCCTGGCTTCTCTAGTTTTGTAGAGGGTCATAACAACCTCTGGGTCATTCAGTCTTGAAACCTTGCCACCAGTGTCAACTCTTCCAACTCTCTTCTGACTCCATATCGTTTCAACTATTATATCCTAAAAATTCAACCTCTGTAAAGTGCATTGAATCTGTCCCCTTCCATTGAATCATGTCCCCCCCAAAGCCATTATCCTAACTTAAGTCCTCATTGTGTCAGTAATTAAGGTGGGACTTTTGTTCTACTGTTTTCTCTTTTAGCACTTATCTAATTAAGTGCCCTAGAAGAGTCTGACCTTTGCTTCTTTGATTAGATCTGCAGTCTTTGATGACTTGCTTGCCTCAAGAGAAAGCCTAGTTTACATGGGTTTGAGTCGCATGACCCTGAACAGGATATATAAACTCAAAGGCTGGCATTTTTTCCTTGGGCCTCTCACTCACTGGAAGTGTTGGTGTGGGGACTCTGGGTAGCCACTGTTAGGAGCTCCCTGGCTTTGAAGAAACCCAGATGTTTTGTTGAGGGCTCTCACTCACTGGAAGACTGCTGCATGACTCTGGGCAAGCCCTTGTAACTGCCCCCCAGCTCTGCTAACCCAGATGTTGGTTTGTATTTGGTCTGTTTATAATGTATGTTTATAATTTGTTTGTATTTGCTCTGAAGTTCAGGTTGCTGGCTTTTCCTCCTGAACTGAGTTACATTTGTATAAGTGATTAAAGTGAGATTATTAACCCCTTAAAGTTACTTTCCTTAGTAAAGCAGATCAAAAGAACCTGTGCTAGCAGCTCTTGTTGCTGGTCTTGTTGGGTCTTACACCCCACAACAGCTGCTGCTAGCCAAATTGTTGCTACAAGTGCCTTGAATCTGTAATGCCATTATCCTAACTTAAGTCCTCATTATCTCCAGCTCCAACTATTCTAACAACCCACAGTTTATTTCAATTCCCATTCCTCCTTCCTTCATAGTGTTCCATGTAATCTCCTTCATTTACCATGCTAATTTCATTGGTCTCTGGCTCTACGTGGTCAGTGTTTTGCCACTGCCGAAAATAAGACATGCCCTTCACTTTACTATTTTGATGGACTTGTGACCTCACTGGAGTGGTTCTCAGAATGAAAGCTACACATGCCCTTTCTTCTGAACTGGTGAGATTCTCACCCCCTTGTGTTTCAATAAATCCTCCATACAGTATTCCAAAAGGCCACAGCCTAGCATTAAGGCCCTTTTCAATAAAGCTCCAATGTAGCTTTCCAGATTTATTTTACATTATACTTCCTTTCATGTAATTTACATTTTAACTAAACTGCAGTGTCAAACTCAAACAGAAACAGACTGTGCAGGCCTTGGGGTAACTGAGTCAGCAGTGGCAACTCTGGAGCTCTCAGCCCTCCAGGGACAACCGGTCAGAAAGAGATCAGAGGCATACTTTGCTGGCACTGGGTTGGGGATTCTTGTCGCATTGCCCAAACAGTTATCTGAGTCACAGACCCAGATCACAGTCCCAGGAGGAGGAGGAATACTAGCACACTAGAGCATGCAGCCATAAGGGAGCAGGTGCCCTGGTAACTGGTCCAGAGCAGGAGAGAGTGCTTTTGGTTAACAGACCAGAGCCAGGCTTAGCAGAGCAGTGACCACATCTCTCCTTAGATCATATCACCTTGCAATAACTGAAAACTTTACAGATTCCCAAAATTACATCGGAAAACAGCTATATGAAAAATCTGAAGCCTGGGACAGTGCCCATTCCATCCCAGGAGCAGAGCCTAACTTTAACATAAAGTAAAAAGTCAAGAAATAGGCTCAAAAAATGAGCAAGCAGGGGCAGCTAGGTGGTGCAGTGAGTAGAGCACCAGTCCTGGAGTCAGGAGGACCTAAGTTCAAATCCAACCTTAGACACTTGACACACTTACTAGCTGTCTGACCTTGGGCAAGTCACTTAACCCCAGTTGCCCTGCCCTCCCCCCTCAAAACAAACAAACAAACAAACAAAAAGAAATGGATGTCCTTTAAGGGCAGCTAGGGGGTGCAGTGAGTAGAGCACTGGCCCTGGAGTCAGGAGGACCTGAGTTCAAATCCGGCCTCAGACACTTGACACACTTAGTTAGCTGTGTGACCCTGGGCAAGTCACTTAACTCCACTTGCCCTGCCTTCCCCCCTCAAAAAATAAAAAAAAAGGGGGAAAAAATGAGCAAGCAACAAAAAAGGAATCTGTCCACAGAAAGTTACTATGACAGAGAAGATAAAAACACAAACTCAGAAGATAACATTGTCAAAAAGGCTACACGTGAAGCTAAAAGAAAAATATAAATTGCTGTCAGGCCCCAAAAGAACTCCTGGAAGAGCTCAAAAAGATAAATAAGATAGCTAGAATAAAAATTGGGAAAAGAAATTAGAGGGATACAAGAAAATCATGAAAAAAGAGTCAACTGCTTGGTAAAGGGAACATCAAAAAATGGAAAAAGATATACAAAAATTGACTGAAGAAAATAATTCCTTAAAAAATAGAACTGGCCAAATAGAAAAGGAGGTACAAAAGCTCACTGAAGAAAATAATTTCTTAAAAATTAGAATTGGGCAAGTAGAAGCTAAGGATTATGAGAGACATAAAGAAAAAATAAAATGAAATTAAAAGAATGGAAAAAAGAGAAGAAAATGCAACTGACAGGAAAATAGATAAAGGAGAAATAATTTAAGAATTGCTAAAAACTACCTAACAGCCATGATCAAAAAAGCATAGACATATTTCCAAAAATTATAAAGGAAAACTTCCCTGATATCTTAGATTCAGAGGGTAAAATAGAAACTAAAAGAATCCACTGATCAACTCCTAAAAAAGATCCCAAAATGAAAACCCAGAGGAATATTACAGCTAAAATTCTAGAGCTCCCAGGCCAAGTAGAAAATACTGGAAGCAACCAGAAAGAAACAATTCAAACATCACCGAGCCACAGTCAAGATAATACAAAACTTAGCAGCTCCTACATTAAAGGATCAGAGGACTTGGAGTAGGATATTTCAGAAGGCAAAGGAGCTAGGATTACAACCAAAAATCACCAACCCAGAGAAACTAAGTATAATCCTTCAGGAGGGAGAAGAGATACAAGATAGCTAGTAGAGAGGATCACTTTGACAGGATGAGGTTGTAATCTGCCATAGAAGGGCTATCTATGGGGATGAAATCATAACTCACTAAAGTATTATACACTTATTTAAAGATAATGTCTTGTACAGGTAAGATCTGATCTTTGAATTTTTATTGAACTTCAAATTATACTGTGATTCATTATGTGCTGTATCTCAGCTGTTTGAATAAAAGCCATTAAAATGGAGACTACTGGTCTAGTGTGGAAGAAAATTTCACACTGTATTTTTAATTGATTTACATAAAATAAATGTTTGATGCACAGAAATGTTTTTATTAATGAACAAAATGAGTTCTTAGGACAGAGTGTTCTTTGTGAGAAGCTTCGTTGTCAGAGATAGAGGTAAAAATAAAATAGGATGACAAAAACATCTGAAAAAATTACAGTATATTACAGTATGGGGTAGTTAGATGGCGCAGTGGATAGAATGGCAGACTTGGAGCCAGGAAGACCTGAGTTCAAAATGACCTGAGATACTTACTAGTTGTATGACCTTGGGCAAGTCACTTCACCTTGTCTGCTTTAATATCTTCATCTGTAAAATGAGTTGGAGAGGAAATGGCAAACCACCAAAGTATCTTTGCCCAGAAAACCCCCAAAACTAAATCAAATGGGGTCACGAAGAGTTGGACACAATTGATCAACCCCACCCCCAAAAAATTACAGTACAAAAATTGCATCAAATGCTAACTAGATTGATTGGACCTGTGTCTGAAATCACAAAGTATGAGGCTTTTTGTTTGGACAAAGGTAGAGGGGAGACCTCATCACATGGGGTAAAGAAAGAGGCCTAACCTTTCTTCATGATGGCAGAAGAGGAAGCAGGGAGAAATAACTGAAACAAAAGTAGCTTCCAGGTAGAACTCTGTGGGTACTAAATCCTAGAAGCAGTCAGTGGCAAAGGAATATAAACTTTCACTCCAATGACTTTCCTGAAATAGAAAACTTCTGGTACAGGTTTCACCAGAAATAGAAAGAAAGTAAGGTAGAAAGAAGACGACTACCCATTATAAGATTTTATGAACAGATCTATGTAATGGCAAGTAAAGTGGGACTTTTTGTTGTTTTTTGTTTTGGAGTGCTTTTCAGCACTAAGGCAATCAAGCGCTTTTGAGTCTTGCCTTTGTTTCAATCAAGAGTCTTTGACTGAATCAGGAGTCTTTGAAGACCTAAGTCACAGGAAGGCTTAAGTCACATGGGTTTAAGTAGCATGGCTGTGAAGCCCTCTGACCCTGAAGAAGTGTACATATCCTCTGAGGTTAGCATTTTGCTTGGAGCTCACTCACTGTTAATAGTGGCTTGTGATTTGACCAGACGAGACTCTGGGAAGCCGTTGGAGCGTTGTCGCCGCCTCCCCCCCACCACTTTGAAAAATTCAGATGTTGGTTCGTCTCCTTCTGGTGACTATATATGTAATGTCTTGGACAGAGAGCTAGAAGCCTGTCTGCTGATTTGTGTTATTTTGCTCTGCTGATAAAATTTCTGCTTGTAATTTCTGTTTACATTTTCTCTGAAGTTGCGGTTGCTGACTTTTCCCCCGTACTAAGTGAATGATATATGTATATTTAATTAAAGTGAGATTGTAAACCCTTTAAAGTTGCCTTCCTTAGAAAAGCAGATCAAAGAACTTGTGCTAGCAGCCCTCCTGTGTGTTGGTGTTATTGGTCTTACACAGCCACAGTAGTGGTAGGTAGCATTGTTGCTACAATCTAGTATGATTTTTCAAGACCTGACAGACCAAATTTCTAGTGTTTGTTGATTTCTATAATTGCTTTAACAGGTGGCAGAGCTGTTTCAGTGTACATCTAGAGATGAAATGTTATGTGAAACACTGATAAGCTCACACATAAATCATCCAATAAGCGTAATAACAATATTTCCTGTGTCAATAAAAGGAATGTGACCAGGACTCAGGTCAATTTAACAAACATTTATTGAAGACTTATGATACGCAAAAGAAAACAATCTCTGTCAGAGAGATTACTTGGTTCCAAGAAAGGTGAGGAGTGGCTGATGAAGGATGAAAGGGATACAAGAAAGGATAACAAGAGATAAAGAAAACCTGGAAGTATTAAATGTTGTCCAAATTGACACTATCCATCTTCAACTGGGCAGGAACTGAAGGCATAAAGAGATACTTTTGTAATACTATTTTACGTCACATAATTTACGAAAAATATTTTATAACCCTCAAGATAAAAAGGGAAAAGAAACTGATGCAAATGTAAAGAGAACTCACTAACCAATTAGAATTTAAAATATAAATCAGAATTTATAATTTAAAAGCATATATAAGATGGAACAGTAAAGTATGGTATGGTTTTATAAGAATGTTAGGAGTGCCAAAGCTGAGATTAGTACACAGCAACAGATAAAAAAAAATAGGTGTCATTGCTTTTAGCCATTTGAGAAAAGGAGGAAAATCACAAAAGGACCAGATCACTCCTTAGGGTAGACTGTCATGATTATTACCAACTAGAAAGAGAAGGCAGAGCTGTTAACTCTCATATTATTCTTTCTGCTGAGAAAAATAATCTCTAACGGGAAGACAGAACAAAAATGGCTAATGTGGATTTGGTACCCAAATTAAGGAGATGGAGAAGTCATCTGGCCCAGATAAACAATTCAGGGAATTAAAAGAATCACAGGATGTGATTGCTGAGCCATTGTTAATAATCTTTTAATCCTTACCTCAGAATTGGAGAGTGGCATCTAATTTTCAACACAGGAAAAAGAATGGCGTCTAAAAACTATAAGCCAAAGTACTTAAATCTGATTTCTGACAAAATCATAAAATCCATTATTAAGGGAGAGTTCGGGATAATCTACAAAAGGAAATGGTGAACACAGACAGCAAGGCTTTGTCAATCAAACAAGAAATATTCATCAAGTGCCTACTATGTGTCAGGCACTGTGGGAGTTGCTGAACAGTTCCTACTGAACATGCACACATAAATATGTACAAAATGAACACAAGGTAAGGGAGAGTGGGTAGCAGCATTAACACCTAAGAAAGTGAGAAAGGCCAATTAACAGATCATGTTGGAATAATTTCATTTCCTTTTCAGACAGAGTTACAAGACTGGCAAATCAGAGAATTACAGAATACTGTAATTATTGTTTACCTAAATATTATCAAAGCATCTGACAAATTTCCTCATGATATCTTTGTGGAAAAGATGAGCAAGGTGAAGCAGGTGACAACACAATTAAGTAGATTCCAAATTGGTTCAAAAGCTAGAGCCAAAGGAGAGTCCTGAATCTGAGGAATCTCTACTTGGCCTTTGTGTTGCTTTACATTTTTATCAATGATTTAAGATAAAGGCATAGAGAGAGCAAAAACAAAGAGGGAGAGGGAGGAGCTCAGCTAACACATTGGACCAAGTCTAATAAAATGAAATTAAGTTGGGATAAATGTAGTCTTATACTTAGTTAAAACATCAACTTCACTAGAACAAAATGGAAATGTGGATGGATGGCAGATCATCTGCAAAAGGCAGTTTTGTTGAACAGTAACATCAAGAAAAGTGATACACAGCAGTCAGGAATGCTTATGCTTCTTGAAGATGAGATTCTATCTAGAGTTGAAGGAGCCAGAAGGTGAAGATGGGGAGAGAATGAATTCCAGGAACTGGAGGACAACCAATGAAAATTCGAGGAGTCTAGAGATGGGGAGTACATTGTGCTAGGAACATCAAGAGGGCATGGAAGCAAGTAAGGTTGTAAGAAGGCTGGAAAGGTAGGAAAAGGACAGTTTTAAAAAGCAATGTATATTTAATCCTGAAGGTAATAAATAGCTACTGAATGGGGGAGTTGGCGGAAGCAAAGGGGGAAATATGATCAAAGCTGTGCTGTTTAGGAAGACCAATACGACAGAAAAGAGGGAGATGGAGAGACTTAAAACAAGGAGACCAACCATCAGGCTAATACAACAGTCCATATATGAGTTGATAAGGGTCTATACCAAGGTGGTGGCAGTGTTAGGGGGCATACACAAGAAATATTAGGATTTGTCAACTGATTGAATATGGGGGGGTGGGATGGAGGATGACACCCAGGTTGTTATCCCAAGTGATTGGAAGAACGATAGTATAAGATACAAGAATGACAGTTATAAGGTAGGAAGGAGGAACAGTTTGGGGGAGGAGAGGGGAGAGATAATAAATTCTATTTTGAGCATGATGAGTTTAAGCTGTCTTTGAGACATCCAGTTTAAGTTATCCAATAGGTATTGGGAGATGCAAAACTGGAGTTCAGAAGAGACTTTAAAGAAGGACAAGTAGATTTGAGAATCATCAGCATAGAGATAATAATTGAACCCATAGGAGCTGATGAGATCATTAAGTGAAATATAGAAGGAGAAGAAAAGGGGGCCCATGACATAGCTTTGAGGGATCCTCCCTTCCTAGCACATGAGATCCAACATAAACACCTAGAGAAGAGAATATAAAAGAAAAGCAAGTGTCTGAGTTTTGGTCAAATCCTGAAAAAGAAGTCAAGGGTAAGGACTGAGTAAAGACCATTAGTTTTGGTAATTAACTGATCACCGGTAACTTTGGAAACACCAGTTTCAGTTGAAAGGAACCAATAATAATAAGGAACTAACACAAATACACAACACAGAAGACATTATCCAACATGTACATAATCAAAAAATATAAACAAACAGTTCTCAAAAAAACTGTGAGCTTAATCATAGGAAAGATTGCTCCAAATCCCTAATAGTAAAAAAATACAAAGCAAAACAATTCTGAGGTTTTGCTTCATACCCAGCAAATTTGTAAAGATGACCAAAAAATGAGAACATGCATTGTTGTAGGAACTGTGAATTGATCCAAACATTTTGGAAAGACTAAAACATTTTGTAATTATGCTAAGAAATTGAGAAATTTGGCCCAGAGCTCCTTCAGCTACTTATATAGCCCCAAAGTGGTCAAATACTCACGGTAGCGTTTCCCATAGTAGTAAAGAATTGGGGGGAAAGTAGATAACCATCAGCTGTTTAATTGATAAACAAGTTGTAGTACATAAATATATCGGAATATTAATTGGTTGCCAAATCTTATTGTTTCTATCAAGACAGTATGTCTCAAGGACATTCCCTTCTTCTCCCATGCACAGCTACCACACTAGTTCAAACCCTAGTCACCTCTCACCTGGGCATATGAGAAGCGTAAGAGAGAGTTCCTTACCTACTTCTTTTATATACTTCCCCCTAATTACTGGTCTGCCTGAAATAATTTCTGACATATAAGTAAATTTTTGGATATCCTACCAGCTACTAATAAACATAAAAAATGTAAGGCTTCCACAATAGGGATAATGACAATGATAATAACTCACCCTTATTTTATTTAGTGCTATATGGTTTACAAAGAACTGTCCTCACAACAACAGTGCAAGCATTATTTATTACAGACATTTGCATATGCCAATCAAAGAGTGTAAGTAACTGGCTTAAAATAACACTGACTGTAAATGGCAGCACCATTTCTAGATCATTCTAACTCTATTAAGCCACAGAGCACATGCGACATCTGTCAGCATCTCCCTTATCATTCCCTTATCACATTAGTCTGGGAAACAACTTTAAGAAATTCTGGTGTCCACTGTGCGTAAACTGTCAGGGAAAATAACCAACTGTTGCTCTGAGTCAGTTCCAGCCTTATAACTAGGAGAAGTAAAAAAAAGTTGTAAGTTCTGTTCTTACTAATGCACAATTCACAAAAGCAAGGGCTCCTAGCTTGGGGCCCATGAACTTTTTCTTTTTGTTTTTTTGTTTTGATAACTTTATTTCAACATAATTAGTTTACTTTGTAATCCTATGTATTTTATGAAGCCAAAAATATTCTTATACATGATTTCACCAGAGTGCCAAAGGTGATCATTTCACACACACAAATAAAAGATGACTTGCCTTAAAGAAAAATAAGCATACTGTCATCTGCTTACTTCTCTGTTAATAGATTTGTTTCACATGTCTTCTGTAATTGGGATTTTGGAGTTATGATTGGGCTTCTGATTCAGGGTCTCCTTTTATTGGCAAAAAGTTTTAATGAATTGGCATCTGCTTTTCTGTCTTCTTCCAGTAAGCCCTGCTCGTGTTCCAAAACTATAAGCCGTTCATTAGGATCCTTCCTATACCTCTAAATTTGAAATCAAGTATTTTCTTGTTCATTTAGGTTAAGATGTGCTATTCAACATCACAAATTGAGTTAATCAAGTATCATGAAAGAAAAGCCTTTTCAAGTTTATAGACTAACATCAAGTAACTAAAACACCAAAGATGTAAGGGTTGGGGGATATCTCTGGACTCTGTAATTCTAACTTTGAGTAAGTCAATGTAACTTGGTTTCCTCATATGTAAAATGGGGTTATGATATCATAGTACTGTGTTTTGAGAAATGAGATAACATATGAAAATGTTTCAAACAATAAAAAGTGCTACACAAACCTGTTGTTGTATATGCATATTTTGTCTTACTCTTAGAAACAAATTGCCCCCACCATGGGTAATTTGTTAAAATGAAAGAGAAAATCATCAAAATTAACATGGGATGTTTATAGATGTTTTTTTCAGATTACTCACTAGCGAAGAATTGTTTCCTTCATCTCTTACTTCTTCCTTAAACTACCTCTTCCCAAAAAAAGGTATCTGAAACTACAAAGTCCTAAAATATGATTTATGCAAAATATGTGAATGATAAATCATTCAGATTATACTTTTTAGGTAACAAAAATGATAAAAATATAGGGTCTATGCCTTTTAACCACAAATATCACCTACTATATTTAGCACCTTCGGTGCATCCCAGAATATACTACATGGACTTATACGCCAAGTTCAAAACGATAAAGAAAATACTCCTTGCTACCTATCTTTCAAGAACAAAATGAAAAATTTTTAAAATTATAAAATGTGACCCTTTCAAATCAGTTTTCTTTTTAAGAGTGGTAAAACATTTTTTTTTTATGGGCTCTAACTTAAAATTCTTTTTTGATTTGTCTCTTTCTTTGCGGGGTAGTGGTGGCAAAGGTTCTATCATGTGTTCATATCTGTGTCTAGATTGAATACCAGCATGAGTTCACTTTATACCTCGGTAATATAGTTAGCCCAAAAGGTAGGGAGAGCTAAGGCTCAATCTAAGAAAGCAGAAGAGTTGAGATAATTCCAAGTTTAACAAAGAAGACACACAAACACGCAACATTTTCACTAACACCATGAAAAAAAAATTACCAATAGTAAAAATTAGTAACTAATGTAGTAATTCCTGTGTGTTAATTCTCTCTGGTAATTTCTGGGCAATTTTTTGTTTGGTGGGTAGAGAGAAAAAGTCAGAAATTGGAAAACATGTTAAACTTTTTCAAATCAGTTTCGGGAGGCTATCACTGAATGGTTAATTAGCAAGAAACTGGTAATGGTCTCAAAGCATATAATACAGTAGACATTTCTAACAATGGAGCAAAGTAAATTCTTGGGAATAGGAAAAAAAAAGAGAATGTAACTCCCTTGCCTGTGCAAGAAACTTCAACCTATTCTTTTTCCTCATTTTCACTGTGGAAGACATCATCTACATCTTAAATTCTGGTCCAAATTTTTCCAGGTCTAAGTTTGACCTATGCTCTAGTTTGCTACATAACCTGTTTCTACCACAACTTACACTTGAGGACAATTAGAAGTGGAATTAATTTTTGTAATTTATCTATAAATGTATTCTCCATCCCCAATTTAAATATCTAGAATTATGGTTGCCACATTCGCAATTCTGAAGACTGAAATTTTCTAGCATGAGATAATATCAAGACTTTGTTGAGGAATGTGTCTATAGTGTCAGGAAGTAAGGTATGATGCCTGTCCCCATCTATAATAATCTCCACTGTTCTCATTACTGTTCCTTCATCACACTCATCTAGAAAGCAGCTTTAAGAAATGTTGGTGTGTGAAAATAGCAAACTGGAATCTTAAAACATGTTCTTATTAAGAATCAGTCCTACGTTTATGATTGAGATGTAAACAGAAAATTTTTTAATTATATTCTCACTAATGCACCTTTTACAAAAGCAAGGTCAATGAAATTTTTTTTAAAGTGTTTTGATGGTTATTTCACTATAACTGGCTTCCTTTGTAATCCTAAATATTTTATGTAGTCAAAAACATTTTAAGAAGAAGTCTATACTTTACCAGACTACCAAAGGAGCTCAATTCATTAAAAAAAAAAAAAAAAGGTTACCACTTGCCCTAAAGGAAAATAAATATAACAAAAATTTCTGACAATGAGTACGTTAGAATCAGGATCTTTGGTAATCAGATCTAATCAGGATAGAAAGAATAATTTAATATTGCTGTATATCCCACTACATATCCCAAAGTGGCAAAGTAAAGCAGAGAAGATAGTTGACCAGATTTACAATCAAGAAAACCTGGGTTCAAATCCTGCCTCTGAGAAATATATAGGCGCTGTGTGACTACTGGCAAGTCACTTAACTTCTGAGTCCCCTGGCAGCTATCTCTCAGATTATAAATCACAGAGGAGTTGATCTATATGGTGAAAACTTTCTAGACACTGATGAAATTATAAATCCAGATTAAAAAAAATTTTTATAAGAAATAGTTACTATTTTGTTGCCTTAAGGGAAAGCTGAAATGAAGAATACTTTAAAATAGCTAGGGGAAAATAGTTTCAATACAGTTTCTTCAATAAAAATCTTCTATCTGTTGATGTGAATCTGGAACAGAAATTTCATAGTTAACTAGCACTTCTGCTTATTAAAAAAAAAAAACTACCCAATTACTAAAATAGCAATGAAGTATTTTTTCCTCAGTTGTTTATTACCATAAGTAAAGTGAATTAGTCTCAATGGTACTGAGAATTTTTTGATTTAACACAGTTTTTCCTTTGTTACTGAATTGTGCCTTATTTTCAGAGTTATTCAACTATATTTTTATGTATTTTTGTTACGAAACTGTTATGAAAAAATGCTATTACTCAAAGATTTTCCTCCCAGACCTGGCAGAAATTTAGGGGGAAAGGAGGGTGTTAATATATACCTTGAATATAAGCCTCTAAAAGCTCACTAATATATCTAGAAATTTTATAAATCATGTTAATAGATAGTACAATACACTGGAAAGTAGACCAGACTTAAGAACAAAAAGGGCTGGGTCCAATTTCTAATTGACATATAATAGCTACGACCATGGGCAAATTATTTAATATCTCATTCCCATCTCTAAAATAGGGATGATAATAATATTGTAATAACTAATAATTGTGAGGGACGCATTATGTAAATCTTAAAGTGCTATATAAATGAGCCCTTGCATGAAGACACACACAGTATCATATTCTCTTCCTATAGTGATAACATAGTACCAACAAAAGAAAATATCTGTGACCACAAAAGGCTATTACATATGACAAGACAAAACTTCCTTAGCTAAGGAAATACTGAATCTACTGAGGGGGAAAGCTTATTTAGATTTTAATGTACTCTAAAAATATAAAAGGTCAAGGATACTTTGCTTCTCACTTTAGTTACTGGTATCTTGGTCAAACAATTAATTTGTTCTCAAAATGAAGTGAATGATAATTATTTATTGTTCTAGTAAAGATGTCTATTGTACTTAGCTCTTCATTTGTCAAAAGACATGTACAAAACATTTATGGCCAAGAGTTTAATATATTTTATGAAGATTTTTTTTCAAGCAGGGTCACATTTAAGGTTTAAAGTTATGGTATAGAAAAGTAATCGAAGTAAGACTATTCTTTCTAAAAATAAGTTCATTAAGGATTTTTAGTGAAAATATATGACCACATGGAGTCCATGATACAATTTAATTACCTGTGACTTATATGAATTACAAAACTTTTATTAAATCAGACGGAACATAATGGAGGACCACACAGCGGTGCTAGGTACAAAGACACACAAATGAATTTCTCAAAATTTGTTTTAAGATTTCATGGTATTCATGAACTATTAAAAATAAGACCCGGTAATGATTATTTCATTCTCTAGCCTCTCTCTGGCAAATCTGTAACATTAAGGTTACAGCCTAATTTTAAATATATAACAGATATAGAAGTAATCATATACGGTGTCTTTTTTATAATATCCTTTATAGTTAACTTCCAAAAAAAATGGACATAAAGCACTGTATGAACCAGATGATTTTACTCCCATTGCCTTTGTAAGGAATGTGTCCTATATATAAGAAATTTTTAAGTTTCCTACCATATGAAAGTAGCGGATTAGATTTATTCTGTGGTTCATACATTTTATTCCACAAAGCATCTCTTGAAGAAAGTGTAAGTAAAGAAACCTGCTTAGTTTTTATTTATTCTTTGGCCCCCAGGTCCCACACCAATATTGTAATAAAAGGCTAAAGTCCTGAAACATTAAAACATACTCTAAATGATTTAAACAACAGGAACAAATGACCCATATGCTATATATCCATTAACACAAGTTCATATTTCTCTAGAATCAATTAGCAGATGAAAGTTTATCTAACTATAAACAAGTAATCAAAACAATTTATCAAAATAAAATTTTCACTATCAAAAATAAAGCTGTTTTAAAAATCCTAGTTCATTGTTTGTAGGGATAGTTTAATGTAAATTTCACCTTCTATATTGAGCCTAGCTACAAGCATGAAAAACCACTTAGAAACTTTACCTGCTTCCTGGGAATTTAACACTTCTAAGGCATGCATCATGGCACTTGCGAAGACGTTGGCATCCTCTTTACTGCCAAAGTTGAGACCATACACCTGTCTAGCATCTCGCCATTGGTGGAAGGTCTGTGTAGCTTGATTGTACTTCAGTCCTTTAGGAATGGCACAATTTATCACGACCTAAAAAAAATAATTGGCACAGTCAATTCAATGTAATTTAGCAAGAATTTAAATGTGCCTACTATGTAAAAAACACTATTCCAAATAGAGGGGATAAAAAGACAGAGGCCAAATAGACCCTAGCTCCAATGACTTTACATTCTTAAGGGGGAATGAAAATCATTCACAGATATGTAAATAGGAATAAGGAAAAGAGAAACAGGGGGAGAAACAGGAAGCACTGTCACGTAGAGGAAATCAAGCAAGATCTCAGGTAGCAGTTAGAAACTGAGCTAAGCCTGGAATGTAGGCAGGGATTCCAAGAGGTAGAGGTAAGCTAAAAGTGCATTTCAGCCACTGGCTGAGGACAAAATGAGCCAAAGCATAGATGGGAAATACAACATGTGTGCAAAGACGGAAGGAGGTAAATATGTATTTATCACCAACTTGTACTACATGCCAGAAAACAAAAGCAAAGAGCAAAAACAGTTCCCACCCTTAAGCAGGTGACATCCTAATAGAGTAGGATCCAAAAGAGTAAGCTCAATGGATCTTACTACTATTTGCAAGGCTCTATAACATTGCTTACTTCCTTGATTTACTATATAAGTTTGCTCAAGCATTGCATTTCAATGCAAACATTTATTAAATGCTTGCTATGAACAACAAAGGGTTGTATTGGGAACTGGAAATACAAAGATAAAAATGAAATTTATACAGGTGATATGATGAGAGATACATAGAAAAGTATAATATAAGGTAGACTATATTAGGGAGAAAGAAATACTGGTCGTTCTGGGAAATTCAAAGAACAGAGATTATCAAATAATTTTGATTAAATAAAATTTAAAACCTTTTCACAAATAAAGAGAAATAGTAGAGTTGAGAAAACTATTTGTATCAATTATTGACAATAAAAGCCTGATAGTCAAGAGTACTAGATAGTGTACTAGAACAAATAACATCAAGAGATATTTTCCAGTAAACAAGCATTCAAAGGTTCCAAACAATATTTCAAAGGAAGGGGACTAGTATCTAAGAGGTACAGGGAACTGATTTAAATTTATAAAAACAAGATCCATTCCTCAACAGATAATACTCAGAGGTAGATCTCAGGGGAAGAAATCAAAGATGTCAACAACCATATGAAAAAATGCTTCAAATCACTAATAACAATGGAAATGAATTAAAACAACTCTGTTTAAACCTCATACCTATGAGATGGAAAAGATGATGAAAAAGGAAAATGGTAATTGTTCATACTAATGTACTATTGGAGTGGTGTAATATTCCAACCACTGTGGAAAGCAATTTGGAACTACACCCCAAAAGTCACTCAGCTGGGACACACTTAGGCCTATACCCAAAGACATCAAAAAAAGAAGAAAAACACTCATAGCTGCCAATTATTGTAATAGTAAAAAACTAGAAACAAAGTGAATAGCCATCAACTAGAGAATGGCAGAACAAATTCTGGTATTATGACAGTAAAGGAATGTTACTATGCAATGAGAAAAGGAACAGATGCAGAGAAACCTGTGAAGACATGTATGGACTAATACAAAGTAAAAGTGAGCAGAACCAGAAGAAAAAATATATACAATGAACACAACTTTTGTAAAGGAAAACAACTTTGAAAGACTTAAGAACAGTGATCAATGTATGACCTCAGAAGGTTGATGATAGAAGCATGACTTCCACCCCTTGGTGATCTATAGCTGCAGAATTAGATTTACATTTTGAGTGGGTTTTCTTCACTATCTACTTTTCAAACTAAAGGTTAGGGTAAATTTCTAGGGTATAAAGTTAAGTTTCTCTTCTCATCCCCCTTCCAAAATGTCTTTTTTTTATTCTTTGATACTGTTCTGAAGCAGCCGCACCACCTCCATCAACAATTCCTACATCAATACTCAATAAATATTTACTAAACAACCTACTATGTGGCAGACACCGTGCTAATCTCTGAAAGACAGCCCTTACCACCCTCAAGGTGTTTACAATCTAATGGAGGAATACACACAAAAAGATGATGAAGAGGATGGTAGTACCAGGCACCAGGGCCTGTTAGAGAAGTCAGATACGTCCCAAAGTAGTGCAGCCAAATGGGAAACGGACACAACTCCTCCAGATGGTCATCTGCAAACCTCAAGGTAATTTCTAATGACTTGTCAACATAAGTGTTCATACCTAAAGTGTATAATTTATTCTAGATCAATATTAAGCTACATAATACAAAGAACATGAGCTAAATTTTATCAAATTTAAAACATCATTTCTATGGAATTAAATCCTATGTAACATTGTTTCACCTAAAGTCAGTCAATAAATATTTGTTAGGCATCTATGTTTCCAGGCACTGTGCTAATAATAATAAGCACAAGAGACCCAATGAAAGGAAAAATAGCCCCTATCTCAGGGGCTAGAATCTAAGGGTAGAAACAACATACAGATAACTATGAACATATTAGCTATAAGCAGGATAAGTAAGACATAATCAGCAGAAAGAAGGCACCAGAATTAAGAGGCACCAGGAAAGACTTCCTATAGAAAGTGGAATGTTAGCTGTAAATTAAAGGAAGGCAGAAAAGGCAGGAAGCAGAAATGAGGAAGGAGAGCATTCCATGCATGGGGGACAGTCAGTGAAAATACAATTGAGGGAGTTTAGAACATAGAACGTCTTGTTCGAAAATATGACCTAAAGTCTTTTCCAGGAATGGCAATGATTTTCAATGGGTTGGTAAAGGAAGTAAGGGAAAAAAATCACTGAGTAACTAAGATAACCTTTCAAAATATGATTTTACTACTTATAACAAGCAAGCCATTCATTTCTGTACTAAGATCATACCTTCAAGGTTTCTAGATAAATTTTTTTTATATTTTTAAGATTCTTCATGAATTTGAACATAAAAATTCTTAGATACCAAATGATATACCTAAGGACCCTTCTAGTTCTAAGAAACTCTCCCTGATAGACATACATTCAAGAATATAGCAGTTCTCCTAGACATCAATCTTAGAACATTACTAATAAACACTAGTTTCCTATAAATGCTGCATAGATCTGTCATACATTACTTTATGAAAAACCTTTTTGAAAGGCTAACATTTTTATACTGAATTTAACTCTTGGTAGTTTTTATGTCACAGTCATTACAAACTTCCCCTCCATACTCCATACTCATAAGTAAAATATCCAATACAGAGACCATATCTGTATTGTAAATATGTATAATCCCAGTAGTTCCCCTCATTTATACTGGGGGGGGGGGAGACTGATTATGAATTTACTTAGCCCTTCACTAGTTAATTAATTACTCCAATTTCCTTTTAGATATCTGTTCATTTTTATTGTTGTAATCATTTCAAATACACTGTTATCCTGATTCTGCTTATTTTGCTCACCAACAGTATTTAAAATATTATTAAATTCTGGAAAAATCATCCCTGAATTCCTTACTGTTGTCATTTTTTTTATTATACAATAATATTCCAATATATTCACATGCCACGATTTTTTTGTACTCCCCAGTCAATGGAGACACACTTAATTTCTTCAAATACCTGACTGTCATTCTCTACCACTACATCTTCTCTTTTTCCATCTAAACATCAATAATCCTTTCAATAAATCCTCACATCGAGAAGCAGAGGCTCTAAAAGTTTATTTATAAGCTTGTCATCTATTCCTTCATCCAAAATACTGAAGAAAATGTTAGAAAGACAAGGCCAGGACACCTCCTTGGAGGCATTCTAGATTTAAATTAATCCATTAATGACTAGTCTTTGGATCCAACCATTCAACCAGTACTGAATCCAGATTCTAATAGTGGCAAGTGCATATCTCCCAACTACATCTCCATAATTATAGAATAAGGTCCTTAAAAAATAGGATGAAATTTCTCCATCTTGCCAAGGCTAGCAGTACAGACTAACTACTCCCAAGCCTCATCATATGGGGCACTGGAGTTTTGACCTTTTTTTCTGATGTAGGCAGGTTTGTCCCTCCTTAGGTCTCCCAATCCCATGGGGCTCACCAAATTAGCAAAAATATGCAGACTTAATGCAGATACACTCAGCTTAACCCACTGCAACTAAGAACTCCCAAGTTCAAGAAATCCTCCTACCTCATAGCCTCTTCAGAATGAGAAGGGCTTATAAATTCATGTCACCCTGCTCTGCCATAAAAGTCTTTTGGAGATGCTTGACTGAAATCTGGGTAAATATTTCCTTCATCTACCAGTTTAATTAGTAGAGCATGACTTGTTCATGACAAAAGGGCCTTGCCATTTATTTAAAAAACAAACCTTTATATAATTGTCAGAAATCTAAGTCAAGACACTGAAAATGAGTACAGATAGCATTTACCTTTCTCCAATACTGAAGGACTTCACATTTTCTCAAATATTTAATAAAACAAAGACAGTGGCTAAGCAAACATCTGCCAAAATGCTAGGGTGTTTTTCATCTGGACCTGATGAATGAACCCATCAAAGATAGTTAATTAATCTCTAATTATCTCTTTACTTATTTGCCCATAGAATGGAAAATAGAAGCAAAATAACTGAATAGAACTTCCTTTTTTTCCTTTATGAAGTACCATAATTCTGTCCCCTCCCCCTTTCTCTAATAACTTTTTTCCCACCATGGTTTCAAATAAACCTTCTTACAGGACGACCATGTGTTTGTATTTATTCTGTTACCTGCCCTTCCTTCACATACTTTTTCAAAATTTTCTCTTTTCTTAATGGAAACAATTCCCATAGACTCTTCAGAATTTTAGGCTTGAAAGTTTGCATTCCTCCCAGGCTGATTTCCCCTAAATAATTTTAGGCCATAGGATCCTATTTATTCCATCTCTAGACCTTTGAAATTTGTTCTCCTAAAATCGAGGGTGCAAGACAGACTATAGCCAACTGCCAACTCCTTTATTATGAAAATTAACATCAACAATCACTTTCCTACCTCAAGGAAGGAATATCATTTCTACTATAGCAACTGGTTCCTCCTCTCTGATATCCTCTAACTTTTAAAAAACCAAATTATTATTAAGGCAGTCCAAGAAATTATTAGCTGCTGTATTTCTAGGAGGGAACACTTCATATAAAAATGTTTTTCCAGGGAAGCCTGTGATCTGTTTCTCAAATTATGGGAAATAAGGATTTAAGACGTATGGAGAACAGTAGTGATGCCAAAAAAAGAAAGAAAGAGATCTTTGATTTTTTTTTAAATGTATAGAACAGAAAAGGAGGAGGGGTGCAGACAAGCAGGATGGCTTTGAAAGTAACCTGATGATTTTGTTACATGTTTCTGGGAAAAAAGCAAGCTGTTTATAGAATGGAGAGAAATAATTTCATGCACAGTTCTCTTTTTGTGTTCTACTTCATATACTAAAATACTTGAGTTTTTTAGTAATTAAGTTCAGAATTTTTAAAATGGAATAATTTTTTTAAAGGTGTGCAATTTTATTCATGCAGCCAATGGGTGGCTTGGTTAGATCTAGAAGAATGGCAATAATAGTGTAATTTGTGTAAGGTACTATGGTTAATTTTTTACTTAAAAACACAGAACGTATTTACAGCACTAAGTACAGCCCTGTAGCCAAAATTAATTTAGGGCAACGGCCTTCAAAGTGTGGTGTAAGTACTCCTTGACGTTCCAAAGATCCTTTTGGGGCATCTACAAGGTCAAAACTATTTTCATGATAATTAAACATGTTTCAATTTTGAATAGGTTAAATATCAACAGATATAACCCACATAAACAAAAACTATGGAAGGTCTTCAATAATTTTTAATTTTAATAATTTTAAGAGTGTAATGAGAACTACTGATTTAGAGTACAGGTTACTACTTCAATTAGAACCTTTACATGTACATAAAATAATTAAGTAATTTCAACATCAACTAAGAGATGAAGGCGTTTATTTTTTTTAAAGGTCCTTACCTGGTGGTCCTGAATCTTCCTTCCCACAACTCGAAAAGTGTTATTACCCGTATGGTGATATATATGAACTCTGCTGAACCCAGTTGAGCCACCAGCCGGCACCCATTTCTTATTGGCATCATCATAAACCATCACTGCAGCTCTTGCTTGGCAGATACTCTGTTCACTGGAAGAACAAAATTCAGATATTTAAGATTTATAAAAGAGATGACACAAAGTTACAGGAAAGGGTGGACAGGGTTGTGAACCTGATCAAGGAAGGAACCCAGGGGCAACGAGGTGGCACAGTGAGTTAGAGCACCAGCCCTAGAATTAGGAGGACCTGAGTTCAAATCTGCCCTCAGACACCTGACACACTTACTAGCTGTGACCTTGGGCAAGTCTCTTAACCCCAATTGCCTTGCCTTCCCCCCTCCAAAAAAAAAAAAAAAGGAAGCAACCCAGATTTTATCAAGGTCACCGATGAAAGCTGAAAATGATTTTTCTACAAAATTTAAATATCCAATTAATTTACCAAACTCAATGACTTTGTTTTTATTTATACATGTATTTAACTGTACGTGAAAACTAACGTTACTTTTATAAATCTGTTTTACTGCATACTGTTTTCTTCCTTTCATACTTAATGGCACATGAAGTGCTTAAAAGTTGACGAACCTGGAACAAGCCATCAAGGTAACAAAAGACAAAAGCTAGTCATGTGAAACAGATTGTATAACTGAAATAAGTATTCGCTGTGATATACTACTAAGTTAACATGACTAGTTCAAATCTATGAATCACCTCAAATTGCACTTTAGACACGAGGGCAGTAATTTTAGGCAAGCAAATTACTTACATCTTCAGTTATAGAGGTTAACTGAGGTTATATCACTTCATTTAAATTTTATTCCTTCCTAGAGTGGAATCCCAAGTCTCCTAAGATTTAAGTCAATTTTTTTATTGTTATTCACTGACTTTTACCCATGTAGCATCACTAGAAGAACACTGTTGTTTTAAGAAAAAGATCTATGCTTTGGGAAATAGTTCAGGGTCTTGAGAAGCACTAAATAATTTCCCAAAGGAAATCAAGCCAGTTCTCCTTGTCCTATTCAATTCTTTTAACTAACAAATATTTTTGAAGCATTTATTATGTACGAGGCACTGTCCTAGGCCCTGAGAATACAATGACAAAAAAGAAATTAGTCCCTGACTATATGTGCTATGGTAAAGTCAACATGCAAAATCTGAATAATCAATTTACCAATTATAGTCACAGTAATAACAGCTAGCATTAAGCATGCAGCACTTTAAGGTTGTTAACTCCTTTCATCAGAAAGAAATTAACTTGGTTGTGAGTGATTACAAACAGCCCCCACAACACATAAACACCAAAGCAAGGATGAGAGTAACAGAGCTGAGTAAAGACACCAAAAAAAGAATTAGAAAAACAGACTGAAGGAAAATAAACATTAGACATACAAAGGTATATACAGATACAAAGATATACCTAAAAGCGTTACAAAGAGACCAGCCAAAACAGTGGAATGGAAAAAATTAGTACAACCAACTCTCATAAATCTTCCACAAATATCTAGAAGAACAAGTCCTCAGTCTTGGTCAGAAAATCCAAGAAAAAAATCACAATGAGTCATTCTTCCAGCCTAGCTCAGCAAAAGTACAAGAGTAGAGAGGTCTTTGAACACTGAGTCTACTCAGAATCAAACACAGACTCTTCCAATGGAAGGAAGAATCAAGGTCTGCCCGAAGCTTTGCATCAAGGCAAAAAGGGTCTGGCATGGAGTGGCCTGATCTTGTTCAGAAAGCAAAAACTGGTAGCAACCGGCAGCACTATAACCAAAGCAGGAATCCCAGGTCAAAGACGAACCTGCTGATCAGTCACTATGAACTTGCAAAGCTTTCTAGCTAGTCTAGCAAGTAGTCAACTGAAGGTACAACCAGTGGCAGATCCACAGATGCTTGGTTTCAAACCCCTGTCAGAAACTTGCCTAGCTAAGACCAAGAGATTAGACCTCCTGGATCAAACTGTGGGTACACTAAAAGTGTCCAAGTTCCTAATGTGAGCTATCTCTGAGGTTCTGGAATAACACACTACTCAACTTTTGATAAAGCAGCAGCAAGAAAAAAAATGACACAAAATATGACCAAGCATGGCCTAGATATTCCCTCCAGAAGTGAATTGAGACTGGCCATAAAGTCCAAGGTCAAGAAGTAAAAATGGAAGAATGAGCCAAAAAAAAAAAAAAAAAAAAGAATCCAATCATAAAGCAGCAGCACATTATCAAGGACAATAAAGAGGCAGACACAGAAGAAGAAAATAATTCCAAAACATCTACAAGAAAAGCTTCAAAGAAAAGCACAGCTTAGACACAAGTTAAAATTTAACTCCCAGAATAAAAGCTAGAATTTAATGAGCTAAGAAATGACTGCATATTATGAGAATGCAAGGGGGAAAAGTCAGACCAGAAATGAGAGCTATAGGATAAAAATTCAGAAAGAAAATAAAGGCTTGGCAAAAAAGAATAAAACTCAAACTAAAACTAAACTAAACTAAAACTAAAACAAAACTAAAAGCAGCTAGAAAATTCAAGGATCAAAGAGCAAAAGTCAAGACTGCACAGGATATAGCAGCCACCACTATAGAAGATGTCTGAGAGCCTGGACTATGATACTCCACAAAGCAAGATATGTAAGCTTAAAACCCTATGGGGTGGGGATATGAAGAGGACATTTTATATTTTAATCAAATGAAGGCCTTCCAAGTATTTCTGATTTCAAAAAAAAAAAATGAGGAGGAATAGAAACTTTGAAATACAACACAAGAGTCAAAAAAAAATTAAGTTAAATATGAGAGAGCAATTATTAGGGACTAAACAAGGATGAAGTGTACACATTCTAATATAAAGAGATCAAAGGTCAAAGAGACCGACTATTAAGACAGAGAGTAAAAATGTTTAATTTGGTTTTTTTAATGCATTAATGATTTTTTTTAATAGAAAAGAAAACTTACTGGTTAAATGAAAAGAAGGGTAGGGTAAATTAATCTCAGGTAATTTGGGTGAGGAAAGCAAGTGATACTTGAAACCCACTGTAATCCAAACTGGTGAAAGGATGGAACAATACACACGGTTGGATGCACTTCACCCAAATGGGGTGGGAGAAGGGAGCAGAATTAGGCCTAAGGAAAAACTCTAACCACTGAGAGTAGATCACAAAGGGTGATTTAAAAGGCTTCCAGTAAGGGGTGGGATTTTAGCTGAAATTTTAAAAAGCCAGAAAAGCCAAGAGGGGGAAATGATCTATGATGAAAAACCATTTACAAAGCATGACACTGAAAAAAGGATTCTTATTGGCTTTTTCAGAGAAATCAGTGCTGGTTAATGGTATCAGCGCACATTTACACTGCATCTGTTTTTTACATATGAAGAAACAGTATCAGAGAGGTTAAATTATTTGCTCACACACCTATAGAGAGTCAGGACAAATTCTTGGACATTTAGTCTAATTCTGGCCATGCTTTAAAAAAAAAAGTGTGGTTTTTAAACTACTTGCCAAATGAAACTCTAGGGAGATGTCAGTGCCATGCCTCCACCTTTTCCCCAAGATAAGGAAAATACAGACAGGGAGACTCTTTATTGTGCTATTCCTCAAGGTTTCCATAAATATATTTTGATAACTAGAAAATTTGCTTACATTAACTTACTGTTTCCTTAGCACAACCTAACAAATGATTAGAATTTTTTTTCCCTGAATTGGTTCTATAACATTCTTGTACCCACAGTGAAAATATCGAACACTGAAAAAAAAACAGAGGAAAGAGAACTGTCACCTGCTAACATTTTCCTGCTAGGAAAGACACTAATCTACCCTAGGGACCTTTTCATTATTAAAAATAAAGAAAGCTACTAAGGATGATATTTATTGAATTTTTTTAAAAAAACTGATCACATGGACATCATAAATTTCAATTTTCCTAATAATTTTAAATATGAAATTACTTTACATGAAAAGTTAAAATTTAATCCTTTAAGAGGGAAATGCAAAGTTAAATGCAAAAAAAATCAAAGTTAATTGAGGGTAAGAAATAAGACAATAGTTTGCAGAGTTACAAATCACGGCAAGAGAAGATTTAATTTTAGGATGACAAGACTTGACTGTTTTTAAGAGCAAAGAGACACTGAAGATACACAAGAGAGGATGACAGAAAAAATGAGGTCACACAGGAAATAGGAGGGCATTGAATGAATGGCACAGGTGGAAAGGTTAGCTTTAACAAGGGAGAAAGCTGAGCCTGAAAGAGAAACTGAATGAGGGCAGTGAAGATCAGAGGAATGGAAATGAAGCAGGATATGGATCTTAGATTAAGAGCTGAAAGGGAATTCAAAGATCGTAACTTTCCTAGTCAATAAACATTTTCTAAGCATCTACTAAGTAAGTGCCAGGTGCACTGCACTAGCAATACAAAACGAGGCAAAATTCTTGCCCTCAAGGAATTCACAATTGAATTGGCGAAACCATAAGCAAATAAGTATGTACAAACAAGCTGCAATACAGGATAAAGAAATAATTAAAAGGAAAGGTACGATAATTAAGAGGATTTGGGAAAGACTTCCTATAAAAGATGGGATTTTAGTTGGAACTTAAAAAGAAGTCAGGGAAGGCAGCAGGCATAGTTGGAAAAGGGGAGCATTTCAGGCATGGAGGACAGCCAAAGAAAATTTCCAGAGCCAAGAGATGGAGACTTTCATTCAAGAAACAAAACAGTGATAACACTGCGTCAAGAAATAAAGTGTAAGAAGAGTGGAAAGGTAGGAGGGAACCAGGTTATAAAGGCCTCTGAATCCTACAGGATTTTGTATTTGATCCTAGAGGCAATAGGAAGCCACTGGAGTTTAGGTTGGGTTGTTTTTGTTTTTGTTTTTTTTTGGGGGGGGGGTTGATGTGGTCAGACTGGTACTTTGGTGCTTTAGGAAAATCATTTTGGGGGCTGAATGGAGGACTGACTGGAGTGAAGAGAGATCTGAGGCAAGGAGAACCAGCACCAGCCTACTGCAACAGTCTAGGCATGAAGTGATAAAGGCTTGCACCACAGGGGTGACAGGGTCAGAGGAGAGAATGGGATGTATTCCAGAGATGTTGCACACATGAAGTTGGCAGGCCTTCGCAACAGATTGGATATGGAGGGTGAGAGATAGGAGGCAGTTGAGGATGACACTTAGGTTGCAAGCCTGAGGGAATGAAATGATGTTGCCCTAGGCAGGGAAGCTGAGGAGGAAGGATGACAATTTGGGGGTAAAGATACTGAGTTGTTTTGGACATGATGAGTTTAAGATATCTAGTGGATACCCAATTCCAAATATGATGCTAGAATGGAGATCAGCAGAAAGGTTAGGGGAGGATAAGGAGATGTGAGAATCATTAGTAAAGAGACAGTAATTAAGTCCACCAGAGCTGATGTTATCACCAAATGAGGTAGTAGAGAGGGAGAAGAGAAGAGGGCCCAGGACAGAGCATTATGAGATACCTACAGTAGTTAGGGGGTGTCATCTGGAAGAGGATCAAGCAAAGGAGAATGAGAAGTGGTCAGATAGGAAAGAAAAAAACCAGAAGAGACAAAGACAAAATTTGATTATCAGGGAGAAGGGGGTGACCAACAGTGTCATAGACTTCAGAGAGGTCAAGGAAAATGAAGGATGAGCTTAAATGGCTTATCACAAGTCACATAGCTAGTGTCAGAGGTAAGATGAAGAATTTAACAATGCAAGGTATTCTCAAGGGCAAAGAAGGAGACCGCAGGTGAGAAAGAAAAGGAAATTGGGAAAGAACAGAGAATTGTGCCAGGTAGTGTATCTAGAGGTAGAGTGAAGACAATAGAATAAGGGAAGATTCCAGTATGGAGAGGCTTATGCCTAGGGCATTGAGTCTGAAAGATGATGATTAGGGGGGCAAAGGAAATTGTCCCATTGGGAGGCGACCTGAAGGAATGTTACCTTTAGCGAAGGGGAATAAAAAGCAAGTAGATATGTATGAACAGTGAAGGCGCTCATATTATGAACTACAACAAAGGCCACATTAAAAATGTGGGTATCCCCACAATCTAATTATAGGCTCACAATATCAAAGCTGGAAGGAATTTTTGGAATTATCTGTTTCAACTCCTTTAGTTGACAGATGAGGCCCAGGGAGATTAAAGGCCTTTGCTGAGGTCACATACATAGCATGTGGCAGAGGAATAATTCGAACTCCCATCCTATGACTCCCAAGTTCAAAATGTGTTATACTGCTCCGCACTGCTTCCTACCCCTTCTTGAGGAGAAATGTTCTTCCTTGATTTCCTGGGTGGTTTCTCTGTTCTGCATAGTGAAGTAAAGGTGGAAACAAGTGGAATGAAAGCCTCATAAATCTAGTCCTTCCTCAAATTTAATTCTCCCCTTGATCTGCCATCCGCTTGAAGGCATTAAAAGGAGAACTACATAAAAGCAGAACAAGTGTGGCATTTCCAGGATACAAAGGAAGCTGGGATTAAAGTAGAGTCCATGTTAAGAAAACACTGGCATATTGTGGAAGGGTTTTACGTAATGATACGCATGTGGCCTATGTTGAATTGCTTGCCTTCTTACGGAGGGTGGGTGGGGAGGGAAGAGGGGAGAAAATTTGGAACTCAAAGTTTTAAAAACAGATGTTCAAAAACAATAACAACAAAAAAAGTTTTTGCATGCAACTAGGAAATAGGATACACAGGCAATGGGGCATAGACATTTATCTTGCCCTACAAGAGAAGAAGGAAAGGGGGATGGGAGGGGAGTGGGGTGACAGAAAGGAGGGCTGACTGGGGAACGGGGGAACCAGAATATACACCATCTTGGAGTGGGGGGAGGGTAGAAATGGGGAAAAAATGTGTAATTCAAACTGAAACTGCTGAAAACTAAATATATTAAATAAATTTTAAAAAAAACACTGGCAGTATAAGGAGGAGTCAGATTATAAAGGACTTGGAAGGTCAGGGCTTTCAATTTGGTATGATTATGAGTATGACTGTAAACAGTGCAGAGGATGGACTGAAGCAGGGAGAACCTTGAACCAAAAAGACCAATTAAGATGCCATTATAATAATCTAGGCAAAAACAGAAGGGGTGAGCTGAGTGACAGGGATGAGGTGTCAGGTGGAAGAAACAATGTGGACATGTAAACAAATATATCTAACAGTTCACCGGATATGTGGGGTGAAGGAGACTAAACAGTCAAGGCCACTAAGGCCACCCACCTAGAAGCCCAGGAAGGTAGTGCCTTTAACAGAAAAAAGTTTGCAAGAGGTGTAGGGCTGACTGAAAATGAACATGTTTAAAACAGAATTTGTTAAGATATCTCTAGGATAAACAGTTTGGAATATCAAATGGACAACTGGAGGGCAGCTAGGTAGTGCAGTGAGTAGGCCCTGGAGTCAGGAGGACCTGAGTTCAAATTTGGCCTCAGACACTTGACACACGTACTAGCTGTGTGACCTTGGGCAAGTTACTTAACCCCAATTGCCCTGCCAAAAACAAAAAACAAAACAAAATAAAGGCAACTGCTGATGTATAACTGAAGATCAGGGAGAGACTGATGTTGGATACAGATCTAAGAATGATTAGCATAGAGGTGCAGTTAAACCCATAAGCTAGTAAGGTCACCCCAAAGGGGTATATGGAGAGAAGAGTAGGGAGTCTAATATAAAGCCTTGAAACAACCAACAACTAGGGGTGTGTGATATGGATGATGCACCAACATGATGAAACAGCCAAAGAAAAGCAGAAGGAGAGATTAGACAAGTAGGAAGGAGGACAAGAAGGAGAAACTAGTTCCCAACAAGCCCAGAGGAAAAGAGAGTATATAAAAGAGGGTGACAAACTGCCAAATGCAACAGATAGGTTAAAAACAAGCTCAGCAAATTTGGCCAACCAGAAATCAGTGGTAACTTTAGGGAAAGCAACTGCAGTTCAGTGATGAGGTCAGAGGTCAGATTGCCAAGGGTCAAGGGTCACACGAGAGGAGACAAAGTAGGAGCAACAAGTGTAGGCAGCGTTTTGAAGTTTGATTTGACTTTTGAGTATGTTGAGAGAAGAAATTTAGATGATAGCTAGAGAGGATGCTACAGATGAGTTAAGATTTTTCAAAGATGGTGAAACTTGGGTATATATGAAGACAAGAGAGGAAGAACCATTAGACGGAATCAAGGGCACATGTACAGGGGTTGGCCTTGGCTACCTAGAAGATGAGCCACTTCACTGTCAGAGACTGGTACTAAGTAAGACTGGAGGAATGATACCGAGGGAAGAGGGAGTTCATACTAAATAGCCTATTTTCTAAGTAAAGTGGCATGGTCCTGAGCTAAAGAAATAGCTTGAGAATAGAAAAGAATGTTTTTTAAACAAGGTTTTGTGGGGAGTGAGGTTGGAATTCAATTAGGGAAAATAAAAGAACTGCCATGCTGCAGTCAGGATCCAGTTGAAGTTGGATAATGTGAAATTATAACGTACCTAGTTCAGGACAGTTGTGTAACATCCACTAGCTCCAAAAAGTAGCAGGTAAGAAATGGAAAAAGCAGAAGAAAGGAATAATCTTCACTAAGGTTTCATAAGAGTTGAGTAGCAGGAGGCAGAGCCAAGATGGCGGCTAGAAAGCAGGGATTTGTGTGAGCTCCCCACCAAGCCCCTCCAAACACCTGTAAAAAATGGCTCTGAACAAATTCTAGAACTGCAGAACCCATGAAATAGCAGAGGGAAGCAGGGCTCCAGCCTGGATGGTCACTGGGTAAGGTCTATTGCATGGAACTGGGAGCAGCGCTGAGCAGAGCCCAACATGAGCCGCACCCAGACCAACCGGACCAGGAGCCAGGTGGAAGAGGCCCTAGCACCCTGAATCAGTGAGCTGTGGCAGTTATCACACTTCTCAACCCACAAACACCAAAGACAACCAAGAAGGTTAGTGGGAAAAGCTTCTGGGACAGAGTGAAAGGAGTTTGTGGTTAGGCCACCCCCCCCCCACCCCCGGCGGGGGGGGGGGGGGGGGGGGGGGGGGCCCCGGCAGCTGAGGTGATGCAACTCTGAGGCTGCTTACAGAGCTACAGCTGCAGCTGCTTCCAGCCCCAGGCCTACCTGGTGGGAGGAATTAAGTGGCGGATCAGAGCAGGAGTGCAGAACCTGCTGAAGATCTGAGTGCAGTCTGGGTTGGGGGTTCTTGGGGAAGGAGGAGTGCTGGTGTGTCAGAGCTGGATGTACAGAAATAGCTCTGAAAACAACAGTGCATCCCTGCAAGCTTGGAACAAAGTCCTCTTTACTCTACAAACAGCCATACCCCAACAAAAAACTCAAGAGTCAAATAAGTTGGCTGGGAACATGGCCAGGCAGCGAAAACAGACTCAGATTCAAACTCAAACTTTGGAATCTTTCTTTGGTGACAAAGATGACTAAAACGTACAGCCAGAAGAAGTCAACAAAGTCAAAGGGCCTACATCAAAAGCCTCCAAGAAAAACATGACCTGGTTTCAGGCTATGAAAGAGCTCAAAAAGGAGTTGGAAAAGCAAGTAAGAGAAGTAGAGGAAAAACTGGGAAGAGAAATGAGAGTGATGCAAGAAAACCATGAAAAACAAGTCAATGACTTGCTAAAGGAGACCCAAAAAAATACTGAAGAAAATAACACCTTAAAAAATAGACTAACTCAAATGGCAAAAGAGCTCCAAAAAGCCAATGAGGAGAAGAATGCCTTGAAAGGCAGAATTAGCCAAATGGAAAAGGAGGCCCAAAAGACCACTGAAGAAAATACTACCTTCAAAACTAGATTGGAGCAAGTGGAAGCTAGTGACTTGATAAGAAATCAAGATATTATAAAACAGAGCCAAAGGAATGAAAAAATGGCAGACAATGTCAAACACCTCATTGGAAAACCACTGACCTGGAAAATAGATCCAGGAGAAATAATTTAAAAATTATTGGATTACCTGAAAGCCATGTTCAAAAAAGGAGTCTAGATATCATCTTTCAAGAAATTATCAAGGAAAATTGCCCTGATATTCTAGAGCCAGAGGGTAAAATAGAAATTGAAAGAATCCACTGATTGCCTCCTGAAAAAAGACCCCCAAAAGAAAACTCCTAGGAATATTGTTGCCAAATTCCAGAGCTCCCAGATCAAGGAGAAAATACTGCAAGCAGCCAGAAAGAAAAAATTTGAGTATTGTGGAAACACAATCAGGAGAAAACAAGATCTAGCAGCTTCTACATTAAGGGATCAAAGGGCTTGGAATATGATATTCCGGAGGTCAGTGGAGCTAGGATTAAAACCAAGAATCAGCTACTCAGCAAAACTGAGTATCATGCTCCAAGACAAAATATGGACTTTCAATAAAATAGAGGACTTTCAAGCTTTCTCAGTGAAAAGACCAGAGCTGAATAGAAAATTTGACTTCAAACACAAGAATCAAGAGAAGCCTGAAAAGGTAAACAAGAGAAAGAAATCACAAGGGACTTACTAAAATGGAACTGTTTTGTTTACATTCCTTGATGTATATAATTCATGAGACCTCAGTATTAGGGTAGCTGAAGGGAATACACACACACACACACACACACACACACACAGAGGGCACAGGGTAAGTTGAATATGAAGGGATGATATCTAAAAAAAAAAAATCAAATTAAGGGATGAGAGAGGAATATATTGAGAGAGGGAGAAAGGGAGAGATAGAATGGGGTTAATTATCTCACTAAAAAGTGGCAAGAAAAAGCAGTTCTGTAAGAAGGGAAGGCAGGTGAGGGGGAATGAGTGAATCTTGCTCTCATCAATTTGACCTGAGGAGGGAATAACATACACACTCAATTGGGTATCTTACCCCACAGGAAAGAAGGAAGGAGATTTAAAAGGGGGGGGCGGCGCAATAGAAGGGAGGGCAGATAAGGGGAGGAGGTAATCAAAAGCAAACACTTTTGAAAAGGGACAGGATCAAGGGAGAAAATTGGATAAAGGGGGATAGGATAGGAAGGAGCAAAATATAGTTAGTCTTTCGCAACATGAGTATTGTGGAAGGGTTTTACGTAATGACACGCATGTGGCCTATGCTGAATTGCTTGCCTTCTTAGGGAGGATGGGTAGGGAGGGAAGAGGGGAGAGAATCTGGAACTCAAAGTTTTAAAAACAGATGTTCAAAAAAAAAGTTTTTGCATGCAGCTAGGAAATAAGATATACAGGCAATGGGGCATAGAAATTTATCTTGCCCTACAAGAAACTAAGGGAAAAGGGGATGGGGAGGGTGGGAGTGGGGTGACAGAAGGGAGGGCTGACTGGGGAATGGGGCAACCAGAATATATGCCATCTTGGAATGGGGGGGAGGGTAGAAATGGGGAGAAAATTCAAACTCTTTTGAAAATCAATGCTGAAAACTAAAAATACTAAATAAATTTTTAAAAAATGAGTTGAATAGCAATACAACAAGGGATAAGGGTTTCTAGAGTTGAAAACAGTGTAGAGCTGAACTAACAGTCGTAACAGAGTCATGACTGAAGAACGACAAACGTGAAGTCAAAGCAGAAGTAATCAACGGTCTAAGAAAATACTGAGGAACTGAGGTACTAGAGGTCTCAGTGAGAGCTAAGAATGGGTTGAGGAGGAGTGATGCATAAGTTCTAAGAAAATACTGAGGGATTGAGGTACTAGAGGTCTCAGTGAGAACTAAGAATGGGTTGAGGAGGAGTGATGCATAAGGAGAGATGGAATAAGGTGATACATAGATAAGTTATAGTAAAATATAAGAATTTATTATTAGGGAAATGGAACACTTATGAGTAGAGGGGAGGTCCAAAGTGTGTCAATCCCTACATGAGGTGAGGTGGAATGAAGATCATAAGATTTTAAAAGAATGAGGAATTGTTAGGTTATCAAGAGCAAGAGATGTTGAAATGTATGCTGAAAGTACAAGGGCAGGAGTTGGAGAGGAAAGGAAGAAATGACTAAGGATCAGTATACAATAGCCATCATAATCGGGATTTAATAATCAGGTCCTCATCACTTAAAATCTGGACCACTGGAATAGCCCAATGGTTTGTCTGCCTGCAACAGGTTTTCACTTCAGTCCATCCTCTACATAACTGCCAATATAATCTTCCTAAAGCACAGGTCCAACCATGTCACGTCACCCCACCCCCCACTCAATAAACTCTAATGGCTCCCTAATGTAACCATTATCAAATACCAAAGTCCTTTATAACCTAGCCCCACCCCTCCAACCTTTACAACCTTCTTACACCTTATGCCCCCTAATCTCCATTATCATTTTTAAATCCAGTGACACTGGCCTCCTTGCTGTTCCTCAAACAAGATACTCTCTCTCTTAGGCATGGCACTTTCGCTGGCTGTCTCCTTCCTCATCTTTATCTACTGCCTGAAAGCTGGATAAAGGTGGACACCAAAGGTGGATGAGGACTCATACCAGAGGTGTTAGTCCTCTCTGAACACCCCATACATCCCAAGCTCCAAGAAGCTGTACCATGTGCACAGGATATACCCTGGTAAACTATCTTAGCAAATGGGCTAAACCAGGTTGAAAGTAACCAACAGGCCTCAGATCCATCAGTTGAGAGTGGAGTAGAGGGGGGTGTCTACCCCACACATGTGAAGCCTTCCCCCCACCCCATACACTCCCTCCCACCCCCGGCAGAATAGGTGGTTGAGAACAATTTAATCCAATGGCTATGAAGGTGGCTAAAGCAGGTGCTGTGGAGCTCTTAAGAGCTTGGTCAAGAATCGAAGACAACAAGGTCCTCCACTGCATCCGTCCTTTGCCAACGGTCTTGCCTTTTGTCCTCCCACTGGACTTCAACCACTCAGCAAAAAAAGAGTGAGGCTGACAACTTTGTTCAGTTCTGCCTCACTTGAATACAATTCACATGCAAGTCAAGACATCACCCTGTGGTTAGTCTTCTTCACAAAAAGAAGTCCCTAGTACTTAGCATAAAGGCTGACATAATAGGTATTTAATAAATGCTTATTAACAAGTTCTACATTATTTCTTTCATAACTATTTTCATAACAGTTTTAGACCCCATTCTTTATTAGATTAAAAAGTTTACTAAAACAGTTGCATACACAATAGTTCCATCACCTTATACAAATTATACACTTAATAAACGTGAGTTGAATTGTATGATCCAAGAGGCACACTATGTGTGTGTGTGTGTGTGTAATTTTTTTCCAATGGCTTTGTGACAGCCATTTTTACTAGTTTGGGGAGGAGAGGCGGGGGAGTCAGGACTAGTGGCAGTTAAAGAAGTGCAACAGGGAGCCCCTATAAAGAAACTCCATTTCACTGAAGCTCAGTCTTGGGCCATCAAATCCATTTTCACAAAAACCAATGTTATAAACTCTTGTCTCAATGTACTTGAATCCTGATAATCTTTGAAGACCCAAATAAAATTCCACTTCCTCTCAAAAGCTTTCCTTTCATAGTCCTAAACAATGATCTCCCAATATCTTGACTTACTACTTCTTTCTGTACCAAACAACTCAGCATTTAAATATTCCTTCTACCTCCCCAACCTCTTTCCCCTCTGGACCTCATAATCATCCCTTACTCTTTTAGTTTCAGAGTTAAAGCTATTTATTGATTACTGACTGGTTGCTGAGGGTGATACACTTTTAAAGAGAAGGCATTCTTTGAAGGAAAGTTATTTGTGACACTCTGGTTATTAAAACCGGCATAATGTTTCTGTAATCATAAGCAAACTAGAAAGCACATGCAAATGAGGATGCTCAGTTTGCAGGGGAATTAAAAAGATGATTCATATTTTGAAATTCAAAATTCAAAGGGAAGCTGCTTTGAGATTTTGGGAAAGGAGAGTCAACTTCAATACTTTTCCCTCCCACCTTCCTTGGCTTGCTTTAAGTTTCAGCTAAAATCTCAGCCTTGCCTTTCCTTCTGAAAGTTATCTTCGGCTTTCCCTCTATACATCCAGTTTGTACACAGATATTTTTTTTTTGTTTTGCCTTTATTTCCTCAGCATTTTGCACAGGGCCAGGCACACAGGAGATAAATAATAGAAGCCTGTTGACTGACAACTATTTGTTCATATTGGGGACTTCATGTGTGGATATGAATGGATACAAAATCCTTCCAGAGAAATCTGATATAAGTTAGACTGAGTTCTTTGATAAGAAGACTTTTTTTTTTTTTTTTTTGCCTTTCTTTGCACCTCCAACCTTTAGCATTGTGCCTGGCACATAGCAGATGCTTAATAGGTGATATCTGACAAGGACATGACAAACAATTTTTCCTATTAGCACCACATCCTTTTTATCCTAGATGCACCAATTTTGTTTTTGCAGAAACTTTTCAGTTTCATGTACCGTATTTCCCCATGTATAAGATGCACCCCTTTTCCGAAAAAATTTAGGATCTAAAAACTGGGTGCACCCTATATAGTGGTTGCAGATTTTTTTACTTGCATTTCCCACTTTTTCACGCTTGTCGTCTTTGTGCTCATTGTTTTGCATATGTTACTGGTATACTAGGTTACGTTTTGCCACATTTTGCCCAGAAATGGTTCAGAAAAAATTTTTGTACAGTGCTGAATTCAAGTTAAAAGTGATCCAGTTTGCAAAAGTGAATGGAAATAGCGCTGCTGAAAGTAAGTTTGGTCCTCCTCCAACTGAGAAAACAATCCAAGACTGGTTATGGGAAGAAGAAATCCTACTGAAAACGCCGCGGCAGAAGAAGGCCATGAGAGGCAAGTCAGCAAAATGGCATGATTTAGAAAGGGAATTGAAGATATGGATTGAAGAGCAAAGAGCAATTGGACTTCCTGTGTCCACAAAGATGGTTCAGCATGAGGGAAGAAGAATTGCTTACGAAAAAGAAGTTACTGATTTCAAAGGGGGACACAATTGTTGCTTCAGGTTCATGAAATGGAATGGACTAAGCACGCATACGTATACGCACCAGACTTCCCCAAAAGACGCCTGAAAGCTATGAGCAGATGAGTAAAACTTGAGTTCAATAACTTTATGTAATACATTTTTTTTCAAGTTTCGGGCCCCAAAATTAAGGTGCATCTTATACATGGGAGCATCTTATCCGTGGGGAAGTACGGTAATCCAAGTTACCGATTTTATCTTCTGTAGCTACCTCTGTCCCTTGTTTGGTAAATAGTATCTCTCCTACCCATAGCTGTGACAGGTATGATCTGTTCCTAATTTTTTTAACAGTATTATCTTTGTATTATTTCCCCTTCATCGCTACCTCTTTTCATTAATTCCTTTTGTAGTCTCGGAAAAAATTCATTTTCTTTTTACAAATAAATTCTATAATTATTTATAAAGAGTTCTGTTAAGTATCCCCTGATAATTTGATTAGTGTAACATTAAAACTCTAAATTAGCTTGAGTAGTGTTGTCATTTTTATTATATTGGTATGGCCCAGATACAAGCACTGAATATTCTTCGAGTTATTTAACTTGTTCTTTATTTCTGGAAGGAGCAAATTATTCAATTTATATCTTTTATGTGCTTTGATGACCTGATGCCCGGATATTTTATAATTTTGTAGTTTTTTGGAATGTGATTTCCTGTCCTATCATTGCCTTTTGGATTTTGTTACTGTCATATAGATGCCACTGATTTTTGAGAGTTTGAAGCTACTCTGTTAGAAAATCCTAGGGAATCAGTAAAAACACTAAGCATTTTCTAAGCAATTAGAAATAGTTTTGACCCCTCTTTGTGTAGCCTTCTAAAATGGCTTTTAATTTTCTCTAATTTCTTTTTATTTTAAAGCTACTAGCAATATTTCCAAAAACATCAAATAACAAGGAAAGTTACTTAAGTTACTTAAAGTAAGTTACCTTACTTTACTCCTATATTTGCTGGGAAAGGTTCTAGTGTATCTTCAGTGTATACATTGCTAGCTTTTTAATTTTAGTGAGATTTTTTTATGTTAAAAATGGCTAAAAACTATGCCTGTAAGTTTGCAGGAAATTTTTTTTTTAGCATAAATTGAGTGTTGCATATTATCAAAGGCCTTTCCCACATCTACTGACATAATCACGTGTATTAGGAGCTGCTCTGTCGCACTTTGGCACATGAGTGATCAAAGGAGATAATCTTGTGGCTTAGTGGCATGGTGGCACAGCTCAGTGGCCCTAAATTTACAATCAGGAAAAACTGAGTTCTCTGTAACTCAAAAGCTGTCTAACTGTCAGCAAGTCATATAACCTCTGTCTCAGTTTCCTCATCTGTAAAATGTGAATCATCATAATAATAATACCTATCTCCCAGGATTGTTATGAGAATAAAAATGAGATACTTGTGAAGCTCTTTGCAAACCATAAAGCACAACATACTATTATTATTAGCTACTGTTTTGATTGCTGTTTTTAAAGTAATTAATCTTATAATATAATACAGTTATTCCTCCACATTGCAGGGGTTAGGAGAGTGACACCTCTGCAATCTGGAAAGTCCATGTAAATTTTTTGGCCTTCCCTTCTTACCAGGGAAGAAGTCTGAATTATTATGGTATTAAAAGATAAAATGTTGATAAAGTATTGTACAGTATCAACATATTTTTAATGCAACATATATTTTATGCATTTCTGAATTTCTAAGCTTTCTATGTGTCATCTGCTGCTTCCATAAAACTCCCCCAAAACTTCCATTTAATTTCTTTTTTTAATTTTATTTTTCGTTTATAATACTCAGTTCCACAAGTTTTTGAGTTCCAAATTTTTTCCCTCACCCTCTCCTCTCCTTCCTCCCTCCCATCAATTTCTTTTGCCAACCTGTGATATAGTATAACTGTGATAGGGAAAGTGGCAATGTAGAAGGGATAACTGTAATCAATGATAATTAATATGATTGATAATTATGTCAGTTGTCTTGCTAATGTTGACTCAAGCCTGAATCCCTGGTATAAATCCAACTTTGTCATAATGAATGACTTCTTGGATAAATTTCTGCAGTCTGATAGGGTTCTATTTAAAGTTTCTGCATATTCATTCATAATATTAGTCAATGGTTCTCTTGGCTCTCCATCTATGCTTTATTCTTCCCTAGTTTGGGTACTAGGACTATATATGTAAAAGTTATCTACTAATATGCTTTTTCAATTTAAAAAAAATGATGTGTATTATTTGACAGAACTTGGTCCTATCAATCCATCAAAAATAAAAGTTTTTTCTTTAGTAGCTCATTTACAGCTACTTCTGAGACTGGGTTATTGACGATTCCTATTTGGTGTTGAGTTAGTCTGGACACTTAATGTTTTAAAACATACTCTTCTGTGTCTTTTCTAGTTTCAGGTTTATTAGTACATAGCAAGTTTTTTTTATTTGTTCTGATTTCATTTACTAGTTCAAATATTTTATTTTTCTGCCCTCTTTTTCATTGGATTAGTAAAAAATTTTACTAGTCTTTTCAAATAAGTGGCTTATCATTCCTATAATTGTTTTTTGTTTTAGTTTATCTATTCTTCCTCTAGTTTGTAGTATTTCTTCTTTTGTGCTTACTGACTTTCTAATTTTTAAAAATGCACATTAAATTCATTGTTTTTCTATTTTGTCAATGTAGATACAATGTATAGATATGATTTTCCACTCTAGAAATGCTTTAGCAGCATGCCATAAATTTTAGTATGGTTTTAATCATTATCATTTTCTTTCACCTAATTCTTAATTGTTTCTCTGATTTGTTCTTTGATTAGAGTTTCACTGTTAAGTCTCCATTTGGGTCTGTGGGGTTTTCCCCCCTAAGATGATTAGTATTTTTGTTGCATAACAATCTGTAAAGAATGTATTTAATGGCTCTTTTTACATTTGTTTGCAAAGTCTCTGTGTACTGATACATAGTCAATACATTATGAGATCATTTATTATATCTCTTTATGAAAATTCTTTTCAGGACAAGTAGTAAAGTGATATCAGAATCTGTTTGGAACACAAATGATAGATTTACAAATGGCAACATTATGTCAACATGAGGCCATTAAAGACACCATATGACTGAAGGAGAGAGAGATGAAATTGATCAGTGGAGGAATTCCATCAGAATGGAGCTTGAGTGTGGTAATGAGGTTCCATGTGGTGCCGAGGGCACACTGATGCTTTAGTAATCCTATTTAAAGGATGTTAATCGGGCCTTTTAACTCTAGTTTCTCCAGCAATTTGTTCAGTTCTTTTTTTTCCCCTTTTGTTTAGATTTGTCACTTACTAAGAAAGGAACACTGCAATCTTCTGCCACTATTATCTTAATGTCTATGTCTTCCTGGGTTCAATGAATTTCTACTTTATGAATTTAGATGCTAAAGTATTTATTTGTAACATATAAGTTAAGTATTCATAATGGTTTGTTGAACATGGTTCCTTTCAGCAATCTGATATCCTAGTTTATCCTTTTTATGTTGTGAATGTTTATTTTTGCTCTGATAGCATAATTCTAACTATTGTTTCTTTTGTTTTTTTTTTTAATTCCAGTGCCTTTAGGTATGTTTCTTATAAGAAATAGATCAAAGGGCTTTATTTTCTTATCCAATGTAAACTTCCATTTTTTGGACTGTTTAATCCATTCACAATTAAAGTTATAAAAAGTTCAGTTTGCTTTCCTCCATGTCTCTAATAGAGTTTTCCCATGTATTAGTATTTCCCCCTTCTTTTTTTCTATTAACACAGTACTTTGTCTCTTCAGTTATTTTAATCTACTTTAAGGCAACATAATTCCAGCAACTCTTTCTTTCACCCTAAAAAACCCTAATACTTCCTTTTCCCTGTTTTTAATATTTTTCCTTACTTCTAAGTTCATTTTCCATTCTTTCTTTAACCTAATTATTTAACTTTCCTTTTTCTTCAATTAGTCAAGAAAAATTCCCCTTTTAACTTACCCTTGTTCATCAGGTTTTAGAATTTCATTTTCTGCAAACTTTTTTTATTACTCAACTACAAAGAAAACTATATTTACTAAGTAGAACTAAGTTGACAGCTACTGTTAGTAGAATTCCTAGAGGAAATTGTTTTAATGAACAAAAAAATGAATATTTGTTAAGGGCTAATGAGCATGCCAACTGTAAGTAGTCAAGACCTAAAATATTTGAGGGTACTAGAAAATGATTAGTTTTAAAGATTCTGTAATCTTGCTTATACTATTAATTACATTTAATTAGTCCTCTTGCATAGACAGAATATAAAGGTCAATTTTAGTCCAAACTATCACAAATACCAAATAAAATAAAACATATACAGCATATACAAAAATACAACAAGCAGGTATTTGGCACCCTCAGTGTCAGAAACAATTCCAAACCTAGAAGAAAACAAAAGGTCTATGGCAAAAGAAACACTGAGTAAGGAAGGCAATGAGGCAACCAGTTAAGGAAAAATAAGAACTGAGTATTTTACTGTCATGTTTGACTCAGAAGGAAAGATTAGTCGTAAAACGCAAAAAGGCACGAAAGAATCAGGATGAGGGTGGTAGATATCAAAAACAAGAACAAGAATTAGGAGGAGCAGTCATTTGGGGAAAGGAAGATGAACAGGAATAGTGGAATGCTAACAAGACTCCCTGATAGGAGAAAACAAGAAAGCTGACAATAAAGGGACTCTACTGTATGTGGAGCATTTAGGAGATACAAAGATCATAAAAAATATAGTCTGTCCCTACCCTCCAGGAGTAGGTGAGTTAAGAGACAGATAACTACAAAATAGAATACTACATAACAAATGCAATACCTTTACAAAGCAAAGTACCATGAGGCCTGAGAAGGAAGAACATTACTGACACTAAGCACATGGGGACATAGGAGAGTAGACTCACTAGAAGGCTTCCAAGAGGAAGTAGGCTTTAAAATTCATGTAGGAATTTAGTAAGCAAAGCCTTTTCTTTTTTAAATCAAAGAGACTGTACCAAGCACAGAGAACAGCTTGAGCAAACGTATGGAGGCCAGAGCATAATCTTTGTTCAGAGACAGAAAAGTTATTCAGTTATTCAAGATGAAACTGACACAACAAAAGATAAGGTTGGAAAGATAAAGTGACACCAGTTTATGAAAGGACTTAAATGGCAGGCATTAGGAGTCTGAATTTCGCTCAAGAGGCAAATGGAAGTCCCTGGAGAACTCTTGAGCATGAAAACTGCTAAAGGACTTTAACAATAAAGGCTAATGTAAAAATGTAGAAAATATGATTCTAAAGTTAAAAGGGTCCTAAAAGAGTACAATCAATGCCTAAGAATCCCCTGTACAACACATCCAAAAAATGGTCTTCCAACCTCAAGATGTCCAATGAGGTGGAATCTACCACCTCCCCAAACTGTGTATTATACACATTTAAATAACTCTAAGAGTCTTCTCCCTGAGTTTCAAATCTGTAACAACAATGCTACTTGCAGCTGCTGTGGGGGTGTAAGACCAGTAACACCAGCACACAGGAGAGCTACCAGCACAGGTTCTTTGATCTGCTTTTCTAAAGGAAAGCAACTTTAAAGGGGTCAACAATCTTACTTTAATCAAATATATAAATAAAAAATCATTTACTTAGTTTGGGGGAAAAGACAGCACCCTGAAATTCAGAGAAAATACAAACAGAAATTACAAGCAGAAATTATATCAACAGAGCAAATACAAACAACAAAGATCAACAGACAGGACTTCCAACTGTCTGACCAAAAGCAATACATACATAGTTACCAGAGAGAGAAGCACCAACATCTGAGTTTTTCAAAGCCGGGGGAACTCCTTAACTGCTACCCAGAGTCTCATCTGGCTATATCAAATGAACACTTCCCATGAGTGAGCCCCAAAGCAAAATGCTAACTTCAGAGTTTATATACACTTCTTCAGGGTCAAAGGGCATCACAACCCTTGTGACCCAGGCTCCTGTGATTCAAATTCATGTGACTCAGGCTTCCATGTGACTTAAGCAGGTCACATGGGCCTATTAATGGATGGGAAGATCTTCCCATTAAGCAAAAATACATTAGCAATACAGACACTTACTAGCTGTGTGACCCTATAACTTAACCCCATCTACCACAGTTTCCTAATCTGTAAAATGAACTGGAGAAGGAAATGGCAAACCACTCTGGTATCTTTGCCAAGAAAGCCCCAAAAGTCAGACACGACTGAGAAACACCTAAACAACAAAAATTGTTAGGAAATTCTTCCACACGTGAAGATGAGAGCGGCTCTCTGCAACTTCTCCCTATCGTTCCCAGTTTCCTCTTGAGGGACAAGGATAAGTGACAGAATCATAAAGCTGAAAGGGACCTCAAAAGGCCATCTCGTCCAAATCCCTCATATTACAGATGAGGAACTATAGCCTAAAGGGCCAGCCAAGGACTCTAGACTAGACTGTTGCCTAAACAGAGCCAGGATTTAAACCCAAATTCTTTGATTTCCTCTCTGAATCCTCTGTTCTGTCTACTGTATTATGCTACCTAATTCCTTTTACCTGACAACTCATCAAATATTTGAAGACAGTTAATTCATCCCCCTAAGTCCTCTCTTCTCTAGATTCAACATCAACAATTTTTCCAAATGAAGTTTTCATAGGATGACGCTGATATCCATCAGCCTGATCACCTTGCTCTGGTCACTGCTCAGTTTAGCACTGTTCTTCCTACAGTACGACATCCAAAAGTCAACAAAATACTCCATGTGATGTGGTCTAGCCAGGACAAAATATATCAGGACTACCACATCCCTAATCGTTTACTCTTTACTTTTTAATGCAGCCTGAAATTATATGAGCTTTTTTTGGCTACCATCTCACACTGTTGACTCATAAGGAGGTGCAATCTACTACAGCCCCGTTTGTAATTCAAAACAGTTATCGTCCCTCGAATCATTTGAAGCTGATGAGAGCCACAAAGGATACAAAGTTCAAGAGAAAACTTCGTTAGGTTCAAGGAAGTCCCTGAATATGATTGCTATAGAAGGGACAAAGACAGTGGCAAAGGGGCAATTTAAAAGCATGAGAGAAAAGATCAAGGTCCTAAAGAAGTCCAAATACATACTAGAAGAATTAGCCCTGGCAAGTACCTAAAATACTTCCTTTTTAAGAGGATAAAGTGGCCATGTTAGCTGCCAGGCTCCTTCCCTCAAGCTCCATGGCGTACAGTACAGCTTCCCACATACCCGCATTGCCCTGTTTCTTCTGTTTCTCAGTTCTCCAGTCCAGTGGCAGAGAGTTGTTATGCTGCTATTGCAGCCTGAGCAAATTTCTGCCATTTGGAGCTGAGAGTGAGGAGAGATCCTGACGGACCTCTATTACAAGTCAAGACACATCCCCTGCCCCGTTCCCTCAGTTCCTCACCTCTGTCCTCGAAGTGAACACGGCCTTGTGACTATCGGAGCCTAAACGAATTTCTGCTGTTTATAGAGTCTGGGTGTCTGCAACACCATTAAGAAGCGGGGTGGGAGGTGAGGAGGGAGGATGTGATTGTAATGTGGAATGTGCTGCAAGCCTATGGATCTGCTCAAGCAGTCTTACTGCCTGAATGCGGTGAGTGGTGGGTGAAGGCGTGCAGTAAGCACTTTTTAGGTGTTGGGGAATATTGGCTGCATCTGGTTCATTGAGGTTTTCCCTTGTTTGGGTTCTTGATATCCTTCGTAGACAATGCAGACAGATGAAATTGCTATATCTCTAGTATATAATTTCTATTTTGGAGAGGTCTGAGAAGTCATGAGGAGCAGAGAAAATGTCTAGTCTGCTATCTTCTTGTGCACATGACAAGGAAGTCTAATATTATCAGCAAAGATCCGAAGAACCTTACTGCATATAAATATGATGGGACTAGACAATGGCAAAATTAATCCTATTTTCAAAGAAAGACTTGGTTGTAGTCTATTCACACCTGAGTACCAATATACCTCTCCACTGCCTTTAGTGTGCCCACAACTTTATTTCCTTGGAGACTGTGGTATTCCACAACTTGCAGCCATATATCCTTGGAAGAACGTTGTTGTTAAAAAGATAGGTCATTATTTCAAGAAGCCTGAGGTCATTAAAAGCACTGCAACACTTCCAAAAGGCAATCCAGACTGCTCCCTCTTTGGTCCAGGTCATTATTTTAACCACATGTCTGTTTAAGATCTATGAGACGATGAGCCTGCTTGTTGCACAAACTTCATATCATGCTCTATAATAAGCATTTTCCATCTACTTGTTTTTTTGCTGCATGAAGTTAGGCCAAACCGTGATTATAGTCTCACATGGAGGGCTCAGCAATTTTCTTAGCTTGATGTAGTTGATACAACGTTATCTACAAAGAAAAGCAAATGTTTGGACCTCAAGAAATGGAAAGTCGACCTTCAATTTATACTCCGCTGGACATCTTCCATGATAATGGCAAACACTATAAGCAAGTATATCTCTCATTAATGTCTCCTTGAATATCAGTAACTTGATAAACATTTATTAAGCACCTACTACGTGCCATGCACTGTGCTAAGTGCTAGGGATTCAAAAAAAAGGGCAAAAGCAAAGACTGTCCCCACTCTTCAAGGAACAGTTTAACGGGGGAAACTATACACAAAAAGATACAAAGCATGCTTCACATAGGATAAACAGAAAATAATTAACAGAGGAAAGGTAATGGAATTAAGAGAAGTTGAGAAAGAATTACTGCACAAGGTGGGATTTTAGATGAGTCTTAAAAGAAGTTAGGGAAGTCAGTATTCAGAGCAGAGGAAAATGGAGCATTCAGGGAATTAGGGATAGCCAGAGAAAATGCCCAGAGCTCAGAGATGTAGCATCTTATTCTTGAAACAGAGCCAAGATGCCAGTCACTGATTCAAAGAGTAGCTGACAGGGAGTACAGTGTAAGAAAACTAGAAAGGTAGACAGTGACTATGTTATAAAGAGCTCTGAATGCCAAAACAAGCATTTTATGTTTGCTTCTAGAGGCAACAGTAAGTCCCTGGAGTATGAGTATGACTAGATCTTAGATCTGTACTTTAGACTACAGAATAATTTTTATTTGATTTTTAAAAGTTTTTATTGACATGCCTTGTTTTTGTATCACATTCATTTTGTCCCCCTCTTCAATGAGCCATCTCTTGTAATGAAGAATTTTTTTAAAGAGACAGAAAGAAGAGGCAAAAAACAATTCAGTAAAGCTAACTAACCCATCAATGGAGTCTCACAACATATTACTAAATCGCTTCAGTCACATCTAGCTCTTCATGACCCCATTTGGGATTTTCCTGATAAAGATACTAGATTGGTTTGTCATTTCCTTTTCCATAGAAGGAAACTAAAGCAAACAGGAGTAAGTGAATTGGCCAGGATCACACAGCTAAGTGTCGTCTGAAGCTGGATTTGAACTCAGATCTTCCTGACTTCTAGGTCCAGCGCAGGCAATATTCCATATCCACAGTCCTCCATCTCTTTCTTGTATTTTCTGTTGGACGATTTGTTCAGTTCTGGGGTTCTTTGTGGAAATGTTTCAAAAGCCTCTTTTAGAAATTAAATTTCCATTTTTCTTCATTAGATTAGGCTTAAGCTTATAGGGTTTCATCTTGAGCCTCTTTTTCTTTGAAATGCATTATTCCTTCCTGTGGCTTCTGATGGGTGCAGAAAAGTCTTCAGACCTGTACTTTAGGAAAATCATTTTAGTGAATGAACAGAGGACAAACTGGAATGTGGAGACAAGGCAGGCAGACCCACCAGAAGGCTACTGTAATAATCTAGGTATGAAGTGATGAGGGCATGCACTACAGTGAGGGCAGTGTTAGAGAAGGCAGCAGATTTGAGAGATACTGAGAGGCCTTGGCAACAGACTGGACATAGGGGTGGAGAAAAAATGAAGAATGCCGGCTGATGCCAAGGTGGTCAATCTGAGGGATTGGGAACATGGTGATATCCTTGAAAATAATAGAGAAAGTAAGAGGAAGGGAAGTTTATAGGAGGAAAGATAGTGGGTTCTGTTTTAGACATATTGGGTTGCAGATGTCTACTGAACGGACTATTCAAGATGTCAGAAAGGCAATAGGAAATGTGAGATTGAAGGTGAAAAGTTAGATTTGAAAATCATCAGCATAGACTTTGATAGCTCTTCTCAGCAATGCAAGGACCTAAGACAACTCCCAAAGACTCATGATGGAAAACGCCATCCACATTCAGAAAATTCTAAATGCAGATCAAAGCATACTATTTTTTTTGTTGTTTTTTTCTTTCTTGTGTTTCCTCCCATTCGCTCTAATTCTTCTATACAACATGACTAATATGAAAATATGTTTATGTTTATGTAGTAGAGCCAATATGAGATTGCATGCCATCTTGGGGAGAGGGGAGGAGAGGGAGGCAGAGGAAATTTAAAGCTTATGGAATTGAATGTTGAAAACTAAAAATAAATAATTTAAAAAAAAAAAAAAAAAGGAAAATCATCAGCATAGAGATAGTAATTTAATCCATGGCAGCCAATGAGAACATCAAGTCAAACTGCACAGTGGGAGAAGAGAATAAGGCCCAGGACAAAACCCTGAGGGGTACCTACGGAGAGTGTGATCTAGAAAAGGATCCAGCAAAGAAGATGTTTAAGAAGTCATGAGGTCAACGAGATAGGAGGAAAACCAGAAGAAGGTGGTGTACACCAAAAACTGAGAGAGAAGAGAATGAGATAGTGATAAGAGGGGTATAGTAAGATTGCCTGGCAGAAGTGGGAAGCCAACTGCAGTTATGTAATTTGCATAAATTTGCAGTGGAATAAGTCAAAACGGTAGAGTGATGTTCTCCACGTTCATTCAGTAGCACTTGTGTAGAAGGGAAGGAAACAAATGGTGGGAGTGATTCAAGGCTGAGGGCTTGGTTAGGCAAAATTGGAACTTGATTCATACCAAGTTGCTCCTGTTATTACATCATTCAAGAAATCTTAGATGATTTTGACAAAACCATTAGATACCTTTTTGGAGGTTAGAATCTTTAACAAGGCATTTTGCTTTAGCAAATTAACAGGATATTTTTTTTTAAAAGTCTAACCCCAGAAGAGTGGAGTCTGATATTGCCTATAACTTTTTAAAAATAATTATTTCCCTAATTACCTCTAAAGACAATTTCTAACATTTGGGGTTTTTTGGTAAAGTTTTGAATTCTGAATTCTCTCCTTCCCTCCCTGAGACGGTAAGCAATCTGCTATAGGTTATACATGTGCAATCATGTAAAACATTTTCATATGAGAGAGAGAGAGAAAGGAAAGAAGCTATATTCAGATGCCATCAGTTCTTTAGTTCTTTCTCTGAAGGCAGATAGCATTTTTCATCATGTCATTGGGGGATTGTCTTGGATCACCTACTGCTGAAAATAACTAAGTCATTCAACATGTTCTCCCAGTTCTGCTCATTTCAGTCTGTATCAGTTTATGTAAGTCTTTCCAGGTTTTTCTGACATCATCCTGCTCCTCAATTCTTATAACACAACAGTATTCCATTATAATCATATAGTATAACTTGTTCAGCCATTCCCCAATTGATGGACATCCCCTCAATTTCTAATTCTTATCCACGACAAAAAGGGCCTCTACAAATATTTTTGTATTCTGATTCCTTCCATTTCTTTTTTGCTATTGCTACGATTTCCAAATATATTGAATAATATTGATGACAGTGGGCACCTTTTTTTTCACACCTAATCTTACAAATAGGTTCACTTTCCCCTTTTTTATTTTGGATCACTTTGGGATATAGATAGACCTAGTAGTAGTACTGCTGAATCACACTGTCTATAACTTTCAATCAATTGTGTTACTATAAAAGTCTGTTACAAGGTATTATTTGGAAAATCTTCTTTTTCTTATTCATTCTTTCTTCAAGGATAACCTTCAATGTATGAGAACATTATTCTCAAAGATTCTGTGGAGAAGGGAAAGTAGGAACAGTACTCTTATTTTCTCAGTTGCTCTTTTTTTAAGCATTTGATATCATATCCTCTTTCAAATATCTTCAGAATAAAACCCTGAACGCCATTAAAATTGCATATGGTTCTTGCCTTTTGCTAAGAGCACTTTGCTCTTCCCGTTTTTATTTTCTTTAGAGCCATTTCTACTTCATACAGTATTTCAGGAGCTATGAATTCATTGTACTGAAGGGGGAAAAAAAGGGAGAAAAAAAAGCATTGCTTGTAACAGGCAGTCCAAAATGCAGCCCACAGGCACAAGTATAGAAATTTACATAAATGTTTTAGTAAAAGAAGCCCAGCCACCGCAGAGCTCTCACTAAAACGGCAAAATATATTGTCTATTGTTTCAATAAAAACCTAAGGTTGGACAGCCCTGGCTCTTAACATGGTGGGTGGGATAATCCTATGTAATCTGCCCTGGTCAGACCACATCTGTAGTAGGGTGTTCAAATCAGGACACCTCATTTTACAGAGATACTAAGTACAGAAGAGGATTAAACGAGGAGTAAGAGGCCAAAAGAAAAGAAATCAAGAGATTTGGGTTCAAAATCTGCTCTGTAAAATGGCTATGGGAAAATGGGTAAACCACTTTCTCTGAGCCTTGATTTTATTCACTGAGAAAATGATGATGATAATATCTGGGAAACAAACCTTATTGGGTGGCTCTGAAAACCAGATAACTCTGCAAACTTTAAAATGCAAATATGTAAACTGTTCATATCATTACTATTGTTATTGTACAATAATTATTATAATATATTGTATTGATATATATAACACATATCATGTATACATTATAATTATTACATTATTATCATTGTCATCACAACTATCATTATTATATTGACCATGGCTCCAAATAAGCCTGGAGAAGACCTATATGGGAAATAATTGCTGTTTTCAGGAATTTAAAATGTTTATGTGAGAGAAGGATTAGCCTTTTAGCTTGACCCCAGAGGGCAGGACTAGGGTATTGAGTGTAAAGTGCAAAGACTTGCGAGTTATGGAGTTCCTGAGCCAATGGAGGTCTTCGTGCAAAGGCAGTATGAACAGTTCATCAGAGATTCCTGTTCAGGAATAAATTAAAACTGCTAGATTACCGTCAGGGCCACTTATAAATCTGAGGCAGGTAATACAAATATTATCACTATAAGCCAGCTCCCACCCAAGCACAGTGGAGGAAAGGCACGCCTATGCTGGTGCTGCAAACAGAGGAAGAAGTGACTATTCCTAAGAACATAGTTCTGTCAAGGAAGACAAGTAAGATAGAATATACTCTAGGGTGGTGGACTAGAAAAATCAAAACAGCAGGCATGCAAGGGAAGCCCACTCAATTATATCTCTGGAGTCTGCTAGAGTAGTCTAGAAATTACTGGAATGAACCTTCTCTTTTAAGAGTGTTGTTTCTCATTCATGTAACATTTTTGTAGATTAATGAAACTGTTGATTACTAAGGAACACAGGCAACAATTTTCATCCAAACAATGTCATACAATTTACAAGCTTTATTTCTCATATAATAGGCACAGAGGAAATTTTTTTTTAATCAACAGAAAAAACCAAAGTACTAATTCCTAAAAGACAACTCTCTGCACTGTAATAAGCCCAAAATTTAAGAACAATTCAAATAACTGTTGTACTTGCCTTATACAAAAGCAATGACTTAATATCATATCATGGTTTACACTAAAGTGACTATATTTCTACCATTTGATATTCTATAGAATAGTTTTAAGGTATTCTTAGATAACTAGCAATTATACACAAATAATTTTTTGGCAAAAGAGCATAATACGAATGATTAGATTCATATGTAAGCTTAAGACCAACTTAAAAGAGATCTTTGAACTCTAGAGACTGGATCTACATCAGACACAAAGACTCTTCCAATGGAAGGAATGAACCAAGGTCTGCCCAAAGCCATGCATCAAGGCAAAAAGGGATACCAGGCCTGGCAGAGAGAGGCCTGATCTTATGCAGAGAACAAGAATAAGCAGCAAATGGCCACTCCATCACTAAACCACTTGTGGGTCACAGTCCCAGTAGGGACTGAAGGAGGGAAACTAGGGGTGACACATCCAGGAAAAGGAACAGTGGCCTACCACAGATTGTATACTAAGTAAGGAGTAAGCACAGAAGCAACAGCTATGTAGTTCTGACCCTGGAAACGTAAGAGGGTTTTAGCAGCATTATAACCAAGGCAGAAACACCAGATCAAAGAGAAACCAGCAGTTGGTCATTGTGAACCTGTTATTTGTTTTGATGTTGTAGTGATCTTTTTTTTTTCATTTAACTATTTTTTTTCTCAATTACATGTAAACAAAACGTTTTAACATTCATTTTTAAAATGAATTCCAAATTCTCTCTCTCCCTTGAGAGGGAAAGCAATTTGATATAGATTACACATATGCAGTCACACAAAATATATCCATATTAGCCACATTGCAAAAGAAAACAGACTAAAAAAAAATAGAAAATTTTAAAAGTATGCTTCAACCTGCATTCATACATCACTGGTTCTTTATCTGGATCTGTGTATTGCTAAGTCATTCATAGTTGATCATCACACTCACACAATATTGCTGTTACCGTATACCATGTTCTCCTAATTCTGCTCGCTTCACTTTGTATCAGTTCATGTAAGTCTTCCCAGATTTTTCCGAAAGTTATCCCGTTTGTCATTTCCTATAGAACGATAGTTTCCCATTGTGATGATCATTTTAAAAAATGGAAAGGAAAGGAAAAAGAAAAGAAAAACACTAGTGGGAAAAAGGAAAAGGATATGAAAAATTATACACAATCAAAAGAAAGAAAAGGCAGCTTGATGGCATAGAGTCTGGAAGAACTGAGGTCAAATCCAGCCTCAGACACCTACTAGGTGTGTGACCACGGTCAAGTCACTTAACCCTGTTTCTTCATCTGTAAAATGAGCTGGAGAAAGAAATGGCAAACTACTCCAGTATCTTTGCCAAGAAAATATCAAATGAAGTCTGAAATGACTTTATAACAACAGCAATGGAAAGACAATAAAAAACAAGGGAAAAGTGAGGAAAACAGGGGACTCGAGCTTCAATGTCATCTGAATTGGTCAAAGGAGAGAACACAGCTGTATGTATAAGAGGGAAAGTGGGAAGTGGGCAGGGGAGTAAGAAAGAGGGTAGATCAAGGGAAGGATGAGGCCTAAGGAAAAACTCTAACAAAACACTTAAGAACCTGTGATTGGGCTCTGGGTGAGAAAAAGAAAAAAGGGACCAGGATCAGAAATAGGCTGCATCAAGCCTAGAGCACGGTGCTAAAGCAGCCTCCTTCCTTCTTTCTCACCACAAGCTTCTTTATAAAGCAGAGGTAGGCAACTAATCAGAAGACTCCTACCCTCCAGACAGAGAGATGATATACTCGGTAGAAAATGAGGTTTTTTTTTTTTAAAAATCAACAAAATTCTGCCTTCTCTTCCTCCCCTCCTACCCTCTCATTTGAGAAGGAAAGAAAAACAAAATCCCTGAAGAAAACATGTATAATCAAGCAAAATAAATTCACATATATTTTTGGATATGGCCAATGAAAGAATTTGTTTTGACTATTCATGTGTTGCAAGGGTTTTGTTTTTCTTTCAATAGAGGAAGGGGAGTGGGAGGAAGAATTTTCATTAATTGAAAAAATAAAGTTTAGAAAAAGGAAGGTTAAATTGAATGCAGTTAAGATTAGAAGGAAAAGAGTAACTGGAAAAAGTCTTTGTAACAAATATCTGATAGAAGTCTGATCTCCAAGATGTGTAAGGAAGTAATTCAAATTTACATAAAGAAGAGTCATTATTGGTAAGTTGTCAAAGGAGGCAGTTTTCAAAGGAAGAAACTGAATCTACCAATAAGCCATGTGGGGGAAAAAAGTGCTCTACACAGCACTAACAATTACAGAAATGCAAATTAAAGCAAACCTAGGTTATTTACCTCATACCTCTCAGATTGGCAAAGTTGGCAAAAAAAGGAAAGTAAAAAATGTCAAGAGGAGTTATTGGAAATAACGCACATTAAGGCATTGCTGGTAGAGCTGTGAATTGGTCCAGTCATTCTGGAAAGCAATTTGGAACTATGCACAAACTAGTCTACTTCTCTTTAAGGTAGCAAAGAACTGGAAACTTAAAGGAGAAATTTCCCGTATGGCAAATGGGGAATGACTGAACAAATTGTGTTATATAAATATAATGGAACATCATTACAACATACATTATGAAAAAATGATATTTTCAGAGTAACTTTAGAAGATTTGTATGACCGAATCCAGAGTAAAGTGAGACTAATCAGCAGAAAAATTTTTACAAAAACATTGTAAAGACAAACAACTCTGAAAGACTTAAGAACTCTGATCTATGCAATGACAAAACAGAAAACTGATGATGAAAAATGCTATCTACCCCTTCGGAGTAGTGATGAAATAAAGACACAGAATGAAACAATGAAACAACTCCACGGTCAACGTGTGAATTTTTTTTTGCTTGCCTATGCATAATTCTTACACAGGTTTAGTTTGTTTTTTCCCTCAATAGGGTAGAAAAAATATTAACTGAAAAAAAAATTTAGGATTTTTTTAAAGTAACATACTAAAAGATATTTAATCAAACACAAAAATAAAATAAACTACATGTGAATGAGTTCTTAATCAACCTGAAAGGATTCTAGCTCCTCTGGCTCACTGGATAAAATGCCACTCAACAAATGTCTTAACGATTGGCTGAAAAAAATAACACATTTCAGAGCCTACATATAACACAGCAAGACCTTTCAAAATTGTCCATTCTAACAGCAGTTATGGTTGAAGCCAAAGATGAAGGATTCCTAAGAAGGAACTAAAAGGCGTCAGAAAGAGAAATGAGCATCCCTCCTCTTCAACAACCTCCTCACCCACCTCATCCTCAAGACCTGTGTTATTAGAGATCCATCAGAACCATTAGATTAGACAATGGGAGTCCAGTAAGAATGACAGTGAGGGCTCAAAGGCACAGGAAATAACAATACATCGAGGAAAAGCAACAAGGGGACAAGTAGAGCCCAGAAGAGAGCTACACAAGGGCATGAGAACTCTACAAATGGGGGAGGAAAGCTATGATCCCACAATCACAGGAGATCTTGTGTAATTCCAATATTTATTACAAAAGGGCAAAATCTGTCCCCCATTTAGGTGGTTTTTTCTGTAATAACTATCCTAGCTAAACCTAGTAAACACTTTCTAAAAGCTGATTAAGTCTGGCTGATCATCACTGGGAAGCACACCAGTAGGAGCCTTTCTTAACTATATTTTTTCTGTTAATTTACAGAAGTACAAAACGTTATTCACAAAGTGAATATCATGCGTAGTATTTGCATCTGTATTGAACCCACATACAAAATCTAAAGTGTACTTAAGAGAAAGAATAATGAAATGGATAAGAATCAGACGTAACAATGTTGAGAAGAACTATAAATTCAATCTGAAACGTGGAGCAGGGAAGAGGAGCAGGAGAACGATACAAACCTGAAAGAGAAAGACACGTGCTTATCAAAGTTAAAGATCTGCAGCTTCCATAGTTCTATTAGTGCCTCTAAAACTTAACCCAGCAACTCAATCAAATCCAACAGGTAGCAATTTAACTACTAGAATTTACTAGCCTCAACCCAAAAATGTGTGATTGTAGTGAGAAAGCAAATTGCACCTATCCCACTATATTTCACTTTACTTATTACAGGCCTCAGTTTGCTTATTTTGAAAATAAGTAGCTTGGTCCAGATTGGTTTTGGAGTCCCTTCCAGCTCTAGAAACAATTATCAAAGTTTATTTGAATTCTGTACATACATCTGTCAAACTAAGAGGCAAGGTAATATGGAGAGTCTTCTTCCAAGCTCCATTTAAACTACTATTGGGTTGTACTAGCTGCAAAGAACCCAAAGCTAAAGCCAAATTTATCAAAAAACAGAACCTAGGATTCAAAATCTATCCATGCAACAGGCACCGAAAACCAGTACCTAGGGTTCAGAATCTATCCATGTAGATATAACAGGCTAGTGGCCACTCAGCTCTAGAAAGTACATTTTTAGTCTCAGCATCTGACTCATTCAGAGAATAGCTTCCCAGCATTATAAAGACACCAGCTTGCAGCAAGCAACTAGAACACACTAGGACAAAGAGCTCCATCTAGAACTGAGTTGAGGAATAATCCTGGACCAACTGATTCAGGCTCTTCTCACACACCACCTGTTTGACAGACCAGATGACTTATAAATGCAACTTCTACAAACTGTACTGAACTAAACCAACTGCTTCCAAAGAAAATTCTCAACTAATAAAATTGAACTGATTTGAATAATTGTAATTCCAACATTGATTATTAATGATCTTGTTGGAATGGCATTATTTAACCAACTAGGAGAATAACTAAGAAGTTTCCCAGGGAAAATTCACATGAGAATAGCAAAATAAGTAAATACATGGCTATAAATTCTTTAAATCCAATGTTCTGCAGCTACACAGATCTAAAGAGACTAAATTAGAACGCTCCTTTGCTAAATAGATCTTGAATCAACAGCAGTTTTTAAAATCCACACATTTTCACTAAAATGTAGTTGCCAACAATCCCCAGGTTTAAAACAATGATCAAGTTCAGAGAAAAGAGCTCTTTTTAATAACCTAGTAATAACTGTCATATATCCTTTTAAAGAAACCCTCTTTGGGGGGTGGAGCCAAGATGGTGGCTGGAAAGCAGGGACTTCCTTAAGCTTCCCCATCCGCAGGTCCCTCCAAACACCTATAAAAAAAGTCTCTGAACAAATTCTTGAGCTGCAGAACCCACGAAAGAGCAAAAGGAAGCAGGGCTCCAGGCCAGGACAGCCTGGATGGTCACTGGGAAGGGTCTATCTCGGGGAGCTGGGAGCGGAACAGAGCACAGCCCAGCTTGGGCCATGCCAGGACCAACCAGACCAGGAGCCGGGTGGAACAGGCCCTAGCACCCTGAATCAGTGAGCTGTGGCAGTTACCACACTTCTCAACCCACAAACACCAAAGGCAACAGAGAAGATCAGTGGTAAAAACTTCTGGGACAGAGTGAAAGGAGTTCCAGGTTGACATCCACCCTGGGGGCAGCAGAGGTAGTGCTGCACTGAGGCTGCTTCCAGAGCTACAGCTGCAGTTGCTTCCAGCCCCAGGCCCACCTGCTGGGAGGAATTAAGTGGGAGATTAGAGCAGGAGTGCAAAGCTTGCTTTGCCCTGCCTGGATCTGGGCCAGAATCCTGGTTGGCAGTTCTTGGGGAGAAGGAGCACTGGTGTGGCAGAGCTTGCTGTGTAGAAGTAGATCTGAAAATAGCAGCACAGCCCCTCAAGCTTGGGACAAAGTACTCTCTACTCTACAAGCAGTCTTCCCCTGACATAAAGCTCAAGGGTCAAGTAGTTGGCAGAGAATATGAACAGGCAGCAAAAACCCTCTCAGATTCAGACTCAAACTTCGGGATCTTTTTTTGGTGACAAAGAAGACCAAAACATACAGCCAGAAGTCAAGAAAGTCAAAGAGCCTACATTAAAAGCCTCCAAGAAAAATATGAATTGGTCTCAGGCCATGGAAGAGCTCAAAAAGGAGTTGGAAAAGCAAGTAAGAGAAGTAGAGGAAAAACTGGGAAGAGAAATGAGAGTGATGCAAGAAAGCCATGAAAAACAAGTCAGTGACTTGCTAAAGGAGACCCAAAAAAATACTGAAGAAAGACACCTTAAAAAATAGACTAACTCAAATGACAAAAGAGCTCCAAAAAGCCAATGAGGAGAAGAATGCCTTGAAAGGCAGAATTAGCCAAATGGAAAAGGAGGCCCAAAAGACCACTGAAGAAAATACTACCTTAAAAATTAGACTGGAGCAAGTGGAAGCTAGTGACTTGATGAGAAATCAAGATATTATAAAACAGAACCAAAGGAATGAAAAGATGGAAGACAATGTCAAACACCTCACTGGAAAAACCACTGACCTGGAAAATAGATCCAGGAGAGATAATTTAAAAATTATTGGATTACCTGAAAGCCATGTTCAAAAAAAGAGTCTAGGTCAATGGAGCTAGGATTAAAACCAAGAATCAGCTACTCAGCAAAACTGAGTATCATGCTCCAAGACAAAATATAGACTTTCAATAAAATAAAGGACTTTCAAGCTTTCTCAGTGAAAAGACCAGAGCTGAATAGAAAATTTGACTTTCAAACACAAAAATCAAGAGAAGCATGAAAAGGTAAACAAGAGAAAGAAATCACAAGGGACTTACTAAAATGGAACTGTTTTGTTTACATTCCTACATGGAAAGATGATGTGTATAATTCATGAGACCTCAGTATTAGGGTAGCTGAAGGGAATACACACACGCGCACACACACACACACACACACAGAGGGCACAGGGTGACTTGAATACGAAGGGATGGTATCTAAAAAAATAAAATCAAATTAAGGGATGAGAGAGGAATATACTGAGAAAGGGAGAAATAGAATGGGGTTAATTATCTCGCATAAAAGTGGCAAGAAAAAGCAGTTCTGTAAGAAGGGAAGAGGGGGCAGGTGAGGGGGAATGAGTGAATCTTGCTCTCATCAATTGGACCTGAGGAGGGAATAACATACACACTCAATTGGGCATCTTACCCCACAGGAAAGAAGGAGGAAGGAGATTACAAATGGGGGATGACAGAAGGGAGGACAAATAGGGGGAGGAAAAAAGCAAACATTTTCAAAAAGGGACAGGTTCAAGGGAGAAAACTGAATAAAGAGGGACAGGATAGGAGGGAACACAACATGAGTATTGTGGAAGAATTTTACATAATGAAACACGTGTGGCCTATGTTGAATTGCTTGCCTTCTTAGGGAGAGTGGGTGGGGAAGGAAGAGGGGAGAGAATTTGGAACTAAAGTTTTAAAAGCAAATGCTTCTGCATGCAACTAGGAAATAAGATATACAGGCAATGAGGTATAGAAATCCATCTTGCCCTACGTAAAGTAAGGGAAAAGGGGATGGGGCAGAGTGGGGTGACAGAAGGGAGGGCTGACTGGGGAACGGGGCAATCAAAATATATGCCATCTTGGAGTGGGGGGGAGGGTAGAAATGGGGAGAAAACTTGTAAACCAAAATCTTGTGGAAAGAAACCCTCTTTAAGAGCTAAATAGACTGAATGAATGGACCTATATGGAGCAGTAAAGCATTCACTTCAAATGCTGGAGGAATACAATTTCAGGAAGTAGTAGAAAGAATTCAGTTACATGCCAGTTTACATCTAATTCCCAAATACAATGTTCAGCAGCTGTTAAATTTGCAATCAAAGTCTCCATCTTCACTCATATGTGCCCCTGGAAGAAAATGACAACCTTCCAAAATAACCAAATTTAAGAATAACTATCCAGGAGATAATCCAATAGTATCTTAAAATTAAGACTAAAAATACTGTCATATTATTGAACGAGAGGGATATAACTTGTGAAGACTTCACTGGGTAAGAATATAGGGGCTACTCTCTTCTCATATTTCTGGAATGAGTAATGTCTGAGGGAGTAGGAGAGGCTTGGAATTTAACCTTGTAGTGACTTACCTAACTTCTGGAAAGTCAGGGTCGGAAGCTGTAGGTGCCCCTCCCTTCCCCCTCTCTTGGTGCTAGCACAAGAATTTTACCAAATGAGGAGATAACAGACTACCTGTGAGCTGTTTGTTCTCTGCTCCAGGAAGGTCCCCCTCTCCTTCCTCATTCTTTCTCTTTTACCTTAGCCATATCGTCGCCACATTAGTAGCTAAATAAGGAAAGTATGTTTGGATTGGCTCTGTCTGATTTCCTGGTTCCTTGTCTAGATTTCTGAGTCTAGACTGTAAACCCGCTTCCCAGCCCATGGCGAGAAGGGATAGATATGGTGGGCGGGAATCTTTGCATTAAGGGTGTATCTATTGGTGCATTTTCTTTGTACCTTGCCTCCCTTCACTAGTTCCTCCTAGTGGAGGTGACGCCCAAATCCTGCAAGGTTTGTAATATAAATTCACTTTGCCTTTGCCTAAAGACACCTGTCATTATTTGACCTTTTGTACCACATGTTTATCTTCCTATTTTTCTCTCTAAATGTTTCTTCAGTGTCTCCTTTTATTAGTTCCTCTGTTTTGCTACATTACACACTGTAGTGGGAAGAGTCACTGAGATGATTGTGGGTCTGAGAACCAGATTTCAAGTATTTTCTGACAAGCTGATTTTTTTTTACAATATCATAATATATCTAATTCTAAGGTGATAGTATGTAATATACAACAAAAAACATACAAAGCTTTGACATACACATCACTCAAAGCAGAGGTTTTTAACATTTTTTGTGTCATGGACCCCACAGTAGAATCTAATTTAATCTATGAATTTCTTCTCAGAATGTTTGAGTAAGTATAATAAAGTACACAGAATTACAAAATAATTTTAAAAATAAATTTTTAGAAACCAGATTAGGAATCCCTGATTTTAAAAATATCTTCATTTGATTCTGGTCACTACAGAAGATCTTCATATGTTAATTTTTATATATTTTTCAAACAAAATGTCATTTTTGGAGTACATGGGTATTTGGCAATATCACTCACCAATATCAAAACCAATAGTTTTTTTTTTCTGTTTTTACAACTTCCTTAATTACCATAATCTCCTTCAACTTCTTCATTTTTATTTTGCTATTTAATAAATTTTATCAGAAATTAGACTTTCTCCTTAAAATGTGAAATTCTATTAATGAGATGTCCAGGGAGGCTGCATGTAACCCCACTTTTTTTTTTTACATAAGAGTATTGTGTGTCCTTCACACATGAAAAGAAAGGCAATGAAACCATGTAACTATGACCAGTTACCAATAACAGAAAACTTAAAATGTATATTTTAAAGTAAAATTTAAAATGGATACTTCAAACCACTTCTCTTAGAATATTAAAGAATATGAGGATAAAGGGTACCAAGCATACCAATTTACTATACCCAGTGCCAAGTGACAATGCCTGTTGCATAGCAACAAGGATCTGCTTCCTGAAAACAGTACACAATGCCTTTTCTCAATTTGCCAAGAAACAATTAACCCCATCAGGCTCACAAAATGCATAATATCTACAAGTGCACAGACCCCTGACACTGGAAATCTTTCTAATTCTAAATATCCTAAACCTACAAACTAGGAGACATAATTTCAGCCTGTTTATATTTTCCAAGTCTCTGAAATACTTCATTGCTTTTAAACAAATTAATATAGAACTCCTAGAATTTCTATTATCACAGCATCATGTACAATTAGGAATTTAATAAAAGCTCTGCTTGATAACATTCAATTCTCATTCTCTCTCTCTCTCTCTGCTGCATCATCCATTCATTATACCTGCACATCTTTTTTATAACCAAAAATAATTACTTTGGCACAGTTGTTTTGGGGAGTTTTCTTTTAAATCATAATATAGTACATCTTTGGGGGGAAAAGCATAATCAGCAAGTAATTACCAAGACAGGGACTTGACCTATGATTGAACTAATTGAACAGCCTCCCAGGCTGAAATTCGCTCTACCAAAGTCAGGACCTCTTCTGAAACATACATTCTAAGGAAGTTGTCTAGAACACAGAGAGGTTAAACAGCACATCCTTGCCTGGTTATTCAAGGCTGGTTCTCTATCAACCGAGCCATGATTCTTTTCACAACTGGCTATATACTTTTAAAACTTATTTATAACTTTACCCTATATTTCGAAATAAGACTGAATTATCTATACAACTGACAATGACTGTAGGTTAAAAAACTCTGTTCCCAACTATCTACAATTTTATTCTTCGTAGATTTCCACATGTACATTTCTACAAAGTTTTTTTCTTTTTCATTAAGGTTTACAAATTTATATAGTTCATTTTTTAATATAAAGGAATGGTATTTATTTTGTATTGAACTCTTTCAGCGGTATTCTTTTCTTTATTATTATTTGTCATGATCAGTGATCTTGTTTTTAAACTAGATTATAATCTTCTGTAGGATAGGAATCATGTCTACTTTTTATAACACAAGAAGACTTACAGTTTATAAAAAGGATATCATTAAAAATTTTCTGAATGAATAAATGAGGCCAAAGCATTGAATTATTCATTACAGTAGTCACTGTATTAATTATCATGAAATTGAATTAATTATAAAGTCTGTCATTAAAAATATTTACATTTCTTGGTATATACAGGAACACATTGAGTAAGCTAACACAGGTACATTAATACTTCAAAGAAAAAAGTAACCATATCTTCTCTTTAATGTGACCAGGTGACAATATATAGTGCATAATGTCAAAATGTTTGAATGTGTACACATATGCACAAGGCAAACACATGAAATGTGCAGTTCTATTTATTTACATTTACAATGTCTCAAAATTTGGAACTCAAAGTTTTAAAAAGCAAATGTTAAAAATTGTTTTTACATGCAACTGGGAAATAATATATACAGGCAACAGGGTATAGAAATTTATCTTGCCCTACAAGAAAGTAAGGAGGAAGGGGATAGGGGAGGGTGAGAGAAGGGAGGGCAGACTAGGGAAGGGGGGGGAAGGGAGAGATGGGGAGAAAATTTGTAACTCAAAATCTTGTGGCAATGAATGTTGAAAACTAAAAATAAATAAATTGATTTTAAAAAAGCAAGCATGATAGAAAATAAAAGACAACAATAAAAAAACTTTGAAACTTGCTTAAAAAAAGATTACCCTATTCCCCCTGGCTCTCTTCACCTCACCCTCAGTCCTTCCCTCCTCCATTTGCCACTTTTCCCCCTTGTTTTGTAATTTTCCTTAATTTATTAATTACTTTCTTTTTATCTAGTTATCTAGTTGTCCTTCTTTTGCTTTTTCAGTTAAATATCAAAGCAAAAACCTCCTTTCTCTCTTCCCTTTTAACTTTTGCTCTCTTTTAAAATTTTTGGTGCTTTTTTCTTAAAAGGTTTTATTCGCTAAATTACTTCTCTTCCCTTTCTGTCTATTCCAGACTTTGATTCTTTGATTCATGGTTCTTGTGCCTATTTGTTACTTCTTTAGTGTCTCTATTCCTCATTGAAATAAAGCTAAGATAACCTATTTTGAATTCTTTCTTTAAAATAGCTTCTATGTTATTGTCTTCTGTTGTGCCTCATTTAGAAGTGTCACTTCCTACAGGATATAGAAAGAACAGAAGTATTGCTTCACAATAGAAAATTTCCTTTTCCCATGATTGCATGATCTTTTGTCTACCCCCTGGCCTCCTCATGATTACTTCTTTGCCATTTGCCATGAAATCTCTCTGGGTCCATGCTGTCTCAACCTTTTAGATGTTATTTACCCCCAAGGAGTGCAGATTCCCTCTCTCCTGGAGGCACCACACTTTTAGCGGTAGTGATGTCTCTGAGTATCAGTAATCCCTGCAAACTGTACCTGTTTTTACATCCCCATCTTCCATTACAGATTTCCTCTATGGGAGTGCTCTATAGTGGTATACCCCTACTGAACTGAGATTTCCTCTTCTTTTCTATTTCAATCCTTCTCTTTGCCACCTTACCAGTTCTCCTATAACTCCTCTTCCTGAAAGACTACAGGAATTATTTTCCCTTTACTCTTAATTATTGATTTAATTAAAGCACACTGAACATTCCCCTCTGTCTTCTTCTGTACTTTTCTTCTCTTTAATCCATCTCTTCTCATTCTTTAGTGTGTGCACATGCACATGCACGTACTCACACACACAGAGGTTCACTCACAGGCAGGGTGGTCTTGTGAGGTTTAGTCTGTAATGTTTCAGGCCTATTCCTCCACCATCATTTCTTCTATTGAATCTCTGCTTTCACCCTTGTCAAACTGTATACTTTCAGCAGGGAATCTCTTACTGGTCACTGTTGTTATTCTGGTCGTTTTTAACTCTATGGGTGTCCTTCTATTTTCCCCCTCTTTTTTTCTGGGGTAATTTCTTTCTTTCTTGCGCCTTCCTTGGTTGCTGTATTTATTTTGTTTTTCTGTTGTCTGGGGTGTCCGCAAAAACAAATAACGTATACACTTAACAGTTTTTTGTAGGAAGGTTTCCAATGGCTCTTACTGAATGTCCATCATTTTGCACTGTTGAGTAGACTCATGCTTGCAGATTATGTCACCTTAGGTTGCATTTTGAGCTTCTTTGATTTTCATAACACATTCTATACCTTCTTTGGGTTTTGGTGCGTGCAAAATAGTCTTCTGTTTATTTCTTAAGTGCTTATTCCTGGGTACTTATAGAATTATTATGGAATTGTTACTGGAATTGTTAAATTCAACTACTATAGCTCTTGGGAGTAGTCAGTATAAGTTTTTTTTCTTGGAGGCAGTCTGGTTTCTTTCCTGTGTTTTCTGTGTTCAGAAGCTCTGGCCAGGTTGGTTTTTTTTTTTTAATTTATCATGGTTTACAGAGTTTGGGATTTTGGTTGTTCTGTCAGTCAGTCAATAAACATTTATTAAGAGTCTACTATGTACCAGGAACCATGTTAAGAACTGGGGATGCAAAAAGAGGCAAAAAAAAGTCTATGCTCAGAAGAACTCACAAGAAGGGATTTTGGAATTCTTTAACATGGAGGTGGTATATTTGTGGGTGATGACAGATATTTTTGTTGTTGTTTGTCCTTCCCTCTTGAAGAGGACCATGACATCAGGAAGGTGATGTCATGACTTGCAAGTGAATTGGATTTAAGTGAGGCAGGGCTGGGCAAGGTCACCAGCCTCACTCTCTCCCTCCAGAGCCATCTGGGTCCAGTGGCAAGATATAGATCAGGATGACTGGAGATGGTCCTGGATGCAGTAGGTAAACCAAGCCTGGCTTTTCTAAGCTAAGGTCTTTCCCAGGTTTCAGTTTGTTTGAGGCAATGCCCATTCAGTGATTAAGGCTAGATAAGAAGAGAGGCTAAGAAAGGCCTCTATTACCTAGTCCAAAAAAAAAAAATCCATCTGGGAGGAGAAAAGACAACACATAGAAGGTAAAAGTCCTACAACTGGGGAGGGACAGGGGGACAGGTGAATATCCAAGTGCTCCACTGGTACCCATAAAATGTCAAGGGAAAGCAAGGATGGCCTGTAACACATTTGGGTGGACCCCCTGTGGTGAACCCTCAGGAGAAAAATGATAACAGTCACATACAGGACGTGTAGTGATAGGTGAATTTTGATTGATATCGTTAGAGGGAATGACTGAGTCAATAACATTATAGATCCATTTGAGTATTTCAGAACATACTTATGTATGATCTGTACATGTTGGCTCATTCAATGGAATGTTAAGTTCATGAAGAAATAGGACTTTTGTCCATTTTGTTTGTTTTTTCACCTCCATCACCTATGGTACAGTACCTGATGCATAGTAAGTGCTTAATAAATGCATACTGAACCACTACTAGGTCTAGATCCCAAAAAAGGAGAAAGGATCTACATGTACAAAAATATTTACAGAAGCTCTTTTCGTGGTGGCTAAGAATTGGAAATCGAAGAGATGCCCATCAAATGGGAAATGGCTAAACAAGTTGTGGTATGTGACTGTAATGGAGTATTATTGCAGTATAACAAATGACAAGCAGGATGATTTCAGAAAACTCTCTTAAGACTTACATGAACTGATCCATAGTAAACAGAACCAGAACACTGTATATGGCTTTTGTTCAATAAACAAATTGTTCAATGAAGAACTGTGAATGACTTAGCTATTCTCAGCAATACAATGATGCAAGACAATTCCAAAGGAAGAATGATGAAGTATACTATCTGCCTCCAGAGAAAGAACTGATATTAACTGATTACAGATTGAAGCATGCTATTTTTACTTTCTTTCATTTTTTTTCTTTTATTCAAGTCTTCTTGTTCAAAATGACTAATATGAAAATGTTTTACATAATTGCACATGTATAATCTATATCTGATTGCTTACCCTCTGGGAAAGATTTTAGAACTCAAAATTTTAAATACAAATGTTAAAAATTGGAACAATAATAATAAACCTTATAAATTTGCTACATAAAAAAATAACAAAAGGGAAAAATGTATATTGAACGAACATATAAGCCAAGATCTAGATAAAAATTCCATTCTCAGGCATCAGTTTCTTAACCAGCTGTTCACTTTGCACATTTGCACATCTCTTCTGAAGACCTTGCCTTCAACAGGTATATACCCACACCTTCAGGTCCTCAGTTTCTTGCACATACCATTCATTAATGCTTTCTGTCTTCCTTCTATATTAGTAGTATCATTTGTCCCCATGTGAATGATCTGAGGTAGATAGTAATCAATGGATCAGTCTTTGAAGGCTATCTCTTACATTATGAATAATAATAGCTGACAACTGTCTGCTTTAAGAATTGCAGAGTATGGAGGGGGGGGGGGGGGCGGAGCCAAGATGGCGGCTGGAAAGCAGTGAGCTCCCTGCCGAGTCCCTCCAAAAACCTAGAAAAAATGGCTCTGAACCAATTCTGGAACTGCAGAACCCACAAAACAGCAGAGAGAAGCAGGGCTCCAGCCCAGGACAGCCTGGATGGTCTCTGGGTGAGGTCTATCCCACACGGAGCTGGGAGCTGGGAGCGGAGCAGAGCCCAGCATGAGCTGCTCGGACCAACCAGACCAGGAGCTGGGCAGAGTGTGCCCTAGTGCCCTGAATCAGTGAACTGCAGCAGCTACCAGACTTCTCAACCCACAAACACCAAAGACAGCAGAGAAGGTTAGTGGGAAAAGCTGCAGGAGTGGAAGGAGTTCACAGTTCGGCCACCACCCCCAGGGCAGTGGAGGTGGGGCAGCTACAGCTGCCCTTGCTTCTGGCCCCAGGCCCACCTGGTGGGAGGAATTAAGTGGCAGATCAGAGCAAGAGTGCACAGCCTGCTAAAGATCTAAGCCCAGTCCGGGTTGGGGGTTCTTGGGGAAGGAGGAGTGCTGCTGTAGCAGAGCTGATGCATCCCCCCCAAACGTGGAACATAGAACTCTTTAGTCTACAGCTGAAAAGCTCAAGGGTCAAGTTAGCTGGTTGGGAATATAGCCAGGCAGCGAAAATACACCCAAATTCAGTCTCAGACTTTGGATTCTTTCTCTGGTGACAAAGAAGACCAAAACATATAGCCTAAAGAAGTCAACAAAGTGGAAGAGCCTACACCAAAAGCCTCCAAGAAAAACATGAACTGGTCCCAGGCCATGGAAGACCTCAAAAAGGATTTGGAAAAGCAAGTTAGAGAAGTAGAGGAAAAATTGGGAAGAGAAATGAGAAGGATGCGAGAAAACCATGAAAAACAAGTCAATGACTTGCTAAAGGAGACCCAAAAAAATACTGAAAAATACACTGAAGAAAACAACACCTTAAAAAATAGACTAACTCAAATGGCAAAAGAGCTCCAAAAAGCCAATGAGGAGAAGAATGCCTTGAATGGCAGAATTAGCCAAATGGAAAAGGAGGTCCAACGGACCACTGAAGAAAATACTACCTTAAAAATTAGATTGAAGCAAGTGGAAGCTAGTGACTTTATGGGAAATCAAGATATTATAAAACAGAACCAAAGGAATGAAAAAATGGAAGACAATGTGAAATATCTCATTAGAAAAACCACTAACCTGGAAAATAGATGCAGGAGAGATAATTTAAAAATTATTGGACTACCTGAAAGCCATGATCAAAAAAAGAGCCTAGATATCATCTTTCAAGAAATTATCAAGGAGAACTACCCTGATATTCTAGAGCCACAGCGCAAAATAGAAATTGAAAGAATCCACCGATCGCCTCCTCAAATAGATCCCAAAAAGAAGTCTCCTAGGAATATTGTCGCCAAGTTCCAGAGCTCCCAGATCAAGGAGAAAATACTGCAAGCAGCCAGAAACGATTTGAGTATTGTGGAAACAAAATCAGAATAACCCAAGATCTAACAGCTTCTACATTAAGAGATCGAAGGGCTTCGAATACGATATTCCGGAGGTCAATGGAGCTAGGAATAAAACCTAGAATCACCTACCCAGCAAAACTGAGTATCATGCTCCAAGGTAAAATATGGACTTTCAATAAAATAGAGGACTTTCAAGCTTTCTCAGTGAAAAGACCAGAGCTGAATAGAAAATTTGACTTTGAAACACAAGAATCAAGAGAAGCATGAAAAGGTAAACAAGAAAGAGAATCATAAGGGACTTGCTAAAGTTGAACTGTTTTGTTTACATTCCTACATAGAAAGATGATGTGTATGATTCATGAGACCTCAATATCATAGTAGCTGAAAGGAATATGCATATATATATATGTTTATGTATGTGTGTGTGTGTGTATGTGTGTGTATATATATATATAAGTGAATGTGCAAGTATGTATATATGTATGTGTGTGTGTGTGTACATATATATATATATATATAAACATAAAGAGAGAGAGAGAGCGGACACAGGGTGAGTAGAAAATGAAGGGAAGATATCTAAAAGAAATAAAATCAAATTAAGGGATGAGAGAGGAATATATTGAGTGAGGGAGATAGGGAGAGATAGAATGGGGTGGATTATCTCGCATAAAGGTGGCAAGAGGAAGCAGTTCTGTGGGAGGAGAGGAGAGGGCAGGTGAGGGGGGAATGAGTGAATATTGCTCTCATCAAATTTGGCCTGAGGAGGGAATACCATACATACTCAATTGGGTATCTTACCCCACAGGAAAGATGAGGGAGGAAGATAAAAAAAAATAAAAGAGGGGGGGATGATGGAGGGGAGGGCAGATGGGGGTGGAGGTAATCAAAAACAAACACTTTGGAAAGCGGACAGGGTCAAGGGAGAAAATTCAATAAAGGGGGATGGGTTGGGAAGGAGCAAAATATAGTTAGTCTTTCACAACATGAGTATTGTGGAAGGGTCATACATAATGATACACATGTGGCCTATGTTGAATTGCTTGACTTCTTAGGGAGGGTGGGTGGGAAGGGAAGAGGGGAGAGAATTTGGAACTCAAAGTTTTAAAAACAGATGTTCAAAAACAAAAAAAAAAAAGTTTTTGCATGCAACTAGAAAATAAGATACACAGGCAATGGGGCATAGAAATTTATCTTGCCCTACAAGAAAGGAAGGGAAAAGGGGATGGGAGGGGAGTGGGGTGACAGAAGGGAGGGCTGAATGGGGAACAGGGCAACCAGAATATACATCATCTTGGAGTGGGGGTGAGGGCAGAAATGGGGAGAAAATTTGTAATTCAAACTCTTGTGAAAATCAATGCTGAAAACTAAATATGTTAAATAAATTAATTAAAAAAAGAAAAAAAAGAAAACATTTAAAGCAAAAAAAAAAAAAAAGAATTGCAAAGTTTTCTTTGCATGGTTTTCTTTACTTGAGCCTCACAATAATCTTTAAAGTTAAATACTGTAAATATTATCATTCCTATTTCACAGATAAAGAAACTGGGACTCTTGAGAGATTAAGTGACTTGCTATTTATGACCATGAAATCATATATAGCTAATGAGAGGTAAGGTTAGAACCCAGGCTTTTCTGACTCTAAGTCCAGTGCTTTACTATACCACACTGCCTAAGCAACAGCACCAGACAGAAAAAGCAGACTTTTCATTCAGTAGCATGTTCCAGCAAACTATATTTGCTATGTTTGTTTTTACTAACATTGTCATTTCCAGTAATTGGACATTCACTAAAAAGATTGTTCATTTATACCTATGCTTATATGCATGGTTTGGGAAGTGGTGGAAATTCTTGAGTGAAAAACAAGGTTTTCTATAATGGAAAGAAATAAAACAAATTAAGATTGTTTTAAATTTTAGTTGATCTTTCTTAATAATAAAGGAAGAATTATTAGCTTTCACTTTGACAAAGTTTCTGGCAAAGAGCAACAACTGCAACTGCTTAATCAATGAAATTTTTCAAAACTTACAAATTGATTCAACCATCACTTACTGAAGCCTATTATCTGCTTAACACAATGAAGGACACAAAATAAGTCACAAGTCTTAGGTGAAATACAAAAAAAATTTAAGATACAGCTCCTTCCCCAGCCTAGATGGGAGAATAAAGCCTTTCAAACAGCAAGATACTACAATTTTAAAAAGGGAAATCACTGCCTGTGATGAGTTTATGACACTCAGTGGATGGTATGGAACTTGGAACTTAAGTTGGTCTTTGAAGGATTAGACAAATAGAGGTTAGGCAAAGTTACAATGAGACCACTATGCAAGCCAAATAATAAATTGTATTGACCTACACGTTTTACTTGCAAGCTTTCTACACCAAAAGTTACAAAATAGCAGTTATTATGGAATGTTTTTGGTGTTTATTACCATTGTCCATCAAATTTAGAAATTTCTTAATAAAATCCATCTGGACCATATTTATTTCAATTTTTTAGTCTCAAATAGCCTGACTTAACATCAAAATTATAGACTTAATCTGATAGCATCTTATATTCTTCTCAACAATGGAACAAATATTTTTCAAACTAAAGGCAGCTTGGCATACTGGAAAGAGGGTTGGGCTTGAAGTCAAGGAGATCTGGGTTCAAACCTACCTGTGACACCAGCTGTGTAACCAAACAAATCACTTAGCCTATATGTGTCAGGCACCTAATTAGAAGCTAGCTATTAAATCAAAGACCGGTTAAAATCATTCTTTGGGAGTTCCCCACACTAAAGAAATTACAGATTTTTCACTTGTTTGCTTATTTTCCAAACATTAACATAATTTTTTTAATTCATTTCACAAATATTTTTCATCCTGAAATTTTAATTTCATAATTCCACAAAGAATTTTGCTCCATATTTTTAGGAAGCTTCCACATTAAAGAGCCTAAATAATACTATAAAACAAAAAAACAAATACATATTAAAAATGACTAAGAAAAAAGATTGATAAACTGAATATGCATCTTAAAAAATTAGAAAAAAAAACAAATCTAAAATATAAACACAGAAGAGGAGATATTAAAAATTAGAGAGGAAATAGATAAACTGGGGAAAAACACAGAAATGATGAATAAAAGTAAAATAAAAGTTGGTTCTTTGAAAATAATAAAATTGATAAAACCACAGCCAAAGCAGAATAAAAAGAATAATCAAAACAGATTATTCTCAGTCATCTGCCAAAAGAAAAACAGGATTATCTTCAAAAATACAAAATACTCAAACTATCAGGAAAAGAAGAGATTTTAAATAACTCAATTTCAGAAAAGAAAATATATCTACCTGGAAAAGAACTGACAAAGAAAAAGAAACCCTGAAAACTTCTAAAACTTTTCAAGTGTGAGTACTCATGCTTTACAAATTATTTTTATTGAGAAAGAAAATATCACAACAGAATCCTTTCATGAGACAATTTTAGTCCTAATATCTAAACCAGGGAAAGATAAAACACTTAAAACAATAGACCTATATCATTAATGAACATTGACTCAAAAATTTAAGACAATCCTATCACACTACCAATGATTTGGCCAAGAAATCATTCGTTATGATTAAGTGGGATTTATATCAGTGATGAAAAGATAGCTGAACATTAGGAAAACAATCAACATTAATCATATTAAATCACCTCAATAGATGCAGAAAAGGTCTTTAACCAAGTACAACACTCCTTTATGCTAAAAATCATACCAAGTACAGGCACTGAGGGACCTTTCTTTAATATCATAAAAAATCTATCTAAAACCAAAAGCAAGCATCATCATGAGATGGGATACACTAGAACCTTCTCCAGTAAATAAGTACCATATTTCACCATGTATAAGACATTCCCATGTATAAGATGCACCTTAATTTTGGGGCCCAAAATTTGAAAAAAAAAATATTACATAAAGTTATTGAACTCAAGTTTTATTCATCATAAAATTCATAGAACTCCTCATCACTGTCAAAACTCCCATCCATTAGTTTGTCCTCATCTGTGTTTGATGACGAATCACTGTCTTCACATATTGCCTCATCCTCAGTTCCATCTGTGGCATTTGCAAAGCCACACTTCTTAAATGACTTGACAACAATCTCAATCTTGTTATTATCCCAGGATCTTTTCTCCCAGGTACAAACTTCTCCCATAGTTGGTTTCTTCACTCTTGCCTCTCATGGCCTTCTTCTGCCGTGGCGTTTTCAGTAGGATTTCTTCTTCCTGTAGCCAGTCTTGGATTGTTTTCTCAGCTGAAAGAGGACCAAACTTACGTTCAGCAGCACAATTTCCATTCACTTTTGCAAACTGGATCACTTTTAACTTGAATTCAGCACTGTACGAAAATCTTTTCTGAGCCATTTCTGGGCAGAACGTGGCAAAACATAACCTACTATACTGGCAACAAATGCAAAACAATGAGTGCAAAGACAACAAGCCTGAAAAAGGCAGAAAATGCAAGTAAAAAAATTACAACAACGAGCGCAAAAACAAGCGCAAAAAAAAACAGGAAATGCAAGTAAAAAAATCTACAACCACTGTATAAGACGCACCCAGTTTTTAGACCCCAAATTTTTTGTAAAGGGTGTGTCTTATACATGGGGAAATATGATAAGTGAAGAAAGGATGTCCACTCTCCCCACTATTATTTGATATGATTCTGGAAAAGCTAGCAATAGCAATAAGGCATAAGAGATAATAGCTTCAGCAAAGTTACATGCTATAAAATAAATCCTCAAAAATCAACACCATTTTTATAATTTACCTAACAAAACAGAAGAACCAATAATAGAATGGGAAACCACATTCCAAATAATTACAAAATGCATAAAATACCTGGAGATCAACCTCCTGAAACACCCAAAAGACTTGGTAGAGATCCAATTACAAAGCACCCCTTGAAGAAATTTTTCCTAAAAAACCTAAAAAGCTAAAGAAATATTCAGCCATCCAGGCTAAGTAGTGCCAATAGAATAAAAATGACAATACCATCAAAATTAATTTATACTTTTAAAGCTATACCAATCAAATTATACAGAGCTTGATAAAATAATAACAAAATTCACTTGAAAAAACAAAAGATCTAGACTAGCAAGGGAAAAGATGAAAAGAAGTAAGGACTAAGAGAGAATAGTACTTCTGGACCTCAAACTATATTATAAAGCAGCAGTCATTCAAAACCTTTTGGTGCTGGTTAAAGAACAGAAAAATAGATCAATGGAACAAAATATATGAGGGAGAATCAGTAACAGAACTCAACAACCCAGTGCTTGATATAGTGGAAAACATAAATTACCTAGAGAAAAACTCCCTATTTGATAAAAACTGATGGGTAAACTGTAAAGCACTCTGGCAGAAATTATGTTTAGACCAGTAAATTACACCACATTCCACAATTTTAAAGGCATACGCAACCTTAATATTAAAGATCATACCATAAAAAATTATTAAAGAAACAGATATGTCTCTCACAGCTATAGAAATGAAGTATATTCTTAAACAAAATATGGAGGCAATTACAAAAGATAAAATAGATAACTTTGATACTTGAAAATGAAAAGCTTCTACACAGAAAACATAAATGAATCCAGGATAAGAAGGGAATTGGTTGAATGGGAGAAAAAATATTTACATACAATTTCTCTGATAATGATTTGCTATCTAAAATAAATAAATAATTGATCAACATATGTAAGACTAACAGCCATTCCCCAATAGATAATTGATGAAAGGACATGAAAAAATAATTCTTAAAGGAACTGAAAAGCATTCAAAATCACATGGAAAAAATGCTCTAAATCATGCATAAGAAAAATACAAACTGAAACAACCTTGAATCTTTGCCTCACTCCCTGCAAATTGGCAAAAAGACAAAAAATGGCAATAGTCAATGTTGGAGGGCTTCTGGGCAGACAGGCACACTAATACATTACTGGGAGAGCTGTGAAGTAGTACAAACATTTTGGAAAGCAATTTGGAATTATACAAATGAAGTGACCAAAGTATCCACACCCTTACTGGGCAATTCCATTACTGGGCTTCCCCAAGGAAGCCAGTTTTTATAATAGTTAAATACTCATCAATTGAGGAATGGCTAAACAAATTGTGGTACGTGAATGTAATAGAACCCTACTATGCTGCAAGAAATGATTTATGATGAATACAGAGAAGCGTGGAATTGATACAGAAGGAAGTAAGCAGAGTCAAAGAAACAAACACAGTAACACAACAATGGAAATGGAAAGAACATCACACCACATCAAAAGAAAATTAAAATTATAAAGATCAAGTGGGACTTGAACAAAAATATATAAGACACTACCAAGTGGGAAGTCCACAAGTGTTACACATTGCACGTGTTTTCATACTTTTTCAACATATTGATCAATTATTCTATTTTTCCTCTCAAAAAAAAAATACTATTTTTCATACAATATGGCTCTGAGAAAAGGGAGAGAGAGAGGGAATACATGGGACACTAAGGTGATGTAAGAAACAGAAATTATCAATAAAAACTTATCTTAAATTATTATGAGATTGCTAGGAACATATCCAAGTGAGTTCCAGGGTGCAAACTGAATTATCTCTTAGGCATCAGAACTTGGATTTAGTGATCCATTATGGCAATTCTATTTCATATAAAAGTCATGTTTTGTTAAAACGAAGATTTGGCAATATATGTCAGAACTAATTCAGTTCAGTAAGCGTTAATGAATGCCTACTATGTACAAGATCCTGGGGATACAAAGATAAAGTCAATCAGTAAACATTTATTAACTGCCTACTGCGATGTGCTAAGCACTGCCCTCAAGGAGTTTATATTTTCCTGGGTTTGAGGGAGAACAGCTGTATGTACACAATTTTATAGAAAATAATATACAGTTTGTTTTTTAAAAGGGTGGGTGGGGTATGGGATGGGGTCAGTCCAGAGAGCACAATGGAAGAGTATGGACGAGTTGATTAGGGACATCAAATGGTTGAGACTTACTTGGATAAATGTTAGGGTGAACAGCAGGTTTTAGTAAAGGGAGCTTTGGCCTATGCTGCCTACAATTTGGAAGATTCTAAGTGGAATCATAGGGCAGTAAATTGTATTAAGTCCTTCCTAGTAGTAAAGGTAATTAAATTACCAATTTCCAAAAGAGGTTGGGGAAGGAGAGTGGTACAAGGTGGGAAAGGATAATGCAGCAGGACAGATATTCTGTCTTCATCCTACCTGATAGGTCAAGATAGGGTGTTACAAGAAGGATCACTGAATAGAGTTCCGGGCCAGGCTTTAACCAGGTCACCAGGACTCCACTACTTATGTTGAGAAGATAACCTCCTAATGTTTATCAAGTTTCAAAATCATTTGTAATATAACCTTTGCCCATTAGTAACATCCAAAATTTCTATTATCTAATTCTACTACTTAACTATTTTTAGTTATGTTGATAATTTGATTATTTCTTTCTATTTCATTAACTAATATCAATACTTACTATAAGTATTACTGCACTCAGAGCACTGTGCTATGCATCCAGGTTAACAAACAAAACATGGTCTGCAACTGCTCTTTTAATTATGCAAAACTTCTGGTTTTGGCCCACCTTTGAATACTAATATTCTCCTGGTGATATTCTTTGTAAAGAGGCAAATTTAGGTTTGACATAAGGAAAACCTTCAAATTAGAGCTATTCCTAAGTAGAATGGGCAGTCTTAGGGGGCAGGGGGTTTACTTACTCTCACTGGAGGTCTTCAAACAAAGTACAGAAGACAACTTTCCCAGCAGCACTTCCATTCCAGGGTTGTTGTAAGAATAAAATGAGATAATATCTGTAAAACATTTTGCAAACCTTAAAGTACTATATAAATGTTAGCTAGCTAGCTGCTAGTAGTAGTAGTAGTGGTAGTGGTGGTGGTGGTGGTGGTATACCACTGGCGTAAATAGCAATTTTTTTTGGAATGGGTTGGAATAGATGGCCTCTACTTAGATTCTATGCCTGTGGGGTACCAGTGTTGCAATATTTGGAAAATGCTTCATTAAGACGGAGGGACTTGAGTTGTGCTTTAAATTATAAGTAGAATATAGGTAAAGGAAAAATTAGAGCATACTAGGCAATAATTATAGCCACCATTTACGTGGCAATTCAAGTTTTGCAAAACACTCCACATTCTCATCTATTATTTAACATAGCCTAACAATGTCTTTATCTACTGTGTCAAGGTCTATAGGAAAGCTGTATTAATTATTTATTCCTCCCAATGATGTACAATCTGCAGATCTGATAAACCTGCCATCTATGACTTATCCAAGACGCTGGATTTAAATGTTACAGTCTGAGTCACTCCATTGGGGATATGCTTTCAAGTAGACACTGAACCAACTATACTTTGTTTCTGCCCATCCAACCAGCTCCAAATTCATCAAAGTGCACTATTACCTAAGCTAATCTCTGCATCTTTGTAGCAAGGAGAGCAAAAAAGAAGAGTAGGCATGTTGTGCATACCTGTAATCCCTGCTACTGGCAAGGGGAAAGTTGATGGATCACTTGAGTTACAAGAGTTCTAAACCGCAGTAGCAAGACTAAAACCGATCAGGTGTTCTTATTAAGTCCAGTACCAATGTGTATGTGGGTGGGTGTGGGTGGGCATGGATGCTAGGCTACCTATGGAGAAGCAAAATTTCCATACCAAGCAACAATGGAATCAGACCTGGGAGTGAGCTGCATTTCCAACCTAAGTACGACAGGAAGACCCAGTCTCTGCCTCCTCCCACAGCAAGACTTTGTGAAATGCTTTGCTAAAATCTAGGTAAAATTATATCTACGGTCTTCTCCTAATCCATGAGTCTAGTAAGTAACCCTGTCAAAAAAATAAATAAGACTAGTCAAGCAAGTCCTGCTCTTGAAGCTATGCTGGCTCTGATCACGCCTATACAGGACAAATTTTGTTCTTCCTTGCTTTTCAAAGAGTACCAAAGACATCACGGGGTGATGTCTTGACTTGCTCATGAATTGGATTTAGGTGAAGCAAGAGTTGTGCAAAGCCATCAACCTCATTCTCACTTCAAGAGTCATCCAAATCCAGTGGTCCAGGACTGTTAATGACCTTGTCTTCTTCTATGTCTGACAAAGCTCTAAGCACTCCACAGCACCTGCTTCAGCCACCTTCATGGCCTTTGAAAAAAAATTGTTGTCATCTGCCCATTCCACCAGGGCAAGTCTTCATATGCTTGGCATAGACATCCTCCTAACTCACTGATGGGTTTCAGACCTCAGTAAATCATAAAATCACAAAATTTCCAAGTTACAGGGAACCCCAATGGCTATATCCTCATCCTATTCTAATGTCAGTGGTCATCTAGACACTCTGAACAGAACAGTTCCTCTTCAACACAGCTAGAGAACTCACTACTTCCTGAGGAAGCTCCTAAGCCTAAATTTGCCACCTGCAACTTCTACCTACTGCTTCTGGTTCTGGCCTCTGGAACCAAACAGAACAAACTTAGCTCATTTTCAAATATCTGAATATAGCTATTATGTATCCCAAATCTTTTCTTCTCCCCAGTTCCTTCAACTGATCGTTACATGACATGGATTCAAGGTCCTTCACGATCCTGGTTGCTGTCCTCCACTGACTATTAATATTCCTTCATAAACTATGGGGCCTCAAACTAAACAACACTCCAGATGTGGTGTGAGCAGGATAGAATACAGAGGGATTGATGACTTTCTTAAAGTAGCCCAAGCTACAACCTCTCTTAAGGTAGCCCAAAATAATGTTTGGCTTTTGGGCTGCTAAAATGCTAACTCATACTGAACTTGAAGCCCACTAACACTCCAAGATTTTTTGAAAACTGCTATCTAAGTCTCTTCTCATCATAGATTGATGAAATTAATTTTATGAATTTAATTTTTTTAAATCAAGTCTAAGATTTCATATTTATTCCACTTGAATTTTATCTTATTAGGTTCAATGCAATGTACTAGCCCATAGAAATCTTACTGAATATTGTATCATTCAGTTCTTTGGCTATCCCTCCCAGCTTTGTGTCATCTGAAAATTTCACATGCCTTTATCCATGCCATTGATAAAAATGTTAAATAGCGTAGAGCCAAGTACAGATCCCTGGGGCACTCCAATAGAGACCTCTTGGCAATTTTACACTAAACTAATATTCTACGAGTCTGTCCTTTCTTATCGGTTCCAAATCCACCTAGTTCTAATTTCTCTATCTTTTCCACAAGAATGCTTTCCTAAAATCTAGACAAAGTATGTATACAGCATTCCCTTGACCAACCAATTTAATATCCCTTTCAAAAAAAGAAAAGATGAGTCTGGCATTGTCAGTCCTTGAAGCCATGGAGACCATTTATAATTAGTGATTCCTTTCTTAGAAGTGGCCTATGAGGTCCTTTATATCTGTAATATCTATGTTCTTATTATACCACCATCTCCTTAATATTCATACAAGAATCTTCCCAGTATTCAAAGTCAAGCTCACTGGCCTATCATTTTTAGACTCAAAACTCTTCCATTTTCTATGATACAAAACATAAATATGTATCATTTACTTATTGGGGTTTTTTTGAGTGCCAATCCTACTTTCCACAAGATTAGTTTCTTGAAGATAGGGACTAAATCACTCTTATATTCCTGAGTGACAGTGTATGGTAACAGAAAAAAAACACTGAACTTTTAAGTCACAGAGTCAAAACATCTCAAAGTTGGAAGGGACTTACTTCAGAAGTCATCTAGTCCAACCCATACCTGAGACAAAAGATCTGTTACTTCGGACAAGTGAGTTCCCTTCTGGGCTTATTTCACAGCGTTATTATGAGGATCAAATATATTAACATGTGAAAGCTACAATATAAAATGCTATAAAAAGGTTTGTCTCAGACAACCATGTCACACAAAGCCCACTTCAAATGTTAACTCTTCCGTGGGCTATGCTCACAGTGGTAGAAAATTACTAAATGACTAAGAAGAATCATTTTGTCATGAGATCAGTCCCTAATTTCAGTGGGTCATGATTTTCTCCAAATGACTTCCACTCACCCAATGGAACATACATATATACACACACACGCACCCACACACACACACACACACAGAGTATGTGTGTATGTATATAGATATATGTGCATGCATACACATACATATACACACATACATTTTGGCGAGGCAGTTGGGATTAAATGACTTTCCCAGGGTCACACAGCTAATACGTAAGTGTCAAGTGTCTAAGGCTGAATTTGAACTGAGGACCTCCTGACTCCAGAGCTGGTGCTCTATTCAATTAATATCTGAATACCTGTAAACAATCTTATATTCTATGCAACTTGTGCCTTCTTCAAAACCTATAATTACTGTAAGACTTTATCAAACTATCTATGGAAGAAATAGGGCATCATTAACCTAGACAGACTATTAGGGGAATATGATAGTTCTCTTCAAATATCAGCAGGGCAGCCAATCATGTGAATGAAGTAGAGATTATAATTTTCTGTTTGGCCCCAGAGGGCAGAACCAAGAGCAACTAATTGGCAGAAGTTACAAAGAGGCTAACTTAGGCTTGATGTCAGGAAAAAACTTCCTAATAATTAAACATGTCCAAACATGTAACATGATGCCCTGCGAAGTGTTAGTTTCCCCTCACTGGAGGTCTTCAGGCAGAGGCTGTAGTTGTGGAATACAGTGGGGATACTTTCTGTATACGGATTATACTAGATAACCACTGAGGGTTTCAAATTCAAATTTCAAATCTTTCAAATTCTTTAATTCTGTGATTATGAATATTCAAGAATCTTAAGAGTCACATGGTTATCCTGGTTAAAAGTCACTGAAAATGTGGGTACAAAATTGAATACTATTCTCCCTAATGTATAGGGTTTATCTGATAAACACTTAAGCACCTACTATGTCCAAAGCACCATTTGAGGCACTGTGGGAGATGCGAAATAGCAACAAATATAATCAAATCATTTACAACTAACAGGAAAATAACATACCTAACACAAAAAAATATAGTAGATACGGATATGTTTGGAGTAATTTTAACATAACTAATATGTTCTCATAACGTATTATCACCAAATCCTATGTCACAGCTTTATTAAATTATTCAGTCACCCATTTTCAAAATTAGAACTATCCAAGTGCCAAAGATGTACTACAAGCAATAGGCACCATCACAGAATTGAAAGGGACCTCAGCCATCATTTAGTACACCTGTGTCTGAACAAGTACCCACTCTATAAAATGCTAACCCCTGCTTGAAAGGCAACCAGATAAGGATTCCCACTATTTCCATAAGCAATACATTCTACTTATCAGTAGTAATTGTTAGTAGCTTTTTTTATCTATGCGAAATCTGCCTCTCTGTAACTTCCAACAACTGCTAATTGTTCTGCCCTTTAAAGCCAAGGAGAAAAAAATTTAATCCCTCTTCAACACGACAATCTTTGAAATACCTGGAGACAGCTAATATGCCCTCCCTGCCCCCCCCAAAAAATATTTAAGCTAAATATATCCTCAGTTCCTTCACCCAATGTTCATATAGCATAATTGCAATGCCCTTTCTGGTGTCTTCCTTATTAGATATTCTCCCCCATTTATCAATAGCTATCCTAAAATGTAGTGCCCAACAAAATTATTTAAATATCTGGAAACTGACAAAGTCACACAGGAATTATACAAATGTAACTAAAAAATTATTTTTACAGAAATAAACTAAGAACTAATAAATAAGTATTCATATTTATGGCTGAGCTGCACAAATATAGTAGTGGGAGCCATCTCTAGTCATCCTGATCTGTATCTTGCCACTGGACCCAGATGGCTCTGAATGAGAAAGTGAGGCTGGTGACTTGGCACAGCCCTCCCTCACTTAAATCCAATTTACATGCTAGTCCTGGCATCGCTTTCCTGATACCATGGTCCTCTTCCAGAACTAAGGACAAAGAGCAACAGCACAAATATAGTAAAAATCATTGTACTATAAAAGTTTAGACACACACCAATCTATTTTTTTAAATCAAGAACTGTAATTTCATTAGAGTAAGTAACTCCCAGAAAGGCAACTTCTTTTCCCAATGAATATATAGTAACTGCTCTACAAGTTATATAGTCCTAGAAAGTTGCCAGAAATACATCCATCAACCCTGCCATATCAGTACTACACACACTTCCCCAAAAAGGTAAAAAACACAGGGAAAGGATCTCTAAGTACCAAACATATTTACAACACTGTCAATTGGAGAGTAGATGAATAATACTGATACGTAGATGGAATGGAATGTTATTGACATAAATAATAAAATGGACTCAGAGAAGCCTGGGAAGACATGTATGAACTGATATTGAGTGAAGTGAGCAGAACCAAGAGAACACCTTGCACAATGACCATAGTGACTTAAGGTAAAGCAACTTTGAAAGATATCAGACCTCTGATCATAGAAGTTAACCAAAAGGTGAGCCATTAGAGCAGGAGTCTGTAAACCACAACCCCAGGTTGGGAGACTGACTACAGACAGCTACAGGCGTGAACCTAGCTAAGAATGGTTTTTAAACTTTTAAAAACAATACAACTTTATTTTAAAATGTTATTAGCTCAAACGAACAAAAATCACATCTTCAGACATATTCATTGTGTCTATTATTTTTTTTACTTGACTATACCTATTTGTTACAATGGAGTACTTATATTTGGGGAAGACACAGTGAGAATAATGCAAAAGAAAAAAAAAAGAGCATCAATGAAATTTTTTAAATACACCAAAGAGAATAGAAGGAAGTTTAGAAGGGCATATGTACAAGTAGGGTGCTTTGTCACCAGCACTGCATTAAATTCAATAAAGATTTTAAAAAAGATCTATATACATAAAAGAAGTCCCATACAATCCCCTCTTCTGTTCATGCTTAAATGTTCATTTGTTAAATTCATAATTTTTAAAAGTGAACTTAACCTGAGAGGTTAAGTCACTTGGGCCAGTGTCACAAAATCAACATGTGTCATAGTAGGACCTGAGCTTAGATCCACTTAACTCATAGGCTTTATTCATCATGCTATGGCGCTTTTCACCAAAAAAAAATCACCAAAGGGATAGTTCATAGAATCAGACAAAATAATATTCAGAGGAGTATGTCTAGGACATCCTAGAAAGAATGAAAGGACACAATACAGTAATTAACAAAACGATCTGATAATAGATAAAAAGCAGAAAAGTGGATCAGTGAAACATACTAGAAAAGACTGAGAATAAACAAATGCACAGTAATCTAGTATGTGATAAACTCAAGAACACAAACTATTAGGAAAAGGCCTCCTTAAGAGGAGGATACAGTGGAAAAAATAGTGGAAGAGTCAGTATCACTGAGAATATAAGGTTATAAGCTTTCCAAGAATCCATAACCAGAAAAGGAGTAGATCAAGGTGGGAGGGAACTTAGAGATCATTGAGTTCTACCCTCTCATTTTACTGATAAGGAAACAAAGTCCAGAGAGGTTAAATGATGGTCAAGGCTCACAAAATAGTAATTACCCAAGGCAGAATACAAATTTAGGTCTTCCTAACTCATAGACCAGAATACTATCCTCTACACCAGCAGAATCAAACTCCAATAGAAAGGAACCCTGGAAGAGGCAATATTAACTTAAAAAATCACAATTTATCATTAACTATGTTGTATTATATTTTTATTAATTTGTGTTAAACATTTCCCTAGTACATTTTAATCTGGTTCAGCTGTACTTTGGGAGTGTGCAGTGAGTGTGACACCTCAGCTCCGCACCACAATATTTCTCACAAAAAACAAAAAAGGCAATTCCAAATATAGGTGAATCCAAAGACCACACCTGTGATTTTCACTGATATGGGGGAAGCCCAGGGAATATCTCAGGGGAAAAGGCTCCCTCTACTAATGAAGGTCAATAGCTTCTTTTTTTTTTTTTGGAGGGGGGAAGGCAGGGCAATTGGGGTTAAGTGATTTGCCCAAGGTCACACAGCTAGTAAACGTGTCAAGTGTCGGAAGCAGTAATTCTTAAACTTTTTGGTCTCAGAACTCCTTTACACTCTCAAAAATGCTGAGGAGCCCAAAGGGGTTTTATGAGTTATACTTATTAATATTTAACAGAAATTAAAACTGATTAAAATTGCAAAATATTTCTTAATTTGTAAAAATAATAAACATCTACTATGCTAACATTAATAACATTTTTATGAAAAATAATTTTCCCAAAATTAGCAAGAAAGTGGCATTCTTTTGCATTTTTGTAAATCTCTTTAATATCTGGCTTAGCAGAGAAAATAGCTGGATTCTCTCATCTGCTTCTGCATTCAATCTGTTTCAATGTTGTTTTTGTTGAAGTATATAGTATATGATGAAAATCTAGCCTCACACAGTTATGTGGTTGAAGATGGGAAGAGTATTTTTGTGGTTCTTTCAGTACAGTCCTTGGCAAAGATACTGGAGTGGTTCGCAAACCTACATAAATGCTATCTAGTTTTATTTTGTCATTGTTATTCAGCCACTTACATAAATGCTAACTAGCTATATTTTGTTATTATTCAGTCATTTCAGTCATGTCCAACTCTTTACGACCCCACTTGGGGTTTTCTTGGCAAAGATAGTGAAATGGTTTGCCATTTCCTTCTGTAGCTCATTTTACAGATAAGGAAAGTGACGCAGAGTTAAGTGAATTGTCCAGGGTCACACCACTAGTAAGAGTATGAGGTCAAATTAGAACTCACAAAAATGAGTGTTTGACTTCTAGCCTGGAACACCACTGCATCATCTAGCTGCCCAGACATATTTTAATGGCCTTTAGTTGTGGATATTCTTCTTTGATACTACTCCAAAACTTGACAAGTGGAAGTTTTTTTCAACAACAGCTTAGTTGAAATGCAGGATATAAAACCTCATCAATGAACTTTTTATACTCTTCCTAAAACCCACTGGTCTAGCTTACATTTTGAATGGATCTTTTTACTCATGTGTGATTTTGTAACATAATGCATTGGTCATTTGTAGAATATTGATTCACTAAATTATGAAAATCTTCCAAATGTTGACACATTATGATAAAACACCGCCCCCCCCAATCACATTCATTAATATCACCTCTGATCTCATCAGAAAAATCCTTAAGTATCACTCAGGTATCAAACTCAGAGGAGGCATATATAAGTTTCTCAAAATTCTGAGTTTCCCTTGAAAGTTCAAATTTTATCATTGGCAACAAACTGTCAGTTATTTTCCATGAAGTGACAGGCTTACTTCTTTCATTTTTGAGAAAATATCTGTCAAATACCAAATCTGAATAACCCTAGTTTGTCTGTCAGTCATTCTTTCAAGCAAAAACGGTCATTCCTGAAAACAACAGCCAGATCAGCTTGCAACTCAATAGCATCAGTGCTTTTCCTCAAGAGAAGCGCAGTACACTTTTATATGCAGAAGCCTTGAATGTGTACTTCCCATTTCACCACACAGAAAATTTTTAAAATGTGTACTCAAAGGGCAAGATTTAATAAAACTAAATAACTGCATTGCTTCATCAAGGACACCAGGTGAAATTAGTGGGGGTTTTTAAGCTACAGGTGAACGGCAGTGAAGAATTCAATGACTAGTGGTGCAGCTTAGGGCTAGTGTGGCAGCAGTTTTACCTACCATCTGTTCCAGGGAAAAACATGAAATTCAAAAAAGTTATTCAAAGTTTTGAATACTTCAACACCACTGGTGTTTGCAACCAAGAATTCACATAAAGTGAGGTCTTCAAAGATTAGTTGCTTCTGATACAAGACAAATACAAGCAAAACAGCAAGATTCATCCATTTGAAAGCAAAAGTACAATTCTGTAGAAGAGATATTAAAGCGGGGTTCATGTTTGCATCTAAATCTTTCATTCACAGGTCATATAACCTCTGGAAAACTCCACTGTACATTCATGAATAAGAGTGAGGAGCACTTCTCTATAATAATAATCTCCATTAATATAAAATTTAAAGCTTTTATGAAAACAAAATCAATGCAGCTGAAATTTTTAAAAATTATACTCATTGGGAAAGAAATCTTTGCATTAAATATTTCTGACCGAAGACTAATATTCAAAATCTATAGGGAATAAACACAAATATAAGCTTACTAGCCATTTACCAAGAGGCAAGTGTTCACCTATTGATAAGATTAACGAATATCCTGAGATGGAAGCATTTTTCAAATTCATACTGTACGCTTCCACTGGGCTAGAATGAATTCCATGTTCTACAAAATTACAACTTTAAATAGTTCAAGTTCAAATACACGTGATCATTTCAAGGGATTAATTATTTGCACTAATCAGGACTTAGGTGTGCAAAATATTGATAACCACCTGAAAAAATATGCCTCATCTCACACCAATGCAATTAATAAAGATGCTAAAAGATGGGAAAGTTTGCTGTAAAACGTGCTATGGAAATACAAGAACACTCATTCACTGCTGAAGCAACTATGAACTGGTTCAATTGTTTTAGTGAACAAGTTGAAATTATTTAAGAAAAGTAACTAAACTGTTTGGAACCTTTTAATCCCAAGATCACCACTTCTGTCACTATATCCTAGAGAGATCACTGACAGCAAGAAACGACTGATACGCACAAAAAAGTTCACATTAATATTGTAAAAACAGTCAACAAAACCTATGCCCAATGAGAGGTCTTAGACCAAGCCAGGAGACTACATGCCTTTCCAGTATGAGCAGACTAGATGACCACTGAGGCTCCTTCAGACTGGAAAGAAAAAGACACTTCACAAAATTGTATGAATACCTGGGGAGGGGAGAGCCTTAACAAACTTAGTGTATGAATGACAATTCGGAAAAACACGGGAAACTGGCATGAAGGGATAAGCAAGGAAAGCAAAGCCCAAAAAGCATGATTCACAATGAGTGCCCAATGGAAATAAAACAGCAACAAAACATAGATCAAATGATCTTTGCCCCATCCTGCCAACGCTGGTCGGTCAATCTTTGTAACCGTACTGCCTACGTTAATGAGTATAACTCTCCTCTCTGTTCGTACCCAGACTATTTTATCAGGGAACATACTTCATAGACGGGTTTGTTTGGATGTTTCTAGAAAATATCTTCTGTGTCAAAAGCAAAATTTACCAATAAATTTAATTTAAAAAAAAAAGTCCTTCTTAGAGCAGCAGCCCTAAATTCTGAAGGACCTTCAAATTTGAAGTTCAAATTGAGCCTCAGAGACTTACTAGCTGTGTGACCCTAGGCAAGTCACTTAACCCCATTGCCTCAACAACAACAACAAAAAGCCACTCTCAATAGAGAAGTACTCCAAGGATGTCAATGATTATAAAAAGATGAATTGAAAATTCAAAAAAAATGGATGACTCCAAATCAAACAACTCAGATCATTCCCCTTACATACAGAAAACAATAACAAGAGATGGTAAGGGACAATGGGAGGACAAGCACACTAATAAAAACGCCATTGGTAGATCTGTGAATTGATCTAACCAGTCTATAAAATACTTTGAAATTGTGTTTTTAAAAAGGAGGACTAAAACACTGCACTTATACTGCAACCCAAAGATGTGACCACTAAACTTCTATATGAAGGACAAAAACAGAAAAGTTCAATATATGCCAAAATATACGCTGCAGTACTTTTTGAGGCAAAAAAAGAATTGAAAGTAAAAGAGGTATCTACATGGGAGAAGGCTAAACAAACTGTGACACATAAATGTAAGAGCATAATACTGTGGCATAAGAAACAATGAATATATGAAGAATTCAGAAAAACATGGGACTCAAAAAGTATCAGACACTGTACTAAGTACTAAGGATACGAAAGAGCAAAAGAAAGCTTCTGTCTTCAAGGCACTTACATTCTAATGAGAGGCAATTTGGACATAAATAGGTATGTACAAGTATATGCTACTCTCCATGTATAGGACGCAACTTTATAGAACTGATGCAGTGAAGTTAGCAGAATCTGGAATAATGTACACACATCTCTTCATTGCAGATACAGATGTGATTATAGCAAAAAACAGCACCTGCTCTCAAGGAGCACTCACAGGCAAATCAGGGAGACAATCACATACAAAAAAGAAATATAAAAGATAAACTGGAGATAATCACAGAGGGAAGGCACTAGCCCCAAGAAGGCAGAGCTTCACATAAGGCTAAGTAGTGTGACATCTTATATAAATTAATTCAGAAACCAGATTTAGCACCAATCAGATTAAAAGGACCATGAGCCTCCAGTCTAAAACAATATTTCTCAGGCCTCAAAAACTGGCTTTTGTTAGGAGGAGGAAAAATTATACAGATTAAGTACAAAGCTTATTTATAGTAGAATAATATTTTAAAGACTAGTCAGGCCAATAAATATTCATATTCCCATTTTGAAAATGAGAATGAGATGAGATTTGCCTGAAATTCTACAGGGCTACAAACAAAGTGGTAAAAGGAAAGGGGCAATTGTTATAGAACTACAAAAATCAATTTAAATGGTAACAATGTTTTTATAAGCAAGTCAAGAGTGCTGCTCACCAGAATTTAATTTTAACAAGTAAGTGTACGTTTAAAAATTCCTATTCATAGTTGATAACAGGTTGCAACACATCCCCTAACCAAGTACCACCATTAAGGGTAGGGAAGTCAATGGTTATCACTGGAGTAGACCTTATGCATGGGCAATAAGGAAAAAGAAAAGAATTTAAAAACTGTAAAAACAGCAGAGAGAAAGCTAAAAAGGAGAGAACAGTGTGCTACCAACTCACAGAGTAAAAATTAAGCCAGACTGCCTAGCTCAGGCCTAGAGTCTGAACTATGCTGTTACTGTTTTAAAGAGCCTCCCCTTTTTTTTTAATTTAAATTTAACATATTTAGTTTTCAGCATTGATTTTCATAAGAGTTTGAATTACAAATTTTCTCCCCATTTCTACCCTCCCCCCCACTCCAAGATGGCGTATATTCTGGTTGCCCTGTTCCCCAGTCAGCCCTTCCCTCTGTCACCCCACTCCCCTCCCATCCCCTTTTGCTTTCTTGTAGGGCAAGATAAATTTCTACGCCCCATTACCTGTGTATCTTATTTTCTAGTTGCAAGAGCCTCCCCCTTTTTGAGATGAACTTTCCCCAAATGTATTCAGTAGTCTGCTAGACATTGTAATACAGAAATTAGATTGGACCCTTGCTTTTTAATAGTATAACTCCTAAATAACATAAGTTGTTCACAAATATAAAGAAACAAGATACTTTAACCAAATTACTCTAAGACAAAACTGGCTCTGATATTCAAACCAGGAAGATAATGCAAAGAAAACTATAAACCCATATCACTAATTAATACAGATGAAAGCATAAAATATTAGTGATGAAGCTACAGCAATGTTTATAAAAATTATCCAGTGATTCTGGAGGTTTATGAATAAACAAACATATTAAACACCTAGAAATGTAAGGAGAGTTCAATAATTAAGGACCAATAAATGTAATAAATCATATTGGTAACAAAATTAAAAAATCACAACTTTCAAGAGATGTGGAAAATACCTTAAACAAAAGAGTACAATTTATACTAAAAACACTGTGTCATTTATGGTCTTTAACCTAAAGAACCCTCTACTTGGTATATATTCTATGTAGGTCAGTGACAGAAACATCTCATATATACCAAAATGTTTTTCTTTATATTCCAACTTAGCATACCCTAAGAGAAAGTAGTTAATAAATATGTATTGAGTAATTTAAAATTTAAGAAGTCACAAAATTTGATGGTGGGGAAGATGAATAGTAATTCTATTATAAAGTCTTGTTGATTTTATCTTCACATCTTTCCTATCTGTCGCTTGTCTCCGCTTACATGGCCAGTATCCTAGTCCAGGCCCCCATCCAGGTTCAAGCCCTGCTTACCTCACAGGCTGAACTGTTTTAATAGCCTCCTAATTGGTTTCTCTTTCTCCATCTCTTCCCTCTCCCATCCATCTTCTCCACTCAGTTGCCAAGGTGATAATCCTAAAACACAGGTCTGACCATGCCACTCTTGCTCAATAAACTCAAGTAGCTCACTACTACTTCTAGACTCCAGTACAAACACCTCTGGCATTTAAAGCCCTTCACAAGACAGCTCCAACCTACCTTTACAAAGTTCTTATATATATGACTCCCCTTCCTATACTCTTCAATATAGTCAAAATGGCCGTTACCTAGTATGTATTTTGTAGACATTTTTATTTGTACATGACATTTCCCCCAACAGAATTTAAGCTCCTTGAAGGAAGAAACTTTTTCATATTTGTTTTGCATCATTTTAACTATTTTAGTCACATCAGCAGTTGGCACAGTGCCTGGCATATGGGGGAAAGAGAAGGAAAGCACTGATATAGTACCTACCAAGTGTCAGGCACTGTGCTAAACACTACAAATATTTTATTTAATCTTCACAACAACCTTTTCAAGGTAGGTGTAGTTATTATCCCCATTCTACAGTTGAGAAAATTGAGGCAAACAGAAGCTAAATGACTTGTCTTGACTTTAGGCCCAGTGTCCTATCCACTGTACCACTTACTTGATTTGAAACAGGAGGCACCAAATAAGTGCTTACTGACTTACTGACGTTTCCTAGCATAGTATTTGGGACATCAGCACTTAGTAAATGATTTTAGAACTTTATAGTATATGCTTTTTATTTTTTTTAATACTGAGAAAAAAGAAAGAGCAAAATTGTGTTCTAATAAATATACCAGAATACTGTCACTATTCTCTCAAATTACCCATTCATTACAATACAGATGCTTTTGTTGTTGTTTAGTCATTTTTTTTCAGTTGTGTCAGACTCTTCATGACCTTATTTGGGGTTTTTCTTGGCAGAGGTACTGGAATGCTTTGCCATTTCTTTCTCCAGCTCACTTTACAGATGAGAACTGAGGCAAACAGGGCTAAGTGACTTGCCCAGGTTCACATAGCTAGTGTGTGAGGCCGGATTTGAACTTATGAACATGGGCCTTCCTGATTCTATGCCCAGCGCTCTAGTCACTGCACCACCTAGCTAGAGAGACCCTATCCAGGCAAAGGACTCAGGTTTTATGTTTCTAGCTTTCTTTTGAACTGCTAGGTGTTAAACAAAAAATAATTTATCTTCCTCCTTTATTGAGCAATTTTATTTTCCCAACCTTTTACCACTCTATTTTCTAATTCTAATACATTTGTAATGTAACACTGGGATATCTGAGTTATTGTCTTTGTCCCCTACTGAACTGTAAACTCCTTTAAGACAGGTGTTTATTGCTATTTGAATTGAAAGGGCTAGCCTTTGAGGTCATCTTTCCAAATCCCTCATTTTTCAGATGAAGAAATAAGCTCTGAGGGAAGTGACTTTAAGATCACACACTGCTAGTTTGTGTCAGAGCCAAGACCTGCATCCATGTCCTCTAATTCCAAATCCAGGACTTAAACTTAACTCCTATACAAGTGCCTAACTCAGAATTCTGTATACCATAGGTGCTAGTAAATGTTTGTTGCATTCGTATGTCCAACATATTACAATACATGCTCTTTGTAAAGAATTAAAACAAATTCCTTTGTAACTTGCCACAGCCACTAGCACGGGAGTTTGTCAAATGTTAGCTATTTTGTTATATACTATCCAGATCTCACCTGTAATCTCTAGGACTCAAAAAATTTTGCTACTATTGCCTAGACTTTCCCTTCCTCTCCCTTCCATACAATGACAAAACAAAATTCTGGCCAGTTTTAAGCACATGGTGTCAATATATCCATCCCTTAAGAGTTTTGTCTGAATCTACACTGCTACTGATATTTAGCTATTTAGCTTTTTCAGGAAACATTTTCAATAATTAAACAACAAATTCATGATTAAAACCTTAATTAAAAGAATAATCAACTGATAGAATTTGGTGCTTCATTTTCCTCACCTGTGAAAATGGAAAATAGATTAAAGGACTTTAGTATCCTCTATATGTTACAAAGCTTACACACATAAAATGGTATATAAATACAAAACAACAGAACCAAAAATGACAATAATATAGTTAAGTTTCAGAATCAAGCAGCTATTCCAAATGACATGGATTAGAACGAACCCTATAGCCTTAATTTTTTTTTATCCAGTTTTATCACTTTAAGAGCAAAACTTAAGATAGCAACTTCAAAAAATGAAGTGTTACTTAACAATTCTATGTACGGGATTTTACATTTACAAAGCAGTTTTCTGATCATTTCAGTATATGTAAACCATTACACAATGCTTTTCCACATAAAGATAACACTGGTTATGGTACTTCTCAAATGGAAGCCATCCAATATATCACGTCATAAATGCTTAAACCACAAACAGATTTACAGTATCATCTCTTCAGAGTTCCAACTGATGTAAATGGAACTCCCTGGTCAAGTACACCTATTTCTGGACACACTTTTGAACATTAGCACAATCCCACAACACCACTATTTTGAAAATACACTTAACTACTCTGATACAGTAATAGTTGCATTATCAGCTATTCACAGGCTGAAAAGCATGCCATGTAGTACTACAGTACTTAAGCAGCATTTTGAAACAAAGTCAAATGTTGGCATAACTGTCACTCACAGTAGGATCAAATCCACCCAAAGCCTCCCGCAATGCATTCATTATTAAGGTTCAACACATATTCAGTTCCAAAGTTTCATTGGTATATAAGAAAATGCACTCAGATGTACACCCAACTTGTAAAGGACTAGCAATCAAATAGTCCTCTTTCAAATGGTTCAAAGAAAAAAGCTGGAACTCATTTTTATTCCATTTCTTAAATTACTAAAAGGCACCTATTTAAAAATAAGTCTATCCAAACTGACTTGAGATTGACAGAATTTTCATTACCCTTTGTACTATTCACCTGACATGCAAAGCATCAAGGCAACTGCTGGCTCCCTCCAAATGAAAGATGAAGTGAAAAATTAGAGCTTGGAAGTTAAGTTCCTTTTTTATTACAAGGGATACTTTTGAAGTAAGCAGAAAAATTTATCCACACAAGAATGAAAACTATATAGTGAGACAGTCTTTCTTCATTGCATTAAAAAAACAGTATTTCTATTCAAAAAAATTATGTTTTTTCCACTGTTACTGGATTTTAAATAGGTTAATAACTATTTAATAAAATAGTTAATAAAATTTTAATAGATTCACTTCCAGTTTAAAACAAACTGAACTGTCCCTCCCTCTCAATATTGTTTATAGTATTTTAGCATGATTGCAGAAACCAATAATAGGTATGTTATTTCATTATAAAGAAGGTTGAGTGTTCACACAAGGACACCTATAAGCTGATGATCACTCACTGACAAATGTCAAGATTTTCAACAAAACTAGTATTTCTCAAAATAAAGCATGGATATTGGTATGTCACACTATAGCAATTGGAAATTAAAAGGGAAGATAGGCAAGGAATTTGTTAGTAAAGATGTTGTCAATTACAAGGATATAACTGGGAACTTTGAAAAAAACTCCTAAAGCAGAAATAACTGCAGATTGACTACTCAAAGGCAACACAAGGAAATGAATGTGAAAAAAATACAAGTCAAGAAGTATCCTTGAGAAAAGAAAAAAAAAAAACTTAAGTTTAAACTGGACATTACCTAAATTTAAGAATAAATCCAGTGACTAAACAATTTTTGCAGAAGGAAAGGAATTTTTAGATTATATCATGTGAATCTCATTGTATTGCATTTAAAGGTCTTGGCAAATGTTAGCCATTAATCTTTAACACAAAGGATATTCAAATCCAACCAAATGTAATACAATCTCTTCCATGGGGAAGGAAAGGAGTAATTTACTTTATCCCCAATTATTTAACTGAAAGGCCAATGAGGATGATAACGCAGAATAGGTCAGCATTCCAGCTATCATGCCACATTTCTCACGAAGTCTTGCACCAATCCAGAAAAAAGGTGGCTATGGACACAAAACAGGCTTAGAAATGGCTTTTAAAAGAATCTCCTCCAATGAATGAGACCCCACATCATGGTTTATTCTCCTACACAATTGGAGAAATAGAAAGAGAAAACACCACCCCGTCATGCTTCATTTTTTTGTCACTGACGACTTAAATACTAAAAAACCGTCTATTAATTTAATTCCTTCCATTGGCTGTGGAGGGATAATTTGGCTTCTATTTTATTGATTACACATAAGGAAGAAAGGGGGGGAAAAGCAGCTGCTGCAATGCAACACTAGCTGACACAGAGAAAAGGCAGAAAACCGGTTTGGGAAACAAACCGATACATACCATCCTAAGTCTCCCTCAAACATAGCGGCGATTTCAGCAGTGTATTGATTTTAAAAGGGGGGAGGGGGTAGAGGGGATTCAAAAGAAAAAATAACTATTCTCCCCCTCCCCCAATTTTGCAATTTCACCTTTGGATTTTATACTTTTATACCTCTATATATACATTTATACCCCCTTTGTACCCCAAATCTTTGGATTTCATATCTTTTCAAACTTAACAATAATAATAACACATGTCTTTTAAACCAAAAGTGCATGTACACACGGGAAAAAATAACCACAAAACTGTCTTCTCTCCCACCGACCACGTAGATCACCACAGACTACTCTCTCCCTCCCCATCCCACACCTCCCCCCGCCTCGGTTTAGGGGATAAAGGAAAAGGAGGGGAGGGGGATAAGAAGGGAAAAGCCGGAGGTGCATAAAGAAAAATGGGGGGAGGGGGATGGAAAGGATCGGGAAAAGGCGGCCGAGGGGGAAAGGCCGGAGAAAGAAACGTGGAGAGCAGGGGAAGCCCCTTGGGGGAAGGGGCGGGGGATGAAGGCAGGAGGACCCGGGGAGCAGCCCGGGCGGGGGAGATGACGGCGCACGGCGCGAGGCCCCCCCGACCCCCCGGGGCTCCCCTCACCTCATGGTGCCGGGCGCTGCGGAGGCTTCCCCGGCCGGAGGAGGAGGAGGGAGGGCGAGGACGGAGCGGGGTGGGGCGGGAGCCGGGCTCCGGAGACGAGACACCGGCAGCGTCCGGGATCGGCGGGGCTCTGGCGCTGCGGGGGAAGCTACACCATCCTCTCTCGGTGCACAAAGCCAAGGCGCCAGCCGGCCGGCCGGGAGTGTGAGTGTGAGTGCGCGTGTGTGTCCGAGTGAATGTGCGCGCGTGTGCGTGTGTGTGTGAGAGAGAGAGAGAAAGAGAGGCTAGGGAAGTGGGAGGGCGGAGAAGCGGACGGGGGGCGCCGGTGCCCCCGGCGGCGACCGCCGCCTCCCTCCTCCTCCTCCTTCTTCCCCTCCTCTGGGACTCCTCTTCCTCCTCCGACTCGGCGCGGGGGACCCTGGAGCCCGCCGGCCTCGCGCCGCCGCTGGAGAAGCCGGTGTGAGGACGACGACGCCGCAGGCAGGCAGACTCGCGCGCAGCTCCCGCTCTCGCGCCCGCCGCCGCCGCCACCGAGGCCGTGTGCAACCGGCAGCAGCAGCAGCAGCAGCAGGAGGAGGAGGAGGAGGAGGAGGAGGAGGAGGATCAGGATAGCCGCCGCGAGGAGCCCGGGGAGGGGGCGGGGCGCGAGGCGAAGGAGCACGCACGCGCCAGCCCAACCCGGGGGAGGAGGGCTAGCGCCGAGAGGCGGCTGGGGGGGGGGGGGTGGGTAGGGGGGAGGCGGGGAAGGGCAAGGGCTGGTGGGAGAGTGTCGTTCCCCGCCCCTCCCCCTCCTCCCCCCCGCCCGAGCCGGCCCAGCCTTTCCCTTCCCTCCACTCCTCTCCCCTGCAGCGAGAGTGGGGAGGGGCATTGGGACTTGGAGAAAGGGAAAAGGCTGAGCTGGATTATTAAAGACTCTTTGTTGCTATCCTAACCCCATCCCGGTGGGATTCCACCCTCCTTCTCTTCGACGTCGCCTTTATTTTTTTTTGAGGGGGGGGCGCGCTAGCCTTTGAGGTTGCCCTGCCCAAGAAACCTCTGCCTCCTTTGCGGGAGGCCCCGGCCGAACCGTTCGGCAGGAGGAGGGAGACTCTTAGTCTAACCTCAGTCCGAGGGCCTCCCCGAAATGAAAACATGAAAAGAGAGATTTCCCCCCCATATCCCACCGCACTCCACCCCCAGCTGGTCCTGCCCCTGGGGAGAAACCCCAGGAGCTGCTGGCCAGGGAGATTTCATGGCAAAATTTTAGCTAAAAACCGCCCTTCTCTCCCCGCGACCTTGATGGAGCTGGTGTAATTAAAGCATCTGGGAATTTGTTCCCTGTTGTCACCGGGGGCCAGGCACAGGGGATTCCCTGTGTGATGCTCTCCTGGAAGGAGCAGCGGCCCTTTAAAACCATTTTGTGAAGGCTGTTCTCTCTGTGCTTATGCTCCGAGTTATCTCCTGTTGCTACCCTATTAGCAGGCGAGAGACACAAATTGACATACTGCTCCAGCCCTCCGTCTGGACACCACGGTGCATGTTACTTTCCTCTAGGATGAAAGCAATAAATAAATGCGAAGTGTGGCAATCCCGGTTTGCTGGGGTCCTTTCAGTCCTGAAGAATCCCTGAGTGGTTTACCAGTTTAACAAGCTGATATGCAAACTATGTATAGAGATGACTTCATCCACGTGAAAGGCAGCCAACTCCGGGTAAACCACGGTAGCTTTGTAACAAATCCCAGAAACACTATAGAACCGTTTAGGGCAAGAATCGAAGAATAAGAATAATGCAGCCAATTGAAATTCCATTATCTCACCATTGTACTGAAGGGTTTTTTTTCCTAACAGCGTGTTCATATGAAACTTAAAATCTCAGTCATTCCAATTCTCTCGGCCTGAAATCAATGCCATATAAAGATAGGTGAAGACTACTGGAGGAAGCAAACAGCACTCGTTAACTTAGTTGGGGGGGAGGAGGACGTAAAGAAGTGGGGGAACGGGTCACCTGGAAGACTTGGGCTCGTCTTTGTGTTTTAAAGTGTACAAAAGCAAATACAATTATGCAAATGAATGGTAACCCAAGACAAATTATAGCCCTCATAAGGTCTAAAAAAGCTTTTTTAAAATAAAAGATGTGATAGAAAATGCTAGTTGCTGCTAGATTCATCTTGTTAAGGGCAGTAACATGATTTCTATAGAGTCTTAGCTCAGACGTGTGGAATTTTTGTCAGAGAACAGGGTGATAGTTAAGAGTTAGCAGAATTTAGGTTCACAAATGGCTAGCCCACGGGTCACATGCAGTCAGTCTTGGGTGGCTCTTCTTTGTGGATAATAGAAAGGTGTAACACATGAACTGTTTCAAACCTCGACACAGAGTACTGGGTGGGACCTGTCCTTTCCCATCAACAGTCCTCTAAGTCAAGGTGCCCAGTAGCTCTTGGCAAAGGGCCAATGTCTCAGTCCCTAGTTTGGGTGCCTTGAGTATTATATACCCACTAACACAATAAAATCTCCTATGTACATAGTGGTTTACATATTATTTTCCTCATTAGAATATGAGTTCCTTGAGGGCAAGGACCTGGTTTTACCTTTCTTTATGTGCCCTGTGCTTACCTCAGTGCCTGGCACATAGTGATAACTATAAATGCCTGTTGGCTTTTGACTTAAATTATAGCAATTCCCACCCCCAAATCCTCCCTAATACCTTTTATCAAGGGATATGAAAATACTTGAGATATTATTAATTTTTTTTGAGGGTCACAGGGTTAGTGTCTGAGGCCACATTTGAACTCAGGTTCTCTTGACTCCTGGGCCACTGCTCTATCCACTTGGCCTCCTAGCTGCCCTTTATTAATCTCTACAACACAGTTCCTGACACATAGTGAGTGCTGAATAAATGCTTTTTCACTTACTCATTTATAAAAGCCTTTTGAATCACAAATCCTGATCCACCACCCAGTAGCTAGTCATTCCCCAAAAAAATCACTTTGTATTTACTTTGTGTATTTTTTGAATGTACTTATCTGTGAACATGCAGTTTCCTGTAATAGAATGTAAACACCTAGAGGGCAAGGACTTTCATGCTGTCTCCCCCAGCATTTAGCTCCCCACCTGGCACCAGTAGGCAATTGATAAATGCTAGTTGAACCAATGAAATAAATGTCATTGTTATTATAATGGTAATGCTAAAGTACAATGGTAATAACAGGCTGGGTTAGTGGAAGAGGCCTGATTAAAAATCACAACTGCTAATATGGGTCTGTATATTATTCTGCATAATGTAAAAAGCATTTCATATGGGTTAGCCCTCACTAGACGTCTCCAAGCAAAGTCAGCATGACTTCTTTGGGTGTATGTTGTAGCAAGAATTGTTATTCTAAGGGCTCTCAGCCCCTCCCTCTCTTTTAAAGATGAGGACACTGAGATGAGATGATGAGCCTGAAGTCACATAGATATCTGAGCATCAGAAGCAGGATTTGAATGCGGCTCTTCTCTATATAGTTTGTGTTTTTGTTAGCCAGACCTGAGGGAATCATAAAGAAGTCACAGGTGCCTGACTTAAGTCCACTCATATCAATGGAAGGAAAACTTCAGAGTTCAAGTTCAAAAGGACATCAGTACAGAGGGCCAAAAGAGATGGTAATTTTCAGAATAGTGACTCACTTTCTGCCAAGGCCAAGAGACAAGGGCAAAATTCTTCTCATGAGACTGTCTAACTTATTTCTTGTTTAAGAAAATTAACCGGAGTTAGATGAGTGAGTATTCAAAATGTTAATGGCTATCCTTAATTCTTAAAATTACTATAAATGTAATAGCCAAAATTTTTGGCTACTCACAACTAAATCCATCTTTTTGGATAGCATCATGCTTGCCAAGTCATGGTCATGCCATGGCTGGATATAAATATGCTATAATAGATGGTCTGGCATGCTGAAGTCACTAAGACCTAAGTTCAAATCCAGCCTCAGACAACACTTATTTTTACTAGCTGTGTGACCCTGGGTAAATCACTTAACCTCTGTTTGCCTCAGTTCACTCAACTGTAAAATTGGGAAAATAACAGCACTACCTCACTGGGTCATTGTGAGGATAAGATAAAATAATGTTTGTAAAATACAAACGATGTACTCTGCATAAATAAATGCTAGCTATCATCATTGTTGTTTATGGTAAAGCAATTGTCTTAAATATACTTTTCTTATTTGCATCATTCATTATCAGTTAATTAAAAAGCCTTTATTAAGCACTTACTATATGTAAAGCATTGTGCTGAAGTATACCTTTCTTATTTTTTTATCACATCCCATTCATATTAGGTGTTAACCAAAGAAAAAGGGAAAGGTGGGGAAATCCAGAGAACACCTTTGATCATAAAGGGCATGTCCTAAGAATGTACTACCTTTTCATGTTACAAGTATGAGTGATGAAATAGCAAAATCAAAGATGTTCTCTGACTAAGAATTAGTTCTGACACTGTGAATCAGATATGATCTAAGATCAGTACTCTTTTAGCTATTGAAAGAAGCATCACACCCTAATGTTTTGTCTCTTCCAAACCTTAGTTCCCATGATCTGTAAGCAATCCTCAACGTTTTCTACCACTAATATGCAGATGCATTGAGTTCTCTCTCCTTTTATGACCTTGGTGTATACAGTCATCAGGAACCAGTCTACAAATGTCTGTTAGCAGTGTGCAGCCAGGTATAAAATGAAACAAACTGTGCTTCTGTTTAAGATCGATTAGCTGCAGAAGTGTTGTCAGTCTGGCTCTGAGGTTTCTCTCTGAATATACCCTGTTTGAGTCAGTCTGATATCATCAGTGTCGGCCTTCCTCCATTTATGGGCATGAGGAGGATGCATGACTAATGCTACTCAGCAGTCTGGAAATCAGTTCTGAGCATAGCTGGGAGAGTCTCCCTTCTCACCTAAAGAAGGTTTTCCCTTTAAAAGTTAGGGTTTACATGAGTAGGAGTGAGGAGCAGGGGGAGGTGGGGTGTTTGGGGTTGAATGGGATTGCTCTGTCTGCTACTAGTACTTTCTGTGCTCTGTTTCCTCTTATTACTATTGCCTCATTGTAATGTTTGCCTATATTCCCAAGAATGGAAAAAAAGCATATATGTGAAACTTAATACAGCGGGATTCAAGAAGGTACAATTTTGTCATCCCTTTTCAACCTTAGCTGTATATATAAATATATACATACATGTCTCTTGTCTGGATTTTCCTTCAGTTTTGTTATTTTTCTTTCTTACGGATTATGGTCTATTTGGTTAACTTAATTTCTCCTCTAGTTTCTCTTTCTTTCCTTAGCTCTTAGCTGATCGAAACTGTAAGACAAGAGAAATCTCTGAACAATGTTGGACTGGTATCATTGGCCTTATACATGCACCATAATGTCAGACAAAAATAAATACTGTTTCCCATTTAAAGACCATGCATTCATTCAACAATCCATAAATATTACGCATATGCAAAGCACTAAAAATTTGGCCATTTCTGAAGAACCGTCAAAGCACTGTTTACCTTTGGCCACACTGTCTATTAATCCCCTTCCTGCACTCTTCAGTCCAGTCAAACTGGTCTTCTTAATGTTCTTCAGCCAAGGCACTACACTTCCTGTCTCCCCCATCCCTTCAGCTCCCAACTCTATCACGCTCTTACACAGACTGGCTGTCCCTCAAGCCTGGAATTCACTTGCTCTACATCTCAGAATCCCTAGTTTCCCTTCAGAGCACAGTTCTGTTGCCACCTCCTACATAAGGTCTTTCCTAACCTCTCCTGGCTAGCGCTTCTCTTCCAAATTACCTTATATTTATTGTATCTATATTTTGTATATACTTACATTGTATATCTTTACATTTATACATGTTATCTCCCACTATAGAACGTAAGCTCCTTGAGGGAAGGACTATTCTTTGTATCTCCAGTGCCTAACAATGCCTAGAACATCGGTATTCATGGGTGTTTAATAAATGCTTAGTGGTTGATTAGGAACTAGACGGAGAGGCAATTTGGATATAAGCTTTAAGGTCCCTTCCAACTCTAAAATATAAGCATTCTAATTCAGGACATTTTATAAGATCTAGCCTTTAGCTTATCTTCTTTCATGCATTGAATTCTTTTACTGTAAACACAGTGAAGAATTATCAATCAATATCAAGATAGACATTGTGGTTTCAATAATGCCCTTGAAGCATTTTCCTAGAGGAGAATGGGAGGGTGAGAGAAAAGAAACTTTTTCTGACAGACCACAATGAAGGAGAAAGGTGACATCACTGACCATTAGTGTACCTAAGTTACAAACATTTTACCCAAGATGTACCTAAAATATATACTTCTTAGGTAAGTTGACTATGACTGCCAAATTTATTCAGACACTATTTTCATAGCTTTTTAAGCTGCTATCTTTCATTTCAAGTGAATTTCAAAACTAAGATTCTGATAGGTGGTATTCCTTTAATATGGTCATGTTACTTCTGTGCGAGAATATCTATTAATTGTGGTGAGCTGGACAAGTTTTAACTCATGTCTTCTTCATATATTTATTCTATTGTATGGTTATTAAATGTCAAAATTCAACTTCTAGTAATGTAGCCCTGAGGCTAATAGGAAAGATAATCAATAATTATTCAAACAATCAAACCAGGCTACATCATTAATCATAATATTTTCATTTGGTTTCAGAGCGTATGATTGTCCTTAATTCACCAAGCACCCGTGCTTTCTTTTAAGGAGGGCAGCTGTGGATCCTAGGCAAGTTATTTATCATCTCTGGCTGCCTCAGTTTCCTTATCTGTAAAGTAGCGATAATAATAGCACCTACCTCCCAGGGCTGATGTGAGGATAAAATGAAATAATATTTGTAAAACGTTTACAATCCACAAAATGCTACATAAACATCAGCTATCATCATTACTCATTTTATATGTGAAGAAGTTGACTATATTGCAAGTACTTCAGCACAGTAAGTAGAAAAAGAAACTTTTTTTGATATTTTGGGATATCACTGAACTTTTTAGAATCAATCAATTAACAAGTATTTATTAAGTATTTGCTATGAATTAGGCATTGTTAAACAGTCTCTACCCCCAAGAGGTTTACAGTCTAATGGGGGAGACAACATGCACATATATAATGCAATATAAATATACAATATAAATAAAAGGTAGTTCGGGGAAGGAGTATCCTAGCCCCTGGGCAATTAATAAAGAAGGTGGTGCTTAGTTGTATTTTAAAGGAAACCAGAGATTGCAAGAGGCAGAAGTGAGGAGGGAGAACATTCCAGATATGGAAGAGGCACCCAGTGTAAAGACTCAGAGATTGGAGATGAAAGAGGGGTCAGATGGGAAACAGGCAGAGAAGCACAACAAGTAGGTCTCAATAGTGAGTACAAGCGGGGGGAGTAAAATGTAAGAAGATTAGAAAGGAAGGACAAGAGCAATCATTTCTCTTTGTGCTTATGAGATTTTTTTTAGTATCACAATGCTGGTGCCTACAAACTTATTACTTGTGCAAATATAGCATGTCTTTCTTTTCTTAGAAACTGTCAAAGTGCTTTGCAACATAAATGAAACTGGTATATACAACACAACACTCCCCAGTGCATGAACCAGATTGAAATGTAATTGGGAAATATTTAACAAAATAAATGAAAATACAATAGGACATAGATAATGCTAACATGTGATTTTCTAAGTCACTCTGATGCCCACAGAGATCCTTATGTACAGTTTAGTGGCCACCTGTTTCTATTTGAGTTTGACACTCCTCTGCTATAGAACAACACTAGATTTGGACTCAACAGACCTGGGTTCAAGTACAAGCTTTGCCATTCACTCTCTGTGTAAACAAGCAATTCCTTTAGCCTCTTTAAGGTTCTTTATCTGTGAAATGAGATGATAATACTATTTGCACTACCTACTTCATCGTGTTGCTGTGAATATTATGTGAGATTATGTATGTAAACGGCTTTATAAACCCAAGGACAAGATAGAAGTGTAATGACCATGATTTCCCCCAATAACTTTGTGTCAGAGTTGTCTATGCCACTAAGTATAGAAGTTATATTTTGAGAGGCTTTTACACATTATTTACCTTGCACCTTAACCCAGAAAATTTGGGGAAATCTTTTTTTCTACTAGACAGTCCATCAAGCAGGCACCAACTCCCACTTATAAGCACACTTTGAAAAGTGTGTGATGACATCAACGTGGATACTCCTTCCAGTGGTACAAATTGCAGTACAGCCAATCTCTTTTATCTGTCTTCTTAGCCAAGTCTTTCTGCTAATCCTCTATGGGAGTTCCAACCAGCATGCTGAGAGAGGAGTTCCTCTCAGAACCATAATTAGGGCAAGATAACCAAGATCTTCCTCCCAGGGCACCATTATTTAGAAGGTGCTGACAGCCTAGTTGGCAAGAATAATTAGTTAAAAGAGGAGGCTTCTAGGAGGACTACCATCCCATCCTTCTTTCGTAAGGAAGAGCTTCCTGCTCAGCTGGGTCCCACTCTGCTTCCTCACTCAGCAGCTTCAGTACTTGCTGTATCTTCATAATCTGGGGTCTTCACGCACAAGGGGCTGGTGTCCCAAAATGTCTTTCTCTTCACCATAGGGCAATACATGGCCCTAAGATTTCTCCCTTTATTGGTTCCTACGTCACTGGGCCTTCCTTTCCTAAAATGAACTTGTCTTAAAAAGTTTATTTAAGGGCACATTTTGTGAAGCCTGCCCTGGATACCTGCCTTTGCCTGATTTTCTGAAATTACTAGTTACAGCTCTGCTTCCTCTAGATTTCTTGGCATTATATGGATGCCAAGAGAGCCTGCCAGCTGCCCATTGGTTATTCCTCACGCTCCCTGCAAGACCAGCCCACCTTCTTTTCTATTCACACATCTCTCTGATGATATTCTTTTCATGGCTTATCTGATACAGTTCTTTGTTAGTAATATGCCACAGAGTCCATGACTTGGAAAAATGCTAGAATTATACAGCAAAAGGAAGTTTTATTAAAAGAAAAAAAAGAATTATAGAATTCCAGCTTGTGCCTGACTCCCCCACAATCCTTCCAACATTTACAATTTCTGCCTTTTGTCATCTTTCTTAATTTTATGGGTATGAGGTAAAACCTCACCACTGTTTTAATTTGCAATTCTCTTATTCAGGATATGAAATGTTTTTCTTATGACTATTGATAGTTTGCAATTCTTTTCAAATTGTTCATATCTTTTGCCCAGGTTTTTGTTGAAAAATGGGTTTGGGATATATAAAAATCTATCACTTATATTCTATGCTGCTGGACTTAAAACTCAGTTATTCAATTTGGCCAATAGGAGAATTATAACTTTGCATTCTGTCTCTGCCTTCTGTTATCTGTGTGACCTTAGATAAGTCATTCAACCTCTGTGTGCCTCAGTTTCCTCATAATAACTAACACTTATTATAGGACTTACTATGTGCCAGGCATTGTGCTAAGCACTTTATAATTACCATCTCATTTGACCATCATAACAACCCTGGAAGGTGTTATTATCCCCATTTTACAGATGAGGAAACTGAGGCAAACAGCAGTTAAGTGACTTGCCCTGAGTCACATAGCTAGTAATATCTGAGGCTGAATTTGAACTCAGGTCTTCCTGACTCCAGGCCCAGTACACTAACCACTGTACCACCTAGATTAAATGACCTCTCCCGTCCCTTCCAACTCTAAGTCTATGATTCTATGAAGGACCTTCAGCATGTATCCAATCCATCTCATATGGAAAAAGAATTCCCTCCACAACCTATCTAATAAGTGGTCATCAGCCCTTTCTTGAAAACCTCCAACGTGATAACTTCCAAGATAGGTTGCATGCTTGTATACCTCTAATTGATTAGGAAGTTGTCCTTACAGCAAGCTTAAATTTCCCCCTTTGCTGCTTCCTCCCATCACTTCTGTCTCTACCTTCTGGGGACAAAGAGAAGTCTAATGCTATCATATACTCCACAAGTGAATTGTGGCCCAAATTCCACAAGATCCCACACTGGGAATCCCCCAGTATTGCTCACAGCCTTAGCACATAAGTCTCTTCATCCCAAGGTTTCCTTATTCTGAGATCCTCCATTAGTCTGCATTACATAGGTTGCTGTCACAATCTTTTCGTTTTTCCTGACACTGTTAATACAACCAGAAGGAGAAGGCAGATAATCTTTAGGGCCAGAAAGGCAGCAGATGCTTTCATTAGCCCTAACAAGGGTACCAATTTCTCTCTTACTCTAAGGCAACCAGGATATAAAAGCCTGAGGCTTCCCTACTTATAAAAGCAAGGAGAGTCAGTTGGTCACTCAACAAGCGTCTCCAGACCTGTGTTTAGGCTAGTCCATCATATTGCAGTGGTAGAGCTCCAATATTTGAAGGGCACGTTTTGTGAACCTTGCCCTGAACTTGAAGGAAAGAGAACAAGAGAACTAGGCAGCTAGCTGGAACTGAGTTCAGAATGCTGGTGTTTTCAAGTAACATGTCTGTGCTTTACTGCTGTGTGGTATATGTTGCTTGGGAAATCTTATGTGCAAGGCTGTGCTTCAAATTTTACAGGATCTTAGGCACAGAAAATTCAGAAAGATCAGACATGATGATCCAACCACAAATGGGTGAACAAGCATTTATCAGGTGCCTCCTGTGTGTCAGACACTGTGATAGATGCCAAAGAGACAAAGCCCTAGAGAAGCTTACATCCTAGGGAAATGAAGGGGGGGAGCATTTAGATAAATAAGTATGCAGATATCACCCACAAGCCAAGGGGAACCCCTGGGTTCAATCCTTAAGGGTTGGTTTTTAGTTAATTTAATATCATTTATTAAGTACCTACTATGTGCCAGGCACAGTGCTAAATGAGACATTATTTTCTTATTTCTTAGAGACAATGTCTAAGAAAGACAAAGAAAGACTTTCCTTGCCCTCAAGGAGTTTACAATCTAAAGAGGAAGACAACACACAAAATGAAGCTGAAAAGAGGGATGTGCCACTAGGGAATGGAGAGGGGGGGAGGGGGAGAAATGCTCTTTGGAAGGCTTTGGAAGGAACTTAGTGCTCCATCCTCCAGTTCTTCAATCAGAGGGGAGAGGAGTTAAAAAGATGTAAGAGGCTAAAATCAGCCAATCAGCATAAAAATGAGATTTCAGGTGATCAGCTTATCCTGTTCTCTAGAGTCCAAACCAAGCAAAGCTATTGATGGAAATGAAGAGTTGCCTTTTTAGAAATGGGGCCAGTTGGCCAGGAGGAGTCAGTCATCTTTGACATCAGCCTACTTTAGAGTAAAACTCTAGAGTAATCTCTAAAAGAGAGCTTAGTTATGTCCTCACATGTTAACAGAAAGTTCCTCCTCTCACAACTGTATTTAATGTACTGTATGAGTGTATGGTGTGGCCAGAGACAGACAATAGTAATAACAAGGGCACTTTAAGGTGTGCAAAGCACTTTACAAATATCTCAACTTAACCTCTTAGCAGTTCCGGGTGGTAGGTGCTTCCATCCACATTTTGCGGATGAGGATTGGCAACTAAAAGTCAGAGTCACATTTGAACTCAGGTTTTCCTGCCTCAAGCTACAGCACCACCTACCTCCCTAAGACCTAAAGGACTCACAACTGTCATGAACAAGCATAGGAAAAATAAAACACTTAGATAGCCTATTACATTTATTATATTGCCCCAGAAGATAAAGAGCTTTTATCAGACCGCTAAACAGATCATTTCCACTCACCTGGAACCTGCACTGGCTGAGCATGTCACAGCATTTATCATGAAGGATTGCCAAGGTCCAGATCCCTAGCCCAGCCTCAGCACAGCTGGGTCCACCAGCTTGAGGATCCTCCTATCGAAAGTTGTCGTGTCCTCTGAGAAGTGTTGAAGAAACCTCCCTCTAGTCAGCTAGTAGTGCCAAACTCAGGGTTATTCAAGAGGTAAGCTCCAATACTGGAAACATCCATTTCTCAGGATTGATGGTTGCTAAACTGTGCTCAGAAAATGAAATATAAGAGCAAAAGAAGGCATCCAAGAACTGGGAAGTCCAAGAACTCTTGTCTCAGGATCAAGGAATGCCCCATTTCCCACATTCACACTTAGTACGTTCCAGTTTGGAAACCCTGAGAAGACCAGTGGTAAAAATGGATCAGGCCATGGACAACTCACTCTTAATGGAGGAAAATAGTTCCTCCAAAGAGTCTGTCCTAGGACGACTCTTAGTTGCCAATCATCTTTAAGGAAGCCCCAGTAATGGGGAACTAATTAAGGATGTTCAATATATTTTCCTTTCAAGCCAAAATACTTGTTTCTCAGCAAGTGGCCTGGTTACATGTTTAGCTCCCTGGAAGGTGTCCCCTTTTAATAAAGGTCTATATTTTATAATATCATCTATTTGATTAAAGGCCCCATCAGAGTTCTCCTGATCACCCCTGCTACGCAAAAGGTATACAAAGAATAAAATGGTAGGGGCTTGAGAGCTGACTGGCACTTTGAGATTTGTAATTCAGAGAGACAAGCATTCCCCTCTCAGCCATGAAAGCAATTTGGGACTATCTGGATTTTGGAATAGAGAGGAGAAATCAAGTCACTCCCAGCAGTTCTTAAAATGACATAAGTTTTTGAGAGGACTGAAAGGAAAGGGCGAACTTCAAGGGCTGAGCAGCAGCAACAATAGGGTTAAATTCCCTGGCTCCACACATGACTTCAAGATCCAAACTGGAAAGAATGGATGGTACAAGAGCAATGAGTGAAAGAGGAGAGAAAAGTAGGGCAGAAGAGATCAAGAAGGGCCATTATTCTTACAGGCATCTCAGAGCAGAAGACTCAAGCTAAAGCTACCTTTTCTAAGACTGAGGGAAGTCCCAAGAGATCCGTTGTCTCCCCAGTTTCCTCTCTCTGTCTGTTTATAGACACTGAAAGGTATTCTGCTGTCTTCTTTACTAAAATATTCCTGATAGTCCAAATTTTGCCCCTACCATAAAGAGGCCAAGACAGTTGAACTAACATTCACCATAAATATAAATTAGTTTAGAGAATCAGACCTTTACTTAAATGTTAGGACCTTTCCTAACTAAGGACTCTGAGCTATTATAATTGTATTCTTTAACTTTTTGTTTAATATAAACTCCATAAAGCAGCAGAGGGGACCAAGGCAAACCTCAGGGGCCATTACACAGCATGTCCCAAAAATCTTGGTGCAGTTAAGCTACTACCATGAAGGCTTTGGAGCCTTCTATATTGTTCCTAGGCTTAAAAAAAAATGAGCTAATTGTTATAACAGGGTATCTCCAGGTAAAACAGGCAAATCTCCAAAGATTGATTATTGGGGTGGGGAGGAGGTAACAAGAATATGTTGCCTAACTACACATTTCACAATGATACCCACAACCCCTGGTGTTACAAAGGTCAGAAGCACAAGCAGCAAAGGGGATTAGGAAAGGCTTCATATATGTAGGAGGTGGTGATTCTAGCTAAACTTTGAAAGAAACTATGGATTCTAAGATAGGCAGCTAGGTGTCATAGTGGATAAAGTGTTGAGTTTATGAAGTCAGGAAGACTGGACTTCCTGGCTTCAAATCTGGCCTCAGACACATGACCCTGGACAAGTCACTTAACCCTGTTTGCGTCAAGTTTTCTCACGTGTAAAATGAGCTGGAGAAGTAAATGGTGAACCACTGCAGCATCTTTGCCAAGAAAACCCCCAATGGGGTCGTAAAGAGTTGGCCACAACTGAAAACAACTAAACAACAGCAGCGTATTCGTTAGGAAAACTCCTCTACTCTCTTGAGGTACCCTTTGTGTTGATGGGGGAGCCTAAGAATTCATCTGGTCTGATGGTGGGTTTTGGATTTACCAGACAATATTCATAGCTCTAGCAATCAGGCTCCAGACTGAGGGTTTCCCCCTTGTTGGAGGTTATTATTTCCATATGTAGATTCACCCTGTTGGCCCAGTAGGGAATGCAACGTAGTGGAATATTTACTGCAATATTTATTGCCTAGGATGTGCACAGTAATGATGAAAATATAAATCTTTCTGTTATGTCTGCCCATGCTGAAGTTGTATATAGATAGCATATTTAAGTGAGAGAGGCAATGTGACTTATGATCACAGAATCTCCACAAACAGAAGGGACCTTGAAGGCCATTTAATTACACCAAAGCAGGAGTGTACTGGTAAATGTTTAACAACCAGCTCTTTGGAAGAGAGAGGGGATGTTTACATGATGTACTTTTAAGCTTGATCTTCAGTAACAAAACAATTAATCAAACCCTGATTTGAGATATTTATGGATTTTCAAGGTTTAAAGGGGTAGCTAGGTGGTACAATCGATAGAGTGGCCAGCCTGGAGACAGGAACTCAGGTAGCTAGTTCAAATCTGGCCTCAGACATTTACTAGCTGTATGACCCTGGGCAATCCTGTTTGCCTCAGTTTCCCCATCTGTAAATGAGCCGGAGAAGGAAATGGCAAACTACTCCAATATCTCTGCCAAGAAATGGGGTCACAAAGAGTTAGACATGACTGAAACAGCTGAACAACCACAATATGTAAACGCTTACACCGAAAATTCAACAATCTCTCCACCAGTCATTTAGAGTTAGCCCTTGATCTCTCTATGACATCCTTGACCTTGGTCATCCAGCCTCTTCTAAGAGATCCCTTCTATATGGCGCTGTTGATGATTAAACTGTTCCCTTTATGCTTCTCTCAATAGAGGGATAGAATGCAAGGAAGAGTCAAGTGAGATCTTTGGGGGAAGAAAGCACCTCAGCGTATCTGCTGCTCCAGGTGCTCAGAAACATTGTCTCCCATGTATGAGTTTTTGTGCTAGACTGTGAACTCTTCCTATTTCTAAAGCATCTTGATGTTTAACCCTGTGGGGGGGGTGACCCTTGATGTGCATATGCATTTAAGTCTCATCAGTGCTTTCTGAGGATTTAATTCCGAGGGAGTGACCCATTGGACGTAAGCTGTCAGGCTCCCTTCAATCTCTGCATAAACACAAACTTACTTGGAAGTAGTCTTTGGGCTAACTTCCAGAATGATACACTCTCCTCTGATTTTACTTTTTCTTGCAGAGGCCACATGGTATTGTGGATACGGCACTGAACTGTCTCTTGGTAACCTGTTTTATCTCTATGTTTTGATTTCTCCATCTGCAATATGTGGCATGGTGGATAGAGCTCCAGGCCCGGATCCAGGAAGAGACTCCCCTTCTTGAGTTCAAATCTAGCCCTAGACACTTACTAGCTGTGTGACCTCAGGGAAAATCACTTAACCCTGTTTGCCTCAGTTTCCTCATTTGTAAAATGAGCCAGAGAAGGAAATGGCAAACTACTCCATTGGTGCCAAGAAAACCCCGGATGGGATCACAAAGAGTCAGAGAGTCAAACACAAATGAACAACAAAAAAATATAGAGAGGGGTGGGGAGTGGTGCATGGGATGGCCTCTGAGATGCCTTCTAGCTCTAAATCTATGATCCTATTAACCTCCTTCCACTCTGCTCCCAGGTCCCAAGTACAAATTTGCACTGGGCTTAGGCATTTCTCCCCCAAGAGACAGATTCCTCAGTAACCCCCAAGTGCTCCCCAAATTAATCTCAATTTCCAAATGCCTCCTTCAAGGTGTGACCTGGGGCAAGTCTCATAACCTCCTCGGGTTAAACGTAAAATGTAAAATGAGGAGACTGGACTAGATGGCTTCAGAGGTTCCATCCAGCTCTAAATCTAAGATCCTATGATCCCAAGACCATTCAAATGACACAGGATGGGGTCCTGTCTCTCAGCACCAAATACAGTATGAATTTACATCCTAACAATGATAGCTAATATTTCTATAATACTTATTATGTGCTTTACCATTATTATCTCATTTGATCGTCACAACCCTTGGAGGTAGGTGCTATTATCATCCCCTGTTTTGCAGCTGAGGAAACTGAGGCAAATAATAATAGAGAGCCTTTATATAGTACTCACTTTGTGCCAGGTGCTATGCTTTATAATCATTATCTCATTTGGTCCTCGCCGCTGTGGGAGGTAGGCACTTACTGTCATCATTTCTCATTTTACAGTATAGGAAACTGAGGTTCAGTTGCTTGCCCAGGATCACACAGCCAGCAATTGACTGAGGTCAGCTTTGAAATCAAGTCTTTCTGACTCCAGGCCCAGCAGTCTCTCAATCCACTGCACCACCTAGCTGCCCATCAGAAATGTAAACTCATCGAAAGTGTAATTTGTTTCATTCTTCATCTCTGTATCCCCAGAGCCTGGTGAAGTGTCCGGCACATAGTAGGTACTGAACAAATGCTTGTGGTAATGATGCTCCCCTCTGGTCACTTCTAATTCAGTTTTTGGGAAAGGGGTTGGTCGTTCTATGCTTGTGAGCTATATGCTCATTGGATGAAAAAATAAAACTGGAAGTAAACAGAATACAGGTGTCATGTCTAAGGTCACCCAGAAAATCGGTGACAGACCCACGATGGAGCTCAAGCATCCCTGCTTCCCATCCGATGTCTTCTTTTCCAAATCAGGCTCCATTGCCGACTTGTCATCTTGGAACGATTTTGGCTTTGGGCAGCCTCTATTTGCTTTTGATGCTGCTCTCACTCAGTATCTTGTTCTATTTGTATTTTATTCAGTGTCTCTCTCGTGCAAATAATATTTCCTTTCTAAAGTCCACAGTCTGGTCTTTTCCTTCTGATTTTTCTACTTTAATTTTCTCTCCTAATGCTAATAAGATGGTAATTTCTGATTTATTTTATAATCACTTTATGTCTCCAGTCCTCTGTTTAATACCAAGTCTGATTTAGCTTCTTCCCCTACTGGGCAATGCCCAAATTAAGTTAGGAAACAATTCTGCAGGAAACCAGCCTGGGATTCTTCATCTCATTCTGGTATCTCAGGCATGTGGCAAGTCTGTTTAACGGAGCGAGGTCCTAACAATCATTCCGTACTTGGGGGTTCTCTCAGAAGTGGATGTCGCTGTACTGGGTAACTTCAATGTTTATGTCAGGTTTGACTCCATGTATACTTCTTTAAGGAGCTCTGCAGTGAGACTAGGTGGGACAATGAGAGGAAGGGGATTCTGAGAATGAGTATGAGAGGACTAGGGAGCATTATTAAGTGCCTATCATGTGCCAGTTTCTATTCAAAGAACAGGGAATACAAAGACAAAAATAAAACCAGTCCTGCCCTAAGGGCTTACATTCTATCAGAAAAGATGGCTTGTTAAAAGGCTGTTAGATGGCACAGAGCCTGAAATGCTGGGCCTGGAATCAAGAAGACCTGAGTTCAAATCCTGCCTCCAATCGTTATTTAGCTGAGTGATCCTGGGTGAGTCACCTAACCTCTTTCTGATTTGGTTTCCTCATCTGTCAAATAAAGATAAAAATAGCACCTATTTCTCAGGTGAGGTTATGAGGATAAAATGAGATAATACTTGCAGTGTTTAACAAACCTTAAAGTGCTATTCAAATTCTCTCCTTCTCCACACATATACCATGCACACATTAAGTACTCAATATTTTTCATTTGAAAGCAATCCTTCTACCCAACTCTAACTCCCTGTTTCTAGGACCACCATGCAGGTTGGGTTAGTAGAAAGGGATGGATTTGGAGTCAGGTTCCATTATTTTCTATCTCTGTGACCTTGGACAAGCAGCTTAATCTCAATGGTCTTCAGTTTCTAACTCGGTAAAGTGGTTGGATTTGATAGCCCCGGAGTCCCTACTGGCTCTAAATCTGTGATCCCTGCTTTTTATGAGCACGAAAGCCCTATAGAGAGTATTTCACAAAAACAACCGTTCTTTTCTGATCCTACAAGAAATTCTCTTCCCTTTCTGACCTTTTTCTTTAGACATGCAGTGGTTCTTGAGGGGTCCATCACTTTGTCCTGAAGCCTGACATAGACAGGTGAAGATCTCCCCGAGACATAGACAGGTAAGGCGAAGTGGCCAGGTAGATTTACTTTTGCCCTTCCTGGTCTATACTCACCGGCCATGAAGGACAGGCTTCTCAGTGGGTGGTTCCAACACTACCATGTTATATTAGTGCAGGACTGGGACCAGAACCAGAGCCTTTGCTCTCTCAGTTTGAGAACCATAGCATTATAATGAAAGTTTGTTCTCAAACTTGGGAGGAGAGGGAGAGAAAATGAGAAAGCAACAATAACCCCACACATCTTAGAATAGCATTTCAGAGCCTGACTTTCAGCAGTGGTTATTCAGGGTGGCAAAAGAAACCGCAATAAGTGGGTGGGGAAGACCTACCTCCACAGGCCTCAGTTTTGTCATCTGCAAAATGAAAGAGTAGGACTGGATGAGGTCTAAGTCCCTTTCCAGATATAATAGTCTGTAAGTGGGCTGAAGGGATAGAGCATAAGTTTGAGAAGAAGCTGATAGATCAGAAATCTGTTTTGAGAGTGAATAGAATGTTTTGATAGCTTTCTTTCCAGTGAAAGAGTGGGGGGTGGGGAGAGGATGAGGAGTAGTATGAGGAGTTTATCTTTTCTGTATTTGTAAACTATTAGGATAAGAATAATAATGGAGGAAATGAAGAAAAAGTTTAATTTCCACTTTTAAAAGATACTTATTTTATTAAGTCTAAATACAAGAAAAGGAATAAATTTATTTATACCTCACAGAGAAATTCCAGGGAAGCACCACCTGTGGAGAAGGAGCAGGCCATCCCCACCAACTGCCAATCAACTGCCAATCACAGAGCAAGCAAGGCAGCCTAACTGAAGCCCCAGGGCACCCTGAAGAGAGACAGGAGGCAGAACAAATTGAACCACCACCACCACCACCTTGACTACCATCTCCCTTCAGGCTCTGATGGAACCAACCTAGGACCCTGAAACTAAGAGCCTTGGGAAAAGCAGTGTCCCCCCACCAGACCTGTTTCTTGCCGTCTCTGCGTCCCAGTGACATCCATCACTGAGGGGAGAAATCACTGTGGAGAAGAGGCCCAAAGTATCACCACCAGCAACCATTCTCAACCAGCTGTCACCAATAGGCAGATGCAGAATGGCACAAGATCTTTGGGAGTGTTAGCACCTTCTAGACCACTGGTCCTACTCCCACATGACCCTTACAATCACATCCAGAGAGGAAATTCTTGTGGAGAAGGGGCCAGTTGTCTCCACCAACTGCCAACCAATTGCCACACACAGGGCAGGCAAGGCAGCCTAAATGAAGCATCGGGGAACTCTGAAGAGAGAAAGAAGGCAATGTATGTCAAACAGGTCAAACCACCACTATCACCTTGACCACCATCTCCCCTCACACTCTGATGGAGACAACCCAGCATCCTGAATCCAAGAGCCCTTGGAGTAGCCATGCTTCCAGCCCAGTGACTACTACATCCAATATCCTGGGAAACAACCCGGCAAATGTTACTGCATGTGCCATGGCTACTGAAGATCTGAAAAAGAAAGTCCTGCCAATAAAATCCTTGGCACTATCAAATGGTTCAAAATCAGAAACTTAACAATTTTTTCAGTGGAAACGACATTAAAAGAAGAGACATTATCATCTGCTTCGCTGATGCGCCTTAAGGACCATGGGGCCTTTCTGTCTGATTTGCAGCTGAAACCATCTGCCTGTTGTCTTGCCCGTTAGGATATGAGCAACTTGAGAGCAAGGATGTCTTACTTTTTTCCATTTGTATTTCCGGCACTTAGCACAATGATTTGCTCGTAGTAAGCCCTTAATAAATGCTTCATTCATTTATCCAACTATAAAAATGTCTTCAAATGAATGAAAAATAGTGCATTAAGTACCTAGGATAAATTATTTCCAATTCCATTAGTGCTTTCTAGTATAATATGATTAGGTTTCTTTTTATAACTCATACAATAGCATCTTACACATAGTAGGCACTCAATATATGTTAGAATAGCTTTTCTAAATGAATGAATAAATGAATAAGGATATATTATATTGCTCTATTGAATTTTACATTGTATAAATTCTCTCCTCTAGAACAGTTGGTTAGCAGGTAGAGAATGCCATCTATATTGTTTTCTGTCTGTGTCCATTTGTGATCTTATTAAGACATTGATTATTGACAAAATAGAGCAAAGAAAAACCAGTTTTTCCAAAACATATCTATTATTGTGTTTTCTGTTTTATTTTATTTTATTCAGTTCAATTTATCTTGAAATTGTGTTAACTTTGACTCTGACCCAAGAAAGGTTTAAATATTTTTTTTAAAGTATGTTATTCTCTTGGATTTTGTCTAAACAAGCAAAAAAAAGGAAAAATTTGAAGCCATTTTCCAGTTGATTAAATACAAAATGGCACTGAAGATAGGGTGAGCAATTTGGTGTGGATTATCCTTATTCATTTCATTCTTCTTCCCTTACCTCCCCCCACCCCAAAATGTATTCCATAACTAACACATGAGTACTCTGCTGGAGGTCGTACTAAGATGTAAAAGATATGATCCCTGACATCAAAGGGCTCATAGTTTAGTAGAGAAGGTAACCCACATGCAGAAATAGCTATAAAACAAGACAGAGTAGATGCTTTAAAGGCAGTAGAACCAAAGGGATTATTGGCATTCAGAAGAAATGATATCAAATTTTATATCAGATACCTGCCCTTTCCAAACCCACCAGGTAATTGCCTAACTTGATCAGTTAATTAGGTTAATTAACACCTGTTTCCTTCTCCTTTGATGTCAAGCCTATGGGTTCAATTTCTACATGGACCAGTTAGCTATATAGTAGTCACTGATCACAAAAGGAATGACTGAAAAAATACTAACGGGTTGTGATAATCCTTCATCACTATGAGAAAAGAGACACAGAACACCGGACCTGCTTCCGATTAATAGCATCACCTCTGAAAACAAGGGACAGATCATCCATTAAATACTTTCTGCTTGATATTTCTTTTGAGTGGGAATAAGCCAAGAGAGTTAGTTTAGATTATTGCTATGTTATTGAAATGTTTTCCTGTGGTTGGATCCATTATTATTCTATGGTATATTGAGAAATGGGGTTCAAAGTTTCTCCAAAAAGTTAGCTTCTCATTATTTTCATATGAACCAAATTAGGTTCTTAAAAGTCACTTTCCCCCAAATTCTTCTGATATGCTTATTTAATTTTAGGAATCAAGGAACATAATCAACGTCTTCATCTTCCCCATATTGGCATTTATCATGTCTTCTTGGTTTTATCATTTAAAGCAAATTTTATATTTATATTTCTTTCATAACTATTTTATTCAAGTAACATACATATAACATCACTAATTTTTCCCTAAATTAATGTACTAATGTAATTTTTTTCTCATAAAACTTTTGCTTTGCTCTATTGTTTGATACTGATCTGAGAACTAAGAATTTAAGGTAACTTTTTACAGTATTGTCCTAAGACTTAAAGAAATTCTGTTATTCAGCAGTGATTTGCGCATATTTTTAATATATTATTATTACTATATGTGATATGGGGAAAGTTAGTTAGCCTCTCTAAGCCTCAGTTTCTTCATCTATAAAATGGGGAGGGGGGATGGGTAGGAATAGCTTCTACCTCATAGGGTTGTTGTGAAGATCAAATCTGATAATACATGTGGAATTCTTGGCTCCTGGGCTTTTGCCCAGACAGTGTTGCCATAGAGATGTCACTCTGTAAATGGATATTACAAGCAGATTCTTTCCCAGAATTCACCAGTTTTGGTGATGTGGAACTTGTCATTGTGGGAGGGAATCCTTGGAGGAAGAAAGAAAAGAGAATTCCTCCATCTTAGTGCCATAGGGAAGGAAGAATAGGTAGGGTGGAACAGGGACGTCAGAACTCTGGACGTCTGCTCTCCTGACCCATTCCCTTCCAGACTTTGGTGGGCTATTGTTATGAGACAGAAGAGAGAGAGGTGTGATCTTCCAGTATACTAGGCAAAGCAACCAGTGCTCATCTATGTTATTTCTTCTTCAATCACATCCCTCTTTGGGTTATCGTATGTGTCCCGTGTCTGATTATAAACAAAAAGCTGATGACCACCTGCACCCTTGTTATGTGCACATGTAGATACCACTCAGTAAACATTTTTAAGCACCTACTATATTCCAGGCACTATGCTAAGAATTAGGGATACAAAAAGAAGCAAAAGACAGTCCCTGGCCCCAGGGAGTTTGGAATCCAATGGGGGAGATTTGAAAATCCTCAGCCTAGGGATGGTAATTAAATCCATGGGAGCTGATGAGATCACCAAGTGAAGCAGCATAGAGGGAGAAGAGAAGCAGTCTGAGAGAATCCTGAGGTACACACACCTTACAGGGCACGACCTAGAAGAAGCTCCAGTAAAGAACACAGAGAAGGAGCAGTCAGATAGGGAAGAGGAGAAGCAGGAGAGAAAGTATCAAGGAGGAGAGTGTGATCAATAGCATCAAAGGACTGCAGAAAGGCCAAGGAGAATGAGGACTGAGAAAAGGCCACTGGATTTGGCTACCAAGTTTCAGCTGAATAAATTCAGAAACCAGATTGTAAGCGGTTAAGAAGAGAATGAGAGGAGAGTTGGGAGGATGTTTAGATCCCTTTAGAGAGGAAAGAGACATTGTCGTTGCTTCTCTGGGTGCTCTGGTGCACTGGGTGGACACTGACCTTCTTTGGATTTCCCACAAACAAGAGAGATGTCCTGTAATCACACCCCTAGGCAGGTGCAAGTTTTTTCATAAATAAGAGAGTCCATATAAGCATATACCATTGTAGTGAGTATGCTCTGGCTTACTCATCCAGAACCAAGCCTTCCACCAGGATGGGTACCCTGAGAGGTTTGGAGGTGTCTCTTTTCAAATGCCATTGGCTTTATCTACCACTCATTGTGTTCCCCTCAATTTTAGTGCCAATGATTAGCTAGCACCCCCATTCCGTTTAGTCACTTAACATCAATTAAATTTTAGAAAGGGATATTTACTTCAAAGTCACAGCAGTAACAAAAGTACAAATGTTTTCTCCAACTCCTTGGGGCACTCTCTCCCCTATACCTCCTCAGTCTCTGGAGAGAGTTTACTTATTCTTGGCACAGTTCCCACCATAGAATTAATCCCACCAAGTTCATGTCCAGATGAGGTATGACTTCTAGATGAGTCTCCATCTCCACTCTACTAGTGACCAAAGGTCATTCCTGAAGGTTACTACTTGTTCCCCAGGGTATCGATGTTCATTTGGCAACAAAACCTAACCATTGGGATACAGGGACACTAGGAATCTTGAATACCCAGGGACTCAGTCTCCTGGTCTTTGGAAACTCATAAGGTCAGAATCTTTCAGAGCATCTACTCCCTGCAGCTAAAATGGAGCAGAACAAACTCAGAGGCAAAAGGCCTCATTTCATGGGGCCATGTGTCTGCCTTAGAGGGTACAAGGCTCAAGACCTTTTCCCTCATAAGGTTATCTCTCACTGGACATCAGAGGAATCAAACTAGGAGAGAACAATTGAAGACAAAATTGCCAGGGGCCCTGGTTGCTAGTGGCTTTTTGATGGTAGCCAGAGTTCTAGCTATGCAGCCACTCCTCTCCACCTTGGCAGACCAAAACCATTTACAGAATATCTACGAATGCTTAAGTCTCTCCAAGACATTTCTATTATTCTTCATGACAATTCTGAAAGCCTGCTGGAAAGCCTTGGGAGGCACTGTCAGAAGCATTCTGCATGTGTGCCAGTTCCTGTTATACAATAATTTAAATATTCCTCTAGATCTAACACAGATAAGCCCTCGAGGCATTGGAGAACCCAGCCAGGATAAACCTCACAAAGTAAACATTTTGAGCTAAACTTCTCTTTGGAAACTTCTGGTGTGGTCGGATTGGGGGATAAGGGAGTTTCACCTCCTGAGAACGCCTTCTTCATCTTTGATCCCTCAGTCATGATTATTGATATTAGACAAACTCTGTGGCACACTTGTTGACATTACATGAGACTATCTACCTATTATCTATTGCCTCTGCATCAGAAGTTCCCTCCATATCTATTACAAGTGAGACAGCATGTTCTCTTATATATCTCTATTGCACTCAGAGCTGGAGCACCTACTACCCCTCGATTACTACTGACACAGTTGTTAAAAGTGGTGTGCCCCTTTATCCTTTACACATGTAAAGTGCTTGGCAAACCTTAAAGTGATACAAAGTGTGAACTATTTTATTGGCTCTAGAAAAATACAGCCCTGATATTCAAAGCTCTTTACATTCTGACTTTCCAGAATGATCACACATCATTCCCACTCATGTACTCTATGTTCCAGCTAAATGATACTACTTGTCGTTCCTGGTTCACAATATTCTAGTTCATCTTACTGTCACTAAATATTTGAGCCAAACTGCTGTACTAGTTATTTTCCAAGCTTGACATGTTACCTCCCACTTCTGTGATTTTGCACAAGCTCAGCCCCATACCTGGAATGCCCTCCCTCTTCAACACTTTGTAGAATCCCTAGCTTCCTTCAAAACACAGCTGGGTTGGCAACGGCTCCAGGAGGTCTATGCTAATCTCCCCAGTTGCTAATGTTCTTTGCCCTTCTGCACCCCTTACTCAAGAAATTGCCTTGCAATTATTCTACATATTTTTTGGTATATTTAAATGTATACATATTGTTATCTCCAATAGAGGGCAAGGGATTGTTTTGTTTTTATTGTTTCATCCGTAGTGCCTAGTACCTGCCACACAGGAGGCACTCAATAAATGCCTGTTGAATTGAACCAGGCATAATTCTTCCACTAAAGACCTATTCCAATGCTTCCTCATATCTTGGAAATGATCCTGGTTTTTTGAAGGTAGTACCAGTGAAACACAAATTCTGGCAGGTTCTTATAAGCTACAGAGGCTTCATGTATGGGCCCTTGATGAATTCTTTGTCTGTCATCCAATGGCCAGTTTAGCTAGATTCAAAGAGGTTCGTCACCATGTTGGCTTCAGACTGATGAATTTTTTCAACCACAGCAACTCTCTTCAAACGATCTCCTAAGTCACAGAGGGGCTATGATCCGTGTCAGTAGAGGGAGGACACCCCTCAACAACATCACAAATTCTTGAAGTATTGATAATTTAGAAATAATTAAAATTTATGAAGCTAACATAGAATGCAGAAGATATTCAATATATTTGACCTTATCTTTGCTAAAACTTGGTTATAGATATCTCTGATAGTGAACACTAGATGAAATTCTTTTCATAATTGACTCTTTAAGGACCAGATTTCTTGTATAAAGGAGGAAAATGACTTATCTTGATCTTTCCTCTCAAATATGTTCCTCCCTTCAATTTTCCTAGGAGAAGTGGGGAGAATTAGGCCATTTTAATGCACATCCACAAGGACCCAAAACATAGGAGCAAGTTCTCCTCTAAATTCTTTCACAAGTAATACATCTTTTCTTTCACTCTACCCTTTTCCTATCTCTATGTGTGTGTGTATATTCTTTAATTCAGCTCAATTCAATAAACATTTTATTAACTGCCTACCATCAACAAAGAAGGCTCTGTGCTAGGTTTGGGGGATTCAGAGACAAAAATGAAACGGGAACTTACATTCTACCGGAGGATGGGACACAAGAGATACACAGAGCAGTCAATATGAAGTAATATCATCCAGGAGGGAGTACTAACAACCATAGAGCACAGGAAAGATAACTTACAAGATGTCATTCCTGAACTGAGCCGAGAAGGAAAGCAATGATTCCAAGGACTGTGTAAAGAAGGGAGTGCCTTCTAGGTGCTGGGGACTGCCTGTACAAAAAAAGCACAGGGAGGGAAGCAGAAGGTGTGTCAAGCTTGAAGAACAGCTTATAGGCCAATTTGGTTTGAATGTATACAGCATAAAGGGAAATAAGATGAATTGGATATTTTTTTAAAAGGAAAAAGAATGGAAGCACTTAGGAAAATTTATTTCTACTGTTTGGCTAAGTAGTCACAATTGAGATAGTCTGGTAACTACTTAAGTTGTAACTTGTATTTATAATCTAGAAGAAGAAAAAAAACAGTTCAGTTTACTCAAGCATGTTAAGTTATAAATATAGGATGAAGAATTTTTTCCATGTGGGAAATGACAGAAATTGTTTCAACTAACGCAAATGATTAGTCTGTATCATATTCTCTGGTCTGGAAATCTAGGAGTTTCTTTTCCATATGATCAGACTGGATAAAGTTAGAAATTGAAGCAGACCATGATAGCTTCTTAACTTCTTTCCAATATTATACCATTTGTTAGCTGGCAACAACCACAGCCAAATCCACAAGTTGGATTTCAGATTTAGTAAATGGTAAATCATTCCTAAGACCCAAAATACACAAAGCTGCAGTAGCAGCAATCTCCTTCCTAAGCATTTTAGAAAGATCGCAAGTGCTGCCAAAATTAATTAATTGCTCTACAAAAAGGCACATGTGAAGGCTTGAGTCCCAAAAGATCTGAAAAAACCGGCACACCACTAGAATTACCATTAGCCGTCAATTAACACTGGAGTGATAGATGCCGAGCATGGCACGGTGGATAGAGAGCTGGAATTGGTGTCAAGAGATTCCAGAGTTTGAATCCTGACTCTGACTCTTACTAGCTATGCTACTCCAGGGAACTCATTCCACATTCCTCAGCCTTAGTTTCCCCATGGGCAAAATGGGGATAGTAGTAACATTCATTTCCTAGGGTCGTTGTGATGATCAAATGAAGCATAGGAAAAGTGCTACATAAATGTCAGGTACTATGAAATTATCAGCTCACAGTTATATGGTGCTTTGTAATCTACAAAGCACTTCATTCACGGCATCCTCGAAAAGCAGGCCCCACGAGTATTATTACCTCCATTTTAGACATGAGAAAGCTGTGTCTCAAAGACTCGTCTAAGATATTAGAATTCCTTTGTGTCGTGTTGGTAATAAATGTCAAAGCCAGGCTAATAACCTAACAAGACCCTCACCTAGGTCTTCTGACTCCAAGTCCAGCATAGCACAATGGAAAGCCCTTTTCATCACTAACAACAACAGCTAACATTCATCTGGCATGTACTGTGGATGAAGCACTTTACGATCCTCACAACAACCCTGGGAGGTAGAGGCTATTGTTATCTCTGTTTTACAAGTTGGGAAACTGAGGTAGACAGAGGTTAAGTGACTTGCCCAGGGTTGCACAGCTAGTGTCTGAAGCTGGATTTGAACTCGGATCGTCCTGACTTGACTGCAGGTCAACCACTCTATCATGTATAAAATAAATAGGTTAGACTTGATGATCTCTAAGGTCTTTTCCAGCCCAAATGCTATGATGTTTTATTTTCATTTTTCAAATTGTACACTTTCTTGAAAAAGGAAGGGATTTTAAAAGGCTTTTTTTGTGTGTTTTGCTCTACAAGGCATATGTGTATCATTTTTGTGTATCATTTTAGCATATAAGTAAATTGGTAGCTATAAATAACATCATGATATTATCAGTATGGTTAGGAATCAAGAGATTACATTGTTTTTCTCATTCTATCTGTCATTCACTACGTCAGCTTAAGGAAAACACTTAACATCTCTCACTTTTTTCTCTAGCTCTAAAATTGGCATAGTCTGTACCACCTGTTTACCTCTCAGGAATTTCGTAAGGATAAGTTCAATTTCTTAAAGAAAAAAAAGAAAGAAACTGTAATTAAGAAAATTAAGCACATGGCTCCCTTCCCCAGCTCACATTCCTACTGGCAAGTCTGGTCCCCAGAAAGACAATTTCTATCTTGGGTTCTAGGTGACTATTCTGACAATTGAAGTCTTTCCTGCTTATTAGGATGTGCTGGAGATTTCTCTTCACTGATATAACTAACTTCACATCCATCTGCTTCCTACTAACAATGTGAATCAATTCACTCTTTTAAAATATTTACTCAACCTTGGTAGTACTCTCCCACAAAGACACAGAGAGTTGGGGAGTGGGTGCAGGCTTAAAGTACAATGATAGTGAGATACATGTGCAGGAATGCGTGTGGCCGAGGCAATTCTCAACTCTGGCAAGGCCTTAATATCCTTCCTTTCCCAGAGGGATCTCATGAAATTCACTGTGGGGTGGGACATCAGTGTTGGGTGATGGAGAAGTCACTCTGAGGCTAGGCTGGCTAGACTGGCCCCCTACAGAGCATGGTGTCTCAACTAGACAAGTGGTTCAGCTGGGCTTGCTCCTTGCAAAGTCTTACATCCGTGCTGGACAGACTCATCTGCTTCTGGTGTGGGCTGAGCTTGTAGGTCTGCTGCTAGGCTGGCTCTTCTCAGGATACAATTGCTGCTGAATATGCTAGGCTAGTTCCCCAAAGGACATGATTGCTGTTGGGCTGGACCAAACGGGTCACGCAGGCTTTCGGCTGGCTCCTCATGGGGGCACACAGTGTTAGAGATATTGATCAATCCACCAGATTCCCTGGGCTCACTCTTTGATAGGCAGTTACATTCTCTGCTCCTCCAATTTTAGGCTTGACTGGGCGTTTCTGTGCTTTTTCAGCTGGGGTTTAACAGTGCTTTGTTCAACAGGAGTGCTACTACACTCTTTCAAAAAGGTAGAGAACCTGTATGTACAAAAATATTCTAGAAGCTTTTTTGAGGAAGCTATGTGGTACAGTGGATAGAGTGCTGGGCCTAGAGTCAGGAAGACCTGAGTGTCCAGCCAAGGATACTGTCTAGCTGTGTGACCCTGGGCAAGTCACTTAACGTCTCCCTCTGGTTCCTCAACCATAAAATGGAGATAAGAACGCCTACCTACCAGAATTGTTGTGAGGATCAAGTAAGATAATATTTCTAAAGCATTTGGTTAGCACAGTACCTGGCACACAGGAGGGCCTTAATAAATACTTACTCTTTTCCTTTGTAGTGGCAAAGAATTGGAAGCTAAGGAAGTACTCATCAAGTAGGGGGAAGGGCTGAACAAAATACGGCATATGAATATAACAGCATGGTACTATTACGTCTTAAGAAATGGTACAAGGGATGGTTTTGGAGAAACCTAGGAAGGTGAACCACTGTAGAATTAAACGAACAGAAGCAGGAGGACAATTTATATAACAACGAAATTGTAAAGACAGTCAACTGTCAATTGAACTGAACCGGCCTCTAACCTGTGGATTGCCAGAGCTGAACAGAGCAGGCTCTGACAGGAGTGTCAGGAATCAAACAGAAGTTTAATTTCAAAGTGAGGGAAATGGCCTGTGAGCAAGGACACGTTGCGGAGGACCCACCCCTAGCGGGGGGAGCTGAGGCAGTGTCACACCAATGCACAGTCCTGACAATGAGGGGTAACAGCAACAGTGTGACAAGTTTGATTCATAAGGGGCCTTCAAGGCCAGAACTTGTCTGAACTCAGAGAGAACACCTGGTGCTGGTCAAAGCAATACAATAGTTATGTGATTTTGCCAGAGGGTGCGATCTTCTGAGCACAAAGGATTACTGTCATGCCAAGCTCACTAGAGGCACAGTTTGCTGGGTCTTACCTCTGGAAAACACGGTCTCTCCTAAAATCTTGACACAACTTTGAAAGATTTAAGAACTCTGATCAATGCGATAACCAACAATGATTCCAGAAGACCAGTGATAAAACTAGGCCATTTATCTCTGGACAGAGAAATGATAGATTCAAAATTCAAAATGAGATACACATTTTTGGAAGTTGACAATACGGAGATTTGTTTTGCTTGACTGTGGATATTTGTTACGAGGGTTTTCTTTTTCTATTTTAAATTTTCAATGGGAAGGGGAGTTAGGTTTCCTAGGACCTTCAACTTTATTGAAATCCAAACTGAGCATACCTTGACATTTATAAACCCTGAATTCACCACATTCATTAAGTATTTATTGAATTGAAATGAATTAGGAATGATTATTTCACAAAATTATTCTTCATTTTATCAAAGGATTCATCATGGGTTTTTTTTTTCAAGCAATCCTGGTGCTTTCAAATATGATTCTATTTACATAAAAATAAGAGGAAGATACAGCAGGCAATGATAATGGGTCCAACTTGATCCTACTCAAAAAAATGTAATGTTAAAAAGAAGGGAAAATGAATAAAAGAAAAAAACATCAACAGGGCCTATCATAATTTCCTATGAAGTTTAATTGGTAAAGCAAACCCACAATGAAAATTCCAAAAGAGCCCAGCCATTCTCTCAGCCTGCAAACTCTTGACCTCCTTGCCCTGGACATTCTCTCTGGCTGTCCCTCATGTCTGGAATGCTCTCCCTCAACCACTCCAACTACTGATCTCCAATGGCTTTAAGTCCCAACTAAAATCCCCCCTTCTATAGGAAGCCTCTGCCAAGCTCTCTTAATTCTAGTGCCTTCCCCTCTGTTGATTATTTCCTATTTACCCTGAATACAGCTTGCTTTGTACATATTTGTTTGCATGTTATCTCCCCCATTAGATTGTAAATTCCTTGAGGGTAGGGACTGTTTTTTTGCCTCTTTTTGTATCTTTGGCACTAAGCACAGTGCGTGGCACATAGGAGGCACTTAATAAGTGTTTATTGGATGATTTATTGATTGCAAAGCAAAGAGACATGGAAACCAAGGGTGGTGACACTGCTATAAATCATAAACTCATTTTTAAAACCTTATGGAAAATAATGGTAGAAGATTATGAATGGCCTTGCCTCTTCAAGCATAGTCAAGTGGTAAAGGGTAAAACAAGTCTGCACAAAGCTTGAGACCCAGTTAAACCAGGTCATTCTAAGAACATTTAAAGTTGAAACTAAAAGTTACGTAACAAACATACCATAAATGTAACATTCATCAGAATTTCTATAACAAACTATTCTCATCATTGATGGCAATGGAACATTTAGATTCTAACATCTTAGAACGATATTGCTATATCACTAGTTAGAGGAATATGAACATGGGAAGAGTGGCTGAACCAAATAAATGTATGTTGTAACAAAAATGTTAACTTGCAGCTGCTGTGGGGGTATAAGACCAATAACACCAGCACCCAGGAGGGCTGCTAGCACAGGTTCTTTGATCTGCTTTTCTAAAGGAAAACAATTTAAAAGGGGTCAACAATCTTACTTTAATCAAACATATATATATACACATACATACATATATAAAAACTCATTCACTTAGTTCAGGGGAAAAGTCAGCACCCCCAACTTCGGAGAAAATACAAACAGAAATTACAAGCAGAAATTATATAAACAGAACAAATAGAAACAGCAAAGACCAACAGACAGGGCTTCCAACTGTCTGACCAAAAGCAATATAAACATAGTTACCAGAGAGAGAAGCACCAACACCTGGATTTTTCAGAGCCGGGGGGCTCTTTAACAGCTACCCAGAGTCTCATCTGACTACATCACATGAACACTCTTCCCATGAGTTAGCCCCAAGGCAAAATCCTAACCTCAGAGTATATATACTCTTCTTCAGGGTCAGAGGATATCATAACCCTTGTGACCCAGGCTCATGTGACTGAACTCATGTGACTTAGGCTTCCATGTGACTTAAGCAGGTCACGTGGGCCTATTAATGGATGGGAAAGATCTTCCCATTAAGCAAAAACACGTTAACAGTACATATGTATGTTTATGTATGGGTACATTGTATATGTGTAATAAAATATGTATGGATTCCATGCTACAAATAACATAATTTTGAAAGCATTGAGAGATCAATTCTCAAGATCTATTAAAGATGGAAAGGCACCAAAAGGTCAAAAAAAATCACAGATGATAAGATTACTGAGAAAGGTCATCAAGAGGGTAACAATGACTCTTGACTATTTACATACAGTTTTCATGAGAGTGATCTACATGTGTACTGAGGACATCCTTGGTGAAAATACGAGAAAGAGAAGGTAGCATTTGTAAATATATAAATATATAATATATACATACATATAAGTATGCATACATATATGTTCATTTGCATGTGTGTGTATGTACATGTACATACAGAAAGATATTGATATATCAATAGATGGATAGATAGTACAACAGATCACATCTTCATAGTTGTACAATTGACTAAGGGTACAGGAATACAACACTAGAACATGTTTATTGTTTGCTGATTTACAAAAGCAATTAATTCCGCAGAACAAAATAAAGCCTTAAAGGTTCTCTTTGAATGTGGTGCTTCCATTGCATATGTTAAAATAATAAACATGCCGATCGACATGCCATATTTGCTGATAAATGCAACAGAAATAACTTTGTGCAAAAATCTTGTTAATCAAGATACAAAACAGAGAGCTATGTGTTCATCTATTGTGTTGGTCAATGTCACCAAACAGTGACGGAGTGGAAAGAATCCTGAGCCTGGAACCAGGATAGAGGTAGGTTTCAATCCTGCCTCATGCACTTACTAGCTCTGTAAACATAGTCCATTCTCTAAACCCCAGTTTCTATATATGTAGAATGGGGAGAATAATACTTCTAGCACTAAACTCACAGGATTGTTGTAAAGATAAAATGAGGTAACATACTTAAAGTGCTTTGCAAACCTTAATAATAATCACAGCTGACATTTATGTAATGCTTTCTTATGTCTAGCACAGTACAAATGGGAAAGGATTCCCCAGAGTGGCTGATACTCCATTTTAAAGATGACTTTGCTGATTCCCATATGTCTCAGAATTCTCCAGAATCTTATTAATGATTTCTGCCTAAGAATACACTCAGGAAAAACCAAGCGGATAGAAAATGCCTATTATTCCAAATATAAGCTATAGTTGGGCAGACAGCCCATTGACTTAACCAATGGTCATATTTATCTGAGACAGAAACCACAGAGAGACAAAGAGTTGACCTCAGAATTGAATAGGAATAAAAGAGAAGACTAAACTGCATTTGAGAAATCATGCCCATTAGATTGTGAACACCATAAGGGCAAGGACTGTCTTTTGAATTTTTGAATCCCCAGCTTCAGCACAGTGACTGGCATATAGCAAGCACTTAATAAATGTTTATTGATTGACTTACTGACTCTTAATGATCCAAAGCTGTTCCCTAAAACAAAAAATCCATCTTTTAAAAATCAATCTGTCCACAAAAACTGGAACAATACACAATCTCTCTAGAGGGAATTGTTAGTGATCTGAAGGACAAGGGAAAGATGTCTGGTTGGGCATGAATAGATGGTTGTATACTATCAGTGATGACTTTATGCATTAGAACTGATGCAAAAAATATTCCCCATGAAACAGATACTCAGAAAAAGAAGTGGAATCTTCCAGAAGCAAGAATGGTAAAGAGGGGGAAAAAATCCTCTTAGCTCAAGTGCTGCACTCATATCTGAGTAATGTGATGGACTGCAATCTCTAGTTTTGGAAGAAACACCTACATTGACGAAATTGCAAATCCACTGAAATATCTTTATAAAAATGCAATTTTCATACTTTTCAGGAACATGCCCATTGTCTATAAGGAGACATGCTAATAAAATTTATTGTACAGTAATACCTCCCTTGTCTACTTGTCAATAACCTGGTAACCCTGTTATCTAGAATACAGACACAAATCAGGAAGTTAACTGAAAAAGGCCTCTGAGCAGTGAAAATCAATGTCACAGACTACTAAAGCTCATCCTTTATACATCAGAGGATGTAATGTATCCTCTTCCTCAGAACCTATCTTCTCTTAATTTAGATACGATTCTAAAGGGGTATTATTAGATTAGAAACACCAAATTGGGAGGGAGTAAAGTGGAGGTGCCTTCTGAAGGCAGACACACTGAAATTAGCTAGAAGTGACAGCCTCCTGGATAGGGAAGGAAAACAGAAAAATTATGAAAAGTAGACACAAGGGCTCAGCCTAAAAGTCTGGGGCCATTCAAGTCAGAAGTAAAGATCCCTACCCACCTAAACAGCTCCTGAATACAATGATTAATTTTTATAATGATGACATTGAGTCATCAGGAAAACCTACAGGTAAACTCTGAATATACTATTGAAACAGGCAAGGAAATATGCCTTTGAGGAAGTTCCATTAAAAATTATTAAACTTTTTGAAATTTTGGCACTTGATTCAACCCAACAAACACACTACTTAAAAGGAATAAGTTTCAGTTATCTGGAAATTCACTTCAATGGAATGTCTCATTCTCCTATAATCCTGAATATGTGAAGTATTATTGGAAACGTGTTTATGATATCGAGTAATCACTTAAATTCAGGCCTTACAAGCTTGCACGATTTTTCTCAACTAGTATCATCACCTTGGTTACGGTCTCTCAGGCAAAGGTTCATTCATTTAAGTTTATGATGCAACGTTTTCTCTGCGGGCATATGCTTCCAGCTCTCCAGATTTCTGGTTGGCTTCTTACAGAGATGTACACAGACACTTCTTTGTAACAACTGATCCTCTCTGAAGGGCTGGACATTGCAGCTGCCCCTGAGTGTGATATTCCCTTTGGAATCAATGAGCGTTCCTTGCTGAGCAGCTGCAGAATTGGGTCCTGAAGGAGGAAAATTCATGCGCGTGTGAATAAGCCTCACAACATTTTTTAACCATCATTCTAATCTTTTCCTCTGATATAGTATTCCTTAATCTCATTTCTTTCCACCTCTGCCTCTGCTTAGAAATATAGAAATCTGCAAAACAACAATCTATATAATATGTGGCATCATTAAAAAGCAGGAGTTTTGGCAAGCATTTTAGGTCTAAATTATCACAACAATCGATTGGAGAAGCTGTAAAATAGGGAGTTTGGAGTAGATAGGATTTAATATCCCTTTCAGACCTAAGAAGCTATGTCCCTCTGTCAAAATTTAATTCAACATGCTTTGTGAGCATTTAAGAAGGGAAGGAATGAGTAGCAGGAGTAGCAAGTATTTATTAAGTGCCTGCTATAAGCCAGGTATTGATCTTAACACTGGTGATATAAAGACATAAATTAAATAATCTCTGCCTCCAAAGAATCTACTGGGAACCTTCCATGCTGGAAGCTTCTACCTCCCAAATAACCTTGCTGACTGGCACCTCACTCTCTATGACCTCGGAGGTGGGAATCCCAACAAAAGAACCTGAGTGAGACCCTATCTTTCCCTATGAAGCTCTTATTCCCCTTTAGCACTCTTCAACTGTCCTGATAGATGGAGCACAAGAGACTCCAGAGTCTTATCCACGGAGGGCAGTGGGGAAGAGCTTGTGTAAGATGCATCAAGTCCTGTGAGATCTGAAAGGGTCTGCCTTGGACTCCACACTGCAAAGTCCTGAAGACAAAGAGAACCAAGACTTTGGCAACATCCCTATCTTTCCTTTTCATGTTTTAGAGGAGTCTGTTGCTGCCTTAGTTGGAGGGGAATGCTACCCTAGTGTCCTTCCACTGTTTCTCCCACAGTCCCTCCATGTTCCCATCCTCGGAGGTCTCCACATGGCCTTCAGTACAACACACAAATTCATGGCACCATAAGATCACAGATTTAGAGCTGAAAGGGATCTCAGAGATCATCTAGTTGAACCCCCAAATTTTTTAGATGAGGAAAGTGAGGCTTGGGAGAGTGGTGGGAAGTGACTGACTACAAGGCACACAAGAAAAAACAGTAGAGTTGGATTTCAAGCTCAGCTCTTCTGACCCCAAACCCAGTAATTTTTCAGGGTTGGATGCAACAAAGAGATCAAGAAAATTGACCCTAGGTATGACACTATTGTATGTGGAATAACTTGCTTTACCTTATGTAAGGTGAAGCACCTTTCAATCCACTTTATGAATTGAAAAAAAAATAAAGGGAAAGTATAATGGCAGAAATTAAGGCCAGCTAAAGTTTAAGACACATCTAGAGTAATCAGCAACTATCCTGTTTTTAAAAACATAAAGAATCCAAGATGTTTTTAGTATGGGTATAACCTCCTCAGACTAAAACTGAGCTTATTATTATCTTTCTCTACAAACCCTCTGCTTCCTAATTTCTCTATTACTGTTGACCATACATCCATCCTCCCAGTCACCCAGACTCACATCCTCAGCATCATCTTCACTCCCTCCTGTTCCCAATATCCAGTCATTTTTCAGGTCTTGTCCTTTCTACCTTCATAACCCCTCTAGCACACACCCACTTTTCTCCTCTGACTCTGCTGCCACCCACTGCAGGCCCTCATCACTTTAGGCTTGCTGTTGGGTCTCCCTGCCACAAGTCTCTCCCCAGTCCAATCCATCCTTCACTCAACTGTCAAACTGATCTTCCTTAAAGCACAGGTCTAATGATGAGACTTGAACCCAGGTTTTGAACCCAATCTTCCTGACTCCAGCTTCAGTCCTCCATCCCTTACAATACACTGCCTTCTATGCTATTTTATAACCAGGGAATGGGATATATTATCCTTAACTGGGAAATCAAATAATCAGGAAAGCTAAAAAAAAAAGTCTTCTATTTTTCTACATTACATACAGCCCCTGGCATTTTGCAAATTATAATTTTGTGGAATTTTTGTGTGGCTTATAAAGCTAATATAAACATAACATTGTAATGGAAACTCTATTCTTCATGGTAACTTTGTACCTATCATAAGTTGATGAATCATCCACAGAATTTGTCTGGTCAAACAGCAGACGAGATTAAGATAAAGCGGAGAGTGGTATTTTCTTTTCCCCATCACCAACCCTCCCCCCAGCACATCCACAATTTATATCATTTGTTTTTAAAGTGATCTAAGAAATATCATGATAAATGTGTATAAATATGAGAAAAAATATCATTTTTATTTAGAGCATGCTTGTTGTTCAAGCTCTGAGTGGGCCAAACACTATGAAATTCCTTCTGTGCCCTTTTACAGACAGAGTATGTGACAATATCCTATTTCACAGTTAAATAAAGGAATCAAGAAATCTGAAGGAATTTGCCAGAATCAGAGGCAAAAGTAGGATTGGACCAGACATTTACTGACTCCCTATCTGGACTAGACGAAGCTGGTCATACTGCTTCTCCTAATTCTACTAAAGACTGTTCTGGAAGTTATTTGTGAGAAATTATTGGTGGTTACAGCTGGTTTCTCTGATAAAGGCCTGATTTCTAAACTATATAGAGAACTGAGAAAATTCATAAGAATATAAGTCATTCCCCAATTGATAAATGGTCAAAGGATATGAACAGACAGTATTCAGAGGAAGAAATTAAAGCTATTTATAGTCATATGAGAAAATGCTCTAAATCACTTCTGATTAGAGAAATGCAAATCAAAACAACTCTAAGGTACCACATCACACCTATTAGATTGGCTAACATGACAAAACAGGAAAATGATAAATGTTGGAGATGTGGGAAAATTGGAACACTAATGCTTTGCTGGTGGAGCTGTGAACCATTCTGAGATCAATTTGGAACTATGCCCAAAGAGCCATAAAACTGTGCCTACCCTTTGATCTAGTGTACCACTTCTAGGTCTATATCCCAAAGAGAGCATACAAACGGGAAAAGGACCCACGTGTACAAAAATATTTATAGCACCTCTTTTTGTGGTGGCAAAGAATTGGAAATTGAGGGGATGCCCATCAATTGGGGAAAGGCTGAACAAGCTGTGGTATATGAATGTAATGGAATACTATTGTGCAATAAGAAATGATGAGCAGGCAGATTTCAGAAAAACCTGGAAAGACTAATATGAACTGATGCTGAGTGAAGTGAACACAGCCAGAAGAACATTGTACACAGTAACAGCAACATTGTATGATGACCAACTTTTAAAGACTTAGCTCTTCTCAGCAATACAGTGATCTAAGACAACTCCAAAAGACTCATGATGGAAAATGCTATCCATATCCAGAGAACTTTGGAATGTGAATGCAGATGGAAGCACACTATTTGCTCTCCTTTTCTTTTGCTGTTTTGTTTCTTCTTTCTTGTGGTTCCTCCCATTGGTTCTAATTCTTCTTTATATCATGACTAATGTAAAAACATGTTTAATTGAATGTATAAGTAGAGCCTACATCAGATTGCACACCATTTTGGGGAGGGAGGGAGAGGGAGAAAATTTAAAACCCAAAATCTTATGGAAGTGAATGTTGAAAACTAAAAATTGATTAATTAATTAATTACTTTTTAAAAACAAAGAAAAAAAAGAAAAATTATTAGTGGGAATGAAGGTGTAATCCACTAGTATTTAACCAGCTAATTAAAATCTACCAGTTTATCACCAAGTTGGTTGCCATTGTCACAACCCCTGTCTCCACAGGTGACTGGCATTTGCCAGTGGTGCCCACTCCCTTCCTCTGCTCAGGTATTCTATAGTTAGTTTTGACAGGGCTGTGCTGGAACCTGCTCATACTGGCTCTAAAGAGCTATTGTCAAATTTGAGCATTTACACCAAGGAAGTTGGCAAATGCTACAAATAAGAACTTGGTTTTATTGTTTTGTTGATTTTTTAGATTTAAGAAAATGATGGAGAAAAATGTTAATAATGTAGATTAAACTTGAAAGCATGTCCTGAGTACATCTCCCTCTCCCCCAGAGCTGGTCATTAAGCATTTACCAAGATCTTTGCCTACCCTCTGCAATAAATATTTGTTGGATTCATTTGTTGAATTGAATTGCAAGGGTTCAGATAATCAAAATATTGCTCAGCTTCACAAAAAGTTTGGGGATTCCTGGTATAATTTTTTAAAGAACTGATTTCCTATCAGAATAAGTTCTAAATCAGAGTGTTTGAAATTAAAGATAGGGTTTAATCACATTACTTCAACTATTTCCTCCTGACCCTCCAAGATCTGGTGCCACCCTCCTTTTCCAATTCTGTATCATAATATGGTCCTGCATTTGTCTTGTATACTGTAGCCATACTGAATGACTCACTGCTCCCTATGCCCCCTTATGCTTTTCCAACTTTGTTAGTATGGTTTTGCTAGTATGGTTTCCTATGAATGAAATGCCCTCCCTCACCCTCAATGCCTATTGAATCCCCACTCATCCTTGAAAACGCAATCCAAATACCACCATGATCCTCCCTGATGCTCACTGTCACCAATGACCTTTCCCACTGAGAACTTGAGGTGCATCTTTCTAATACATTATAAAAATAGGCATTGTAAGAGATGGCACATGGCAGAATGGATAGAGTGGCCTTGGAATAAAGGAGACAAGTTCAAATCTTGCCTTATACTCTTACTAGTTGCACAATGATTGGAAACTTATTAACCCTGTAGAACCTCAGTTTCTTCATCTGTAAAATGGGCACAATGCTTGTATTATCTACCTCAGAGGGTTGTTGTAGTTGTGAGGAATGTATTATATTAGTGTGAGTTACTATTGCTGTGTTTTGTGTGTGTGTGTGTGTGTGTGTGTGTGTGCGTGCGCGCGTGCGTGTAGTCTACTGGACCTACTGGACCATAATCTCAGTAGGGCCAAGGATTGAGTTTTACCTAAATCTTATATTTTCTCTAGTTCCTAGCATCAAGCCCTACACACAGTAAAAACAAAAAATGTTTATTGAACTGGAATTATGCGTATACCCTGAATAATAACCAGCTTTGTTCTCATCCCAGGATCTGGTTATCCCATCGGTTACTCCTGTATCTCAAAAACTCAAATTAAAAGGAGTTGCAAGTGAATATCTTCAAATATCTGATAGTAGAATTTGGCTCATGATCCATAATGCAATTATCCTGGTAACCTAAACTCTAGCTAATTTAATCTTAGCTACTAATTCACATTACAAGGCTGTTTCTTTTTCCCTAGTAATTTTCAAAAGTCTCAATTTCCTTAAACTCTTTCAAAATATGAAGGTAGTATTATTTGAATTTACATTTATATATTAGTCTATAGTAAAATACAAATACCATTGATGCCCTCCCCCCCAAAAAAGTTTTGTAATTGATAACACAGGTATACACACACACACACACACACACACACCCCAAGGAGATAACACTAACAATCGCTTTCCTTGATTATAATGATTGTCCAAAATCTCCTAATCTTATTTGAAGGAGATGTTGACTCATGTGGTGAAATGATTCCTGGAACAAGGAGCCATTCATTTGCTGCAATTGTACCAACAGGAGTGAATTACCATGCCTTTAAAGCACCTTTTCAAAACAAGAAATTAACCCTAAAATACACACATGCAGCCAAAGAGTGGGGTAATGGGATCTAGATAGTTTTTTTCTTTTACTCTTGTTCTGTAGTTCCAATTTGACCTAGCGCCACATTATGTCTGAAAGCAGATACCAAGTGGAAGTTTTCTGGCTGAGTTCTAAGTTTACAGCCTCAACCCAGTTCCTCATAGAAAGGAATCCACATTATTTTAACAAGCAATTGATACTCTTACTTAATAATCTCAGCGAAAGGTCAAAAGCTAAATCATCCATGGAGATCACGGAGATTGCTGCCTTCTCAGACGTGCTGAAGGAATAATGAAGGAAGATGAGAGAACCTACCATAGCCAGGACGCCTATGATCATTTAGGCCTTATTCTTTACCTGGAGCTTTCCTGAAAACTCATGAAATGGGGTACTGACCAAAAGGGGCCCAGTCCTTCAATCATGCACTATCTTGCCACATGGCAATCCATGTGGATGCTTGGGGAGCCTGCTTCTAGAAAAGCAGAAATGATTTCTTTAGAATTGTCTAGCTAGAAAATCATAACAGGGTTGAATTCATGTAAAAACCAAAGAACTTTGCTGAGGCTGGTCTTATAAGAATCTGAGAGCCAGTAAAATTTTATAGTTATAGTCACCAGTTTGACAGATAGGAGAAAAGAAACTCTTCCAGGCATTGCTATCATTTAGTTGAGTAAGTCTTGACTCTCAGTAGAAAAGCATAAATGGAAAGTGAGAAGTCCAGCATGGCATACCAAAGAGAATGAGCAGTGTCTGTAATTCAAGCACTTGATAGACATCTTCCATTAGTCTTCACAACACATCAGAAGGCGAAATGATTAGAATTAGCTTCACTTTATCCACAAGGAGTCTGAACCTCAATAAGAAGGAAGTAAGGTACAATCCATGTAAATTTTCTCTAAGGTTACCTCCTACCTTCTCTTGTATCTTATAGCTACCTATAGAATCTCCCTCTTTGAAATTTATGTTACTCTATGCTTAAAGGACTATAAAACTGTGCTTACCCTTTGACCCGGCAATACCACTACTAGGTCTATGCTCCAAGAAGATCCAAAAAAAAAAGCTCTTTTTGTGGTAGCAAAGCATTGGAAACTGAGGGGGTGCTCATCAATTGGGAAATGGCTGAACAAATTACGATATGTGAACGTGATGGAATACTGTTATGCCGTAAGTAATGATAAGGGAATGAGTTCAGAAAAATCTGGGAAGAACTGTATGAACTGAAACAAAGTGAAGTGGGCCAAGAGAACAATCTATACAGTAACATCAATATTGTAAGGAAAATCAACTGTGAAAAACTTAGTTGTTATTCAGTCATTTCAGTCCTGTTTGACTCTTCATGACCCCATTTGGGGTTTTCTTGGCAAAAATGCAGGAGTGTTTTACGATTTCCTTCTCCAGCTCACTTTATGAAGAGGAAACTGAGGCAAATAGGGTTATATGACTTGCCCAGGGTCATACAGCTCATAAGTGTCTGAGGCCAGATTTGAACTCAAGAAGATGAGTCTTCCTGACTCCAGGCCCAGCATTCTATCTACTATACTACTTAACTCTAATAAATATAATGATCCACTACAACTTCAAAGAACTCATGATATAAAATGCTAACCACTTCCAGATAGAAAACTGATGGACTCAGAGTACACATTGAAGAATTTTTTTCCCTTTATTTTTCTTGCTTTATTTTTTTTTAGAACATGGCTAATATGGAAATGGTTTGTATGACCTCATATGCATAAAGGGTATCATATTTCTTGCCTTCTCGATGGATGGGGGAGGGGTGGAGGGAGAAAATTTGGAACTGAAAACAAAAATAAAATTTTAAGAAAACCACTGGTTCAGAAAAATAAATAACAATGGGATATGAGGGGAGGGGGAGAATTTTTTTTTTTTGGCTTTTGCCTATATCCCTAGTTCTTAGCACAGTGCTTCGCACGTAATGAACAATTAATGCTAGTTGATTGATTGCAGTGGACTTTGGGACCATTTTCTAGCCTTGCATCTGCCATAAGCTCACTCTATGTTGCTGGCTGGGTAAGTCACTTTTCTCTCTTCAAGTCTCAGTTTCTTTCTCTATGAAATACAGGTTTGGGTAAGAATAGATAATCTTTATGGTCTTTTACAATCCTAATAATCTATGGTCCTATGATTTCTATTGTGGGCCGAGTCATACCCTGGAGTCATTGTCTAAAAAGGGATCCCTTCCTTCTCCAGAAACAGCTATAACACTTGGTCAGAGACCCTCGAGTAGATTGACTCTCCCTGCCAGGTCTGATTTAGAGACAGACTCACTTACCTGTAATCAATTGAAAACAAAAGGAAAGGAAGTTCTTGCTTCTCAAGCTGATAATCTCTTGTAATTTTTCACAAAACCATCCTTCTTTAACTTTGCGTTCTCTTGAGAAACAAGGGAGAATAATTTTTCCCTCTTAGTATGCATGACTTGGACTCTACCCAAAGCCTCAGACTATCTCAATCTAGTGCTCTATCAGGAGCAACTCCTCAATTAATGCGTTTATCTATTCATAATCACTTTCCACGTGGCCATCTTTCCTCACAACAAAGGTTCAAGTCCCTGGGCAGAGGACTCTTCATTTTTTTATAAAAGACCATCTCTATCTCTAATGCATCATAACATTGCAACATTATGGTGCACTCCATTACTTACAATACAAAACTTCACTGTACAGTTCTTACTGTCTTTTGTAAGATTTTAATTTTAGCTACATTTTGCCAGAGCAACAGAGTTCAGGCTTCTTCAACTCTGAAATCAGAATAGAGCCCAAATCAATCTTAATTGTTCAGTGTTTGCATTTCATGAAGGTCATTCCACCCACATTGATAGACACGTGTACATGCTCCCTAACTCTCCTGTCTCTGTCACTGTCACCAGTAACTGTCTCTTGTAATCTGGCTGTTTTTTTCCACTGACTGGTAAAATTAGGGTACATGACTACAAGATGCATAGCTATATTTTCCAGGGAAAAGCTCACCTGTTGGTTTCCAGACCAATTAAAAATAATCCATCAAAACAAATTGGCTTTTATCTGAAAGAAAAGGAGATTATCCCAATGGAACATTAGAGATCATCTGGTCTAATAACTCTCAACCGACAGAAGAGGAAATTGAACCCCAGAAAGGTAAATGACTTGCTCAAAGTTATGCAGTTAACTTTCACACCCAGGCACTGTGACTAAAAATCAACTACTCTATTCCCTTTGCAATGCTGTCTTTTTATATAATGTACTTAGATCAGATGTCCAGAAAATGTTTAAAAATTGTCTCAGGGGCAGCTAGGTGGTGCAGTGAGTAGAGCACCGGCCCTAGAGTCAGGAGGACCTGAGTTCACATCTAGCCTCAGACACTTAACACATGTACCAGCTGTGTGACCTTGGGCAAGTCACTTAACCCCAATTGCCCTGCCTTCCCTTCTCCAAAAAAATTGTCTCACATCCATATATATTTTATGTATATGGGATGAGGAAGAAATGAAAAATAAAGCTAAATTATTGAACAGGGAAATATGTCCCAGTGCAAAACAATGTTAAATGCCTATGAAGGTCTATCCAACTCTGAAGTCTCTGTGGGAATGTCCCAAATTAAAGGTTATAGAGGGTTCTGTAAGTATGAGTCATTCTACTCACTCTGATAAGCATGCGTACATACCCCTAGGATTCTTCTGTCTGTCAGAATCACGGATATTCATTTGAAGCTTGGGGTTTTTTTATTTGTTTGTTTTTAGGGACTAATATAACTAGAGCACAGATATATTACCTTCATAGCTATATGCTATAGTAGGCAGCACATCACTTGGCACATAGTTGGCACTTAAATGGTTTTTCATTCACTTGTTCCTTAAACATATTGAAAATATAATCAAAACATTGACCACTGAAAGAGGAAATGAAAAACTCTGTTAAGGCTTATAACACGAAAGATATGACACCATTTCCCACTTGGCTGTACTCCTTTAGACTCCATCATGCCTCCAGGAACTTTGTCATCAGGAAACTCACCATCCTTGGAGGTAGCATCATCGTGTAACTTTTCTCTCCGCCCTCACCTTTTCAGTTTCCTCTTGTGTGTTATCTTCCTCCACAGATTGTAAACTCCTTGAGGGCAGGGACTCTCTTTCTTTTCCATATTTATATCCCCAGTCCCTTAGCACAATGCCTGCCACCTGGTAGGCACTTAATAAAATTTGTTGACTGATTAAAAAGTGTTGCTGACAGGTTTTCCTGTATAACAAATTCATTTTCAAAAACTTGGTTCCATCAAGTCTTTAGGGTTTTTGGTTTGTTTTGTTTTTTTCTTAAATGTTAGGTTTTGGGGCAGAGCCAAGATGGTGGCTGGAAAGCAGGGACTTCCTTAAGCTCTCCCCCAGCTCCCTCCAAACACCTGTAAAAAATGGCTTTGAACAAATTCTAGAGCTGCAGACACCACAAAATAGCAGAGGGAAGCAGGGCTCCAGCCCAGGACAGCCTGGATGGTCGCTGGGAAGGGTCTATCTCATGGAGCTGGGAGCAGAACGGAGCACAGCCCAGCTTGGACCATGCCAGGACCAACCAGACCAGGAGCTGGGCAGAACAGGCCGTAGGGCCCTGAATCATTGAGCTATGACACTTACCAGACTTCTAAAACCACAAACACCAAAGACAAGAGAGAAGGTTAGTGGGAAAAGCTGCTGGGACAGAGTGAAAGGAGTTCGAATTCGGCCACCGCCCTGGGGGTGGCGGAGGTGGTGCAGCTCTGAGGCTGCTTCCAGAGCTACAGCTGCAGTTGCTTCCAGCCCCAGGCCCACCTGGTGGGAGGACTTAAGTGGGAGATTAGAGCAGGAGCGCAAAGCCTGCTTTGCCCTGCCTGGATCTGAGTCACAATCCTGGTTGGTGGTTCTTGGGAGAGAAGAAGCACTGGTGTGGCAGAACTTGCTGTGTAGAAGTAGCTCTGAAAACAGCAGTGCAGCCCCTCAAGCTTGGGACAAAGTACTCTCTACTCTACAAGCAGTCATACCCTGACAAAAAGCTCAAGGGTCAAGTAGTTGGCTGGGAACATGAACAGGCAGTGAAAACGCTCTCAGATTCAGACTCGGACTTTGGAATCTTTTTTTGGTGACAAAGAAGACCAAAACGTTCAGCCAGAAGAAGTCAACAAAGTCAAAGAGCCCACATCAAAAGCCTCCAAGAAAAATATGAATTGGTCTCAGGCCACGGAAGAGCTCAAAAAGGATTTGGAAAAGCAAGTAAGAGAAGTAGAGGAAAAATTGGGAAGAGAAATGAGAGTGACGTGAGAAAACCATGAAAAACAAGTCAATGACTTGCTAAAGGAGACCCCCCCCCAAAAAAAACTGAAGAAAATAACACCTTAAAAAATAGACTAACTCAAATGACAAAAAAGTTCCAAAAAGTCAATGAGGAGAAGGATGCCTTGAAAGGTATAATTAGCCAAATGGAAAAGGAGGTCCAAAAGACCACTGAAGAAAATACTACCTTAAAAATTAGACTGGAGCAAGTAGAAGCTAGTGATTTTATGAGAAATCAAGATATTATAAAACAGAACCAAAGGAATGAAAAAATGGAAGACAATGTGAAATATCTCATTAGAAAAACCACTGACTTGGAGAATAGATCCAGGAGAGATAAGTCAAAAATTATTGGACTACCTGGAAGCCATGTTCAAAAAAAGAGTCTAGACAACATCTTTCAAGAAATTATCAAGGAAAACTGCCCTGATATTCTAGAGCCAGAGGGTAAAATAGAAATTGAAAGAATCCACCGATCGCCTCCTCAAAAAGATCCCAAAAAGAAAACTCCTAGGAATATTGTCGCCAAACTCCAGAGCTCCCAGATCAAGGAGAAAATACTGTAAGCAGCCAGAAAGAAACAATTTGAGTGTTGTGGAAACACAATCAGGATAATCCAAGATCTGGCAGCTTCTATATTAAGGGATCAAAGGGTTTGGAATACGATATTCCGGAGGTCAATGGAGCTAGGATTAAAACCAAGAATCAGCTACTCAGCAAAACTGAGTATCATGCTCCAAGGCGAAATATGGATTTTCAATAAAATAGAGGACATTCAAGCTTTCTCAGTGAAAAGACCAGAGATGAATAGAAAATTTGACTTTCCAACGCAAGAATCAAGAGAAGCATGAAAAGGTAAACAACAAAGTGAAATTATAAGGGACTTACTAAAGTTGAATTGTTCTGTTTACATTCCTACATGGAAAGATGATGTGTGTAATTCATGAGACCTCAGTATTAGGGTAGCTGAAGGGAATATACATATATATGTGTATGTATATATATATACACACACACACACACACACATACACATATATATGCATATATACATACATATATATATACATATATATGCATATATATACATATATATAAACATATATATATTAGGAGGGAGGGAGGGAGAGAGAGAGAGAGAGAGAGAGAGAGAGAGAGAGAGAGGAGAGAGAGAGAAGGCCCAAGGTGAGTTGAATATGAAGGGATGATATCTAAAAAAAATCAAATTAAGGGATGAGAGAGGAATATATTGAGAAAGGTAGAGATAGAATGGGGTAAATTATCTCACATAAAAGTGTCAAGAAAAAACAGTTTGTTGGAAGGGAAGAGGGGGCAGGTGAGGGGGAATGAATGAATCTTGCTCTCATAGGATTTGACTTGAGGAGGGAATAATATATACACTCAATTGGGTATCTTACTGCACGGGAAAGAAGGAGGAAGGGGATAAAGCATGAGGGATGATAGAAGGGAAGGCAGATAGGGGAAGGAGGTAATCAAAAGCAGACACTTTCAAAAAGGGACAGGGTCAAGGGAGAAAATTGAATAAAGGGGGACATGATAGGAGGAAGCAAAATATAGTTAGTCTTTCACAACACGAGTATTGTAGAAGGCTTTTGCATAATGATACACATGTGACCTGTGTTGAATTGCTTGCCTTCTTAGGGAGGGTGGGTGGGAAGGGAAGACGGGAGAGAATTTGGAACTCAAAGTTTTGAAAGCAGATGTTCAAAAAATAAAAGTTATTTTTGCATGCAACTGGGAAATAAGATATACAGGCAATGGGGCATAAAAATCTATCTTGCCCTACAAGAAAGTAAGGGAAAAGGGGATGGGGGAGGAGTGGGCTGAGAGAAGGGAGGGCTGACTAGGGAACGGGGCAATCAGAGTATATGCCATCTTGGAGTGGGGGGGAGTGTAGAAGTGGGGAGAAAATTTATAATTCAAAATCTTGTGAAAATCAATGCTGAAAATTAAAAATATTAAATAAATAATAAAATATTTTTTAAAATGCTAGGTTTCTAAATAGTAATTTTTGTTGACTATAGCTCTTGTATCATGATCATGCAATCATGACCAATTTGAAATTTGTCTACAAATCATTTATCTAATATGGGATAATTTTTATTCCATGCCACAGAAAGTTGAGAAAGTACAAAAGACTCAGAATCCCATTAACAAATGCAGAAAATACATTGTGGACGTATATCTCATAAGCAATCCACAAAACTAGCTGCCATCAGTGAAACCCAGCCTCTGGAAGATTCCAAAATGTGTATTTATGACCTCTCTATAGGAAGATACAATGAAAACCCCATGCAAAAGTTCATCACCATGTAAATTTATTAATTGTGGGATGAGGAAGGAAGAAAACTCCTTTGGTTTATCCCCTACACCTAAATTCTTTAAGAATTGTAGGTTGTTTTTTTTTTTAAATTCTAAAGTTCATTGCTAACAAAACGAATATTTAAATACATGAACAAGAAAAAAGAGGAACTTTAGAGGGATGTGGTCTAACACATACTTGAATAAGAATGCCTTCTCTGATATGCCTGACAAGTGGTTTCACCCAGCCTTTGTCTGAAGACCTCCATTGAGGGAGAGACCACAGCTCCCCAAGGCATCCCATTTCACTCTGAGGTAGAACTAATTGTGAGAAAGTTTTCCTTATACCCAGGCCCTTTCCAATTATACTTGGGGCCAGGTGAAACATATCCTTCTTCTACAAAAAGGGTCTTCAAGGACGTGTAAATAGCTTTCAAGATCTTTCTAGGTCTTCTCTCCAAGCTAAACCAGCTCTTCCAACCAATGCCTATGTGCTATGATCTCAAGGTCTTTTACCATCCTGTTTTCTCTCCTCTGGATGGCAGATTAACTCTAACAAGGCAATAACAACAATCTCTTTTTGGTGCCATGTCCCTTCGTGAACTCTTGTTTATTGGTGTCTTATTATTAATAATGATAATAGGTAACATTTATATAGTACTTACCATGAGCAGTATTCAATACCTCATTTGTGGAATACTATTGTGCACTCAGGAACAGCAGTGTTGTATCGTAATCAACTGTGAATGACTTAGCTATTCTCAGCAACACAATGACCCAAGACAATTCTGAAGGACTCATGATGAAAAATGCCATCCACCTCCAGAGGAAGAACTGATGGAGTCTGAATGCAGACTGAAGCAGACTTTTTCATTACTTTATTTTTCTTGTTGTTTTGTTGTTGTTGTCTGTGTTTTCTTTCACAACGTGAGCATGGAAATACGTTTTTACATGATTGAACATGTATAATCTGTATCTTGTTTTCTCAGTGTGGGGGGCTAGAGGGAGTGGGGAGAAAGGGAAGGAGAGAATTTTGAAGCCAAAAGTTTAAAAAACAAATGTTAAAAATTGTTTTTACGTGTAATTGGGGAAAGAATAAAATATTTTTTTAAAAATTTTAAAGTTATCACCTCATTTGACCCTCACAACAACCCTGGAAAGCAGGGGCTATTATTATCCCCATTTTACAGATAAGGAAACAGAGGCAAAGAGAACGTTAAAGGGCTTGCCCAAGGCCACTGTATGTAAGGAGGATTTATTATCCTTTTAGATTTCAGTTTCTCAGTATCCATGGCCATGGTAATGTGTAGTCTCCAGGTGTTAGATAATAACTCCTAGAATAGCCCCAAAGATCCTAAACGGTAATTCCCAGAATCAGTGATAGGCAGTCCTACGGAGGCTGCACCATGAGATATGGGGGTGCTCATTATCAGCAACCTTCCGAGAAGACTGGACTAGAGTAAGATCATTAACCCCTATGAAGCTGTCTGCCTGTCTGACCAGATCCAGAGTGAGACTGTTAGAGGCTGGAGTTCGAAACCTTCAGTGCCTCCTGTATGTTCCCTATGAAACAATCACACAACAACTAAGTATCTGAGGCTGCATTTGAACTCAGGTCTTCCTGACTCCAGGTCCAGTGCTCTAACTGCTGAACCACCTAGCTTCCCCAATTATTATTATTAATCTAATAATATTAAATGTTTTTATACATTTGTCATGGATGCATATATTTTTCTGACTCTGCTTTCTTCACACTTCACTGGCTACATGTGTCTTCCTGCATTTCTTTGTATCTTTTGACTGTTACAATAGCCTCTGACTTGGTTTTCCTACCTCCTGTATTTCTGCTCTCCTGTCCGCCTTACTCAGCAGTCAGAGTGATATTCCTAAAACACAAATCTCATCATGTCACTCCGCTACTCTGGCTTGTACAATGAAATGCAAATTACTCTGTTTAGTATTTCTAGCCCCTCACCAGCTGGTTCCCACCTGCCTTTCCAGGTTTGTTGCCAGTTGTTCTCCTTTGTGCACATTAACCTTCCTGCCAGACTGACCTACTTGTTCTCTATAGATTAACATCCCATCTCCCATTGGTGAACCTTGGCCTGGGCTGTTCCCCACACCTAAAATGCTCTCCCAGTTAATCCTAACTCTAGCCTCTTCCTCCCACCCCAGTTTCCTACAGGGTCTTCCTTCTGGGTCTCACTGCAAGTACCACCTCTTTCCTATACAGGTTCTATCCTGATACCCACAGTGCCTGGTGATTTTGGCTGCCACCCCCACATAAGTGCATATTAATTTTGTATTACTTTGTGCTTATTTATCTGGATACATGTTGTTTCCCTCCAATCAAACTGAAGTTCTTTGAAGATGGCAATTGTTTCCCTTTTATCTTTATATCCTCAACACCTAGCAGGGTGCCCCCTTCAACATGGTTGAGATTCAGTAAATGTTGAATAAATTCATATTTATCATTTTATGATACAAAAATATTCTGCCTTATTCATATGCCACAATTTATTCATCCGTTCACCAAATAGAAGTGATTTTGAGTTTTTTACTGTTACAAATAGTGCTGTTAAGAATGTCTTTACATTTTTTTTCCCTGATGGTAGAGTCTTAGTAATGAGATCATTAGGTTAAAGGGCATGAACAGTTTTGTGGTTCTTAATGTATACTCCTGAATTGCTTTCCAAAAGAAATTAAACCAAATTACAGATCCACCTGTAGAAGTGTGCTTCCATAGTCCTGCCAACATTGAATTCTATCATTTTTAAACTTATTTTGCCAGTTTTTCTGATGGTTATTGATAATCTGTTTGCCTTTTTGAAAACTGCCTGTTCACTTCCTTTGACCCCTTATCTGTTAGATGAATGGATCTTATTCTTAAGAATTTGTGCCAATTCCTTATGGAGTCCAGATATTAGATTATCAGAGGTATTTATGGCAAATATTTTTTCCCCAATCTGTTTCTTCCTTTCTTAGTCTGGACATGTTGTTTTTTGTTATGTAAAAACCCCTTATCTCTATACAATCAAATCTATTTTGTCTTTCATTAGCTATTCTCCTATTGGATAGATTAGACATTTTCTCCTTTCTGCACTGGGTATATTATTTTATTTTCTTCTAATTGCTTGTAATTTTTTTTTAAATTACATCTATTGTAATTTGTTGTAATCTATGGTGTGAGATGTGGACCTAGTTCTTTTTTGCCACATTGCTATCCAATTTTCTGAATGATTCTCATTGAGTTCTCTTTCCCAGTGTTCTGGGATCTAGGATTTAGCAAACACTGGTCTATTATATTCCTTTAATTCTAATTCTGGATTACCTACTCTGTTCCATTGATCTCATTTTCTATTTTTTTTAAATCTAAGAACAGATAATTATTACTTTATAGAGTAATTCAAAATCTCTAAGTACAAGCCCCCATTTCTCCTTTTCTTTCCCATATTCTTGTCTATTTTTCCATTTTATGCTTTGTTATCACTTTATCTAATTGAAAGAATTATCCTGTTATTATTATTTTGATTAGTATTATATTAAATGTATAAATTAATTCAGGTACTATTACTATCTATATAGTATTAGCTCAACCTAACCAAATACATTTATCTTTATGGATTGTGGAGCTTGATTCTCAAAGCAAAAATCATACCTAGATCTCACAGTTTGTGTTAGCTCAAAGGGAAGTAACAAATTTCAATATTTTAACTGTGAGAGCAATAAATGAAAGGTGTTATATTAGGAAGGCAGAATTTATGATTTCAAAGAGAATTTCATATGTGCCTGAAAGGTTTGGAACCGCAGGATATAAGGAATTCTCTAGGCAGAAGGCAGGAGAACTAAAGCATGTATTTACACTCCATAGTAACAGGCCCACAAACCAGCATCCCCATTTTGATATTTTGATCAAAAGCTTCCAGGCCCAATAAGTCCGCCTCACAAGAGTAACCAGGAGGCCACAGAGAAGCGAGATGGCATAAGGCAAAATCATATACATGCTTCCCCTCTATGGTAAGAAGATTACCCACTGGCCTCCAGTCCTTGCTCAGCACTCCTCGCTCCACGTGGGTCAGCTCTGCTACCAGCAGCTCAGCTTCGGCTGTAGGCGTCTCTGGCTCCAACCGGAAAAGGAAAAAAGAATCTTCAAGCTGTCCTCTCCCCTCTTATAGAGTTTTGATATCCTCAAGCACTGCCTGAATGACCAGGGCCCATTGGTTCTTGAGTTGGCCCCTCCCCCTAGCATAGACCAGGTTAACACTCAATAGGGTGTGGCTCTGGAGTTAACACCTCCCCTCAGCCAGCCCCATGACTCATCACACAGGAAGTTCTCCGCTTCCCGGAAGAGAAGCAGCAGCAACCAGCAAGGCTCAATGAGGTAAGCTGAGTCACTCAAGGAAAACAAAGGCCACTCTGGCCGCAGGTGTTTACTGATAAAAGTCATAGCCTATCCTTATCTCAATCTACTGCAGCTACTTATAAAACTTAGACACTTTCAAAGAATAGACTAGTCAGGAGCACTCAGAATAAGCCTTTATTACAAGTTCATTTTAACTAACACAAAGGAAAAGTGTGGGGGAAAGAAAGAGAAGGGACCCTGGGAACAGAGTATATCACTGGAGAAACAAGGGTACAATTAGATCTGTCATTGGAGGGCAGAAGGTTATTGCTAGCATGGCTGAGGAACCTGTGACCTTGAGACCACATGTGGCCCTCTAGGTCCTCAAGTGTGGCTCTTCTGCACTTGAGGACCTAGAGGGCCTCATGTGGTCTCTAGGCCACAGGTTCCCCAGCCCTGTAGCTAGGCTTTACATGGGATGATCAGCAGGCCATAGTAGGAAGATGGGGGTTAATTGTCTTGTAAGAGTCTGCTCCTTAGACTTGGCACATTCAGGTTATGTCAAGCTCTTGTAATCATTCCTATATCCATATGGCGACATCTGGGTTCCATCATCCACACAAAAGGAGCTCAGTGGTACAGATGAGAGCTTGGAGTTTTATAGGGAAGGTTGGAGTTCCTAGTAAGTGCATCTAATTAGCTTTCTATCTCTAATGTCATAAGCATGGAGACATAAAGCTTTGGTTAATAAGGCCCAGTTGGGTACTATACCATGGACCTGGAAATTTCTAACATGGAAGATTCTAGACATGGAAGATTCCAGAAAAGTGGAAGGATATGGATGCCATGGAGGTGTAGAGGGTAGGTCTAGACTCTAGAGCAGAAATAATTTGTCAAAAAAAAAAAAAGGGCTGGGCCCAGTAAACTGGAAAATATTCTGTACTCTCACAATCCATAAGTAAAAATGAGAATCTTTTGCGAAAATAGATTCAGGCAAAGTAATCCATTTTAAAGTGAGTAGGGATGACTGACAAAAGTAGAGGAGAACAAAATCAGCTAATAAGCATCTGTGGATAAACTCTGGAACTGCATTGAGTACTAGGGGATGGGAGCTGGCCTCTAATGAGAATGGGACTAAGCTTTATGTTTTTACACTCACCTCTACCCTAGTAGCACAAAGACAAATTTTCATGGAGTTTAGGCTGTGGTTCATACTACAATTTCCCCAGAAAAAGGGAACAAAAAAGCATTTATTGTACAATATGAATCAGATTCAGGAGGATGTGTATTCCTACACATGAAGGAAATTAGAATAAAATATTCAAAGAATTCATTAATAGAACTTAAAAGGACTCAGTAATAATTATAACTACTATTACAATCTTCTAGGAGGATTGATACTCATCAGACCATAATGATTTCATGATGATCTCATCAGAACATAAAGCAGTGTATAGTACTGCTAATCTGGCATTTTACATTTCACTTTGGCTATGCACTGTCCAAATAGCTAGTGGCATGTATCTTCTGGTTAAAAGGTTAGACTTAAGACAGTTCTCTTCTTGGTAGCCATTCTTTCTAAGAATTCAGGAGTAGTTTCCAGGGATTGCTCTCCTGCTATCATTTAGCTTCAGCTCAATGGGATACAACATCTCCTGACTTTTTGACCTCACAAGGTCACCTCTAAGCCTAAACATCCATCTTGGGATCAATAACTGTAAGAAATGGGAGGAGGAGTTTTGTTTCCACAGAACTAAAGGTGTATTTCTTCCCCGCTCCTCCCCCCAGCTTTAGCAGAAACTAGACCTCAAGGTTGGTCAGGTGAGAGGTCAGAGGCTTGTAAGCATGCACATGCTTTTTTAGAAGGCAGTCAGGGGAATTAGAGAGGCCAAACAGCTTGAACCAGTTCAAGCTTATCTAGGGTCTGGTCTTGGTCAAGAATCCAGGCCTACTGATTTGCATAATTTGCATATGTTAAAGAGGGAAAGTAGGGGAAGTAAAATAATGTAGTTTAGTCCTAAACTAAGACAAGGAAAATCCAACTAACTTCACTTTCCCTTCTGTATCCTTATTATCCTACCTATATAAACTGTATAACCTAGGAGAACTATGTAAAAAAATAAAGACTGTAAACTAACCATAACTCTAGCAGGAGTGGAAGGAATGTTACCCCTGCTCCTGCAGCTGTATCAGTGTGAGTGTTCTAGCGAGTACTCCACCTGTTCTCTTGAGGAGCGTAATAAAATGCCTTCCTCTGCCTACTCTGGTCCTGAGTTGGGGGAAGGAATGCAATGAGCAGGGGAAGCTTGCCTCTGGACCTTGCCTTGGGGGACCCTGTGTTCTGCACAGCCTTCTTAAGGGGACATCACTTGGGTCTTCTGGCCCTGTCTCGGGAGCCTTGTGATCTTACTGCCGTTCTAAGGGGCCATCACTTGGGTCCTCCTTAGGGTCTAACCCTGGGATCCCCACCGATTAAGGGGGGGGGTGGGGCCACCACTTGGTCTTCCTCTGGGAGTCCTGTGGTCTGCACAGCCTTCCTTAGGGATTATCACAGGGTTCTTCCTCAGGACTTTGGCCCTGCCTAAGAAGTCCAGTTGGGGAAGTCCAGTGATCCCCAACATCACGTTTCTCACAATAACTAAGCTTAAGCTTCCCTAGACAGGGCATTGACTTTTTTTTTTTTTAATACTGCATAACTTCAATTGCCAAACTTGTTCCCAGAGAAGAGTTGAGAAAATGAACCTCCTTCCCCTCTCTGTAGATGTAGAGGAAGATTATGAGTGTCAAATTTGCCATATACTATTTTTAAAATTTTATTTTATTTTCAATTTTGAATTCTCTCCTTTTCTCTGCTCCCTGCCCCACCCCCCAAGGCAAAAGATCCAAATTCCATTACAAATGTGTATAGACATGCAAAACAAATCTTCACATTAGGAGAAGGGAATATACACACATATAATTTACTATGTACCTGTCCCCTCCCACCCTCCACTCTCTCTCATATATATATAAACCTACTATGTGTCAGGAATAGTACTAAATGCTTTACAAATATTAACCATCCTGGATGGTACGTGCTGTTATTTTCCCCATTTTGCAGCTGAGGAACCTGAGGCAAAGGATAAGTGACTTGCCCAGGGGGCAAGGTCGGATTTACACTCAGGTCTTCCTGACTCCAGGCCCAGCACTGTGCTACCTAGCTGTGTGAGCAACGAAGGATCCATGCTTAAGATGGACACATAAAGGCCAGAATAAGGGTTAGGGCAAGCCACTCCTTCCCCCAATGCTCTCTCAGGAAGCATTTTAAAACAACGCAGACCCATTTCACTGCTGGAAAGGAAGGGAATGTTGCTTCTTTTTATATTTCTATTGAATCATCAGCTCTTCTGGCTCTGTAGCCAATAAGGGGTTCATTCTCTCAAAGTGCAAACCCTTTACCCCTAAGTTACTGGTGGCTGGAAGCAGTGCCCCAAACTCCCACGTGACTGACCAAAATCAGGAATGACAACCCTGTGCGCTTGGCAAAGATACAGGAGTGGTTTGCCATTTCCTTCTCCAGTTCATTTAAAAGAAGAAGGAACTGAAACAAACAGGGTTAAGGGACTTGCCCAGGGTCACACAGCTAGGAAGTGCCTGAGGCCAGATACGAACTCAGGAAGATGAGTTCCTGACTCTCGGCTGTGCCAGCACTCTATCCACTGTGCTACCTCCTGGCCCTATATTTAAGCCTCCCCTAAATGGGGTTCAGCTGCTACACGCCCTTTAAGGAAATGGCCATTCACTAAAGCAACAGTCTGTAGACATTTAGGCAGATTCAGAGAATGGAATTCTCTCTATTCAAACATAATGACCTTACCTGAGAGTTATGCGAGTAAGAAAGGGATCTTTATTTCACCTAAGACTTCTTCTATAGGATTTTAATCCATGGGTCCTGCCTAACATTCCTCTGAGTCTTTTGAAAGCTGCTCTCCTAGAACCTAAGATTACATGGCCAGCTCCCTCCATATGAGGGAGTGGTTACTTCCATCCCAGGTTCCCATAATTTCCACCTCAGCAACCAAATACTTCCTGTTAATGGAAATCAGATGTGGAATAGAATTCTCTCAAGTTAGTTCCTCCATGCAGAGGGAATTTGGGCAGGCTCCTGGGGCTATTGCAGTGGTTGGGGCTTCAGCCAGTTCTAGGCCTTGTGCATTGGCAGTTCGAATTATAAAAGAACTGGCCTGGGGTCAAGGAAGGTTGTCTGATATACCCCCTCAACCACCTTCTCCCTCAGTCCCCCAGTTTGAATTGCCTGCAGGGTACTTCCTTCCTTCTGGACTGTTGATTGGGAGTTGTGTTTTAAATCTTTTTATTTCTTGTACAATGTTTTTAAACTAGTTATTTAAGTGGTCTTAATTGGATTGCACTTTAAACAAATTTTAAAAAACCCCTAGAACCTGAAGGACTGAGTCAAATTTAAGTTTAGCCCACAATACTCCATCTTTGAAGGATGGAATTGTTATTATGGCAAATCAAGAAGTTAATGAGATCATAGATCTAAAATGAGAAGGGACCTGAGACTCCCTCTCCAATCCAAGCACTTCTTTTTCAGATGAGAAAACTAGTCCCAGGGAAGTTAAATGACTTATTCTAGGTCACGTAGCTAGTAAGCATTAGTGGCTGGATTTTTAACTCAGGTCCTAACTCCAGAACCCCTTGGTAGCTTCTCTGTTTTTAGCATAGAGATGGAGTTTCAGCAGATGTTTGGATAACTGAAGTTCCACCCCTCACTCTCTGCTCCCCGCTCCCAACTAAATCATTCTTTTGTATCAGGCAAATGTATTTCAATGTTATTGGTTTCCTTTTTAATCCTATGTGTTTTTATTTTATGCATTTATAAACATTTTGAGAAAGAGTTCATAGATATCACATGCCTGCCAAAGTAGTTGATAAGACACAAAAATATGTTAACCCCTATCCTAAAGGGTTTGGGTGAGAAAGTCTCAGTCCTAAGTCCCCTGTCCTTCCCATTATTCAGTGATATCTACCTACTGACCTGACAGGAGACAGATGAAACAGAGGACGCAGAACAGTCTGTTCTACCTACGGGTAGCAAGTGGGATGGTGAAGCCCTCTCATGGAATTTGGATCTCGGCCTTTCTGTGAGTTGAGTGGGATGAATGGGGGTGGGGATTTTTCAGCGTGGCTCAGGGCTTCTGATTGTCAGCTAGGCCTAAGTTTCGAATCACCTGACCCGTAGGAATCAGAAACTTAGAGCAGCCTGAACACTGCCCCCCACCCCCAACCCAGCACGAACCTCACCAAATAAGGATAAAAGTGTTTTTAAGAGTTTAGCATTGGCTAAATTGTACCTGAGGTAGTAGATTTCTGCATTTAGAATATGTCCCTGAACTCCACCAATGAGAGTAAAAGGTCAGTGGTGGGGTAGGGTTGTTTGCGTTAGGATATAAAGCTAAGTTCTGCCCTCTGTGCATCGCCTCTCCCTACCGATTTGTCTATTGGTTTGGAGACTGCCCTTTCCCACAGGATCATAATAAAATACATTTCTACTTTCTACTTGAGAAGACTCTGAGTTTAATTTTGAGTGAAGTTGCTGTCCCACACAGTAGCAAGAAAGAGACAGAGGACCGACCTTGGTGTTCTGGTTACTAGAGGTAGAGGCAACTCCTGACAATCTTAAACTATACTAACTAGACTTTTGTTTGATAGTAGGAGTATGACTCTCCTTATTTCTTTTTCTCTTTCTAAAATATTTTTTACTTATTTTAAAAATATTTCCCAACTACAAGAAAAAAATTTAAACTTTCATTTTTTAAAAATTTGAGTTCCTTGATAGGTTTCTCTAGAGCAAGAAGAGACTTTAAAACATTTTTTTTGAATTTTTGTGCTGGGATAACCCATTAAGAAAAAAACACAACCAAAGAATTGAAAATCAAAGGGATGAAAATCAATTGAGGAATGGCTAAACAAGCTGTTTTATATGATTATAATGGAATATTATTGTACTACAAGAAATGACGAGCAGGATGGTTTCAGAAAACCCTGGAAAGAATTATATGAACTGATGCATAGTGAAGTGAACAGAACCAGGAGAACATTGTACACAGTAACAGCAATATTGTATGATGCAGAGTTGTGAATGGTTTAGCTATTCTCAGCAATACAATGATGCAAGACAATCCCAAAGGACTAATAATAAAGCATACTATCCACCTCCAGAGAAAGAGCTGATATTGTCTGAACACAAACTGAAGTATGCTATTTTTCACTTTCTTTCATTCTTTTTAAAAAATTCATCTTCTTGTACAAAATGACTAATACGGAAATGTTTTACATGATTGCATATGTATAACCTATATCTGATTGTTTACCGTCTCACAGAAGGGGGAGGAAATGAAGGAGAGATAGAATTTGGAACTCAAAACTTAAAAAAAAAAACCCAAAGGTTAAAAAAATCATTTTAGCATGTAATTAGGGGAAAAGAAAATATTATTTTAATATAAAAAAGAATGAGAAAAAAAGAAGCCATAAGAACCATCTGAATATTTTAAGCCTTCATGAAGGATTTTAGTTGTGAGCAGAAGTCTCTCCATCTATTTCTCTATTTTTCTTTGCTTTTCACTTGTCCCTCACTACTGTCCCTCCCAAACAATTAGGTTAGACTTAAAGGGGAAAATAAGTCACAAAAGGAAAACATGAGGGAGGTATGGGAAAGGCAGGAAGAACTGATACCTAAGTTACATTGGTGTAAGGTGATTTATGGGTAGATTGTATGAATAAGTCTCCAAGCTCTTTTAGCACTAACTATTGATGTCACATCCTTCACTCTGCTCCTGTCACATACCTGAGCCACTGGCTCATAGCAGTGTAAGGCTCTGAATTTATTTGTTCAGACACATTTGATGTTATTGGTGGAAACTGTTGAATGAGTGTATAAAGCATCAAGTTAGTAGAAAATCAAAATAAGAATCTTACTGGTCAAGTAAGGTTTTGCCTCAGTCTCCTTGTTTCTGTCACATTGTGAATGTTTTTCTTACTCATACTGTTCCATATTTTGTTCTGCCTCTGGATGCTGTATGATTCCTAGATTCTGACTTTGGGGGCATCTCAGACATTCTGCCTCATTTTTGATCACTGGTTTTTGTATCCTCTGAGGTTCCAGACTGTTTATGGGATCAAAAGATCATAAATATAGAGCAAGCTGGAACAGGCCTTAGAATACATGTGGTCCAACCCCCTCACTTTACAGATGAGGACCAAAGGCCCAGAAAAGATAAGAGACTTGCCCCACATCACACAAGTAGTATCCAAAGATAGCTCTCTTTCCCCTGTTTAGTTTGATCCTGCACTTCGCTTCCAATCTCTACTCTGCCTTTCCTGGACCTGGTCCTACATATCAGATTAACTACTGCATCCCTCCCCTCCCCCATCTATCATCCCCCAAAGCTCAGCCTGATATAGAGACCTTCAGGAATATTTGGGGTGGGTAATAATTGCCTCATCCCTTTCAGACTCCAGGAAACCTCAGAACGAAGTCACTGACGACCTACAAACTTTTCCTTTCCCTTTTCCCATGACATTTCTCATCGTCTGCCAAAAGGCTAATGTTTCTTCTTTCTCAGCTGATCTCCTTCAGTTCCTTCATGGTGGTTTTCCTAGCCTGTCCCTGTTCTTTGATCTCCATGGAATAACCATTCCCCGATCGACAGTCAACCATGACAGAATTGGCCTAGAACCATAACATTGAAAGGAATTATAGAATCATAGAACTGTTCATCTGGAAATGACCTTAGACAGTATCTAGTCCATAGTTCCCAAAACTATTTGTAAAGGAGATTCTTTTGTTTTTTCTGAAGCCTTAGGTTTTGGGTTTGTTTTTTTTTTTTTTTGAAGAAAAAAGGAAAGGAGAAGTTAGAAAGGGATGGGCATAAAGAAGGCCCTGAGAAGAGGAGAGGAGGGAGCACCATGACTGTATATGCTTTTCTCTCTCCTGGGAACTCCAGCAAACTGGAGAGAACATGTTATCACAGTAGAGGAGGCAGAACAGTCGGGCTGTGGGAGCAAGAAGCCAGGAGCTGCTGCCAATAGCCCTAACAAGGACATCAACATCAACACACTTTGAAACAGGTCTCATGAGAACATCAAAGTTGGATGACTAAAGCTGAGAAGAATATGACTAGAGGAAAAAAAATTTTCCCAGAGCTTTAAAAATCTAAGAGAATTCATAGCTATTTCAAAAATAAAATTTTATTTTACTCGTAAGAAGCTAGAGATGGCTTCTGCCAGTGCCTTCCCCACAATCACTTTGTTTCTATATTCCATATCCATATAGCACACATATACATGCACATCCATACATACACAATATGCACATGTGTATATGTATGCGTATATACTTGGTCTATCATATATACATGTATGTATATACATATACAGGTATACATACAAGTGCATATATAACTATATCTTCATCTACATCTATACCTATGCCCACAGTTATACCTATACCTATATCTAAATGTATACATACACATATACATATTCATATACAGTTATCCCTTTCACGTGGCAACTTTCCCCATTGTAGTTTCAATATATCACAGGCCAGCATAAGAAATTAAATGGGAATTTTGGGGGAGTTTTATGGAAGCAACAGATAACAAGTGAAGGCTAGCAGATAACACAAAGAAAGTTTAGAAACTCAGAAATGCACAAAATATATGTTGTTGCTGTGTTTGTCCTTCATTCTCAAAGAGGACCATGACATCAAGGAAATGATGACATGACTTTCAGTTGACTCTGATTTGAGTGAGGGAGGGCTGTGCAAGGTCATCAGCCTCACTTTCTCCTCCAGAGCCATCTGGGTGCAGTGGCCTGATATTAACCAGGGTGACTGGAGATGGCCCAGGATGCATTAGGAGACTCTGGCCCTTTTAGGCTAAGGTCAGCTCAGGTTCTCACTTTGAGTAAGGTAACAGCCATTCATTGAATAAGCCTCTTTAAGAAGTTAATCAAGGGATGGCCCTTTTAATCAAAACTCAAAAAGAAGAAAAATCGAACTGGGAGGGGAAGATCCTCAGGGTTCCTGGCCAAAAGAGAAACAGTTATTATTTAGTATTTATGTATGGTATTATATAATATCAACCCAAAATGTACAATAAGGTACTGTAAACACCCCACAAAAGAAAAAGAAAAAATTCAGACTTCCTCTGTGGTATGAAGGGAGGGCCAAAATTTTTACTAGGATTTTCCAGATCAAGGGGGCACTGCACCCCTAACCCCTGGATGTGGAGGGGATAAGTGTACATGTACATGTACATATACATATACATATATACATATGTGCTCTCCCCAACTAAGCTCCCAAGGAGCAGACTATTTAATTTCTTTCTTTGTATACCCAACGCCACATAGTAGGCACTTAATGAATACTTACTGATTCATTAACTGATCGATCAGCCTCTTTCCTACTCACAAGCTGTCTGTGGGCAATAAATAAAAGCAGAGAGACCCAGAACCTCTGGATTTATATTCCCCACACTGGCCCTTGTACTGTGGTTATGGAGCTAATTATATTGACAGAAGGTGAAGCCAGCTAAGAGTTCTTCATAAGAGAACAACGCAGGGCTTCAGGGGCCCTAGTTTTCCTTGGTGGCTTTCCCTTTGTGTTTTTGTTCCCCTGTAGTATATATAATATAAAGTTTTATGTACCAGGCTGTTCTGAGGTCTTGGGCACAAAATACTATAGAATTTAGGTGATGACTCTGTGTCCCAAGGTCAGCAACAGCTATGAACTTGACTACACTGTTGTGGACAAATTGTGTCCTTCCTTATTCTCTCAGGCAAACTTTTTTCAGAAGTCACATGGCATTGTAGTCAAACCCCCTACAGAGAGGGTCTTAGAGATGACAATAACCCCTAAAAAGATCTACAAGGTAAAGCTTTAAAACCTGCAGAGAGATGCTAATCTAATTAAGGACTCAATCTAAACCAATTCCTTTATTTGGTAGATAAGAAAACTGCAGCCCAAAGATATTAGAGGATTTGCCTAATAGCTTATAGTGGCAAAGCTAGGACTGGGCCAACTAAAGTCTCTTCCCTTCTAGGTCCAGTGATACCACACTACAGTGTAAGCTCCTTGAGGGCAGGGACTGTCTTTCGCCTCTTTTTATATCCCTAGCGATTAGTCCAGTGCACTGCATATGGTGGGTGCTTAATAAATGTTTCTTGATTGATTGATTGATTGATTTGTTCAAAGCTAATTAAACAGCACTCATGCAGTTGGACTGGTATTTCTGGATCTCTGCCACGCAGTCTGACTATATAAACAAGCCATGGTGAATTGCTTAATCAAATTTTGCAATTCAGCCATGTTCATATAGAAATAGTCTCCGTATCTGTTATTCTTTAGCCACCTGTTCGTTCTCAAGGCCCTGCTTTCCTTGCAAATCCTTCTTTTCCAGGGTCCAATTATTCTTTGATCTTTTACATTTTCCTTCTCCAATTCTTTTCTGACTTTCTCACTTTTTTTAAGCATGCCCAGTTTTCTTCCAATACCCTCGCTGTGACTCTCAAACACTGCTTACCTTGGCAGCTCCTAGAATTTCAGAATTATAAGAAACAGTCAAGAATTAAGGTATCAAACTTTAATATGCCAACAATGAGTCTGTCCACTCTTGTATTGTTGTTTGGTCATTATGTCCTACTCTTCGAGACCCCATTTGGGGTTTTCTTGATAGAGATACTGGAGGTTGATTTGCCATTTCCTTCTCCAGCTCATTTTCTAGATGAAGAAACTGAGGCAAATAGAGTTAAGTGACTTGCCCAGGGTCACACAGCTAATAAGTGTCTGGGGAGAGATCTGAACTCTGTAAGATGAGTCTTTCTGACTCCAGGCCCAGAACCCCATCCACTAGCTCACCGTCTACTTTTGTAGACTGTCAATTGTCAAGCCCAGCCTCTGCTCTTCTGACTCATGGGCTGGCTTGGGCTCCACTTCCTTCCTTACTCCTACCTCTTCTCAGATGCTCTCTCTTACTCCTCTTGATAATCTTATGAATGGGGAGGGGTGTGCAATTTTACAGATAAGGACAATGAGGCTGAAGGATGCTAGGTGATTCTCCCAAGAAGCAGAGCCAAGGCCCTGAACCTTGGTCTTCTAACTCCACTTCTAGGTTTCTTTCTACCACACCACGCTGTCTATCTTATTTGCCAAAGAAAAAAAGGCCAAAGTAATCAAGAGCACATCTTAGGATATCTAGGGACAAATGTGTAGCAAGCCATGGATGGGGTCAAGATCTGTGAGTATGGGAAACACTGTCTAGAAAATGAGATTTGTATGTTCAAATGAAAAGACCCCTGGTAGGGAAGGGCAGAGAATTTTCCTAAAAGGACATAGCCTGTTATATCATTCCACTTTTCTTGTCAGCACCTTATTGAAAAGAAATGAGAAAATTGCCTTATTGGGCTTCATTCCTGGGCTGTTTAGAACCATGCCATCAGTCACCTCACATTTTTTCAATGCTCAATGTTCCTTTTCTTTCGCTCCTTTCTTTCTTCTGCAAATACAGATTGGTTACTCAACAGGGGTCATGGCTGAAAATAAACTCCTTGCTTCAGAGAGCTAATTTGTGACCTATGACGCCATTTACTGCATTTTTGGGTCTTCAGGGTCAACACAAACACATGCACAAAATAAATAAATAAAACCTCAAGCTTGTAAACCGCAGCTGGGAGTTTGAGGTATTGCAGTGGCTTTCATCCCCGAATTTTGTTCCTTGGAGATTTACAGGGAAAAAAAAATTGCTTCTACACTAAGAGATCGCCTTTCATTTAGGGATCTTAACTAGCTTTGCAGACACATAGAAGAAGCCACAAACTCCCCAAAGAGGTAGGAGTTAGAACCCTTGTTTTTTTAAGTAGGAAACTGAGATGAAGAGAAAGGCTGGGACAGACTAAGTGACCCAGGGGCTTTTCACATTCAGCAGAATGCAGTCCTAAGACCTAAGGTTAAAAGAAGACATGAAAGGGAGAGAGAGCCCACTCTCACACAAACTTTCCAGCAAAGTTCTAAAACCAAAAAACAAAACCTACCAGAAGGAACAATGATAAAAAAAACTAAAGAGAAACAGCCGTAAGGCCTTTTCAGTCTAGGACTGCACAAGGTTACCTGAAGTCTGTAGATGCCCTAAGTAGAGACAAGCCAGGGAAGGCAGCAGTTAAAGGACCAGGAAGCCTACTCAAGAGATAGAGCAAGCCTAGCACTTTGGAGGCCTGGTTGTTTGTTGTCCTTTATTCTTGAAGAGGATCAAAATGACATCACTATGCTAGAGTCAAGACTCAATGTGTCCCACTGACTGATCAGGCTAATATGAGCTTGGAATGCTGTGCCACAGGTCGGGCACAAAGAGTCCACGTGAACATTTGGGATGGATACTTCAAACTTACGCATCCTGTGTTTCCTTTGAGCTGTTTCAATTCTGCTTTGCTCATAGAGCACAGCACCTTTTCTGATGTCTCCCATGTCTCACAATCAATTCCAAAGTTCTTGAGAGAGACCTTGAGAGTGTCCTTGTATCACTTCTTCTGACTATCATGTGAATGCTTGCCCTGTGTGAGTTCTCCATAAAATAGTCTTTTTGTCAAGCATTAGTTTTGCATTTGAATAACATGGACAGCCCATCAGAGCTGCACTCTCTGAAGCAGAGTTTGAATGCTTGGCATTTTAGTTTGAGTCTGGTACCTTATCCTGTCAGATGATCTTCAGAATCTTCCTAAGACAATTCAAATGGAAGCCATTCACTTTCCTGGCATGACGCTGGTAGACTGTTCAGGTTTCATAGGCATACAACAATGAGGCCAGCACAATGGCTCTGTAAATCTTCAGTTTGGTAGTCAGTCTAATACCTCTTCTCTCCCATACTTTTCTTCAGAGCCTCCCAAACGCTGAGCTAGCTCTGGCAATGCCTGCACCAACCTCATTATCAATGTGTACATCCCTGGAAAGTACACTGCCAAGGTAAATAAACTTAGCTGGAGACATAGGGGCACCTGAGCAGTACAAACCATGGGGGCCTTCAGAAGGTCTGCTACCAATACAATTGATGACATTGCACTGGGGCCTGGTCAGGGCCATCCCAAACAAGAGAAAATTCTCAGCTGGGAAGAGTACAAGAAGAACATAAAAAGACAAGACAGACATAACCCAAGCAGAACCACCAGGGGACTAAGCTAGAAGCCAGGGATTCCTTGAAAAGACAGGGCTTTTTCCTAGTCACTGGTTCCAGAAAGGCAGAGGTAGCAGCATCCAGGTTATATAGGGTACAGGACCAATCAGGAACTGACCACCCCATCTAAGAGGGTCAGAGAGCAGAATCTGGCCTAAGAATCAAGTCTCAATTCAGCAACTGAGGCTGAGATAGGTCTAAACAGAAGAAAATGCTGAATGCAATAAAGCAATATAACATTTATTGAGAGAAGCCCAAAAGAAGTAAAACCAGAAGAAAATTCAACAAATTCAAGTGGAGCCTCAGAGAATAGAATGGTTTGGCCGTGAGGACAATGAGAGTGGCTGAATGAAATGAAGCATCAAATTAAAAAAATGAAATGAGAATCAAAATAAGAACTCTGGAGAAAGAATTTGAAGGAGAATAGCCTAGAACAGAAGGTGGAAAACATCATTGAAATAGAAGATCCTTGGAAAATAGAATGAAGGAATCAAAATTCAGTAACTCTATGAGACAACAAGAAATATTAGAACAAAGTCAAAAGACCGAGAAACTACAAGCAAATGTAAGCAAAGTATCTATTATAAAACATAACCAACCTGGAAAAAAAAAGCAGAGGAAAAATAATTGAAGAATTTATCAGACTCTCTGAAAGCAAGACCCTGGATATTATATTTCAAGAAGTCACACACAAAAACTTGACCCAGATTTATTAAAACTAGAGGGCAAAGTGAAAAGAGAAAGAATGTACCAATCACCTCCTCTAAGAAACCCCAAACTGAAAATGGACAGGAATGTCATAGCCAAAATCCCAAACTCCCATGCCAAGTGACCCAGGGAGCTCTCAGCAGCCAAGATGGGGATGAATGATAATTGCTTGAAAGTCCAGCTCTGCATACTGATCCTTATCTTATCCCTACCAGATATTTTGGCAGTCATGGGGGTGCTGAGGGATAGGTTTTCTGAGGAAATGAATTCAGTGGTCTTGGCCCAGGGTACCATAATGGGGAACTAACAATACCAGAACAACACACTCCTCCAACCAAGCCTTACATCTTGGGTACGCTAGGAGGTTTTGGTTAACCAAAGCTAGAATTCCAGAACTCAAATTACAGAAGCAGAGAGGGTCAGGGGAATTTCTGTTGGCTGGATGAAAAATTTTCTATGACCAGCTCTGCTTTGATTTGTACTTGAAAAATTTCACTTGAAACATGAGAAACTGGCCTCCTCTCCTTGTGCTAATAAGAGTTTGAACAAGGAAAATGCCAAGTCATAAAGATCTTTTCAAGTCATGGGAACTTGGATATGCTTTCAAGATGTTTCCTGAATGTCATCCTCAGTACATATGGGAAATGAACTTCCAGTTATCATGTCTATGCTGATGATTCTCAGATCTACTTATTCAGCCCTAAACTGGATTAACAGTCAACCTCCAGTCTTGCATTTCTAACTGCCTACTAGACATCTTGAACTCTGCATGTCCAAAACTGAATTCATTATCCTTGCCACCACCCCAAACCCTTTTAAACTTCTCTATTATTGTTGAGAGTACCACCATCCGCACAGTCCTCCAGGTTCTCAATCCAGGTGTCAACTTTGATTCCTCATTCTTTCTCATCCATCATATTCAATCTATTGCCAAGGCCTGTTGATTTCACCTTTTCAACATTTCTTGAATAAGACCCTTTCTCTCCCCTGATACTGTCACTACCCTTGTACAGGCCCTCATCTCCTCATACCTGTACTATTTCAATAGCCTACTGGTTGGTCAAGGGCAAGCACTATCTTTTGCCTTTCTTTGTATCCCCAGTGTTTAGCATAGTGCCTGGCACATAGTAGATACTTTATATATGTTTATTGACTGATTCTTTTCTGTAAATTTTCTGTATATTGGTAAAAGGGAAAAAAAGGCACAGGAGACACCAAACACTGTAGGCTTAGAAAGATATATTTAGGACTGTTCTGGTAAATGTTTAACAACTGCCTCTCCAGGACAAAAAAAAAGGACATACAGCATACTTTTAAATTTAATCTGCAGTGTTAACATTTTCTCCATCACTTTCTTTAAATTTTTTTTTTATTTTTAGTTTACAACACTCAGTCCTACATAATTTTGAGTTCCAGATTTTCTTCCCCTCCCCGCCCCCTCTCTCCCCAAGATGGCATGGAATCTGATATATTTTCTACATATAACTTCACATTGAAGTTATTTACACAATAGTTAAGTTGTAAAGAAGAATTATGACCAATGGAATGAATCATGTCCATCACTTTCTTAAGTCTAGACAATCAACAAAGCAATAAATCAAGCCCTGATTTGTAGAATTTGCAGATTTCCAAGGTGTAAATGCCTCCACTGAAAACTTGACAATTGGCAAGAGCCAGTTTGAGCTAACTCCAGTATGATACCAGTTATTTATGTAACATTCATTTTGTGTATGTGTGTGTGTATAAGTACGTATGTATGTGTATATGTTTGCACACACATGTGTATATACATATATATGCCTTATATTGTTAGTTGTTCTCCCTTGTGCAGTGCCTGACACACAGTAGATGCTTAATGCTCTTCAACTAGATTTTTAAGTTCCTGGAGGTCCTAGACTGTATCTTATATTTATCTCACCTAGAGTAAGCTATATGGAGCACAACACAATAAATATTGATAGAAGTGAATGAATGAATGAAAAATTAACCTCATGAAAGAGAGTTTTAGTTTTGTCTCTACCACTATTTAGTTTGTGATCTTGGACAAGACATTTCCTTTCTCTATTCCTCATTTTACCCACCTACAAAAAAAAAAGGAGTTGGTCCCTTGGGTTCTTTTCAGATCTAAACAAGCCTGTGATTCTATGAATTGAGTGTAGCCGTGTCATAGAATATACTCGACAAATGTTTCCTGAGTGCCAAACATAGCTATGACACCCAGTGGAGGAGCTGCCTGGGCCAAATTTCTGGAGTTCCATGACACTACTCCACCCCTCTGAACACTTCCTAGACTGAGGAAGGTGCGAGCCCAGTGACAGGCTCTGCACTGCTCTTCCTCCCCCATCCCCTTTTAAAGGTACATGGGCATACCCCATTAGCATTACTCACTAGCTACCTGAAGACAGAACCATTAGCTAATGTTACAGGGAACAGTGAACTCCATAGGAACTAGACAGTTGATGAGCACTCAGCCACAGAGAGTTTAAAGAGAAGATCTGTGATTTTCTGATGGGGCCTCATTATAATAAAAATAATGATAACTGGCATTTACTGAGGGCTTTCAAGTCTAAAAAGCACTCTGCATACATCGCTTCATTTGAGCCTCCCAAGAACTCCACAAGGTAGATGCTACAGACAGTATTTTCCTTGTTTTATTAAAGGAAAAACAGGGAGATTAAGCAATTTGTTTGGGGTCATATAATTAGTAAGTAACAGACATGGGATTTGAACCAGCTCTTCTGACATAAAACCTAGCCTTCCCTCCACTGGGCTACACTGCCTATCTGACAGAGAATGTATTAATGATATTAATGGGAGGCAGCAGTGGTTACAGGTGACTTTATGCTATAGGTGACTGCTTAAGCACAACTTCATTTAGCCCTTCTACATCCGGGAGGCAAATCAATCAATCAATCAAGTAAGTAAACATTTATTATACATCTATATTGTTCTTAAACATTAAGCCCTTACTGTATTCCAGCCACTGTGCTAGGTGTTGGGAATGCAAAGACAAAAATGAAAATAGTCCCTGCTCCCAAGCAATTTATAATAAGTCCAACAGAAGACAACATGCATGTGCATATATTTATATGTGCAAACACATACATGTTTGTATATACATGGTTATATTATACACATCCACACATGTGTGTGCATATACACATGTCTATACACACATACAAATACCCACTATACATACACACATAGGTATATATACACATGCATACATCCACCCAGGCATCTATTTATACACACACATATATACATACTCACATGTGCATACACACATGTATATGCACACACACTCATGCACGTGCATCTATACAATATATATACACACCCACTATATATACATATACATACACCCCAACACACAATGTATATATATATACACATATACATACATATGTGCATACATGTACACCTACGCACATAGATATGTACACACATACATACACATACACATGCACAAAACAGATACAAGGTGATTTGGAGGGAAGGCACCAGAAGCTTGAAGATTAGGAAAGAACTCATGTAGAGGTCTGCACTTGAGCTAAGCCTTGAAGGAAATTAGGGTTTCTGAGAGGTAGAGGTGAAGAAGGAGGACATTCTATGTCCAAAGGTCATCCAGAATCACACCCACTGGGTCACTTTGGGCAAGTGACTTAACCTTTCTGTTTCTCAAACCCTCCCGGAGTGAGAAGGAAAAGATCACACTTGTCTCTGTGCACATGATTGGTGCAATGGTCTGTGTGTCAGAAAGTCAGCAGTATGCTTTAGGACCCTTACTTAAAAGGTCTCAAATGATACCGAATCCTGTGACTACATTGTTCCTTCAGGCTCTGTTACGATGTGCATTTAAAGCATGCTTATTTAAAAAGTCAAGGGCCGCTTTAAAGTGTGGACTGAAAAGTCAGAAAACCTGGATGTTGTTTCTGAATATATACAAGGCATGCCATTGTACCTCAGGCGAGTCATTAAACCACTTGTTTTCAAAGCTTACCTAGATACAGAATGAAGATAATATTCTAACAGTAATTGCCAATTGGCTAATAACTAAAATCCCTTAAGAAATGAAGACTTCTGAATATACCATTATTCCCTGGGAGTTTAATATATGATGCTGTGTGAGGCAGTTCTGTACTATTATTAGTACCACACAAGCAATGTTCTTCAATATTTCCAGTATTTGCCTGCATTATCTCCATCCTAGGGGAACAGAGAAGATTATGAGATAGCAGAGTGAGCCAGCAGGCCTGTCCCATTTGCCTTGAGCTATGGTTTTCATGCCTGTTCTCTTTGCTTTGTACCTTCAAATACAGAAAAATGACCATTTTTCTGATTTCAATCAAATCCCTGGCAAGGCAACAAAGAAGACTCAGTTTAATCCTGGTCCATGGATGGGGTAGGGGTTGGGGTTAGCACTTAAGAAAGGGCTGGAGAAGAGGGAAGCAGCTGTGGCAGGGAATTTCCCCCTCACACCCTCACCCTCACATACACACTCCTTCCCCATAAGTCAAGGAGAGGGTGCAGAAGAAAGAAAGGGCAGGAACAGATCCAAGCAGCTGTTTTCTCCCTGTCCCAAGTGTCTTTCAATGAATCAGGAGAGGACCTTCCTTACTCATTTTCCTTTCTTGACATGTATCTCTGGGGGTGGAGAGATGGGAGGCTTTTTGAAGGCTCTCTGCCAGAAGTTCACATTTCCAAAGGCATAGTGTCATGACTATGTCTGTCTACCCAATCAATCAACAAATATTTACAAAGGGGCTACAGTATACTAAGCAGTGCATTAGGCCCTGAGAATTAAAGAGTCTTTGCCTTCAGGGATCTTATATTCTACCCTTAAGGATGTGAATATCGGAGGGAGAAAAACCTATGGTCATTATGCGGAATTTCTTTCATTAACAGGTTGGTAACAAGCCAATGGCTTAGTACAGTGGTTTTAAAACTTGAAAGTAGCAAAGCTACCACACCCTTTTTACAATAAAATTATTAGGTTCCCATCCCACACTTTTGACAAAATAATCTTCACAAATAATTTTACCTTGTATTTTATTCATATGTAATTAAGAGTTTATTACAATTTGTAACCTCAACAAATCTCAAAAATAACACACAGACATTTGTTGATTGATAAAAATTCTTCAGATCATTTAATAAGAAATGTAATTTTATTTGCAATGGGTTGGCATTATACCTTAAGTGGATTAGCAAAAGAATTATAAAGTATGCATGATGTCTCCAAAGTGCTGTTTTAACACTTAATAGCTTAACCTGTATATACTTTAGGTTGTATTGAATAATCACTGAATTCCGTTGATTGTCTGTTGTAGTGAATTAGCAGGATAGTCCCACTTTTCTTCATTTTTATTTGAAATTTTTCTTTCATTGAAAAAAAGCAGATATACCAAAGTATGTTTGTACTCAACTTTATGTCTATATAAGAATATTCATGTAGGACTTGAAAATATCTTAGTATTCTGGGAACTGTTTTCTACTCCAGTGATCCCACTCTCATGATTTAAGGGCTTAAGGAGGGTGGGCCTCACAACTTGGAAAACTCTTTGATAAATCCTAGATAGTTATATGAGACCAGGGACCAAGTAGTTTGCCCAGAGACATACAGCTAGTAAGGCAGGGTTCTTCCTGATCTTCCTGCCTCCAAGCCTAGAACTGTATCCCCTGAGCTGGACTGCCTCCAGTCTCCCCGAAAATATCAGTTAAAAAAAGGCGCAACTCCTGGGTCTCACTTTCCTTCCCTATAATGTGGGGAACTGGATTAGATGATTCCTACGGTCTTTTCCAGCTCTTCATATGATTCTATTTCATTCCTAGGATATGTAGGTTTAGATGCATGGAATTGTAAATGTATATGTTAAAGGGTTAAGAAGGCTCTGTTAGGTAAATTCTTCATGCAAAGTGGTTAGCTGATTGAACTAATTTTCACCATGAGGAATAATGATTTGCATGCTTGTCTTTGAGCTAAAATGTCCAATGCAAACAACATACATTCTAATTCTGTAGGCTTAACACATTTGCATCAATGGCTGGTTTGGTTTTTTTTTTTAAGATATTGTACAATTGTTGAAAATCTCAGTTGGATTTTTGACACTGATATTAATAAACATTGCATAAAGAAACTCTCTCCCATTACGTAGCACAGCATTCAACATAGTAGGTGCTTAGCGTTTGTTAAAAGAAGGAATGGTTGAAGGAGTTAACCAAGGTTAAATATTTTTGCATCAGCTCTAAACAATCAACATGAATGCTACTAAGCATTACAACTCTGTATTTATTCATCTTACATGTGAACATATAATAAATAAGGGCTTCGTGTGTACATGAAATTTGAAATTCAAAGATGAGAAGTATTAATGATGCTATAGCTTATTTTAAGCTTCCTGCTGTTGGAAGGGCTTAGTTTCTGTTATTTATAAAGGTGATGGCTTACACTGCACTATCCACATTCTCTCCCATGTCCCAATGACCTGGTGGTATGCTGAGTAGGCCTGCTGGCAGTCATTAAGTGCAGCCTGAATATTTATATATAGAGACAAAGTTGAGCGCAAACATTTTTTGGTTCATTAAAAACCCAGTACAAAAATAGCAATAAAAAAATTTCATGATTAGAAAATAATCAGCTCCAAAGCACTTTGTTAGCTTCCGCTTTCTTAATTAGGAATGTGTTGAATTTTTTTTTTAATGTAGCATCAGGCACAGTGTCATGTTTGTTATGTTTATATAGCAATGGAAAACTCTGAATAAATATTTATGTGGTTACAAAACCTCTAACAAGCCAAAAATGCAGACTAATCTCAGAGAAAATAAACCACTCCATCTTCTGCAACCATAAATCTAGTTTTGTCAACGTGACTTCTACATGGGAGAGAAGGAAACCACCAGGAATGACTCCCAGATGGCTACAGTGAGCAGACTCTGGTAGGCAGAAAAACAGACTGAGAGTCAGGGGCTTTGCCATTGCTGGCTCAGGCCCCTCTGCCTCCCAATAGTTTGCTAACATACAGCAACAGCCACAGCAGCAGCAGCAGCAGCATCGGTGGCTGTGGCATTTTGCATTTGTCAGCTGTTACTTGGTGGATGTCTGCATGATAAATGAATAATAGGATCCACCGGGTTCTTCTTACACTAAAAAATTCAGAGCATATGGTTCTGGCCAATATTCTATCCCATCCTATTTTTTTTAAGCCTTGAAAGTACATTTGTTCCATGGGTCCCAAATGGTGTAGGGACAGAAAGCTCAGGATGGAAGTGGCTGGTGGTTCCTGACACAAAGGAAACATTTCAAAATCATGTTGCTTTCCTCAGCTATCGGGGACATCTTGGAAAAGCTGCTCTATAGAGCCAAGCAAGACCAACAAAAATAAAGAGCTAATACAAGAGTTTAAACAGGGCCAGGTGAGAAAGTCACATGAAGGTGATGTGAGGTAATGATACTTGGATTACCTCCTCTTTTTAGGTAATGGGAAGTAAAGTGTTTGGAAATCTTAACAGTGTCATAGAAATGGGAGCTATTTTTATATGAGATCAAATATTCCCATAATATGGAAAAGCAATATCCAGGCAGGTTCATTCATTCAACAAGCATTTATGAAATAAACACCTACTGTGTGTCAGGTACTATGCTAGGTGCCAGAGCTATAAAGACAAAATAAGAAACAGTGCCTGGCACATAGTAAGTGCTTACTAAAAAATTCCTGTGGAATCCAGGTTATCTGGGTGGTACAGAGGATAAAGAGCTGGACTTGGGGTCAGGAAGTATGCTTTACCTCTCTCAGCCTTGCTTTCCTCATCAGGTAAAATGAGAACATTGGACTTGATGGCCTTTATGGTCACTTCCAACTCTAAATCTGTGATCTTGTGAAATGTCTTCAGCATTTGCAAGTATCAGTGGTACAGGACAAGGGCAATGGCTTTGTAAGGGCAAATCCCAGCTCTGCTACTTACTTACCTGTGTGACATGGAAAAGATCTCTTCCCTTCTCCTGATCTGTTTCCTCCTTTGTAAAATGATTGGGTTAGCTAAGACCTCCTTCCATCTCTAAATCTATGATTCCATTAGGTTTCTAACATAGAATACCTTGCCCCTCCTACCCCAACCTTAACACCAGGCACACTTCTCCAGGACTTCTAGAAATACTGAACATACCCTATGGCTTCTGAGTGAATATTTTTATGGTGCCTATCCTCTGAAATCTAAGCCTTAGGAGCTTAGACAGTGTATCTCAACACAGGTGGAGAAATACTACCCCACTGTGCCTAAATTCAGTCAGCAAAGGACTATGTTGAGCCCAGAAATGGGGTGGGGGAGAAGAAGGGGGAGTCTCTAGCTACTTCTTAGTGCTTGGGCAGTTCAAAGTGTTCTTCAAAACTTGTGCTATTTTATGAAACCTGAAATAGCTTCCATCCAAGCTGATGACTAGCAGCTGTGACTATTGCAGCTGTTAACCCGACTCTGCCACCAGACTATGGATATGGGGTCCCAGGCAACTGGTCTTGAGACCCCAAATTCCTAATTGGCTGGGATGCTGGGGAGGAAGGGGCAGAAGCCTGGTGCCACTCTCTGGAAGTATCAGATAGTGATAAGAACCCAGTCCTATTTCCTCTCCTACCATTTATATACTATATAAACTCACGTTTTTATAGAATTTCACCAAATGTTTTCCTTGTTAGCAACCCTATGAACTAGGTGGCCCAAATAGTATTATCACTTCCATTTTACAGAGGAGAAAAGCGAAATTCATAGAAATGACTTGCACAAGGTCACATAGCTATTAAGAGCCAGAGTGCTTGAAGCCAGTTCAAGGCTGATTGATTTCCATTCCAGTCTTTCATCAGAGTCATAACTAGAGCCTGAGACAGAGCATAGCTGCCTGGGACAAACAGTATAAAACATACCCTCAAATCTACCTTTAAGATAAATTCATTTGATGTGTTGAGAGAGGCTGTGGGACATTGCTCCACGGTAAGGAGACAAGGAGGCTGCTCCACCTGGAAGTGGGCCAAGAACTGGTTAGAGGAGGGTGAAGGAGGAGATTGCCTGAAGAGGAAACATGACATCTAGTAACTTCCTATTTGAACTATTCTTGCTCACTAGGTGCCAAGCTCTGTTGTTTCTATGATATTAAAGTAAAGATGATGCCAGTGTCCTCTCAATTTCAGTGCCCTGGGACAAAATCCCTATGCCCCACTCTAGCAATAGCTCTCGTTAATACCAGGGCAAAATGAAGCTTTCCCCCTCCTACTGCTGGGCTATGCCATTCTTCCTTCTCACTTTTAAAATTCAGTTGAACAGAATAGAAACCTAATATGCATATTTTGGGGCGTTGTGTCTACTGATTATTGTTTGGACATCTAGTGAAGTTACTATGAGTTCAAGGAAAATATGCAAAGTCGGAGACTTAAAAAGTTAAAATATTTCCTTTCAAAACAGGAAGTGCATTTTGTTCAGAGTAAGTGGCCTTGGACATTTTAGGTTCAAGTATAGTTCAGAACATTGCTTGGTTTTGAAGAGGGTCTAAATTTGGCATAGTCCTTTCTCCTATTATCTACCGCTTACTGATATAGGCTTTCAATGCCCAGGCTCTTTGTCAATTTAGTTTTAGAAAGTTATGTTCCAGACCAAGGGGTTTAGTGGTTTGCCTAAGGTCACATAGCCAGTCTGTGTCAGAGATAGGTCTTGAACCTAGGTCTTCCTGGCTTTGAGGCAAGCTCACCATGCTGGCTCTAATAATAAATAAGCAATTCCTAAGTGTATTTACAGTAGCGATTCCAAGGTCACAGGGACACGAGTGTCACTCCTAACTCAGGATTGCAATCAGAGATCATCAATGGGCTTCCAGCCTCCTTATGAATGTTCTTATTCTGTACATCCCAGCATCTTACACTTTAATTTGGCAGCCCCAGTTATATGTGTATGACTTTAACACATTTATTTCCTTTGACAGATAAATAACCCTTCACGGGGGCCCCTTTGTTGGGCATGAGAGCTTATGGTCTGTTTTGATTCTAACTTTGTCCCTAAGATATCAGCTGGGGGCATTCTTCCCACTTTGTCTGATCTCATGGAATTATTTTTAGTAAGGACTGGTTTGCCTTGAAAGACAGCTTATAATCTTAAAAAGCCTTTCATATTGAAGTCATATGGGCTTCATGACAGCTTGTGTCTAGAATTACAATGTTTTCTCTGTCACAGAGAGTACCTTTGAATTCACCCTTTTTTATGTATCTGAAAAGAGAAATGATTGGGTGCTGAGCTGAATATAGTAACTGTAACATGTATCATTTTGGACAACGACTTCCTGAATCTCATCTGTGAATGCTGAAGATACTATTTTTATTGGTCTTCAACAATGTTAAAAAGTGCAAAAGAAAACAAGTATGTGACTTCAGTAGCAGCCAAATCATACCTTCCTGGTGGATTTTTCCAAGGGGTAACAACGCTGGCTTATTTGGTATTTTTACACAGACACTTAACAAATGGAATGCACGATCCATTTCGCTAAAGCCCCTTTGGATAAACATGGAAAAAATGCAAGGAGCCGTGTCACGAACCACAAGGGTTTCATGTCCTATGTAATTTGAAGACAGGATTCCTTTGCTATGTGTCACCTTCTATATTACCACTGTCGCCCAATATTTCGTAACCAAGCATTCTTTGCCAGTGCCCACATGCAAAGATAGGTTTGTATTAAAAAATAAATGAGAACAGCACATTCTGATGCAGTGTTGTATGTCCGTATTTTCCACAAGAAGCTTCATTGCTCGGCCTTTCCCTTTAGGGAAACAAAGGATACTTAGGTACTGCTTACTTATCCTATTACAGCTCCTTCCAGTGTGTGAGGTACAGAGATAGTAGAGCAGGAATTCGAAGGAAGAGCTCTTTCAAAATACCCAATTCCCCAAAGATAGGGAAAAGGCCAGAAGAAGCATCAAACTGCCCAGTCCTTCACTGGTCTGACTTTCCTGGCTATCTATTCCCAATTATACAACTCTATTCACTTTGGGAAAGGTTATAGGGCTGAATCAAACATATTTAAAACATAGTAGGTGGTAAACTAGGTTTCAAGGGGCTCTGCCTAAAAGAGATTCAAACAAACTACATGAACATGGAAGGTGGGATGATACAGGGCAAAGGGTTCTGGATTTGGACTTAGGACCAGGGTTAGAATTCTGGCTCTTACTATGTGTGTGACCTTGGGTGAGTCACTTAATCTCCTCATCTGCAAAATGAGGGGTTTGGACTCAATGACCTCTAAGGTCCCTTCTAGTTCTAAATCTATGATCCTATGGAAAGACTGGAAGTAGAAATATATTGCTCTTGGGGATGATAATCTGTGTAGAATTCCAATCAAGGCTAGGCCTAACTGTCATCAGGACTGGCTTGCTAAGTCCTTACTCCATGGTTGGAACCCAATGCCTATAAAATAACTGTTACCTGTTAAAATAGGAATTCCCTTGAGCTGGGTGGCCAGCTTTAAGCTATTTTCAGTCAGTAAATAGTAACTGTTTCTCTTTTGGCCAGGAACCCTGAGGGTCTTCCCCTCCCAGTTTGATATTTTTTTCTTTTTTGATTAAAGGTGCAATCCTTCTTATAGAGGCCTATTCACTGAATGAATGTTACCTCACTCAAAGTGAGAACCTGAGAGGACCTCAGCCTGAAAGGGCCAGGGTCTCCCAATGCATCCTGGGCCATCTCCAGTCCTCCTGGTGAATATCAGGCCACTGGACCCAGATGGCTCTGGAGGAGAAAATGAGGCTGGTGACCTTGCACAGCCCTCCCTCACTCAAATCAAAGTCAACTGCAAGTCATGTCATCATTTCGCTGATGTCATGGTCCTCTTTGAGAACAAAGTACAAACACAATTTTCAGCCATTTGCCCCTTACTGTGAGTAAAGGATCCCCAAATAGGTTTGAGAATGGAACATTCTCCCACAAATAAAACATGTTGCTATTCCTTATTCCCTCTGCTTATCCAAGTACTAACCATCCTTCCAGGTGCTGCTCAAGTCCTACATTGATTTTTACTCCTCTAAAAATCTACAGAACCTATAGTCTATAACTTTATAATTTAGCATTTTTTTATGTCCAGTTAGATATTGTTTAACTCTGAACAGTGCCTTATACATGGTAAGCGCTTAATAAATACTTTTTCATTCATTCATTCTATGCACTTAAGTATAAGAAACATTGTAGGGTCCAATGGGGGAGCTCTCCAGTGATGGGGTCCTCACTTCATTCTGAAGCAGCCCATTGCAATTTTGGATTTCACAACTCTCTCCAGCAGGTTTTGGAGTTTAGAGAGCAGGAGTGGAGGAAATGGTGACACAGGGTGCAGGAGTTGGCTTTTTATACATTTCTTCCTAGTTTCATCAATTGCAAACCTGAACTAATGTGAAATTTAGAGGTGGGAGCACCAGTTCAGCTCCAGAGAGGATGGAGGAAGAGCTGGTTTCCTGCCAGTGTGAGTACATGTTGGAATCACGATATTGCTGCATTCTGGAAAATTATGGAGCAACACAATGAAGTCTGTGGAACCCACAATATGATCATACCCACCATTTTTCATTGGTTTTAATAACAGTTTTGTTGCTAAGCCTATGTAATTTTATTTCCAACATCATATCAAACCTCAGGAGCACAGCAGTTTTTAATTCTGTACCATTTGAAGGATGCGTGTAGTTTAACTGACTCAAGTCCTCACTGGAGTTGAAAAGAATGACACACATATATTTTCTTTTCTTTTTTTTTCCCCCTACAACCTCCAGCCAGGGTAGATATGATATCTGATCTATGAAGCAGTGTGGCACAGTAGAAAGAAAAAAGGAAGGGAACAAGCATTTATTAAGCACCTACTATGCACCAGGCACCGTGCTTTACAAATATTATCTCATTTGATAATATTGATATTGAAAGGGCACTGGACTCGCTGTCAGAAGAAAGGGGTTGGATTCCAGGTTCTATTGCCGTGTAACTGTGGGCAAGTTGCTAATCCTTTCTGAGCCTCAGTTTCTTCATCTGTAAAATAGAATTAGTAATAGCAATACTTGTCATAATTCTTAAAGTGAGGGATAAATGTAAGGTTTAAATACATCAAATTGAAGGAACCTATTAAGAGTTGTCCTTTGTCTAGGAAAAAGAGAAAGTATTTCTTTACAGTTTTTACTATGATAATGGCTGGACTGACTGAGGATTAATACCAATGTGATCTTGAGATGGGAAGGACTGGCCTCTATGGTGTCCTGCTCTAGATATTCTAGGACCAAATCCTATAGTGATGATAATTGTAGCTCCTTTTTCTGCTTTTGAGTTTACAAAGTCTCCTTTGCTCATCATAACTTGAAAAGATACTTCATCTCCCCACTATCAGCTTTTGGACTGGGGGGAGGGTGGTTCTCTGTACCTGCAATACTCTCCTTCCTCCACATCTCGGAAGCCCTAAATTAAATTCCTTCAAAACATAGTTCAGACGCTTCTACCTACAGGCCCTTTCTTGATTAGTTCCAGCTGTAACTGTCCTGTACCCTTTGGAGTTCCTTTGTATATCATGTACTTCTCTTTGTGTAAGGTGTACCCTGCCCCCCAGAATGGAACCTCCCTGAGAGCAAAGACTGACTTGTTTTTGCTTTCTTTATTAGTCCCCTAGCACAGTCCCTTGAAATTAGTGGGTACTGAATAAAGAGGGTCAAACTGAATTGACCCACCATTCCCTGGGTGAGTTAGCCTGAAGTCAGCTTGAATTTGAAAAGAGAAATTGTCTAAATCCAACGAATAACAAAGGGATAAGACAGGCTACCACATTAGACGATCATTTGAACATATATAAAGTTAAACTCACTTTTTTTACAGATTAGGAAGCTGAGCCCGCAGAGTAGGGAAATGACTTATCCAAGGTGTCAGGTAGCAAGTGGCAGAGCCAGGGTTTAAATCAAGGTCCTTTTACTCGAAATCCAGCTTTCTTTCCAACTACCGACTCAGGTATTCTCATGAGAAAGATGGTACCAGCTACAGGGAGGATGTGTTTTGACTTGTAGTTTTACCCAACCTGATATAACAAGCTGTGTTATATTGTTGATTTGTTTTTAACTATTACTAAAAATGTTTCTTCTTTCCCTGGAAACAAGAAAAAGTTTTTAGTTTAATTTATCCCTTCTAAATCTGTAGAAAGTAATATTATAGAGCAGGGATCACAAAGAGGGGGCCTTAACCCCTGGGTGTCATGACCTCACCCCAACGGGAACAGGATGATTTTTTTTTCTGGCAAGGCAATCAGGATAAGTGACTTGCCCAGGGTCACACAGCTAGTAAACGTCAAGTGTCTGAAGCGAGATTTGAACTCCGGTCCTCCTGACTCCAAGGCTGTTGCTCTATCCACTGTACAACCTAGCTGCCTGTAGGATTATTCTTTCAGAGAACTGGAAAATGGATCACGGGGGTCTGTTTCCAACCCAACCACACCTACCTTTATCCCTCAGTACTGCTTCATTCTATCCTCTCCCTCCTTTGTTTCAGCTTCCAACTTCTCAGTAAGTGACCCAACTGGGCATGGGTCATTAAAGGCAGTTATAGCTTAACTACTACCTGAGCATCCATAGCAGGAGCTTTGTAGGTGCCTTATTCCTAACAAAAGCATGCTCTCAAGGCAGGTAGGCAGTAGAGTGGGTAGAGAGCTGAAAGTCAAGAAAACTTCTGGTTTGAATGAATCCTGTCTTACACTTGTACTAAATGTGTAACTCTGGACAAGTCATTTAACCTCATTGTACCTCAGTTTCCTCATCTGGAAAATAGGATAATGATAGCAACTGCCTCACTGAATTGTTATAAGGACCAAATGAAATAGTGTCATAAAATATTTTTCAAAATTTACAACACCATATAAATGCTAGCTATTATTATTATTGTTATTGCCGGGGCAGCGAGATGGTGCAGTGGATAGAGTGCAGGTCCTAGAGTCAGGAAGACTCACGTTCCTGAGTTCAAATCTGTCTTCAGATAATTATTAGCTGAGTGGCCCTGGAAACGTCACTTAACCCTGTTTGCCTCAGTTTCCTCATCTGTAAAATGAAGGAAATGGCAAACCCCTCTAGTATCTCTGCCAAGAAAACCCCAAATGGGGTCATGAAGAATTGGATGCAGCTGAAATAACTGAACAACACTATTCCTTATTGCCCACCCTCTGCCCCTCTGATCATATAGACCCTCAGAACTTGCTCCAGGTCAGTGACTTGTTAGTTAGAGTTCCCTCCTCCTTTTTCATTTTGTGTGAGATAGAGTGAGTCACACGGATGAGCAGGGATGGCTGGGTTGTAATTCTCATTCCAGGTCTCATTACATTATTTGCAACCTTTCCCCCCTTCACAAACCCCATTCCTCTTCCAAATTACTCTGTCACTTTCAAGGGGACCATCCCCTAGTCACCCAGGTTCATAATCATAACAGCGAGCATTTATGTAGAGCTTTAAGGTTTACAATATGCTTTACAAATATGACCTTTTAAGACAACCCTGGAAAGTAGGTGCCATGATGATCACTACTTCACAGTTAAGGAAAGTGAGGAAGACAAAAGTTAAATGACTTAATCAGGATCATAGAGCTAACAAGCATCTGTAATAGCACTTGAACTCAGGTCTTCCTGACTTCGGGCCCAATGCTCTATCCACTGTACCACCCAGTCGCTTCACTGTCATCCACTTCTATTTACTGTCTCTTACCGCATATATCCAATCAGTCACCAAATCTTATTTCTACCTCCATAATCTCTCTGATTGTACCATAGTACCATATAATTTATAATTAAGTAAATATATTCATATGGGGTATATGCTAAAAAAATTTTTACTGAAAGGGTGCCTGAATATATAGAGAAAAAATATATAATAAAGATTATTTTTATCTTTTATGTCAAGTAAGCTGCTCTTTTGGATGAAGGCAGACTAGCTCTTCTGTGAATTTTCACCTCTTTTCTTCCTGGGTAGCTGTATTTTCCAGTCTCTTTTGATTCCGCTGGTATTTTTACCACCTCAGCACCTGACCATTCTCACCAAAAACGATCACCTTTCATTTCAACATAGTTTCTGAAGGCAAACTGCTCAAGACTGAGGAAGAGATATTTTCAGAGACAATTTTAGAATAAGAAACCAGGTTTTAGGTGACTTCCCACAGAGTAACAAGACATTAAAACTGGAAGTCTGATGCATTCATTTTATGTATAAGGAAACGGAGACCCAGAGAGTTAAAGGGATGAACTCAAGGTCACATAAGCAAAGGCAGAACTTGAACCCAGCTCTTCTGACTCCAAGTCCCTGAGGGACTTTCAGGAGGGAGGACCTTAGGAGAATGTGAAAAGAGGGATGCTTAACCCCCAGGGAGGAGGTGGGGGATAGTGCTAGAGTGCATAGGTGTAAATGTCACTTCTCTTCTTGCTTGGAGAGACTCAAAAAAGCCCCACACTCTGCTCCTGGATTTGTAGTCAGAGGCTGGGTGTTGAAATCCTTGCTCTTCTATTTATTACCTATGTGAATATTGAGCAAGTTACTTTAAATCTCTCAGATGGTTTCCTAATTGGTAAACTGAGAAAACTGGACTTAGATGACCTCTAAGATCCTTTCCAAGCTCTAAAGAGATGATTCTATCATCTCTTTAGAGGGCAGACCAAGGGACTCTGCAGAATGTGCTGTAGCCATCCAGAAGCAAAACTCAGCCATTATTGGAATGCTTTCCTCTTCTGATGCTGTTCCCACCTCGCCCAACTTGCCCATGTCTGGGATACCAGAAGTCAGCTGCCAGGCTGCCCCCAAAATATTTTTAATTGTCTAAACCTCAATAGCAATACCTCTGGCCCATCTTTGCCCTCTTTGGTGTACAGAATTTCCAGTCTACAGATGAGCATGGATATCTCCCAGAGCATCAATTTTCCTAAAATTTTCAGTAACGAGACTCTATGGATGACCAAGGGAACAATTAACCAGTGTTAGGATAATTAATCCCCACTACAAGGAGTTGAACATATGCATATGTGTACATATACACATACACACATATACACACATAATATACAGGGTGTCCCTAAAGTCCGGTCACTTAGGCAAAAATGCATATTTTGAAATATTTGGACTATTAACAAACCTTAGCCCCTTGACTTCTTTTTCTGGGGTATGCTAAAGGAGAAGGTGTACTCAATGAAAATCACAGACGCAACACACTTGATTGAATGCATGAAGGGTGAATGTGCTAAAATCGACAGCAATGTGGAGTTATTGCATCAAGTTCATGTGACTCTTGCAAAGAACATCAACCTTTGCATCACAAATGATGGAAATCATATTGAAGATGTTATTTGTTAATATTCCAATTAAATAAAATGTTGTTGAAAATTTCTACCATTTCATTTCTTGAAAATATGCATTTTTGCCTATGTGTCCAGACTTTAGGAACAATCTGTACAACATATATAGATACGTGTTTGTATATAATATGACATATATCATCATAATACATGGGATATATGTGTATGTATACAGACATACACAAAAGTTCCTCAGTCTGAGAAGAGTGGGCCATTCTAGATCGATGCTAAAACTGTTTCCTCCTCTAGGTCGTTGAACTTGTTTTTTTGCATGTAAGTGTGTTTTTAATTTTTGATAACTATACTGGAATAAATTTGGTTTTCTCTGCAATCCTATATATTTTATTTTATGCATTTAGAAACATGATTCTGAGGCGTATGCAGGCTTCACCAGATTGCCAAAGGGGTCCATTACACAAGAAAAGTTAAGAAACGTTTCTTTATATTTTTCAAATTCTTTCATTGTTATCCCATTTTATTCTCAATTCTGTGAGGTAACTACATGTTGTGATCTCCATCTTACAGATGATGATAGTGAGAAGGCAAACAACTTACCCCAATGTCACATAACTATCTAGTTTTGCTTATGGCACTAAACTCTGGGTTTCCTGACCCAGTATATAATATAAACATTATACAGAATGTATATAATATATGCATTACATATAATAAATGTATCATATATACAGTATATATACATACATACACATATGTGCATGTATGTATACACCCATACACAATATACATACACACACATATACATCTTGAGAAAGACAAGAAAGAAAACTTCAAGGGAATGCAGAGCTAACTCCACAGGGCCCTCAGAAGTAGCACTGTATACAGTGTACCATGTGGAAAACTTGGCTCCACTGAAGCTTCCATATGAGGAAGAGGACCTCTGGCTCAAGGAGATGACATGTGTCACTGAGGGTATCTATTTTACATTCTGAGCAGGAGACTATCTACATGTGCACCCAGCTGGCTGGCAGAAGAAATTCCACAATTAAAAAGAGAGCCAATCAGAGGCTTGACGTGCCACTGGCAAGGATGAGGGCTTGGGGTAGCTAGAGAAGATATAACATCTTAGCAGCCAAAGATTCTTTCACAGGAAACCGAGCTTAAAAATCAAACCTTTGCCCCAAAATTTACATCCAAGAGAATAAACAACTAAAAGGTTGCTCACTCTATCTTAAATAATAAAATCACTACTCCCCCACCCCTCCTCACCTTACGTTTGGATAGCACTCTATCTGGGATACTTTTAACCTGGGGCATGTGTGTGCGTGTGCATGCGTACGTGCCTGTGTGTGTGTGTGTGTGTGTGTGTGTGTGTGTGTGTGTGTAATTTTTGATAACTATATTTGAACAAAATTGGTTTTCTTTGAAATTGTATATATTTTATTTTATGCATTTAGAAACATGATTCTGAGGAGTCCACAGGCTTCACCAGATTGTCAGAGGTCCATGACACAAAAAAGGTTAAGAATTCCTTTATATTTTTCAAAATATTTTCACTGTTATACCATTTGATTATCAATTCTGTGAGGTAGTTATATATTGTGATCTCTATTTTACAGATGATGAAAGTGAGAAAAGTCAGACAACTTAGCCCAAGGTCACATAATTAGGTAGTTTGGGCACTAAACTGTGGGTTCCTGACCCAGTGCTATTTCTGGTGTACCAAAAAGTTGAATGTTTAGATCTAATGCTGACCTTACCCTTGAATTGAGTAATCAGGTTGCTTATAGATTGGTATGATTACAAGGACACAGAGAAAGTACTCTCCTTGAACAATCCCAGCATAGAGAGAAGTGAACCAAACTTTTGAGACAGACCTCTGCAGACAGGGAGAAGTGTCCACAGAACGACTGCATGGATTCCTGGGAAATGTAGTATCAAGGAGACAGGATTATCTTTTTCCACTCTGTAAGAAATTTTTTTGGGAATGAGGCTTGAAGTCAGTGAAAGGATCTGAAAAAGCATGCTATGGAAACACGGGAGTGGCATGCATGATAGAGGAGAGAGGAGCTCCAGGAGAGAGACTGTGGAGGAGATGAGTAATGTTTGAGATTGAGCAGAGAGGACATCTGTGACCAAAGCATGGGGAATGTCTGATTTGGTGTGAACTTCTCCTGCTTTTCCCCTTCCTTTCCAACTGAGAAAACAAATGCTTAAATTCAGAGTTTTCTTCTCTTTAAAAAATTATGTAATATTTTAATTAGCATAAAAGTAGGTCCTTTTGATATAAAAGATTTATCCTAATTGCTTTTGAACTGTGTGTGTTCCTTATTTGCAAACATGGAGACTGTGATAGAGAGAACGGATATTTGGTATTAGCAAACAGAGATAGAGAGAAGTTCAAATTTCAAGCCCTGGTTCAAAAATGCCAGTCTTTCTCCTGGCTGGGGGCAGAGATAAATCCAGAGATTATCTAATGGTTTTGATTATTAATAATTTACAATAAATTTTCTAAAAGGCAGAATTAAAATGGGTTGGAATTTCCCCCCCTTTGTCCTAGACTAAAAAAAAAATTAGAGCAGTTTGAAAAAAAAAAATGGGCTGTCAGGTCACATGTCCTCATTTATTCCTTCCCTTCTCCCCTTTCATATGTGCAAAGAAAGTTCCCTTTAGGATGGGAGAGGTCAATAATTAGGGAGTATGAGGCTACCTGAAGCAATAATGGGGTTGCGGCTGGATCTGGCCAGTTATATGCACATTCCAAAGGGGGGGGCAGAAGAGGGAGTAGTCCTTCATCTTGTACCCCCAAGGCAATACTCACACTGGGACAAGAGGCAATAGATAGACAGACAGACAGACAGATAGATAGATAGATAGATAGACAGATAGACAGACATAACTAATTAGTAAACATCTATGTGTCAGCATCAAGATCGACATACCTTCCACAAAGTCCTATTCTGATATCTCATTGCAGCATAAAGATGACCCTAGTTTCTTGATGGCTATGCCAATAGATCCTAGCCCTGGTAAGTTTTACCATACTAGAATGTATGGTGCTGGCAACAGAGAGGGTCACTATCCAAGTGTTTATCCATTGGGAAATAGCTCTTATTCTTATACATCTGCATCAGTTTCTTATATATCTAACATATTAGACCTTTATCAGAGAAACTTGCTGTATTTTTTCTAGCTATTTCCCATCTAATTTTAATTTTATTTATTTTGTTTGCACAAAAATCTTTTCCAATTTATATAATCAAAATAGTCCACTTTGTCTTCTATGATCCCTCTATCTCTTCCTTCCCCTATTTGTAGTTGTCAAGGCACTTTCTTCCTTACTTCTGTAATTTGTTTATGATGTGACCTTTTACATTTGCCACATAGTGATTCAGAACTTATCTTGGTATGTTGTATGAGACTTTTGCCAGACTGCTTTCCAGTTTTTCCAGAAATTATCAGTAAGTCTTCCAATAGTTGGAGTCATTGGATTCTTTTGCTGCTGTATGTTCCACTAATCAACTTTAAACATTTTTTTACCAGTACAAAATTGTTTTGATGATTGCTCCTTTATACTATAGTTTGAGATCTAGTATAAGTATAGGCCCTCCCTTTCCATTTAAAAATATTATTCCCTTGAGATTCCTAAACTTTTGTTCTTCCAGATGAATTTTGTTACTATTTTTTCTAGTTCTATAATGTATTCCTTTGCTAGTTTGATTGGTGTAGTATTGAATAAGTAAATAAAAGTAGGTAGTATTGCCATTTTTATTATATCAGTCTTGCCAAGTCATAAACAGTCTCTCTCCAATTATTCAACTCTGTCTGTCTATAAAGTATTTTGTAGTTTTTGACCGCCGCCTTCCTCAGTTTACCCTCCCTCTTTATTCCCCTCCCTTATCTTACCGTTTCCCACTTGCTACTTCTCCTCTCCCTTCTGACCACCCCCCTCCCTTTTTCCCCCCTTCCCCTCCTACTTCCCGTAGGACAAGTTAGATTTCTAAACTTATCAGGGTATGTTATTCCCTTCTTGAACTAGATCAGATGACAGTAAAGCACAAATACTGCTCTTCTCCCTCCCTTCTTTCCCTCTACTATAATATGTTTTTGTGCCACTTCATTTGGTGTAATTTATCCTTTTCTACTACCTCCTTACCACTCCTCTCATAGCCCTCCCTTTATATCTCTTACTTATATTTTATATCTTTACATCAATTAATTTATACAGGCATTCACAACCTATGTATATCCCTTTCAATTGTCATAATAGCTGTACCATTCTCAAGACTGACTTATATATATATATATATATATATATATATATATATATATATATATATAAAACATACATAAGATGATATAATCCCACATAAAGATGTAAACAACCTGCCCTTATTGGTTAATAAGGTTTGTGGAGTTTTTCTCCCAGGTTACCTTTTTATGTCTCACTTGAGTTTTGTATTTGGAGATCAAATTTTCCATTGAGTTCTGGCCTTTTCATCAGGAAGGTCTGGAATTCCCTTATTTCATTGAATGTCCATCGCCTTGCCTGAAAAATTATGCTTAGTTTTGCTGGGTAGTTGATCCTTGGTTGTAGTCCCAGCTCCTTTGCCCTTCGTAATATCATATTCCAATTTCTCCTGTCTTTTAATGTGGAAGCTGAGAGATCCTGCGTGATCCAGATGGTAGTTCCACAATATTTGAATTGCTTCTTTTTGGCTGCTTGCAGTATTTTCTCCTTGAGTTTATAGTTCTGAAATTTGGCTATAATATTTCTTGGTGTTTTCAGTTTGGGATCTCTTTCAGGGGGTGATTGGTGAATTCTTTCAATGACTATTTTGCCCTCTGGTTCTAGGACCTCTGGGCAGTTGTCTTTGATAATTTCTTCGAAGATACTGTCAAGGCTCCTTTTTTCATCATGGATTTCCGGTAGACCAATAACTCTTAAATTGTGTCTCCTGGATCTATTTTCCAGGTCAGTTGTTTTCCCAATCAAGTATTTCACATTTTTTTCTATTTTTTCATTCTTAACGTTTTGCTTTACTACTTCCTGGTGCCTCATAGATTCATTAGCTTCCACTTGCTCAACTCTAATTTTTAATGAGTTAGTGTTTTCATTTTGTTTTTGAGTCTCCTTTTCCATTTGGTTGATTTTACCTCTCAGGGTGTCATTTTCTCTCTTTAGATTCTGTATCTCCGTAGCCATTTCACCAATCTTATTCTTTAGGGACTTGATTTCGTCTTCTTTTAGCTCCGTAATTTGGTTTTTAAAATCATCCTTTAGCTCTTCCAGCCATGCTTTTTGGGCTGGAGACCAGTTCATATTACCTTTTGAGGTATCAGACACGTCTATAGTGTCATTGACATCCTCTTCCATATTGATATTTTGATCCTGCCTGTCTCCATAAAAAGAATCTATTGTCCTTGGTTTTTTTGTGTTCTTCTTCATGTTTGTTGTTTTGCCTTTTCCTGGCATTACAACGAATTTCTATCTTTGGGCCTCAGGACTCTCTGTCCCAGCTTTCTTATTCTGGGGGTTGTGAGTCTAGAATTATAGCCTTCAGTTTCCTGTGGTGTGGGGAGGGGTCTGGCTCCCTGGCATCTCACTCCCTATGGGTGCTCTCCAGCACTTGCTTATCAGCAATGGTCTCAGCTGTTTGTTGTTTGAGCTGATGACTGGCACTTCCCCTGGGGGAGCAAGGTTACGTCTGGGCTCCTGGGTTGACCCCTGCCGACTCTGCCCCTCTGGGACTAATGAGCTTCTACTATTTGTCCTGTGAGGCCCCACTACTTTCTCCTCTGTTTCAGTTCTCTTTTTTTTCCCGAGGAATTCTCTGGGTGAGGGGGGGAGGGATTAGAGCCGTTTACCTGGCCATTGTGTCTCCCGGAAGTTCAAGAAGCCGCAATACGTTTGGGCTGCAAACCTCTGGAGTCGGTGTATCCTGGCCGGTGGCGTTGAGCTGCCTCTCGTCTATTCCACAGATTGCCGTCCTGTGTTGGGAGGCCTGGGGATCTCCACCAGTTTCGGGCGCCCAGCTTTCTCCCAGCCTGTCTCCCACGTGCAGTATTTTGTAGTTGTATTCATAATTCCTGTGTGTGTCTTGGTAGGTATACTTCCAGATGTTTCATACATTCTATGGTTATTTTAAATGCAATTTCTCTTTCAATTCTTCCTACTAGGTTTTGTTGGTAATATACAGAAAAGTCAATGATTTGTAAAGGTTTGTTTTATATCCTTTTGCTTTGCTAAACTTATTGTTTCAATTAATTTTTCAGTTGACTCTCTAGGATTCTCTAAGCAGACAGTAATATCATCTGAAAAAAGGAATAATTTTATTTCCCCTTTGCTTGTGCTTATTTACCAAATTTCTTTTTTATCTTCTTATTGCTATAGCTAGCACAGCCAGCTCTACATAAAATAATAGTGGTGATAATGGACATCTTTATTTTACTCCTGGTCTTTGAAAAAGCCTCTGGTTCATCCTCATTACATATATAAAGCTGGCTTGGGGTTTTTAGGTAGATACTATTTATCATATTAAGGGAAGGTCCATTTATTCCTATGTGGTTTTTAAAAGTGTTCTTAGTATTCTATATTTTCTCAAAATATACAACAAAATATAGAATATTTTCTGGATTTATTTATATAATCACACAATTTTTACTTTATTAGTTATTAAAATTGTCTATTATTATTATAATTTTCCTAATAATGAATCAAACTTCATTCCTAGTACACATTCAACATGGTTATACTTTATGAACTTTTTGATATGTTATTGTAGGGACTTGTTAATATATTATTTAAATTTTTTGTATTCATATTCATTAAGGACATTGGTGTATGGTTTTCTCTGTTTTGTTCTCTCCCTGATTTGGGTGCCAAGACCATATTTGTATCATAGAAAGAATTTAGTAGAATCCTTTCTTTCCTAATTTTTGCAAATAGCTTATATAATACTGAAAGCAATCTTTTTTATGCTATGATTTATCTATTTTACTTTTTTAAAAAGTATTTCCTAGTTTAATTTAGCAATTTGGTTAATTTATTTTTTTTGTATTCACCTTTGCCAATTTCTTCAGAATTTCTATTTTGATGCTTAGCTTGGAATATTTTGAATTTGTTGCTTTTCTGGATTTTGGTGTTTTTTTTTTTTAAGAATGTGAGTTTCTTGAGAGTAGGGGTTGTTTTTTGCTTTTTTTTTTAATATCCCCAGCACTTAGCAAAATCTCTAGTACAGAGTAGGTGCTAGATGACTAACTTACTTCCATGCCCAAGTCATAGATTTGTTCTCTTTTGTTGATGAAAATGTTTAGAGTGATAAATTTTCACCCAAGGATTGCTTTGGCTATCCTTAAAATTTTGTTATGCTGTCTTATGTTTTTCATTGACTTTAATTAAATTATCTATATTTTTATGATTTGTTCTTTAACCTACTAGTCCTTTAGTAATAAATTATTTAATCTCTAATTTAATTCTTTCTTCAAAGGCCCTTTTTAAAATAAAATGTTATTGCATTATGACTACTAGAGGCTATGGTTAAAACAGAGGATGTGCTTAAGATTTCTGCCTTTCTGATTTGTGTATGAGTTTTTTAATGCCTCAATACCTGTTCAATTTTTGTAGACATCCTGTACATCAGAGAAATATTATTTTCTTTTCCCATTCACTAACTGCCAGAGAGCTATCATATCTAACTTTTCTAAAATTCTATTTAGGTCCTTAATTTCTTTCTTTTTTGTTAGCTATGTCTAGTTCTGAATGTGGCAAAATGAGGTTCCCAACTTTTGTAGTTTTATTGTTTATTTTTCCCTACAAATTACTTAAGTTTTCCTTTAAATATTTAGATGCTATGCCATCCAATGATTCTGAGAGGTAGAAATGAAGAGGGAATGCATTCTAGGAATGAGGGATTGAGGGATTGCCTTTGTGAATGCATGAATGTTCATTTTGGGAAACAGTCGGTAATTGAATTTGGCCAGAACACAAAGTCTGTGGAGACAGGGAGATTGTATGTAATAAGGTTGGAAAGCTAAGTAAGGGAAAGGATATGGAAGATCCTAAATGCTAGGCTAAGGAGTCTGTATTTTATGCTAAGGACAATGGGAAACAATGGAAGTTTTTTTTTTCTTATCAGAGCAGTGAGACAGTCAGATTTGTGCCTTAGGAACAACTTTTTGGAGATTATGTGAAGGATGGAATTGGAATGGGGAAGAAGAAATTGCCTGGTGCCTGGTATGAGTTGATGGGACTGCTGAGCTACTGTCAATGATCTCTGAAAGACGATAGAGGGGTGGAACAGGACTGGAGAATGTAAATAAATTTACTGATTTTCCAAAAAAGGGGAAAAGAATGGAGAGTGCAAACTACAAACCAGCAAACTTGTTTTTTTATTCCTGGCAAAAGTCTAGAAAACATTATTAAAGGGATTGTTAATGAATGCATAGAAAAGGAAGTAGTCTTCATAAAGAGCCAATATGAATTCTTCAAGAATAGGACATCCCAGATTAGATTCTTTTCCCTTTTTGACACAGCTATTTGATTGTCAGAACAGGGTAGATAAAAGTCATATAGATTTAACATAGCATTTAACAAAGTTTTTCATACTATTCTTACAGAAGAGGTGGAGAGATGTGGATTAAACAGTACTATAGTTAGGTGGATTTGGGACTGGTAAGATGGTTATGACTTGGAGTACTCATCAGTAATTAGTTGTCAGTTTGGAAGGTTTCTGATGAAGTGCTGGAAGGGTCTGAGCTTGGCCCTGTACTGTTTAAGAAGGGGAGGGTAGCTAAAACCCTGGATGATAAAAACAGGATGTCAAAAGATCTCAACTGTTGGGGAAAATCTAGATGACATTTTACAGAGAAAAGTCTAAAGTCTTATCCTTGGATTCAACAAGATATAAGTACAAGATAGAGAAGTCATGGCTAGCCCATAGTTTAAAAAAAAAAGATCTGGGGGATTCAGTAGCCTGCAAGCACAATGAGGTCAAGGATTATTTCATTACATCCCCAGCACTGACACAGTACTTGATAATGTTTGTTGATTAATTGCTATGGCAGTCAAGAAATCTAATGCAGTCTTTGACTGCATTAAGAGGGTCAGGGTGTTTAGGATAGGGAGGTGACAGTCCTGTTCCATTCTGCCTTAGTTACATAACTGGAGTACTAAGTTGAGTTTTGGGCAGTATGCTGTAGGAAGGACATTGGTAAGCTGGAGAGTGTCCAGAGGAAGGAAAGAAGGATGGTGAAGATCTTATAACATGAGAATTATTTGAAAGAAGTGGGGATGTTTACTGGAGACAAGAAAGAGGGGACTTGGGGTATTTACATTGAAGAAGAGAGGGGATATAATAGCTATCTTTAAATATCTGAATATTAAATATTTAAATACATGGAGGAGGGATTAGATTTGTTCTTTTTAGCTACAGAGAGCAGAACCAGGAGCAATGAGTGGATGATACAGAGGGGCAGATTTATGCTTGATGTAAGGAAAAACTTCCTAACTATGAGAGCTTTCCAAAAGTAGGATGGTCTGCCTTAGGCAGTATTGGGGTCTTTAAGCAAAAGATGGATGACCATATACATTGTAGAGAGGGATTATTATTGTATTATAGCTTGGACTTGATAGCCACTGAGCTCTCTCCCAACTCTGAGATGCTGTTTTTTGTTGTGCTCGGTGGCACAGTGGATAGAGTACCAAGCTGGGAGACAGGAAGACTCCGCTTGCTGAGTTCAAATATGGCCTCAGACACTTCCTAACTGTGTGACCCTGGGCAAGTGTATCAGTAAGGCAATAATAACAATGTAGATGTGGTTCTGTATCGCAAAGTATACAGGACATTACACATAGAAGGTAGGATGAGTAAACCATTTATTCAGACACCAGAGAACCATATCCCATAAGCCATCTATCCAGTCCATCACAGCAGTGAAGCATTTGATACGTAATATCACAACATGGAGCCTCGCCATTCCAAAACCTCTCTGACCCCCTGCTGGGGTCTTCCCAAAAACAGACTCACAATAGCTGTCACAGTCTGTTCAGCTATCACAGGTCAACTTGTATTACCTCAGCTCTAACAGTCACAATGGTCATTAACAGCTATAACAGCTCTTTCTCTCTCTCAGAATTTTCTGTGACATAACTCCTTTTCCTCTCAGGAAGGTCCTCTCGCTATACCCAATGTAGGCTTCCTGTGGTGTAAGCAGGTCACATGGCCTATTAATGGGTGGGAAAGATCTTCAAATCTAAATTGCTATTACAGTAAATTACTTAACCCTTTTTGCCTCAGTTTCCTCATCTGTAAAATGAGCTGGAGAAGGAAATTACAAAGCACTCCAGTATCTTTGCCAAGAAAGCCCCAAATCGGGTCATGAAGAGTCAGGTGCACCTGAAAACTATGAATAACAACAATATAATAATCTGTATGAAAAGTGATGAGGACTTGAACTGGTGTGAGAGCTGTATGAGTGAAAAGAAAGGGATGGATGTGAGAAATGTTGTGGAGTTAGAACTGACAAGATTTGAGAACTGATTAAATACAGAGGGCAAGGAAAGAAAGATGACTCCAGGATGATAAATCTTGACGCCTGGGAGAAAGATACTATTTTATTTTTCAACAGAAATAGAAGAATTAGAAGGGAAAGTAGGTTTAGGGGAGATGGTGTTGAGTTCCATTTTGGATTCTGAATTTGAAATACCTTTGAAACATCTAGAAGATGCCAATAGGTAATTGATGGTGTTGGGCTGGAATTCAAAAGAGAAATTAGGGCCTGGGGATATAGAGGTTAGAGAGTCATTTGATTAGGGATGATACCTGGGCCTATTGAACCAGATGAGACTACCCTAGTAGAGACAATGAGAAGAGCAAAGGCCCTGGGGAGGAGGCTTGGGAGATGTCCATCCTAAAAGGGTGGAAAATAGATGATGAAGAAAGATAATATGGTAAAGGGGACAAAGGGCTATATTTCAAAGTCAAGTAAATCTGTGTTCAGATCCAGCCTTTGACATTTACTAGCTAGGTGATAACAGATAAGTCATTTACCGTTTCCAAGCCCCAGTTTCTTCATCTGTAAAATGGGGATATTAATGCCCACCATACTTTACCTTATAAGATTACTATGTGTTCCTAATGAAATAATATATGTAAAGTATTTGGCTGACTTTAAATTTTAACACCCAGCAGAGGAGAATTATGGGGTCATCAGATAGGTAGAAAGCAAACCAAGAAAGCAGAGTCATAGAAGTGAAGAGAGCATCTAGGAAGAGGGAATAGTCAACAGCATCACAAGCTGCAGAGAGTTCAAAGAGGATGAGGATAGAGAAAAGTCCGTTAGATATATCAGAGATGACAAAGAGTATTGTTAACCTTGGGGAGAACAGTTTCATTCAAGCGGTGCAATGTGAAGCCAGATTACAAGGGGATGAGGAATGAGTGGTGAAGTGGGAGGTGGCAAATATAGGCATTTTTTTTTCCTTAAGAGTTTGGCAGCAAAATGAAGGAGAAATATGGCATGGTATCTAGAAGGAATGGCAACTTTTGAGGATATGGCGATGAGATTTTTTTAAGATGGAGTAGACTTGATCATGCTTGTGTAGCAAGGGAAAAAGCCAGTAGACAGCAACTGCAAATGGGAGCAGGGAAGAGGAAGAATGCTTAAAAAGTGAAGCCGCTCAAAAGAGGATGTGATCGAGGGTACAGACAGATAGTTTGGCCTTGGCACAGAGATGAGCCATCTCTTCCCTAGACACAAGAAGAAAGGAGAAGACGGGTGAAGATGTAGATGCTTTTGAGGTGTGATAAAGTGGAAATAGGGAACATCACTAATGATAGCTATAATTTTCTAGTAAAGTAGGTGACAAGGACATTCACCTAAAAAGGTGATGGGTGGTGCAGGGGGAAAGAAGAGATTTATAAGAGTTGTTGAGAGTAGAATAGAAGGTCAATCAAGTTTTCCCATTAAGAAATTAATTGTGGGGCAGCTAGGTGGCGCAGTGAGTAGAGCACCAGGCCTGGAGTCAGGAGGACCTGAGTCCAAATCCCGCCTCAGACACTTGACACACTTACTAGCTGTGTGACCTTGGGCAAGTCACTTAACCCCAATTGCCCTGCCTTCCCCCCTCCAAAAAAAAATTGGCAAGAAAAAAGGTAATAACATTATATATAGTGTCTACTATGTGCCAGGCACTTTGCTAAGCACTTTACAAATATTTCGCTTGATCTTCACAACAATCCTGGGAGGTAGGTGCTGTTATTATCCCCATTTTACAGCTGAGAAAACTGAGGCAAACAGGGTTAAGTGACTTGCCCAGGGTCACACAACTAGTAAGTGTCTGAGGATGGATTTGTACTCTAGTCTCCCTGACTTCAGATCCAGTGCTCCATAAATAAAAAGTGGTATTGGATTGGGGATTTGGCTCATGAAGTGAAACTCCCCCAATCCTCCCATGGGTCTAACATACTAAGCCATTATCAGTGATTAACATTTTAGTGTGCCTTCATTTATCTTTGAATTGTACAATATCAATTTATTTATTTCAACTCTTTCATCCCAATTTTAACACAATGGAACAGTTACCTAAGACCAGCACATTCCAGGAATGAAACACATCGGACCCATTTTAGGGAGAAGTGGAGAAAGAGAAGTCTAGAGATGAGATACTGCTGGGAAAGAAGTTTGGGATGAGGAACTCCCATGTCTTCCAGAGAAGAGTTAGGAAAGACATCCAATCAAATTTAACCTATTCCAACTAACAAATGTCTACTATGAGCAAGGCACTGGGTTAGGTGATGAGAATACAAAGAAAAGTAATCTCTGCCCTCAAGGAACTTACATTCTGCTGGACATCATTGCTTCATTCCAATATTTGAAGTCTATAATATGGAAGAACTAAATTTATTCTTTTTGGATCTAGAGCAGGGCTGTCCAACCTTATGTTTTTATTGAAAAAAATAGACAATACACTTTAATTTGCCATTTTAGTGAGAGTTCTGTGGTAGCTCAGCTTCATTTACTAAAGCATTTATATAAATTTCTATGCTTGTAGGTGGGCTGCATAAATCACACTGTGGGCTGTAGCCTCTGGGCTGCATTTTGGACAGCCCTGATCTACAGGATAGAACTAGGACTAAGAGGCAGAAATTATAGGGAGATAGATTGCTGATCAACATAAAGAAAAACTTCTTAACAATTCAAGTTTTCAAAAACTTTTCAAAATGCTTTTCAAAAAAGCATTTCAAAAAATGCTAATTCATGCTTTGCGTAGAAGTTAGGCTAAATAACTTCTGTGATCCCTTTCAACTCCACAATTCAATGATATAAGGGTGTCCAAAGAGCAGCACAAAACATCTGGCACAGTCCTGTTGATGTCTTGAGAGGAGAAAAAGATATTGGAAGAGAAAATGGGAAGATATGAGATGCAATGTTTCTCTTCTCCACAATTTTGTCCAGGGGCAGCTCCATTTGCAGCAGGGATCGTTAGTTCTGATTTCACTAGAATTATAACTAAGGAAGAGACCTGAGCTTGTCTCAGGACAGCAAAATTTGGAAGGTGCCAATAGCATTTTAAGTTCTTGGTAGCTAGAAACTTACCACCTAGTTAGCGAGAATAACTAATTAAAATAGGAAGCTACCAGATGCAGGCTGCCATAAGCTCTTCTCTCCTCCCTTACAATACGACAAACTCCCCATTTTTGATTCAAGTAGGTATCCTGGAGTCTCTCTCTCCCCTGCACCCTCACTTAAACTGATGGTGCTTTATGCCATTTTGCCCCCCAAACCAATTTTTAGCGATAGCTCTAGTTTCACAACATTCTTGAAGTGTTTCCTATTATCTAAATGGGTACCTGGATTCTCAAATGTTTCTCTAAGCAAAATTTATTTTAATTCCCTTTAATTTTTAAAATGAAACCACAGTTCTTAGAAATTTCGGGAGGATGTGTATTGTGTTAAAGAAGCAAGAAACAGTAAGGTGTTATAACTCTGAAAAGGTTTAATATGAGTTTACAGCTCTTTCAGTAAGTAGGCTTTTCTCCGGAAAAACAAATCACCCTGTCATTATAATTATCCTAATTTACAAAAAGCAGAAAATGCTTCTCTTCCCACGCCACTGGAATGTCACCATCCCAAGAGTGAACCATGCCAAGCTAATGCCTGGCACTCAGACAGTCTTGGGACTCGAAAGGTTAACAGATAGCACCAGGGCCCTCGGGGAGGCAAAACTGAATGATGGGACAAGCTGGCTGCAAACTGGCTGAGGCATCTATCTAGGCTAACCTACAAAGCTTACAAATGGCATCCTGGGAACTCTCTGGAGGTCAGAACCTTGGCTTTGTATTTCATTTTAAAAGATGCTACCTTAGATGATTGAGATAGCTCTCCTTATACTGTTCAGGTCAATCACTTATTGGTACTGGGAAAGAGAGGTTGAACGATCAAATTAACCTTATTTTCATAATAGGTAAAGGCAAGATTCCTACCATCTGCTAGTTTGAAAAGGCTTATAGAGTAAACTAACCAGTTGACAATGGGAAGAGAGTTGTGGTAAAACTAACAGAAGAGGGGTTTTTTGACCAGAAGGTTAGCATGTTTAACATTTTCAGCTGTGCACAATGACTATTCAGTTTTAGCAGATGTATAGAGGTAATCAGTTCAATTAAATTCAGTTCAACAAACATTTAGTAATTACCTAAGAAGTGCAAGCTATTGTAGGAGGTGTTGGGGATAGAAAGACAAAAATGAAACAGTTCCTATCCTCAAGGAATTTACTAGATCTACATCCGGATACAACACGTACACAGATAAATAAATTCAAATTAATTTGAGGGGCAGTAACAACTAGGGGATCAGGAAAGGCCTTGTGTGGAAATTGACAAGTAACCTGAGCCTTGAAGTGTGCTTGGGATTCCAAGCAGTGGAGATGAAGAGAGAGAGCATTCTAGACATGGGTGAGAGCCCGTGGGAAAGCATGGCAATGGGAGGTGGAGTATGGGGAACAGCTAGTGGGTCAGCATGATTGGAGAAGAAAATGTGTGAGGGGGAGTAATTTGAAATCACAAGATAAGTTAGAGCCAGATTGCGTGGGCTTTAAATACCAAACAGGAGTTTATATTTTAAACTGGAATTAATAGTGAGATGCTGAAGCTGGGAAGTGACATGATCAGACCTGTGCATCAAGAAGATCAACTTGGCATCTGTGGAGATTCGAATGGGAGAGAGGCAGAGCTCCAAGGTGGTAACCCTTCAGCAAGGTCAGGTGGTCTCCTTGTCTGAACTTCAGTTCTGGCTAAAGTCAAAATCAGACACGCTAGTGGGTTCTGGTAATAAAGCCAAGCAGGTAATATGACACAGATGTTCCCTGTGATTTTGCCAGATGGGAGAAAAAAGAGCCATATCTTCAAGAACTGAGGCAGTAGTTTCCCCACCATACAGCAGAGAAAATTGAAAGGTTTTTCTCTCATATGTGCACCAGAGAGAACCCTTGTCCTAGCACAGGATCAGGTCAGGTCAAGCCAACAAGCATTTATTAAGTGCCTGTTGTATGCCAAGTACTATGCTAAGCATTGGGAATATAAAGAAAGACAAAAGATACCCTTGAGGAGCTCACAGTCTAACTGGGGTGGAGATGGGGGACAACAAGCAAATAGCTATGCACAAACAAGATACATACAGGGCAAATTAGAGGTGATCAACAAAGGAAAGCATTAGCATTAAGGGGGAATGGGGAAAAGTTTCTCATAGAATGTAAGATTTGAACTGGGACTTTAGCTGGGTCAGTGAAAATGCACTGGGAAGGATAAAGATTATGGTCAAAAGCATTCATCATCTTTCACAGAGAAGGGAAAGCAATGAAACAGACTTGCCTTCCTAACTGGCCTCTCCAAAGTAGACTAAGAAGTTGATGGTGTCCTCTAGATTTCCTAAGATGAGTTCAATAACCATACTCTACTTTGAAAAGTAACATGCTGAGTAGGACACATGCTCTGTCTGAGTCATCTCCCTCTCAGTGAGGATGGGGTTTCAATGCTGATACAGAGAAAGACATGTGTGTCCAGGGTTAGGGATGCTTTCTGTGGAATGGAGGAGAAGGGAAGCATTTATCTCTCTGTAAGGTTGTTGTTTCCTGATCGATACAGAAGGAGAGTCTTGCCCTCAATTAACATTCTGTTCCAACCCATTGAACTTACCAGATCAAGGAGACAAGAGAGACCTAGTGGAAAGAGTACTGGAATGGGAGTCAAGAAACCTGGAGTCAAGTTCAGCTCTGTAAAAGAGGCCATTCTTTGCCTCATTTCTTACCTAGCTTTAATCACTGAATGAGCATTGTCCCAATCAAACTGAAACCTAGGAAAGGCCTTAGCTTAAAAAGGCCAAGCTTCATCTCCCACTGCATCCAGGGCCATCTCCAGTTGTCCTGATCTATATCTTGCCACTAGACCCAGATGGCTCTGGAGGAGAGAGTGAGGCTGGTGACTGTGCGCAGCCCTCCCTCACTTAAATCCAATTCACCTGCAAGTCACCTTCCTGATGTCATAGTCCTCTTCAAGAACAAAGGACAAACAACAACAACAGCTCCTTACTAGTTATGTGACTTTGGGCAAGATTCTTAACCACCCTAAGCCTCAGCCTTCTCATTTATAAAATGAAAGGGTTGGGTACTTACTAAGTGACCTTTAAGATCCCTTTTAGTTTTACCAGTCTACCGTTCTATGCCCCTACCCCCTCTTCCTTCACTCAGCTCCAAGAGGCGGTAAAGCTCCATTCTACCCAGGATTTCTTTGCAGGGTGTAGCACAGTGGATACTCATTTGTAAAACGGGACAATAATACCATAAGTACCTACCTGACAGGAACGTTGTAAGATTCAAACCAGAAAATATATATAAAGTACTCTGCAAACCTTAAAGCATTGTATACATTTTAGCTATTGTTACTGTTTCTGTTGCTAAGGCAGGGATTCCATTTGTATTGTTTTCTATTTTCTGACCCTCCCTGCAAACCCACACACTACACAATCTCTCTCTCTCTCTCTCTCTCTCTCTCTCTCTCTCTCTCTCTCTCTCACACACACACACACACACACACACACACACACACACACATACAAAACCTTGATCACCACTGCTTCTATCTAAACTCAACCCTGGGGTGTCCTGGAAGAATTCCAACATTCCAGCTCATGAACTTGCATTCAGGCCCATTAGTGGTTTGGGTGGAATAATCACTTTTCCCTTCTTGTCCAAAATTGCTAGGGAGAGAGTTACTGATAAGTTACACATTCGGTAGTTTTCCATGTCAACATTCCATTGGTGACTGACTGGGGAGAGAGCTGATCTGTACACAGAGCTCTGTCTGTTGGTCAGGAGAAGGCTGCTGCTTAGCATTCATGCATGGGGAGGGTAGCTATACTTTGCTTAGTTAAGCAACAGGCTAGAAACTCATGAGTCAGGCATTCTAATGGAGGCTTGCTTTCTATTCACTGCCTTGCCTATGGTAACTTAAGATCACAGACAATTAGAGCTGGAAAGGACATTGGAAGTCATCTAGTCCAGCCCCTTACTTGTCCAAGGTCACAGATCACTTTCCTTCTTCTGGCTTTCATTATCTTTTACTTTTTTTTTCTTCTGAAAATGAGAATGGCTTCTAGGGGGTGGTTTCTGAGGAGACAGTAATAAAAAATAATTGTAAAGTTCATTGCTAAATATAATGCATGGCATAAATGCTTAATGACAAGATAATACATTTTCTTTTCCTGCCTGGGAACTTTCTGAGCTACAGAGTCAATATTTGTCCAGATCTGGCCCCCACCAGGTAATGTACCTAACTTACTACACAGAGGATGCTTCTGCCTGGTCCTGCCCTTGAAAATAGGTGTGGCCCATGATGTACCCAGCAGGGGCCGCTGGGTCTGTCTCAGGGCTACAGTTGGCCACGTTGCCATTTCCTTTTCCAGGGCTCTAGCCAAGTGCTAGGATTGCATATTTTTACAGTCCAGAGAAAGGCCCATTTCTTGTCTTTGAATTCTTCACTGTGGCCCCCTGCTATATCCTTCTCCACCCTGTTTGTTCTTCACAGATATCACTGTTAACCATTTGACCCTTTCAGATTTAGTAAAAATAGTCTAGTATCAGGATATCCAGGATGCCTGCTTGTACCATGATGAAGACCCTCGATATAAAGCTACTGACTATCACCTCTCCCTGGGCAATAGGAAATGGATGTCTTTCTTGTTCAAGGGCTGGGAAGAGACAAGGTTGGATCCTGGGCAAATTGTTCTAGCAACCCCTAAAAGACTTAAAGGGCCATTCTGAAAGTCATGGTAGCAGGGCTACCCATTCCACAAAGAACATTTTATATGTGTAACCAGAATGCTGAAAAAGACTGAGTTTAAAGGTAATACCTGCTACAGCTAAACCTTCTCAACTTTCATTTGAAAAAGGCAAAGTTCAGCTTTGGAGATCATTTGCTTATCTTGTTGAAACTGATTTGCAGAGGTACAATGGCGAGAGTGGTGGGCATGGAGACGAGCATTCTGGCTTTGAATGCGACCCTAGACCGCTAGGTATTTGATCAGTGGAATGTCGCCTGAGCCTTATTTTCCTCATCTCTTAAATGGTAATAATAATCTTGTGCTACCTACATCCCAGGGTGGTTGTGAGGCTGGTGCCGTGCAAACCTAAAAGTGACACAGAAATATGAGTTGTTATTATTAGCATCATCATCATCATCATCATCATTAATGTTGAGTTCTGTGGTGTACATGCGGAAATGTGAAAGACAATTGAGCTCATGTTAGAAAAAGGGAAAAAGCCACCTGAAGTGGCTTCACTGTCATCTCTCCTTGGTGTTACTACTTCCTACAAGCCTTCAAGAAATGTTATATAGATTTACAATGAACAAAAATAATAGGGTCCCTCTTGACATTTGTGCTTAGAGTCCTAGGACATGTAGCTGGTCCCATGGTCTCTGAACAGTTTGTATTTCCACTCCTACACTTCCCTGACTACCCCTCACCCCCCAACTCAACCTAATAGAAATGTGGTGAAATACAGGTGATCTTGAACCACCCACACATTTCCCAGAGTCAATGTTGTCTGAAGAATGTAATTCTCTAGAAAAGTCTCCTTGTCAAGGCCTTTGAGGCACCCCAGAGTTAGTGTCTAGGGCCCTTCAATTTAACAGAAATTTATTAACCACTCACAATATGCAAGGCAGTGTGCTAGGCCCAGGAATACAAAGACAAAAACCAAAACATTCCTGCCCTCAAGGAGTTTCCATTTCACCAGGGAGGATACAAAAAGTGTACTACAAAAGGAACTACAAGGCTAATTTAAGGATAGAGAGAGCTGAGGCATCAGGAGAGCTCTCGGAAAGGAGGTGCTACCTTGAAGCTCAACCTTGAAGGAAGCCAGAGATTCTAAGAGGCAGAGGGGAGGAAGGAGAATGGATTGCAATCATGGGGGATGGCCATTGCAAAGGCACAGTGATGGGAAATGGAATATTTAGATTGGAGTGGAAAGTGGAGTGTTTGAAGAGAAGCCACATGAAGTAACATTGTAAAGAGAGGTAAGGGCCAAATCATGAAGGGCTTTAGATGCTAGGGTTTGTAATTTATTAAGCAGGGTTCTACATCTGGGTTCTATGAACTATTTTTTTAAAAAATATTTTGATAACTATATTTCAATATAATTGTTTTTCTTTATAATCTCACATGTTTTATCTTATGCATTTAAAAGCATTGTCTTAAGAAGACCATATGCTTTACCTGACTGCCAAAGGGATCCATGAAACAAAAAAGACTAAGAACCCATGCTACAGAGGGAAGAGGGAGCAAAATCATTAGCAGGTACAGCATCCTGAAGATGATTAAAAAATACATTTTTGATGGCAGCAGTGGCCTTGCCAGTTGGGTTAGGAACTGATTTTCAGGAACCAGACTGAGAAGCAGCAATCATTACATAAAAACATCATGTCCCCATATAATTATACCTGTGATTTAGAGGGTCATTCATCTTTTTCTTCACAATACTCGTGATATTCTGTGTTACAGTGACATTTTTTAAAAAGCATACTTGAAAGAAGAAATGTTTGAGGGATATTAAGACTGATTTGTGACAAAGAAAAAAATTTAGGGGAAGATGTGATTTTACTTGTGCCCTATGAGTCTGTACAGCCTTATTTGTATGTAGATGAGGACTTAGGGTTTAGAATTATGGGGGGGGCAGGGAATGCTCCAATGGCCTCAATGAAGTCAATATACTAGCACTGAGTTATCCCCAGGCTTGATGATAACTAGTTAGTTCTGGTTTCCTTACTTCTTAAAAAGACCTGAGGTCCAAGATATCTTATTAGGTGAAGCTGAGCTGTCTCATCTCTCCATAATCCTTATGACTGGAAATGATTCTGGGGTCCAGATCCTTTGGGGTCACTCCTAGTGGTGAGGGTTCCGAGGACTCACTAAACATGAACCTAACCTTCCAGGGAGATGCGGCAACTCAAAATGTTATAGACTCTATTTCTACTCCTTGCTGGAAAGAAAAAGAAGGAGGAGAGGAATAAAAGGAAAAGGAGAAAGGTCAAGAGAAATAAAAATAAAATAGAAGAGAGAGAGAGAGAGAGAGAGAGAGAGAGAGAGAGAGAGAGAGAGAGAAATACGAGATTCCTTGTGCTAAGCTAAGAATCAGAGGAGATAGAATATTACCTCTATACATTGAGGTAAATCATCTTACTTCTCGGTGCTTTAGTTTTAACTTCTACAAAACAGGATTTCTTTTTTTTTGTGACCAGACAATAATCTTCAAAGGGCTCTAGAGTCTTTGGGGAGAGGTGGGCTAGGCCAGTATTCAGTATTATATTTCGCAGAATAGTGTCTCTGTTGGCTTCCTCATAAAAAATGCTGTCCTTATGTGAAGGTGATGCTATTGATCCATTAAGAATAGACTCTGCGCTTGGAGCTGTGTTCTTAAGTAATGGTGATAGATTTGTTGTGAGTCATCCACATTCTCCCATGTGGCCTCCTTTTGTATTCTAGGGGTCAGATTTGCTAGTACAATTGGCCTAGGATTATAATTCTAGTCAGTGGTAATGGAACAGAATAATGCTAACTGGCCTATGGGATGATTGAATCCAATAATTTGACCCGTGATCTAATCAGCCAGACAACTGGCTCCAGAGTTGCCATGTCTACATTTTACGTTTCAGAACTTTAAGATCTCTACCCTGTCTCAGCCAATTTCCTTCATTCACTTCAAACTTTCACTCACTGTTAGGAGTTTCACACCTCCACTGCTTCTTCTTTCTCTGCTGAGGAGAATGATATTTCATTTGGGAAAGATAGAACAGAAATGATGAAAAGGAAGTTGGAAACCCAAAGAAAAGGAGGAAATGGTAAGAAAGAACCTAGCTGCCCTCAATGAGTTTAAATTACCAGGCCTGAATGAATTCCATCTCTGGGTAGTGATAGAACTGGGGAATATGATTATTGAATCATTGCTAATGATCTTCAAAAGGTTATGGAGACTGATAAAAATGCTGCCTGACTGGAGAAAGGAAAATGTAACAATTTTCAATAAAAGGGAGGTGGTAAATCTGCATACCCTTGATTTTGACTCTTAGAAAATGCTATAACATATCATTTAGAGGAATGGTTTGTGAGCTTTTAGAAAGGGAAACAGTGATCGCTAAGATCAACATGGTTTCATTAATAACTGGTCACTCCTGGTTATTATTATTATTATTATTTCTTTTTTTGACAGGGTTAATAAACTGGCAGATAAGTGGAATGCTGCTGATATTGTATGCAGTGTATATAGTATACCTAGATTTCAGCAAAGCGTGACAAAGTTTTTCATGCCTTTCTTATGAATAATATGGAAAGATATGGTCTAGATGACAGTAAGTTCAAAGCTGGTTGAATGACAAAACCCAAAGAGTAATCATTAATGGATCAACATTGAGGAAGGACTCTAGTGGAGTACATGATACTGTTGCTTAAACATTTAAATTAATGATTTAGATGAAAGCATAGATGACATACTTACCCAATTTGCAGATGATACAATACTAAGAAGGATAACTAACCAAGAACAGAGTCAAGACCCAAAGACAGGTCAATGGGTTAGAGGAAGGGGCTGACCCTAATAATAAATTTAAGAGGTATAAATACAAATGCTTGCACTTAGATTAAAAAAATCAACAAAGGAAAAAAGAATAAAGGAGCATGGCTGGATAACAGTTTGTGCAAAAGAGATCTGAGAATTTTAGCAGAATGCAAATTCCATATAAATTAACAACATAATATGGCCACTAAAGAACAAATGCAATCCTAGGTTGAATTAAGAGAGGCATAGTGTCCATAATGAAGAATGCAATAGTTCCATTACAGTCTGCTTTGGTCAGACCCCATCTGCTGTACTCTTGTCAGTATTGGGGATCATACAGACAAGATGTGGAGTGTCTAGGGGACAGTGACTAGGCAGGTGAGAGGGCTGTAATCCATGCTCTATGAGAATCAGATAAAAAAACTAAGTATAGTTGTCCTGGGAAAGAAAAAATTCAACAAGGACATGGTAGCTATCCTTTCTCAATTCAAGTATTTAAAGGACTGTTATGTGGAAAGAGGAGGGCATAATAGCCCCTTGCACATAAAAGCAGTTATGGTGTTGTGGTGGAAATAGAATGAACCTGGAGGTCAAAAAAATTGGAGTAAGAATAATCTATACCATCTGAGGAAGGACAGACACATTGGGGGGAAAACCAGCTCACTTTAAGATTTATGAACTGATTTGCAAAGATTATCTCATTTGCTCTTCCCAACCGTCTCCATTATTGTTCCCATTCTACAGACTAGGAAACTAAGGCTCGGAGAGATTCCATGGCACATGTTTGAAGTGGGATTTGAATGGAGGTCTCCCTGACTCCAAGTCCAAAGTTTTGTTGGGGGAGGAAAAAAAGAACTGATCTATTCAACAGGACAATTAGCTGTAATCAAGAATAAAATCCCCAATCAACAGCTGATAGAGAAATATGCACCCACAGTGAGTTATCTGAAAGGCAATCAACAGGTAATGAGAGTATTCTAAGAACATTCTCTTCCCCACCTACCAGTTCCTTCACTGCCATCCCCTTGGTCACTATGCTGTCCTATTCAATCCTTACATCAGGAGGAGTGGATCCAGGCCTCCCTGACACTGTTGCATTCTCTCTGACATCCTTTGAAAACAGTTCCCCTTACTAGGGGTAACAGCAGGATTTTGTATTGGGCTGCCAGAATTCTCTGGCAGAAAACACATAGTCTGAGTCAGAGCAGGAAGGTAATTAACCCTCATGATATTTCTTGGAGGGACGAACAAATAGCTAAACCAGATGCAGGGCGTGCTCAAGGAATCCTGCTTCTGAGAGGAATGAAATTCAAAGTGTTCCCAACCTGGGAGGTCTGGTTGCCATTCCCAGGTCTAACAACTGACTAGGTGCCCCCTCCTCAAGGCTTCTTACTCTTAACCAATGGCTACTTGCTGGATCCTCAGCCCTAAGGATTGTACTTGCATGGACCTAGCACCAACATTCCTTCAGAGTATCTTCCTTAGGCTCTGAATATAGCTATGAACATATACCCAAAGCATGAGTCAAGAAGTCAGTCATTTCTAATGAATAGCATCTCAGCATACTGAATACTGTACTGGGCTCTAGATGAACACAAAAGAAATGGGAAGACCCATTCCCACCCTCAAGGACTTTATACTCTAGCTGGGGGAGACAAGACAAACACACACGAAAAAGACGTTGTACAACATACTCTAATGTAATTTAAGACTGATAAGTACGAGGAATGGAAAGAAATCTGGAGAGATCTTTAGGAAATGATGAAGAGAGGAAGAAAAAACAGAACCAGAAGCACTGAATACGCATTAACTATAATGATATAAGGGGAAAAAGGAATGATAACTGGGGAAAGAATGTTGATAAAACTTGGAGGAAATAACTGAAAAATTAGGAGATTTTACATGTTGTCATTAATTTGGATAGAAATAGTTACTCAGAAATTTTGATTTCTTCTGAGTTCAAAATTAGGTTTATAACAAATCATTTAATTTTAAAAGACATTAAACAAGACAGGCTCTATTGATTACATGTTATTCAGATCCAGTGAGAAGGGTGGAAAGATGTTTCCTAAAATCTAAACATATAATCACACATTTAGAAGGAAATTTTTGTACAAAGAGGCCAAAGTACTCACTACTGATGACACCTTTTATTTGCATCTGTTCCTTCCTTTTAAGAAGCTAGTAGAACACTCTGACATTATCTTAATAATCCTTAGTCACAGATTTCTACTCTATCCCACAAATTCCTTAAGGACCAAGACTTATTATTCCTGTTTTACAAATAAGAAGGCTGAAAGAGACCACAGATCAAGTTAATTGCCAAAGTCATACACCAAATCAGAGCTCAATCATCAACATGTACATATTAAGCCCCTAATGTATGCCATACACTGTGCTAGGTGTTGAGGATTCAAATACAAAGAACGAAACGATTTCTATTCTCAAGGGGCTTACATTCTAAAAGAGGGTACAGGTGCATCTAGAAGTATATACAGCATCGCTATAAAGGGAATAAATGCAAACAAATAAGATAGGAAGGGAGGGCCCTATAGCTGTGCACATAAATAAAGGTTTCATGTAAAAGGTGATACTTGAGTTGCTTCTTAAAGAAAGAGAAGGATTTTGTGAGGTAGAGATAAAGAGAAGTACATTTCAGGGATGGGGGACAGATGGTGCAAAGGTACTGAGTCTGCAGATAGAGTGCTGTGTGTGAGGAGTACACAGACAGGGGTATAAGGAGGGTAGTAATGTCCCATGTGTCTGGATGGAAAGGTCTGGGCTAGGTTGTGTAGGATTTTAAAAGCTAAAGAGAGGAATTTCTATGATCCTGCTGGTGATAGGGAGCCATTGGAGTTTATTGAATTGGAAAGGAAAATGGTCAGATCTGTGCTTAAGATTGGCAGCTGTCCAGAGGATGGACTGGAATGGAGAGAGACAGATTAGGAGGCAGAATCTGAGTAGAGAGAGAGGGTCAGATGTGAGAGATGTTATTGTGGTACAAACAGAAATATTTGGCAACTAATTGGATATGTGGGTGAGGATACCTGGGTGACTGGAGATGGAGCCAAGAATTTAGGAAGCAGAAACAAAAAATATCTGACTTCTGGTTCCACCATCCCTTTCTCCTCCTCTTCCTCCTCCTCCTCCACAATCAACGTTTTTAAGTGCTTAATTGTCTAAACACTTTCAAAAGGAATCAGAGAATTACAGACATCCATCCAGGAGTTTATGGGCCAATACAGGTAATAGAGACACGGTTAAATATTGCATTAGTGATACACAACTGCTATTCTGGATGCACCTGGGAGGGAATTTGACCCAGGGAAGCAAGACCATGGGTACCCGAGGTCATCCATAGCCCTCACTGAATGATGCACAGTGAATGTGGCTGTCATTAAAAGGTCCCTTAAGCTCCTTGAACAAAGACACACAGTGGAGTCAGCTGGCAAGCATGGAATCAGGAGGAAAGTGAAGACACACAGGTGTGGCTGCAGAGGAAGAGCAGTGAAATTCACTTACCTTGAGTAGCAGTCTATAAGGACTGAAGAAGGTAATCTGACATCTTCATGTTGCAGATCAAGGTATTACTACATGGATGACGATGACCAGGGTTTATAGCACTTTAAGGTTGGCCAAGTGCTTTCCATGTGCTGTCTCCTTTGATCCTCTCAACAACCGGGCAATAGAGGTGCTGTTATTTTCCCCTTTTTATGAGTGAGAAAACTGAGGCTGATAGAGTTTAAGTGACTTGCCCAGGGTCACTCAGCTAGTATCTGGATTTGAACTCAGGTTTTCCTGACTCCAGGAACAGTGCTTTATCTACCACGCCAGGCATTAGGTTCTTTTAGAGAAGAGGTTCTTAACCTGGGAGCTATGAACTTCTCTTTTTAAATTTTTGATAATTGTATTTCAACATGATTGTTTTACTTTGCAATTCTAGGTATTTTGTTTCATGCATTTAAGACTGATTCTGAGGAGGGGTCCACAGGCTTCACCAGCCTTCCCAGGGGGTCCATGACATAAAAAAGGTGAAGAAGCCCTGATCTGATAGAAGTTTCCAGCCAATGTGAACCAGGCACCATCATACAAGGGGTGTTAGGTATCCTGTCCACTAACATGCATCACCTAGGGAACCTGCCGATTGAAGTCTGTGTCCTGGGAACCACGCCCCGACTGAAAAAACAGGCGTGTTGGGTCAGGATCCTATTTGTTTGTGTCTTTCTGTGCCCTCAAATCTAGCCGGTATTCAATTACATTGGAGGGGAAATCACTACTGACTGATGTGAATTAGCTATAGGTTAGGCAGTTAGGTGATTCAGTGAATAGAGCACTAGACATGGAGTCAGTAGGACCTGAGTTCAAATCCGGCCAGCTTCCTAACTGGCCAAGCCACTTAGCTTCTATACTAGCTTTAAATACTAGTTATTATCCAGCTTTAAATACCAGTTATTATCATTAGGCTGGCTTGCCTTTTGCCTGAGGCAAGGCACATTCCTGCCTTAACCTCATAGCTGCAACAACGGGCATTTATTGAGTGCCTACTATGTACAAGAGCCTGTGTGGGGGCGCTGGAGATACAAAGATAAACACAAAATAGTTCCTGCCTTCAAGGAGTTCACATTCTATTGGAAGCACCTGGAGAAAATACAGATTATAAATTAGCTTGACAAGCCAAAGCCATTGATATGTCAAAATAAAAAAGTCATCAAAAATAAAGCTAATCCAAATATATGCCACACACATCAGAAATAAAGGATGTTTAAGGTGTGTGTCAAAGATGAGTGCATAGCTGAGGTGCAGAGTAGAGGGAGAGGCCCTTGGAGCAGAGGCTGGATCTTACTGCTAATGAGCTGAGTGATCCAGTCTTACCTTTTCTCATCTATAAAATGAGAGGGTTAAACTAAAAGATTTCCGAATCTCTTCGAGGTTTCAAATACCCGTGATTTACAACGAATAATTCCAACAATAATTTCCAAATTCCTGTGTGTTGTAATCTTGGGGAAGAGTAGATCTTGTCCTCCATTTTCAATTCATGTAGGAGAACTGAAGCAAGAAAAGCTACCAAACCCTCAGGAGAAGCAGGTGCACAGGAGGACACAAGGATGGGAGCTAGAGGTTAGTCAGCCTGGGAACGCGAGCCAGACAGAGAACCTCATGTCATCTGTTGCAAGGGCTCCCAGGCCAAATGAGCCATGCCACTGGTTAGGGAACCCCATCCTTTGTCTCAGCGGGCAGCACAGTTGGCATTCTTGCTGAGAACCAAGACTGACAGCTATGCACACAGGGGCGCTTTGGAAGGAACTGGTGGAATTACTGAAGTCTATGGGGATCTGTACACTAATCTTCCAGTCCAGCAAAGAAACACCTCCTTCAGCCTTCAAATCCTCCCCCCTCCCCTACCGGGGGTCAGTCAGTCAAGGTATTTATTGAATACCTCTAACAATCAAAAGCACTGCATGCCCACTGTGTATGGGCAAGACCCTGGGAGAATCAGAGGAGGACTTCCTAAGAAACAAAAGACAGGTCCCTGCCTTTAGGGGAAACCCTGTCTCTATGATAATCCACAAAACAGTAACAGTGAAAGAAGACATTAGAACTAGCTCCAAGTCAGCCCAAGGCCCATCCACTCCTTTCAGTCTCTCCTTAGACCCTTTCCAGCCTGAGGAGGAGAAGTGCCCAAACTCCCCACACGGACAATGAATTGCCCTTATACAGGTTCTGCCAGAAACCAACTGTACTAAGTGACCACATTCCTGGTATGCATTTGAGTCTGGAGCAAAATAGCTCTAAGATCCCATTATCAAGGCTTCAAGTCACCCAAGCCCCTTATGTTAAAGCTTCTTAATTAAATATATTAACCAGGCTTCCATTGAGAGGGTTGTCTGAGACACAGGCAGCACATGGGCTTACATAGCAAGGCCAGGTGATAGGCACCCAACAAACAGCTCATGTTGCTGTGTGAAGGGGCTGCTGTTCTCTCCTTGGCTGGAAGGGCTCAGTGAAGGTGTGCACAAACCCCTTAAGTCAAGGGTTCTTGACCTGAGGTCAATGGATACATTTTGGGAGGTCTGTGAACTTAGATGGGGAAGAACAATCTTTATTTTTGCTGAGCCCTAACTGAAATTTAGCATCTCCTTCAATTATTAATTAAGCTATTTATCATCCATCTATCTATCTATCTATCTATTTTTGAAGCTGGGTCCTCCTACCCCACCATCCCACCCCAGATGAAATCATCACATTTGTACTGAATTCTGTTGGGACACCCAATTGGCTTTAGAGCTACCAGTCAGTCAGTAAACATTTATTAAGTGTCTACTATGTGCTAAACTCAGGGGATGCAAAAAGAGGCAAAGGACGGTCCCTGCCTTCAAGGAGCTCACAGTCTAATAGGGAAGAAGATACTACAGATTGCAAGCTCAAGCATTCTACCAGCCTCAGTCTACCCTAGCAATAGGGATTACAACCCTATTTATGACTTAAAATAAAACAAAAAGAATACCATTTTAGTGGTATTGAGAAGGCGCCCATAGGCTTTACCCTATGGCCAATGGTCCGTGACATATCCACTGCCTAAAGCTTGAGTGATAAAAATGCCCAAAGTCCTCATGAGTAGAAAATCCAAACTCTTATAAGATCCAAACTGGGAGTTCAACCTAAAGCATTAGAAAGTCCAACCAACATGTGTGTGTGTGTGTGTGTTTTCAGTACCCTATAGGAAGACGGCTCCTTGTGGTATCATATGTAGGGAGTCATTTGAAAATGGTGAACTCTGAGACCAATAAAATGATCCTGTTTCAGGAAGAACTCCTGCTGCTGGTCCACAAAGTTTGGTCACCCCATACAAGAGCAGACATGTTCCACTCTTCCCACATCGCTGTAGTTTCCCAACCAGCCCCTAGTCATACTTTTGGTTTAACTAACAATTCTGTCTCCGGATTATATTCCTCAGTTCACAAAGAATCCTAGATTTGGACTCAGAGGACCCACATTCATATCTCAGCCCTGCCACTCACGCCTTTTGTGACCTTGGGTAAGTAATTCCACCCCTCTAGGTGTCAGTTTCCTCAATTGTAAAATAAAAGTGTTGGACCACATGACCTAAGAAGTTCCTTCCGTCTCTAAATCTGTGATCCTATGACGCCTTGTGGGATTATCCCCTGCTGGTTTCCTGGTCTTGTCCATCAAGATTGACCCTCAACAAAACTCTGAAGGAAGAAAATTCATCTTTGGCCCTTCTACTCCCCCTTTCGGCAATCTCTTACTTCCTTGAACCTCTTCCTCTTTAACTTCTCTTCCTTCTTAGTGGCCTAGCTTCAGGTATTCATGCTGCGTTTTGTTCCTGCAGAGCCTTGTTGGTAGCTAGGTGACAACTCTAATTTCTTCTAAAGCATCAGGGGCCAATGGCTTAAAGTGTTATCCCCATCAAAGGCTCTGGAATCATAATAGGGGATTCCTCACTAGAACACTTTTAAGACCTAAAAGAATAACTCCAATGGTGGGATTTTTAGGCATTGGAGCAGGTATATGGGGGAAATATTTTTGGGCAGGGGTCAAGGGAGAAGGGAGATCCCCTTAAGAGAGCAAGCCAAAATTGTGACTCTGCACTTCTGATCCCAGACCCTATCTCCACCCAGATGCCCCCTAAACAGTGTGGCATCCAAGCAACTACTGGGATTGCAAGCACAAGACTCACCCAACCCAGTCCTTGGGGGACAAAACTAAGCCAAAAAGAGAACAGATTTATACGCAGGAGTCACTCCTGGCAGCCAGCTGCACAAACCATGCTTTGGCTGAAATCAGGCAATGCAAACAAAGAAGAGGAGTATATCTTAGAGGTCATGCCCTAAATCTGCTGCCTCCCACTGGCTAGGGATTTGAATACCAAGCCTAGAACAAACAGAAACTTTATTTCTCTTTTTAAACAGTTTACCAGCACTTGAAAGAGTATTTATGGATTAGTACTTGGTGACTGATTGCAAACTGCCAACCACTTTTATCCCTTAAAGTTGCGGGGTGGGGAAGGGGTGTGTGTGTGTGTGTGTGTGTGTGTGTGTGTGTGTGTGTGATTTTCTCTGCTGTGGGAAAAATCAGTCAACCAACAAATATATTCTGAGGCCTACCTAGCAAGGGGTACCCCAAAGTACCATGCTGGGTATACCTGGGGTTATAAATGACATTTATATCATCCCTACCTTTTAAAAGTATGAACTCTTAAACTAGGGGTCTACAGACTCTGGATAGATTTCAGGGTGTCTATGAGTCTGGATGAGAAAAATTACATCTTTATTTCAATATAATTGGTTTTTCTTGTGATCTTATATGTTTTATTTTATTCATTTAAAAACATTATTCTGAGATCGGGTCCATAGGCTTTACTGGATTGTCAAAGCGGTCCATGACACAAGAACTCTTGCTTTAAGGTATAAAAACCCTATTACGTAAATCATCTCACTTGAGACTTACAGCAAAACTGTGAGGTAGGCAGGGAGGGTTTTATCCCCATCTTACAGATGAGGATACAGAAGCTTTAAGAGTTTAGGTGATTTTTTCATGGTCACAGAGCTAATGAGGGTAGAGGTAGGATTTGATGGTCAGGTCTTCTGACTCCAAATTCAAGGTAGTACTGAAGCTATTGTGTTATGCCTCCTCCCCTGCCCTCCACCCCCCCCCCCAAGTGTAGGTGATCCCTGGTTTACAATCTAGATACTATGAAAAGAAGAATAATCATACAAGGCAAGTAATATTTTCCAAGGGAATAGTACAGATAATCTGTAAAGGAGCTCATGAGAGAGAGAGAAGGCTAGGCAGTCTGGAGAAGGCTCCTGGAGTCGGTGGAAGTGCAGCAGAGATTGAAGGAGGGGTATGATTTTGTTAGGAGCATCCACTGGAGGTGGAAGCAAAGTCAGGAAGAAGAAAATGCACGAAGGATGTTATGGGAATGATGAATAGGCTTATTTGGCTACGGTTTAAAATAGAAACGGAATAATAATCGATATTCATGGTACTTTACGATTTCCAAAATGCTTCACATATATAACGGGAGCTCGTTGGTCCGAGACTCTCTCCTCATTAGTGGACACATTACTCAATGTATGAAGCGGGGAGCTGGAGAGTTGGGAGAGAAGATGTGTCATTTCTAACCTCTCCTCAGGTACCCGGAAGGAAAGAAAGACTGGGAAGAAGCCAATATATAGAGGAACTAGCAATCTCCAACATGTATCTCCCTATCCCCCAGCTTGCTACATTAGAGACTTTGGAGAATTTCCCCTCGAGTGAGACCTGGAATTCTCTCCTGATTGATCTGAGTTGTCTCACTCCCAAAGGGAGAGCTCATTCAATCTGTACTGTCTGCCATATAGTCTCATATGTATACATTCTCTGGTTTCTGATTCTATGAGTTTGAGTAAAAGGGTTTACGTGTGATTTGTTATGTGTGTTCATTGTGGAACTGGCATTTGGTGGGAAAGGAGCCAAGCCTTGGATGTATATTTTGAGACACTCCTTCCCCATTAAGGAATAGGGATTGGGGTAAAGTCTGAACCTAAAAAATATTTTCCCTACACCAACAATATTAAGGGAGCAGATAGATATAATTCTGGTACCCTCTCTGAGGAAAGCAGAGTGGGCAACCTCTGGTACCAACCTCCTGGATTCCCTTCCTGGTGGGAATCAAGGTCTCCCTCTGAGAAGGAGAGATGCTAGAAATAACTATTCTTGCCTCCCTGTGAGCCATCTCTAAACAGACTCCTGTATACATATGTAACCTACACAGACAAAAACAAAACACTGCAACCTACACACAAATCCTTACACATTCATTATCTTATTTGAGCCTCACAAAAACTCCCGGGGGGGGGCGCAGTTACATTATTCCCATTTTCTCAGATGAGAGAGCCTAGCATGCCAATGGTTGCACATCTAATGTTTAAAAGTGTGATTCAGAGGGAGGGGAATACGCATTTATACAGTGCCAGGCACTGTACTAAGCACTTTATGCGAATATTATTTCATTTGATCCTCACAACACCCATGCAAGGCAGGTACTGTTATTATCCATCTCCATTTTACAGTTGAGGAAACTGAGGCAAAACCCAGACCAAAACTCCAACTCCAGGACTGTGCTGGGCTGCTGGAAAAGTAAGGGAGGGCCATAATGAGGAGGGCCTCCAATGATAGACTAAGTCGTTTGGACTTAAATTGAAAATAGAGTTGTAAACTACTAATCTCAACGTGTGCTTTCTTGCCCATTTGTATAGAGGTAAAGGGAATTCTGTTCAAATGCCCTTCTTTCAAGAAGTCTCTCCACTCTTTAGTCCACACTCAGCTCTTCTTGCTCTGAACTTTTACTTCTCTTTACAGTTATTAGTTTCTAGTTTAAGGTTTAATTGTTCTTTAATTATCTCTCAGCTGTCATTTTATTTCCCTAAGGAGACTGTAAGCCTCTTGAGGGGGACAATCTAATCTACAGCACTGCTATATCATTCACAGTCACTGGTACAATGCTGGACACATAGGAGATGCTTATAAAAGGCTTTTTGAGTGATTGCAAGTCATAAAGTTTTGGTTTGGTTGGGGGAGGGAGGGCGTCTAGAACAGGCTAGGAATAGCAATCAACTCTGACTTCCAAGCCCTTTGTCTCCCTGGCTTCCTCCCTGTGTGGTTTTGGCAAGGATAATAAACTCAGTGCTAAAGGCAGAAACTGGAATGAAGGTCAAAGAATACAGTCTGGGTTTAACAAGGCCTTAGTGAAATATTCTTCCTCCATTGCCTCCCCCCAACCTGAGCCTCCTTTTGTGGCTAGAAGCCTGCCTACCCCTTAGCAAACTTCCCCAAACAGTGTATTCTGATCATCTAGCTTCTTTTGTAAACAGGCAAAACTCCCCCAATAGATGCAGACATATTTGTTATTCTAAAGATGGAGGGCTTCTCTGTGAAGAACTATCATTGACTAAGGACATTTCTGATCAGAATTTCATTCCTATCCTTGATTGCTGTACCCTGGAAGGACTCCTTACATGCTTCCACATACAAGTCATCTTGTATCTAGTTGCCAGGATGTCAGCAATTTACCACTGCACCCCAGTTCTGGCGGGGAGGCAGCCCTATTTTCTGCTGCCAAAGCCGTCAAGGGCAGAAAACAAAAACAGAACACAAAACCAAGTAACAAAGCCATAGAAACAATCATCTTGTTAGTTTGTTTTTTTCTAAGCCTGCCTTCCCCCACTCCCAACTCCTTCTCCTGTTACCCACAGACCCCATGCTGTTACCATTATTACTGTTAATAATTGATGAAGTACCATACTGCATTCAAGGCCCCTTACAAACACAGAGAATGCGAAGAAAGCAAAGCCTTTGCCCCAAGGGACTTCTCTCCCAAGTCAGTCAGATGAGATGTGTGTGCAGGAGAAGAGAGACAGAAGGTGGTGGGTAAGGGGATAAAGGTGGATTGGAAGCTGGTAATAATAGGTCTGCCAATGGAAGATGTTGCAAGGGGGTAGGGAAAAGTACTTGAAAAATTGAGAAAAAGCCCTATTGCTTGGTAACACAAAAGCATAAGTGAGGCATATAAGAAACTGGAAAGGAAAAAAAATAATGTAAGCAATTTATCAGGGTTTAAGCACTTCTCCACGCTTTTTCTCCCAATCATCTTCTTTCTCTTCTTACGTGGGCTCAGGGATTGGCACACCTACTTCCCTTTCTATTTCCACAGCCTATTGCTTACAACCAAGGTTTCTCTTCTCTCCTGCAGTGTGAACCAATCACCGCTTCATAGTTTCTCTCCTACATACTGGTCCTTGAGGCAAATCCACAGGCTTTCTTTGGCTTGGGTAAGGACTTTTACTGCTAGTAATCTAGGGAAACAAGGAATGAAGGACCACTTCCCAGACTCCTACTCACCTCTTCCCTCTTTTCTTAGGCTCTGACTGGATTAAAAATCACAAAGAGATAGTAATGGTATTTTCTTTGTGTACAAAGAACTAAAGTTAAATTTCCGGGGAGAGCTAGACCCAAAGCTTTCTGGGTATCTTATCAAACTGACAAGAGCAAGTGCTCCAGGATGATCAGCAGGATTCGGGCCTCTGGGTGGAAGGTGAGGCACTGGGTCTGGGAAAGCAATATTGGCAATGAGAAGGCGGGGGCATAGAAGCAATGATGGCAGAGATGGAACAGAAGGATGTTAGATTTATCTTCTCCTCCCTCCAGCATTTCAATTTTGTTGCTGCCAGTTCTATCACCTATGACTGGGGTAGGGATGGGGAAGTGATGCAGAAGTGATTAGAAGTCTAGGGACTGCATAGTATGGGGACTTGTAGGCTACACATAAACATTGTGCCTATTATATCCTAAGTGGTACCTTTGTTATAGACACTATACTTCTTTTTAAAAATATATATTTTGAATGTAATGGAATACTATTGTTCTTTAAGAAATGATGAGCAGGCAGACTTCAGAAAAACCTGCAAAGACATACATGAACTGATACTGAGTGAAATGAGCAGAACCAGGAGAACACTGTACACAGTAACAGCAACACTGTTAGATGACCGACTTTGATAGACTTAGCTCTTCTCAGTAATGCAAGGATCTAAGACAATTCTAAAAGACTCATGGTGGAAAATACTATCTACATCTAGAGAAAGAACAATGGAAAGAACTATGGATGCAGATCAAAGCATGCTATTTTCTCTCTTTTTTTTCGTTCTTGTGGTTTTTTTCCCTTTTGTTCAGATACTTCTTTCACAACATGACTAATGTGGAAATATGTTTAATATGATTGTACATGAATAGCTTATATCAGATTGCATATCATCTTGGGGAAGAGGGATGGGAGAGAGGGGGAAAATGTGTAACTCAAAATCTTATAAAAGTGAATGTTGAAAACTAAAAATAAATGAAGAAAAATATATTTTTATTTTTTTCATTACATTTCTTAATTACATTTAAATTTTTAAATTCATTTTTAAAATTTTGAGTTCCAAATTTTCTCCCTCCCACTTCTCCCCCACCCCTTGATAAGGCAAGTAATATAATAATGATTATACATGCAAAGTTATGCAAAACACATTTCCATGTTAGCTATGTTACAAAAGAACATATACCTCCAAAAACCCAAGAAAAATAAAGTGAAAAATGTGTGCTTCAATCTGTACTCAAGATTCATCAGTTCTGTTTCTGGAGGTGGATAGCATTTTTCATCATGGGTCTTTTAGAACTATCTTGGATCATTAGACTCTATCCTTGCTAATGTAGATTAGGATTACATTAATTTGGGGGTGGGTAGTTATGCTCCACTTAATTGATTGAGCTTTCAGACAAATTACAGTTTCCAACTTTTTGCCTGTCAAGAGCACCATCATCTTTCCAGCCCCTTAGCTTCACAACATCAGAGTCATCCTCAACTTTTCACCTTAGCTCCTTCTTATATCCAATAAGTTGCAGTCTTGTCCAGTCTACCTTCACAAGATATCTACATCCTTCACCTTCTCCAGTCCCACAGCCTTCATCTAGTTCAGGCCCTCATCACATCTCGACTGTCTTACTTCATTAGCATCCTAACTTGTCTCCCTGTCTCCAGTCTCTCCTTTCTCTATTCCATCCTCTTTATCATTAGGTCACTATTTATTGATTTAATTGATTTATTGATTTTTTTAAAAAAACAAGTTAACAGCTAACATAGTCTTCCTTCTCTTATCCCAGAAAACATCCCAGGTCCTTCAGCCAATCTTCATGAGGCACATCTTGAGACCTTTCACCTTCTTGGTTGTTCTTCTCTAGATGCTATCTAGGTTATCAATGTCCTTCCTAAGACGTAGTGCATTTCAGAATGCTTCAAATGTGATTGGATAAAGGTAGAATACTATGGTCCTCTCCTATTTCCAGGCCTTTCTGAATATAGTATAAGATGACCTTACATTTATTAGCAGCCCTATCATACTGTTGACTCATATTAAGCTTGAAATCTTTTGAAACTCCCACTAGCTAGTCCTGCCTCCTTCATCTTATAGTTCTAAGTAAATCAGTTAACTACCATTTATTAAAGACCTATCATATGCCAAGTACTGTGCTAAGTGCTTTACCATTATTATCTCATTTGACCCTCACAAAAACCCTGGGAGGTAGGTGCTATTTTATAGATAAGAAAACTGAGACAAACGGGAGTTAAGTGACTTTCCCAGAGTCACCCTAGTAAGAGTCTGAGGCCAGATGGATTTAGTTGTGGGCAGCCAAAATTTTTGACTATTATATTTGTATAAAATATAAGAAGAATAGCCTTAGGTTGGAAGTGGCCCTTGAACTGGGCTTTGAAGGAAGCTAAAGATCCTAAGAGGCAGAGGAAGGTAAGGAGGGCTTATGACCTGTGTGACCTTGGAAAAGTGAACCAATCTTGTTAGGTCTCAGTTTCTTCATCTGAAAAATGGAGTTGGACAAGATGGTCTTCCAACTCTAAATCTATCATGCTACAACATGATGCTAGATGCGTATTCTAGACATACAGGAGAGACTGTACAAAGGCCCAGGAGGGGGAGAGTGAATGTTATGTATACATAGGAAGTAGGCTGGTTTGGTTAGACTGCAGAGGGGAGTCATTTGTGTAATGAATCTGGAAAGGTAAGCTGGAGCCTGATTGTGAAAGGCTTTAGAGGCCAAACAACAAGCAGTCCTCCCAACATGGTAGGTATAAATGTAGCCAGTCCCTTGATTTTCAGCTGTAGCAGCTGCTTACATTGTTTGCTGTGCCTCTATTTCTCTGCTTTATATCTTTGCTAGAAAACAGCAGGTCTGTTTCCTAGGTGGTCTGCTCCTCTGCCTGTCTGTTTGTCTGCTGAAGATGTTTCCTAGCATTCTATTCCACTGCTCTATTAAGAGGTGTATGAAACAACACCTGTGAAATTCTTTGGAGTCCTTTGGGAAGATCACTACTACATAAACCCCAAACAGGATTAAGTTATCCAAGGTATTTTCCCCCCTTTTTTTGGACCAGGACCATTTTACCAGAATACCTATGTTGAGAACCAGCGCTTACTATGAGGAAGAAGGAAGGTCTCAAATTAGCAATGCTTTTCAAGCTTTTTTTGTTCTGAAGATCACAGGCTATTTGATCTCTACTATTTGATAGTGTACAAAGAAAAATGATTCATTGGAATTAAAGAGAAGAAACCTGGGAGAACAGCTTTTGGTGCTAAATATCCTAAGTAAATTATTAATTCATTCTAGATAAGGAGTGAAGATTTCATATGATAAGCATCAATACCACTAAAGACAGTCTCCAGACTATATTTTGGAGCTAATGGTTGGAGGAGCATCTACAGGCCAAATGATAAGGACAATCACATCCAAGCACTATCCTACCATGGCTTATAGCTCTGTAACCTGCAGAAAAATTTTCCACATCAGGCAATGAAACCCAGACCTCTCCAATGACAGAGTGGAATGCTTATGTAGAAAAACTTGCCACATCAGGCAACGAAACCCAGGTCTCCAACGAGAGAGTAAAATACTCATCATCAGTATGCTGATGATGGAGATCCATGTAAAAAAAAGTCCTGCTGACTTGCTTAAAGAAAAGTCTTAAGGTGAATTATGACTCCCTTCTTTCATTAGAGAGGAGAGGGACTACAACTACAGGATGTGGCATAGACTGTCCGATGTCACCCTATCAGTTCACTTTGTTTACCAATTTGCCTTTGTTACAAAGGAATCAGTAAAGGTGATTTTTTTTAAAGAGGAGAGAAAAGGGAGTCTTAAGATGTGTGGCCTCAATCTAGTGTATAGAACAATAAAATATTAATAAAGAGACTTGCAATCTTGTCTGGCTCTATGACCTGGGCCAATCACATGACTTCAGCTTCTTTGTAAAATAAATGGACTAGATGACCTCCAATGTTCCTTCTAACTGTGAGACGCTATGGTTCTGAAGGTCCAAAAGAAGCTGAAGGAATAACTAGGAAGAACTATTGCCTTCTTTGTCCCAGTTGTTTAGCTCAGGGGTTCCTTTACCCTAAAGATATCTATGACCACATTCATCAGAAGCCATATGCTACACACAGCTTCTGGAAATCAAAGTTCCCCCATGATGGTCTGTAGGCAAAGCTGCAGAACTACCTCCATAGAGAGACAAATCAGGACCAACCCACCTGGAGAAATTTACTGTCAGCTAAACCCCATCAAGCTCAATTCTAGGACCTGAGAACTTTCATTTTACCACTTCCTGGCAAATGAGAAGAGAGTACAAGGCGATCACCAAGGTGATCTCTCAGGCCTGGCATTTCTCCCAAGAAGGTAAGCTTTGCTTCTCTGCCAACAGACATCACTCCACCTCTTTCTCCACTTGGCTGCCCTGAAAACAAGTCCTGAAGTGCCAGAGAAAAGCTCTGAGATCTCATTAAGGATTCCATTCCCTGACTTGTAAAGGCAGCATGAAATTCTGAGCTGTTTGGGTTGGTCTGGCTGCATGGTCCCTCTCCCTATCACTATTAATAAACATTTATTAAACACCTTATCAAGCCGAGAAGTCTGTGCTAGGCCTCCTTCTCAACAAACTCTGTATTGCCTACAGGTTCTGTAAGAGAAGAAATCACAGAAACCTGTGGCCAACGAGGGAAGTTCCAAGTCTGGGACAGGGAGTGGAGGGCTGGTTCTAGATATGGTTCTCAGCTGATTTTCCTCTGAAAACCTGTGTCAGTTCCTGTGCTTCTCACTACTTCTGTTTCTTCCTCTGTCATAGAACCAATTAGCCTCTTGGGAGGCAGGGGAGGTCACAAGGATTATGTCATCATTGATTCAATTATCTGGAAAATATTGATCATCATATGCAAAACACTGTCATAGTGGTCCCAGCTGCCTGAAAATGACAGACATGTATGTGTCTCCTGACACTGTAGCCCACTCTCAATTATCCATGCTTATGAGCCCATGAGCCCCAGTGGGAAGCAAGGAGAACATGTCTAATTAAAGTCCATAGATAATCAGAAGGCTCATTTTGGCCATCAATTTAAACCTCCTCCTCCTGCCAAATCCTTTATCCAAGCTGCTCAGTAGCCATAAAACTGACTAATTTGATTTATACCTTTCTACTCTTCTCTCTTGCTTCTGCCCACCAGCTGGAGGAGATATTAACGAAGAGCGGAATATAAAGTGACCACACTCTCAAATGGACGCACGCGTACACACACAGAGAGACACCTACCCACTATGGTAAGGCTTTGCCATCTCAAGTGCCATTCTTAGAACTATCTCTGGGGCATAAGATTGGTGGTAACAGTCTTTAGTAAAGTCACTCACTGGGAGAAAACTGAAGTCTAACAAGTAACTTCTGGGTCAGTATGGTATTTTGCACTGGCATACAGAATTAAGTGGAAGGGACTTCGTAATCTTTCCAAGTCTAGGCATGATGTGAATTGGATTTCCAACCAGTGACAAATCTAGGGCAGGAAGTAGAGAATCAGGTCTGTTGAATCCAATGTGGGATACGTAGTTTTGGTGACATGATCTGACAGAATGGAAACAGAAGTGAAAGGGGGCCTGGATAACCTTTAACAAAATGCTTTTGCTTATTAGGTTCTACAAACTATCTTTGAGACATTTAAGTAGATGTGAATTTAAACTATATTTGGGTTTAACCTAAGTTTTAAAAATGCCTTGGGTATACCTGTTCTTTTTCCTTCTCTTGATGGGGAGGAACATGAGTGAGGGTGAACCTTCACTAGCCTTGTGGGGAATGAAGTGAAGAGAACAATTGTACTGATAGATGCAACTCTTCCAGAAAAATATGATGTGCTAGAAAGCTTAGGTCTGCCCAGAGTCTGGCATCTCTCTCTTCCTTTCGAATAGGGGTGGGTTACCCACTGTCCCCCAGGAGGGAACATTATGGTGTCTTTTTCTCTCTCATTCAGCTCCACAGTTGCCTGTAAAAAAAATAAAAAGCAACCAATTACCCAGGTCTAATTACCTCTTTTCAGCTTCCTCCCTGGCAGAAATTTCCATAGCTTTTGCCAAATTCCACTCCACCAACACCCTAATCCAAAAAGCCTAGAGTCAGCGAAGAGGAGGAGGAGGAAGAGGAGGAAGAAGGGGAGAGGATGAAGAAGAGAAGGAGAAAGAAGGGAAGAAAGAGAATGAGGAGGAGGAGAAAGAGGGAGAGGAGGTTGAAGAGAGGAAGATGAAGAAGAACAGAAGGGGGAAGAAGAGAAGGAAGGAGAACAGGAGAAAGAGAAAGGAGGAAGAGTAGAAGGAGGGAGAGGAGAAACAGAAGGAGAAGAGAGGAAGAGAAGGAAGAGAAAGAAAATAAAAGGAGGCTCTGCCTGCCTAGAGCAGCTGTAGGGACTCTCAACACCATGGCAGGGCACCAGAGTTCAAATTCTGGGAGCTTCAAAGGAGCTCCTGGGCCCCTTGCCCAGGAGGAAAGAGGGAGGCAGCCAAAGTCTGCACGTGGGGGAGGTGGCGCCTGCAAAGTGGAACAGCACCAAACAACAACAACAGACAACAACAAAAATAGGATATTTAAACACTTTTTTTAAGGCTATTTGTTCTTCCTAAGATAACTGCCTAAGCAATGCAGGTTCAGAGACAAGAACAACCCTATTGATGACTTGTGTCAGCTTGCTTAAAGTCTGAACCCTTTTTTCTCAGGCACAGAATAGCTGACATTTACAAATACATAGTCAGGAAAGAGGGCAGAAGACTCCAGGGAATGCTGGGAAAGACCTCCTGCCCATTCATCACACAAGGGATTATGTTCCTCCCTGCCTTACCACAGCATCTTCCTGCCTTGGCCTGCCCACAGGTGAGTGTGAAGGGTTTAGGAGCCTTTCTGCCAGGAACAAAAGGAAGAAAATCTGGATCTTATTCTCCTGACTCACTCCTAAAGATGTCATAGATTGCAAGACCTCTCTCCTTCCATCAAACAAAAAATAATGAGTCAGTTTCCCAAACCCTAGTGGCCTGGGGGGCCTAGGCTTCCTTGGGTAGTCAGGGGCCACCTACGATGCAGCAAGCCTTACAACCCCAGGTGCAGCTCATTGGGGAGTTATGAAACAAGAGCAGAAAGAATCTGTAGTAATTCTGTCTTTCTGCTGAGAACAGGGATGGCATTGTTTAATTGGGTCCTGACAGCTGTGCCCACCCTTCCTGCTCAAACTTGATTCCAACCCCTGAAGAAGTAGGTAGGCAGAGGCTAACTTCATGTGTGGTAGGCAAACCAAATCATGACATAGCTGGTCTGTTCCCTTGGCCTCCTTCATGATTGATTCCCAGGTCAAAGGTGTACTGAAATAAATATTATATCACATTTTTGGTGTATTTTTCTCCTCAAATACATAAAAAGTTCATATCTAGATTGTATATCTACATCTATAGCTATATCTGAATCTATATCTATATCTGTATGTAGTAATTATGTTCTGGCCTCACTCTCCTAGAGTGAGGCCTGCTAAATCTGCCCCTAAGGTTCCAGGGGTACTCTGAGAGGTTGAGGTGCCTTTCTCTAATGCCATTGGCTGAAGTTTCCACTAGCTGTGTTTCCTCACCTTAATGACTAGTCGCAGGGATGGGGAACCTCTAGGTCCTCAAGTGCAGCCTTTTGACTGAATCCAAACTTGATTCAGTCAAAGGAACACACTTGAGGACCTAGAGGGCCATATGTGACCTTGAGGCCACAGGTTCCCCACTCCTGGACTAGCACCTTAGTTTTATTTAAATACAACATCAGTAAATCTTTAAGAAGGGCTATTTATTTCAAGGATAGAGCAATAAGAAAGGTACAATTCCCCCTCTAATACCTCAGGGCCTCACTCTCCCCTCTCCCTCCTTAGATTCTGGGGTGTTTATGCTCACTCTTAGCAGTTTCTAAAGAACACTGGTCCCACCAAGTTCACGTTCACATGCAGGATGACTGCCAGATGAGTCCTGTCCTGGGTACCTCTGGGCAGGATTTGGGAAGTCACTCATGTAGGTCATGCCCCAGTAGACTGTAAGTTCCTTGAGGGCAGGGACTGTCTTTTGCCTCTTTTCGTATCCTCAGGACTTAGCATAGTGCCTGGCATATAGTACATACTTAATAATATCGATTGATCGATCATTCTTTGTTTCTCCAGGCATGGATACCGAGCTGGCTACAAAACCTGACACTCTGGGATGCTATGATGATGGTGGCTTGCTTTCCAGATTCTCAAGATCAGTCTTTAATCTCTTTACCTAGAACATAAAACACAGAGACCAACGATCAAGACCTGTTTCACGAGGGCACATTTCAGCCTCAGTAGGGAGGGTCCAAGTTTAGCATTGCCTCTCAACCAGATGCTATCAGCAAAGGAATCAAACCAAGAGCAAAGCAGCTGGAAACAAAATGCAGCGGAGAAGAAAATAGCTGGGGATTTGGTCACTAGAACTTTTTGAATGTCTCTGCAACCAAACCATTAGTTAGCCATACCTAATTGCTGCAATGTGACTCCAAGGTATTTCCATTCATCACACCTCTTCCAGAAGTAGGCTCTTTGGCAACCTTCCACATAGGGAGATGCCATCAGAGGCACTCTGTACACATGCTGGTCCCTGTCACATAGAGATGTATCTATGTCTGTGTATATTTTATGTGTAGGTATATATATTCATATATATTCATATGTGAGATGGGGCAATGTATCTTGGGGGTAGAGAAGCCTTCTCTTTCTCTGTTATTACATCAAATGTGGGAGCTAAATTCTATTATCCTACAAAACAGCCTTTATTCTAGTCTCTATTCTTTATTCTAAAATTATTCTACAGGTCATATAGCAAAACAACTGGATGGTTGGTGGAACATTATGCATTTTATTCAGTAAAGTTAATGCCTGACAGAGCCACAATGCCTGACGCAGCAACCAATCAGGACCACATGTGGCACTATCAAAGGCCATTTAATTATCCTGTCTCTGCAGCTGACTCCCAATTCTATATATAAATGAGTCAACAAGCATTTATGAAGTGCTTACTGTGTGTCTGATTCTGTGCTGGGTGCTGGGGATGCAATGAATGAAACAATTCCTGTTCACAAGGAGCTTACCTTCTACCAGGGAAAATAAATACAAACAAAATACAGTATAAAAAGAATAAATGCAAATAAATACAAAGTAGCTAAAATTAGGTTGGGAGGTAAGGTACAAATGATTGGGGGGAAAACTTCATGTAGAAGTGTCTTGAAGGAATAGATTCTATAAGCCAAAGGTAAGGAGGGACTGTCTTTCAAGCACAAGGGGCTACCAATACAAAGCTGTGGAGACCAAAGATAGACTGTTGTGTATAAGGGAGGAAGGAAATAAGAATTCATTAAGCACCTACTAAGTGTCAGGCACCTCATTTGATCCTCACAACAACCCTGGGGGGTAGGTGCTCTCATTTTATTCTCATTTACTCTCATTTTACAGTTGAGGAAACTGAGGCATACTGGTTAAGTGATTTGCCCAGAGATACACAGCTACACATTTGAATTCAGGTCTTCCTGACTCCAGGTCCAGCGCTCTATCCACTGCACTGCCTAGCTGCCTCTTAGAGAAACTCTAGTTTCTCTGTCTGAGGTTCAGTCTGCAACAACCATCTCAGACTGAACGTTGTAAACTAGGTATCCTGTGGACATCTTAAATTCTCTCCTGAAGATCCCATCAAACTCACTCCTCTTCAGACTTTTTATGTTTGTCAAGGGCTTCCGTTTATCCGGGTTGGTACTCCAGAGTGCCAACTCTTCACCCTCTCCAACCCCACATATCAAATCAGCTGCCATTGTTTCTGCCTACACACCATCTGTTTCTATTCATATGGCGACCATACTCGCTCAGACATTTATCACCTCTTGCCTACTGCTGAAACAGCCTTTTAGTTGATCTCCCTGCCTCAAGTCTCTGTTCTCTAGAATCCACCTCCCAGGTAGCTTCCCAACTGATTTCCCTCAAACACAGCATCAACCAGGTCATTTCCCTGCTCAATAAACTCCAGTGGCTCTTTATTATCTTTGAGATTAAATGCAAACTACTCTGCCCTTTAAAGTCCTTCACAACCAAGCTCAACATACCCTTTCAGACTTATTATACATTTCAAGTACTCTATGGTCCAGCCAACTGGCTTTCTTGCTATTCCTCACATACAACACTCCAACTCTCATTTCTGTGCCCTTGTATAAGCTGATCCCCATGCCTAGAATCCATTCCCTCCTTACCACTACCTCTTAGAATCCTTAATTTCCTTCAAAGCTCAGCTCAAGGCCCCTTCTACATGAAGCTTTTGCTGATCTAGTTGCCAGTTCCTTCTCCACCAAAACTACTTTGTATTTATTTTAGACATTTTAAAATCCTTAAATATATACCTATGGTGTCCCCTAATAGACTGTAAGCTCCTTGAGGGCAAGGAATGTTTAATTTTTGTTTTTCTGTCCCCTACACTTAGCATATTATTTGACACACAGGAGGCATTTAATAAATGCTTTTTTTTTTGATCAACTGATTGACAAAAGAGGTATACATTACTTACGTTGAAAACAAAAGTTTGACAGCTAGGTGGCCAAGTGGATAGCGTCCTGGGCCTAGAGTTAGAAAGATCTGAGTTCAAATATGCCCTCGGACACTTACTAGCTGTGTGACCATAGGCAAATCACTTAACCTCTGTCGGCCTCAGTTTTTTCAACTGTAAAATGAGAATAATACCAGCACCTGTCTCCCAGAGTCGTGGTGAGGATCAAATGAGAAAACATTTGTAAAGTGTTTAGCACAGTGCCTGACACATAGAGGGTAGTTAATAAATGCTTATATCCTTCCTTCATGTTTGGACTATTTTTCTCCTTTAAAGTGTATTGAGGATGATAAAGAAACTACACAAGAGAGATGTGGATTGAGGAAGTAAGAGAATGTAAAGACAATGATAGAGGAATAGAAAGAAACAGCTTGATGGGCGATGACAGTACAGGTCTGAGAGTCAGGGAGATGAGGGACAAGACTAGCACATTCTCACCATGTCCCCTAAGACTGGGATTCTCTCTCATCTACTATTCCCTCTCTCTAACACTCCCCTGCCGAGCCCACCCCTCCCCGCCCTGATTTCAGGCAGAGTTTTCTTTCCTCTACTTAGAAGAATGAAAATATATCCATTGCCTCTTTCCCTTCCTAAAGGAGATCTTCTGAACGTTTTGTGTTAGGGCAAGGGAGATTTGTGATTTCAATAGATGTTGAGAATTCCTAGTACTGAAACTTCCTTCACTAATTCAGGTCAACTAACTCATCTGCAATTTATAGCCTTGCAGATTTACCTAGGGCACTAAGAAATTAAGTGACTTTCTCATGGGGGCAAAGTTAGTATGTGTCAAAGATAGAACTTAAGCCCAGGTCTTCCTGACTCCAAGGCCATCTTCCTAGCCATCATACCAGCTTCCTCTCAAGAGATGTTTGGCAAAGAGTATACATAGAAATTGAAGCAGCATGTTTATATATGTGTACTTATCTATGCTGCTTCAGATATATGTGTGTATATATGCGTATACCAACACACACACATATATGTATATATACAGATTCAAGCATGGCATAACCTAGGTCCAAGTCCCACTTCTGACAGGTACTGGCTGTGTGATCCTAGGCAAGTCACTTAACTAGGCAATATTTCAAAATTCTTAAGTTGTAGAGAAGGAGCTGATCTACACTGGTAGGTGGTTCATCATCTCCGAGCTCCCTACACCAAGAAAATCACAGATCCAGTGTATATTTTAAACACACACACAGATATCTATCTATCTGTGTGTGTAAGTATATGTATATGTATGTGTATATATGTATATATACATGTACACACGTATACATATATACGCACACTATAATTACGTATAAAGTGTGAGCATATGTGTATATGCATATACATGGGAAAACTGAAGCAGTAGAAACTCAGTTTTTTGTGATCACATAGTGAGTCAGTGGGACTAGAATACAGGCCTTGATGGTAGTCTCCAGCCTATGCACCATTCATAACAGACTTAAGCTTTTGTCAATGACAGAACTGCTGTGATCAATCAAGGCTCCAATCACAATTTCCCAGGCCACCCTGAGGGTTTTCACATCAAAATTTTGCTGTAGTGATAAGGCACCATTTGATTTATTAATTAATGCAAACATTGCTCATTCCAGAGCCCAAGGGCATGGTACAAATGCAGGACATTTTAAAAATATCAAACCTAAATTTAACAGCTGAGAAATCATAGGAATTGCCAAATAAGTTTTATTCTTTTCCCTCTTTTCTCGGAAATGCCTCTCCCAGCTTCCCCTAAATCCTTTGTCCCTTTTTCCCACCTCCACCATTATGCTTCTTGGGTGATTAACAGAATCCCTGCCAGTGTTTGCTAATTGGGTTAATGGAGTGACTGCATAATTGTTCTCTCCTTTCCTCTACCAACCCACCCTGCTGGCTGCTTTCCGAGTACCTGCCTTGCTGAATCTCTCATCTGTTCCCAGGGCACAAATTTGCAACAACAACTTCCATTGTCGTTCACATCTGGGACTTTGGGGTTTTAAGTGAATCTCCCCGAGGCAGAAAACAGAGGATGCTGCTATTTTGGTTCATCTTCGTACAATGGGGCCATTCTGTGGAGTTTATAGGCAGGGCAGGGTTTGCCTGGGCAAGGGGAAATCTGATCAGAGATGGGACCCAGGCCAGAGAGCAAGGCACTAGGAGAAGAGACAATAGCATGTGGGGCTAAAATTCTGAACTTTTCTCCCCTGCTACTTGGGTTTTGCATTTCATTTTAATCAGTTTCAGATGAAACTAAAAAGCCTGTAGCCTCCCAATCCTGGTACTTCAGACCTGGGTCTCTGTTGCAACGATCAGTTTCAGTTTCAAGCCAAGCCTGGCCTGGCTTGGCCTGCTCCTAGGGTGGCAACATAGATTGTGGCCTTTCAAATCCCCAAGGCTTTATATGAGCCAGTTTCTCTCAGCACCACTGAGAAACAAATGGTTGTTTTTGTGGTTGTTGTTTAGGTTTTGAAAGGTGTGTGTCTTCTACTGAAAGCTGTTTTACCTTAAAGGGGTGAGTGCTGGGAAAAGTGGAAATGTCAGTGCTGTATAGGGCAGGGTCCAACTGGGGTGGTTATCCCAGGCTATTAAATGGAGGGGTAGAGTAAAAGGAGTAGGTTTGTGGTTTGTCCTCTCCCAAACAGAGGCAACTAGATCGTATAGTGACTAAAGAGTTGAGCCTGGAGTTAGGAAGTGCTCAGTTCAAAGCTGGCCTGAGACACTAGCAGTGTGACCCTGGAAAAGTCATTTAACCTTTGCCTCAGTTTTCTCAATTATAAAAATGGGGATAATACCAGCACCTACCTCCCAGGGTTGTTATGAGGATCAAATAAGATGATATCTGTAAAAAGCAATTGGCACAGTGCCTGATGCATCATTCATTGGTACTATATAAATGCTTCCCTTTCCCTGGGAACATGTTTCCTTTCATGGCTCTAATTATTACTTCTAAATCCAGCCTTTCCTCCCTCCAGTCCACCCTTTTTCACATCACTACTTTTTAAAAAAATCTTTTTTTAATGCACTAGTCTGACCATGTCAATCCCTTATTCATAAATTGCCTGTGGCTCCATATTGCTAACCTACTATAAACTTGATGGCTGAAAATTTAAGGCCTACCACAATTTGACTCCAATAGCCTTTCTAACCCTATCATTACTAGTTCTTTTCATGCAGTCTACATTCTTGCCAAACTGGATCATTACTTGATCTTGTCCTATCCTGTCCTGATTCTGTGCCTTTCTCCTAGGCATGAAGTAGTTCATTCTCCTTAACACATACATCTTCGCCTGTTGAAATCTTTCCATTCTTTCAAGGCTCAGCCTCAAAGCCCATGGAAGCTTCCTCTCACATGCAGCTTTTCCCAATCAGCCTGATCATCACCCGTCTTCTTAAATCTCTCAAGGCAATGTATGGATCCTTCCTTTGCATTTAGCATATTATAGCTATATTATGTTGATTTTTGTATCTATTTTACCTACTGACTAGATTGTAATCTCTTCAGAAGTAAGGGCTTCATCTCATTTAATTTTATATTTTGTGCTATTTAGCACAAAGCCTTATACATAATTTGTTGTTGTTGTTTAGCCATTTTTTTCAGTTGTGTCAGATTCTTTGTGACCCATTTTGGGGTTTTCTTGGCAAAGATACTGGAGTAGTTTGCCATTTCCTTCTCCAGCTCATTTTACAGATGAGGAAACTGAGGCAAACAGGGTTAAGTGACTTGCCCAGGGTCACACAGCTAGGGAGTATCTGAGGGTGGATTTTAACTCAGTTCTTCCTGCCTCCATGCCAGGCACTCTATCCACTGTGCTACCTAGCAACCCTTATACATAATAGGCATTTAGTAAATGTTTATTGAATTGGATTCCCATAAAAAGGGAGCTAACTGGCACAGATGCTGCCAACTTCTCAAGCTCCCAACCAAGTTGTAGATGGCAGGAGAGTTTCTGCACTGATCACAACTTGAGGAGAAGGAGGCTCCCCAAAGGTTCACTCATAAAAGAAATACAGAGGGTTTGCTTTAGGGCACTGTCCTCAGTGACTCCTAAGTCTGAATGTGACCATAAGTGTATCACTGCCCTCTGCTGGATGGCATTTTCAAGACTGTTCCTGAAATTTAAGGCCAAAGTTGACCTTCCTCTTTGTGTATGGACACCTTGTTTCGTTCCCTATCTATTACAGGACAAAGCTACCAGGCAAGTTTGTTTTGTGCCTAGTCTCAGTATCCAGTTTTCTTTCCCATGTGTCTTTCACCAAGTTTCTAAGAGGTGGGAAAGATACAAGGTAAATCAACCAACTAGGAATCTGTACTTGCTTCTTGGCCTCAAAGGCTTTTAGTTCTTTATGTGGCTATGTCCATAAAGAACTAATGCCAGTAAGAAGTAGGAAGATGGAAGCAGCTCTTACTATTTTTAACTTTCTCTTCTTGTCTGTTTGTAGGCCTAGAAAAAGAACTGTTGTATCGCATATGATTGGGGAAGGAAATGGTATGATGGAAAATGTAATGAAATGTAATGGAAATGGTAATGAGAGATCAGAATAATATTTTTCTACCACAGTTGTGATCTGTTCAGAGCAGAGAGAAGCAATCTACTGGGTAAATAACTGCAATGTTGAGCAAATCTCTTAACTTTCTTGGCCTTGATTTCCTCATCTGTAAAATTATAGGTATTACACAAGATAAATCTCTATGACCCCTTTAGCCTTCATGATCATGACCCTCTGACATGTGAAAATCAAGGAATCAGATATTTGAATTATTAACACTTGTGACAACAGGATGGGGAAAAGTACCTCATTTTCATAGCTGAGAGCTCTCAGAGAAATGCTTTTATAGGTAAGTATTCTAGTCTTCAGACTGGCTTGGGAGCACATCTGAAGATTGAGATGATTTTTTTCAATCACTTCCTCTGTAGGGAGAAGAATAATTTGGTCAGTTGAATAGGGCTTTTTTCCTGCTGAGTTAACTTAGTCCTCTTGAGAAGTCTTTAAGCCTTTACTTTCCTTACCCCAATCTATTCTTTAGAGCCCTGCTAGAAACAATTTTATGCACGGATCATAGTTTTTAGGCCATCTATAAATATTAATTTAACTTTTGGCCCTCCAAATGTGAGATCATTGTTCGATGATCTAACGGACACACTCCTAGAGAAAAAGAATTATATTAATTATATAAATATTGCTTTTCTCTGTACAAACTGAACAAGAAGACAAGTTAAATGGGAGGATGGCTTATAGACTCTTCATGGAAAGACAAATAACCATAGCAGGCTTTATATGTCCAAAGGCAACAAAAAACATCACTTAATAGGATGCTTGTTCATCTCTGTTGTCAAGTCAGGCAACAAGCATTTATTAAATAATGTACTACATGCTAAGGGCATCTAGGAGATACAGTGGATAGAGTGCAGGTTCTAGAATCAGAAAGATGAGTCTTCCTGAGTTCATATCTGGATCCAGCTGTGGAATCCTGGGCAAGTCACTTAACCCTGTTTGCCTCAGTTTCCCTCATCTGTAAAATGAGCTGAAGAAGGAAATGGCAAACCACTCTAGTATCTCTATCAAGAAAACCCCAAATAAGGTCACAAAGAGTCAGACACAACTGAACTTTGCTAAATGCTACGAGTATAAAAAAGGCAAAAATAGTCTTGTCCTTAAGGACTTCAGAGTCTAATGAGGGAGACAACATACAAACAACTGTGTACAAACAAGATATGCACAGGATAAAATGGAGATAATCTTGGAGGAAAAGAACGAACATTAAGGTGGTTCAGGAAAGACTTGCAGAAGGTAGCATTTTAGCTGAGACTTGAAGGAAGCCAGGAGATGAAGCTTCTCAGACTCCTTAAGGAGACTATCTATAATCAAGGCCTCCCACTTCCTTTCCTCTCACTTTCTTTGATAAAGTTGGAAACCAGACTACTTAGAACTAACTGAACTGCTCTCTCTTAAGTTACCAGTAATTTAATTACCAAGTCTAAAGGTTTTTTCTGAGTCCTCACCTCATCCTTCTTGACTTCTTTGTAACCTTTGACACTGTGGATCAACCTTTTCTCCTTGATACCCTCTTCTTTTTAGGTTTTGGTTGTTCTGCTCTCTCCTGGTTCTCCTACATAATCTCCTTTGCTGAATCTTTCTCCAGGTCATATTCACTAATACTGGATGCACCTCAAGGGTCTATTTTTGGCCCTCTTCTCTTCTCCCTCTATACTGTTTTGTTTGGTGATCTCATCAGTTCCCATGGATTCAGTTATCATCTCTAGGCAGATGATTCTCAGATCTATTTATCCAGCCCTAACCTCTTTCTTGACCTCCAATCTCACATCTCCATCTGCCTACTGGATATCTCAAGGTGGATGTTTCAAAGACAACTTAAACTCAATTTGTCCAAAACTGAACTCATTATCTATTTCCTAACAACCCTATTTCTGTCTAGGGTACTACCATTTTCCTAGTCACCCAAACTCTCAACCTATGTGTCACCGTCAATTCCTTACTTTCTCTTGTAGCCTCCCATATCCAATCTTTTGCCAAGTCTTTTCAAATCCCCTTTTGAATATCTCTCACATACACTCCCTTCCCTGGTACAGGTCCTCATCAATTCACCCCTCAACTATTACAACAGCCTTCTGATTGGCCTCTCTTTGAAAGTCTCTCTCCACTCTCGACCACTCTCAACTCAGTTATAAAAGTGAACTTTCTAAAGCATAGGTTTGATTGTCAACTCTCCCAGCCCCCAGGTCCCGTAGACAATAAACACCAGTGGCTCCCTATTACTTCCAGGATTAAATATAAAATCCTATGTTTAGATTTTAAAGTCCTCCATAACTTGGTCCCCTCCTCCCTTTCCAGTCCTCTCTGCAATCCAGTGCCTCTGGCCTCCTCACTGTTTCTTACACATGATACTCCATCTTCTAACTGTGCATTTTCATTAGCTGTTCCCTATGCATGGAATCCTCTCCCCCCTCATCTCCATTTCCTAACTTCCCTGGCTTCATCTGAGCCTCAGCTAAAATCTTATCTTCTTCAAGAAGGCTTTCCTGATCCAGTTGACTGGTAGTACATTCCCTTTGAGACTATCACCAGTTTATCTTGTATATATCTTGTTTGTACATAGCGTAACACCTCAGAGCTCTGTCCTTGGCCCTTCTTCTCTTCTCCCTCTATGCTCCTTCACGTGGTAATCTCAACAACTCCCATGGATTTAATCACCAAGTCTAAGCTCATGATTTTCAAATTTTCCTATCCTGCCCTAATCTCTCTACTGACCTCCAATACCTCATCTCCAACTGCCTTTCAGACATCTTGAAATGGATGTCCAGTAGACATCTTAAACCCTATTATGAACAGAATAGAAATCATTATTTTTCCCCCTGAACCTTTGCCCCTACTCTAGAGGGCAACACTGGGGTATAAGGAGTGTTCAGGAAAGACTAGCATCTCTGGTGTGAGGGCTTGCTAAGCCCTTTTCAGGGTTCCTTGCTCATCCACCTTTAGTGTCCAGCTTTCACTCAACTCTTACCTGTGGCTCCAAGAAACTATAGCATGTGCACTGGCCACATCTTAAACCAGGTTGAGGGTAACTAACAGGCCTCAAACATATCAGTGAGTTAGAGGCATGTCTACACCAAGCATGTGAAAACTTCCCCCAGCCAAATGGGAGGATGAGAACAATTTGCTCCAACAACCATGAAGATGGCTGAAGCAGGCACTGTGGAATGCTTAGACCTTGGTTAGACACTGGAAGACACCAAGGTCATCTACAGTATCTCAGGCCATCATCAGTTGTCGTGACCTTTGTCTTGCCATTGGACTTTGATGACTCTGGAAGAGCTAGATAGGCTGGCAATTTTTTGTAACTGCCTCACTTAAATCCAATTCACAAGCAAGTCAAGACATCACCCTGTGATGCAATTGGTCTCTTCCAAGAGGAAGAACAAACAACAACATTTATCCCGTTGTGTGGGTTGGATAATTGTGAAGACTTCACAGGGTATGTCTAATGGAGAGGTTTTGGGATTTGGCCTTGTAATTTTGGGAAGGCATGCCCTTCCCTCTCTCTCTCAGATGGTAGAAAATAATGAACTTCCTGTGAGCTATTTGTTCTCTGCTCTGGGAAGGGTCTCTCCTTCCCCCATCCCATTTCTCCTCCTAGACTTTCAGACGCCACCCTGGCAGTTGAGTTCTGATAGGGAAAAACCTGGACGAACCCGGATCAGTCTTGGTCCTCTGTGTAGTTTTCGCGCCTAGACTGTAAGCCCACCCACCCCAGCCAATGGTGAGAGGGGATAGAGGTGGGTGGGAATCTTCTTCATTAAGACTATAAATTAAGGAAAGTTCTTTTACCTCGCCTCCTCCCTTATGGAGGTGTGCCCAAGTCTTGCAAGGTTTGTATAATAAATTTACTTTGTTTCTCTTAAAGATGTCTCTCCTATTATTTAAAAATTCTTTCCCATACACCGTATATAGTTTGCTTTGTTTATATTTATTTGCATGTTGTCTTTCCCATTAGATTGTAAGCTTCTTGAGGGCAAGGACTGTCTTTTGCCTATTTTTGTATCTCCAGCACTTAGCATAGTGCCTGAAACATAGAAAGTGCTTAATAAATGTTTATTGATTGATTGCATGTTATTTCCATTCCTGGAATGTGCGCTCCTTGAGGGCAGGAACAATATTATGTGTATAGCATAGTGGCAAGCACATAACAGATAATAAATTCTGTTCATTTTACCTGATCATTGATTTAATCACTTTGAATAATCAAATTTCAGTTGACTGATGATATTGGAAGTCAGATGGTTTAAAAAAAAAGGAAGTGGAGACACCAGCTGTACATGTCTTTCTCTAAAAGTTTAGCCACAAAAGAGAAGCGATATAGGACTTATCAAGAAAAGAAAGAGAGTGTTCAAAGGATCAGTAGAATGTTCACAGGGAATCAGCAGATAATAACTACCAGAATCTTGATTAGGTGATAAATATGGATTGAATGAACCTCAAAGAGAAGTTACTGAGTAATGGCAGCAGAGGGAGGGATTGGAAGTGACAATGGGGAACAAGGAGTATTTCAATACAATGTTGCAGTGGTCATGATGAACATTTGTAAAAAGACCACCATGATGATAATTGCTGCTTTTGTGTCAACATCCACTATAGAATATGAAGAGATAGAGAAAGTCAGTAATATTCTCCACATTAAATCAAAGTATAGCTTAAATGGTAATTTTGATGTAAAGGTAGGCATAGAGTAAGATGGTAGAAGATATGTTGGAAAATATGGTTCAGGTTTAGGGAAAAAAAAGGGCCAAATGTTTGCATTGAAACGTCATGCTTAAATATCATGATTATGTTTTTCAAAGTAGAACAAGGGGTCACTGCACAACATCCCCCCAAATGAAAGAGTATATTTTAATAGACAGGAAAGAATAGGTTACAGTGATGTGGGGATTATTTCTGGATCAGCTATTTGTGTACAGTCAGACCATCTCCCTGTTAAGGCAAAGATCAAAATCAATATAAAATTAGAACAAAACTTAAAAGATACAGCATACAATTTTTAAAATTCCATTTGAACCTATTTTAAACAAGCCATTCACACTGCATAAGAGGTAAATTGGCATAGTAGATAGCCTTGGAGCCAGGAAGACTTGAGTTCAAGTTTGATCTCTGACAGAGAGCTGTGTGGCCTTGGGAAAGTCTTTTAACTTCTCAGTGCTCAAGCAACTCTGTAAGATTATAAATTGCAGAGGAGGTGTGGACCTTCTTTCTTACAAGGAGTCATCACATCTGGGAGCTTCCTAAATCAAGGAATTCAGAAGTCCATTATCTCTCTATGCTGTTAGTACAGAAAAGTGGGAAGTGATTAAAAGAACAGACAATACAAACAATAATTGTTTCTTAAGGGAGTTTAACTAATATAAACAAATTAACAATGAAAAAGCCAGTTATCTCAGAGAGAAAACTCTTGATTTCCTTCTAGCAAGGCCTCAACTTCCCATAATTCCTGGTGGTGTCAGGTTTGACAACAAAAGCTTCCCAGCTTTTTTAATAGGGAGGAAGCATCCTTTTTCTTTCACATAGCTTCCACCAGTACAGGAATGATTCTGAAATGGGTCACATGGTAATAGCTGTACTTCAGAATTCTAGCACCTGGAGCAAATTCAGAGGAGGTGGGTGAGACAGAGCCCTGAGGACACACTGAGGCTGGTATGTATGTTGCTACTAATTCCTGTTGTCCTATATGATGTAGGTACCTGGGGCTGTCAGGCAGGTAGTCTGCTTCAGGGATAGTAGCACCAGTAGCAAAAGGCAGGCCCCGAGAGAAAGGCATAACTGTTTTAGAACCTTCAGTGAGTTTTAGTCCTGATCTGAGTGGGAAAAGCATATTTCCTTTTCCAAGACACTGACATCTGATAGGGTGTGCTTTCTCTCCCTAGTAGACCTTCATGGCTTGGGTCTCCACTGGCATTATGCCACCCGATGCAACTGCTATGGAGAAAAAGCATGACATCCTTGAATGTTGGCACCCATTATTGCTCCATGTTGGTTATAGGATTGAGAGGATGATTTTCCATTGTAAAATGGGCTAGGCTTATCTTGATTCAATACTGTGGTATCCCCAGTAATAAAGGTGGACTGAATTGGGACAGGTGGCTTTTTAAAAATGGGAGTCAGTCTCTTCTCATTCCAAACTGGCTCATTCTACTGGCAGATCTTCCAATGCAGAGAGGTACTGCCTCACCCTTGGCAGAGAGGAGTTGAGAAGGTCCTATAGAAGAATAGGACCCAGCTTGATGGTAGGTGAGGTTTCATGTCAGGTTTCTGAAGTATTTCCTCTTTACCCTATTTTTTCTCTTCCTTTTCCTTCTCTTCCTTTCTGCTCATACAGGAGGCAGTAGGAGCCTGAATAGGCTTTCTATTTAGGGTTCCTCCTTTGCTCACAGAAGTGGTTAGAAGGCTACCCTTGGGGTGGGGGGGGGCGGTGTGATGGTATGAACAGAATAATCAGAAGTATCTTTCTTTTTTCTATTTTTTCTCTGTTAGAAGTTAGAAAGTCCATGTGATCTTGCTTCTAGGCAGCCCTCATTGTGTCGATGACAGGTATTATGCTAATCCATTGTCATCTTTTTTCAGTAATAATTTTGTGCCTTATATTTTTAGGTTTATTGTTAAGGATGGCATTTCATTATGAAGGAATCATTTTTGGTAAATTTGTATGTTTATTACTTAGTTAATATTCCTTCTATTAGTTTGTTTTATTTGTTTTAAGCTAGGAAGTTTCCTTTAATAGCCATATATTGATTGTTCACTCTTGTCTGATTCTTCGTGACCCCATTTGGGGTTTTCTTGGCAAAGATACTGGAGTGGTTTGCCATTTCCTTTTCCAGTTCATTTTACAGATGAGGAAATAAGGCAACCAGGGTTAAATGACTTGCCCAGGGTCATATAGCTAGCAAGTGTCTGAGGCTGGATTTGAACTCAGGTCTTTCTGACTCCAGGCCCTGCACTCTATCCACTGCACTACCTAGCTGCCCCCTAATGTGCTGATAATTGCCATTCAATTTTCTTGAGGGAAACTGAATTTATTTTGCCAACACTTATATATAAAAATCCCAAGATATTGGTACTCAACAGATTTAGGGGTACAAGAAGGCTAGATAACAGTTACAGAGGGAATTAGGGAGTGTCTACCAAAGTGTCTCTGTTCCCAGCTATTAGGTTTGTTAACACACTAAGAAAACAAATGGGAAGAGAAGCCTGGATTAGAATGAATGAAAAAGTATTTAGTCCTTACTATGTATAAAACAGGGCAGCTCGGAGGGGCCTAGAGGCAGGAAGACCTGAATTAAAATCCAGCCTCAGATACTTCCTAGCTGTGTGACCCTGGGCAAGTCATTTAACCGTTTGCCTCAGTTTCCTAATCTGTAAAATGAGTTGGAGAAGGAAATGGCAAACCACTCTAGTATTTTTGCCAAGAAAACCCCAAATGGAGTCACGAAAAGCTGGGACACAACTGAAATGACCAAACAACAAAATTTATAAAACATTCAAGAGAAACAAATAGCAAAGTAGAAAAGCAAGGTAGTACCTGCTTTCAAAGAGTTCACAGTCTGATAAAGGGAGACAACAGATATAGGAGGTTTCAGCTCCAAGACAGATGGTGAAGTTTCACAGGGTACAACAGCAAGCAGATTGCAATAGTCTTCTTTAATGTTATTTCCACTCATTTAAAATCTATCTATCTCCATTTCTAATATTGAACCACTTAACAGTACCAAGAACTCCGATGGAGAGAATTTTGTTTTCTGAGTCTTCAGGAACTACTCTGATCAATATAATGAACCATGACTATTCCAAAGGACCCATGATGAAAATGCTATCTACTTCCCGAATAAAGAACTGATGATCTCAACGGAGATTGAAGCATACTTTTTCATTGTCTTTTTTTGTGTTTTCTTTTGCAACACTTAGGTAGATATATTTTGCGTGACTTCACATGTATAATCGATATCATATTGCTTGGGGGAGGGAGGAGAGAATTTGGAACTCAAAGTTTTAAAAAATGAATATTAAATATTTTTAAAAGATATAATCGGAAAATGTTTAGCGAAATAAAAACATATTAAAAAAACCAAAATGTTATTTAACATGTGATAGATTTATTACTTTTAAATTAATATTTAAAATTTTAATTTCTAATATAGTAAGTACTGATAGATATAACTCACATAGCTCTGAGGTCCTCGATTACGAGTGTAATCTTGAGATCAAAAAGTTAGAGAACTGCTTCAATAGAGAAAGAAGTTCTCTTTTCTTCTTTCATTACAGTATTGGGAGAACTCAATTCAACAAACATGTATTAAGTAACTACTGTATGCAATTGCTTAAAAAAACACGCAAACAGAGCAGTTTCTCGGTCTCACCCTTCCCTGTCTGCAGCTGCTGGCTGCACCTTAGGGCGAGGAACCGGCAAGTCCGTCCCTTCCCCAAGGTTTAATAAAGAACCAATCAGAAAATGGCACATTACTTTCAACAGCTCCCGGCCAATAAGGGAGGACACTTCCTTCTCCCTCTATCTACTTCCTCCCGCCTCTGCGGCAGTTCTTAGTACTGCACATCTTACGTCATATCACCACGTGACTCTCCATCCGCCCCCTCATACATAATGCCTTTTGATTGGACAACCCCATTCCGTCACCTTCCAATGGTACGGGCCGATGGTGAGAGGTGGCGTCGCCATCTTGCCGCGGAGGGTCTGTGAGGGAATTGTCGAGTCGGTTGAGCGCCTGTCGGGACTGTAGTCTCTTGCGGCCCGGCGTTCTCTTACCTGTGCCGCCCCGGCCCCACTATGCCACAGTACCAGACCTGGGAGGAATTCAGCCGCGCGGCCGAGAAGCTCTACCTCGCCGATCCCATGAAGGTACTGCGTGGGGACTTCCTTAGCCGCGGCATCCCTCCAGGGCTCTACTGTGGTGCAGCTCGGAAGGATGGATGCTGGTGGGCGGCTTACCCACCACTCCCTCCCCCCTTCTCTTGCTGCACCCTCCACTCCCTTCAGGGGCCGAGCGCATTTATTTCCCAAGGCCTCTCGTGGGGGACACGGTTTTGTTTAATTCCATGTCTATCTTCCAATAGTTCCGTCTTCTTTCTTCGCCCCCCATCTACCAAACCGTTAGATATGGGAGCCCTTCCTGTTGGTAGAGCCTGAGACAGATCTCACAGCCCTGTGAGACTCTGCCTCCATAGACCTGGGCACAGTGTACGAAGTGAGCCTTCAAAAGGCACAACTCAGGGGTATGTCCTGGGCGAAGCATATTCCTGTTCTCCATCCCCCCTTGTGGGTTCTCTCTTTGTCCCCAAATGATCTTGTATGTGCTTGTCTGCGTGCCCAAGTATAATAAGTAAGCTCCATCAGGGAGTGCCGGGACCGTTTTATTTTAATCTTTGTATCCCTAGAAGCCTAGCAAGTGACTTTAATAAGTCTTAAGTAATTGTTGGGACAATCAGATTGGAATCACACAATTTACACTCTAAAGGGTCCTAGGAGGTCATCTCCAGCCTTAACCCCAAATCACTGGTTCTAGGTCAAACCCTACTTGGTCACTGTTTGGGTCCTGATTGGCTCTGAAGGAATGTAAATAACAATTGTATCTGTTTTGGCCAGAAACCCTGAAGGTCTTCTCCTCCCAGGTTTATTTTTTTTTTAAGAGTCTATTCTTTGCCTCATCATTTTAAATTAAGCCTTAATCACTGAATGGGCGCTGCCTCAGTCAAACTGAGACCTGTCAAAGACGTTAGCTTGAAAAGGCCATCTCCAGTCGTTCTGATCTGTATCTGGACCCAGATGACTCTGCAGGTGAAAGTGAGGCAGCTTACTTTGTACAGCCCTCTCTCGCTTAAATCCAGTTCACTGCATGTCATGGCACCTCTTTTCTGATGTCGTGGTCCTCTTCGAGAGTGAAGGACAAACAACAGGAGGTCATCTAGACTAGTTTCATTTGATGGTGATGGGAATTTAATATTCCAGTCTCCTGTCTCTTCTTTGCAAGAAAAAAAATGATTCAGAAGAAGTTTAAACTTAATGAGTTAGGTTCTAATAATGCTATTTCAGTATTGGAAAAGATCAGTTAGTTCATTCTTTTTATATGTAGTAAGCACATTTCCTAGATGTGGATTTCTTTTTAGATTCCTAGATTATTTTTTAGATAGTACTTTTTTTAGGTAGCACGTTATTGGCTCTGCATTTGAAGATCACTTGCAATTCTCTGTGGACAATTTGATTAGCTGCTGTGGTCAAAAAAAATTATCACCTAGTGGCCAACCTTTTAGTGATGAATTTCTCTGAATTTAGCTAGGTCCGCCCTAAAACTAAAGATAGAAAGTCTTGTTGCAGGTAGAATTTGATGACCTTTCATTTTGGTATTATCTTCTAGTATTTGTACTCCATGGCATACAACCTTCTATAACCCAGAGTTACCACCTACAGGAAGAGACATTGCAGCAGAACTTTGGAGGAGATTCAAATAATTTAAAATTCTAAGCAAGGAATGTTGATAACTGACATATAGCATTTTAAAGTATTCAAAGTGCTTTAATATTTCATTTGAGATTTTGTGTGTGTGTGTGTGTGTGTATTTTCAGTCATGTCTGACTCTTTGTCACCCCATTTCTTAGGAAAGATACTAGAGTGGTTTGCCATTTTCTTTTCCAGCTCTTTTTACAGATGAGGAAACTGAGGCAAACACAGTTAAGTGACTTGCCCAGGGTCATTTAGCTATTACATGTCTGAGGCCAGATTTGAACTCAGGAAAATAAATTCTTCCTGACTCCAGGCCTGGAGCTCTATCCACTGTGTCATCTAGCTGGCTCTGAGATAATGCTTATGAAAGTACAAATGACTGAACCATATGTAAGAAGTATTGATTGGCACATTTGAAGGTGTTTCTAGAGAGCTTGGCAAATTTGTTTTAGATCTAAGAGCTACCCCCCAAATTCAAAAGCTGGAAAGGTGGTGGAATTTGGTTTGGTTTTAAAACAAAAGGGAGAATGAGAACACAATATATTGCTTTACAAAATTGGTTCCCACTCACACAGGTGGGGACTCCAAATTTTATTCCTAATACCCTACAATAATAATTTGGAATGGCTCAAAGAGGGAACTTGAGCACATATAGAAAAAATACTTTCTGGGCTTTATATGAGCTAGAGTGTAGCCTTGGTTGCCAATGGCCCATTTCTTTAGGGAACAAAACTCAAGCCTCCCTGGTACCCAAGAAATGTAATGTTGCCCCTGCTGAAGAAATTGGCCAGTCTTGGGGGCATTATCTTTTCAGGTTACTAAGATAGTAAATACTGTCTGGCTATAAGCAGGAAGAACAAAGTTGCTTCTGCTGCTTCCGTAGTTTGGGATGGAACTGGAAACTAAAAATGACCTGGCACCTGAGTTTAGTTGAGCTTTGGTTTTTGCACATGACATGGTGTGATGTTAAAATGTATAAAGCCATTATTAAGGCTCAGGGTTATCTACAAAATAGAAGTTGTTTCTTAAGACAGGTACATCTAGTGGACTTTGGGACTAAAATTGGGGCTATTTTTAGGTTGTTTTTGAGTCTCCTGGGTTTTTTATTAGCATTTGGGAGACTAAGAAATGGTAGTATTGAGAGGAGGGATGTTAAATAGTCACTTAAAAAATATATTCATTTTCACATCAAGTAGTTTTACTTTCCAAGTAGGAGAAACAGCTCAATAGAAAAGGTATGATAATATGGGAGGCAAGGGAGCAAACTTGGGAGAATGTAGCTATAGGGAGTGTAGTAATGTGCATTTGTATCAGCATTTGGTACCTTTGTGGTTTGATTATTTGATATTAATATCTTCCCTAGGTTTTAGCCTAAGAACCTTGAGAGTTTTAGTAAAAAACTTTTATTAAATACCTGTTTACAGATGACACTGTACCAGGGATCACGTAAAGAGAAATGTAGACATGCTAATCCTGGTCTACAACCTAAGATAAAAATAAAGCTGATCGATTTGAGGATATACAGACATTTGAATATAAATAAATGTTAAATAGGTAAACTACTAAATTGTTTTGAAGAGAAGTTTCAAAAATCTCCTTGTTCTTTGTATCATCATACTTTCCTAGTTCTATACCTATATCTCTAGCTACTTCTGTTACCTTTGTTACATTTTCTTCTTATTCCCTAAAGATATTGTCCATGCTCAGTCCTTAGTATTCTTCTGCTAATATTCTTTCTTTCTTGTAGAACTCAGCCACACAGCTTCAAAAATCACCAGATAATTGATTTTTATTTTGGGAGAGTAGCTTGGTATTATTAAATAATATCCATGCTGTGGTTTCCCACATGCAATCTAACCTGCTGTGCTGTTTTCCTCCTATTCATTTCTTTACTCAGTTTGTTCCATTAGCAGTTCAAGATAGGTGCGCTGTTGGATTAATTTATGGATTCCCCCCAACCAGCTGTTTGTTTGGGCGATGGGCATTCTTCATTCACTTATTTTTTTCACATAGGAGTTGTTAGATTGATCTCTTTTGAGTGGTCATTAATTTCATTGATGAGGTCCTTTGATGTTCTGGGGCTTGATATAATTATTACTTGATGTAATTCTTTGAACAGGAATATCCGGAGAACCTTACTTTCTATAAGGGAACGCTTCGTCCATTTGGACTTCACAGAGGATGATCTTTCATGATAGAAGTGAAGACGTTGGGTGAACATACAATCTATTTTATGCTTTCCTTGATTTTGTCAAAGGGTCATTGAACAGTCCTTTCTGTGTTTCATTAAGGAATTTTGTCTTATCTTAAATTATGCCTTGACCACTTTGGCTTGACTGTAGAGTATGTGAAGAAAGTAATATATTTATAAGGTTAGGCCCAGACTGGGAAGGACTTTAAATGCCAAATAGGAGCCTGTAGCTAATTTTAGAAACAATGTGGAACCATTGGGATTTATTCAGTAGGGAGTAACATTTTCATACCTGCACTTCAGGAAGAAATCACATTTTTCAGTAGTAATGTTATATCATTGATTTCACTTGTTTGGTTTCTTTCTTCTTATTGCTATTTTAAAAATCTTTAAATCTTTCTAAAATTGTTGTCTCTATTATGGTTTCTGTACTTAGCCCATTTAAGTTGCTTTACTTTGTTTTTACTAAATGACATTTCTCTTCCTCATACAGCATATCAATGACTAAGGTGTTAGAGTACAAACATAATTATTCCATTGAAATAGATGATGAAAAGAGTTCATTATAAAAATGCTTGCAAATTTATTCCATTTTCAATTTGTTCTTCCAGTTTTCTTATAAGTGTCCCAAGAGGTTTTTTTGCCTCTACTATTCTCTTTGCTGTTTATGAGGTTTCACAATGGGCTGGATGACCTGGATTCTAACCCTGCCTTAGATGCTAATCTTTATTAGCCTGGGTCACCTAATTTATATGTCTTGGGCTGACCTGAGGAAATCACAAAATTGATCATTTGCATATTCCTGATTCTGTTTATGATCTTCCATCTTTCCTAATTTCTGAGTGAATTTATACTCTAAGCCATTATTGTCTTTGGCTGTCACATGTCTCATTTGAGTTTTGGGTCTCCTTGTAATATATTGATTTAATTTTTGCGGGAGCTATACTCTGTTGATATCTTTTCTGTTGTTTAAAGAGAGCAATTTGTAGCTGTTGGTAATGACCAGTATCCCTCTAGTTTGGTGTTGATTTTAACCTTTTGCTCTAATCTGTTGAAATTCAGACTGCAACAAATTATTTCTACTTCATAATCTTTATTAATCATATTTTAATAAGCACCTACTTGTACAGCCCCAGGAATTTTTCTGATAAATTAGGTTTATTTTGTATAATCCTGGAGTCCTTGGAAGGGGTTGTAGTATGTGAGGTGGCTTTCTACCACAGTTTTATGGGTTTGTAAGGGAGATGGTCATGAGGCTTATCCCTCAGAGGGAACTATGGAGCTTTTGCTTTAAGGAGTTACCACTTTCCTCTTGAATTCTCCATGTAGACAGTGCTGGGGCTAGAAGAACCTCACTTGAGAGTCTCATGCCAGGTCTGGCATTTGGCATTTACCATCCTAAGGAGCAAACACATCATGATATAGACATTATTATTGGGAATATAGGACTTCAGATGTTAGACATCCTGGTAAGCATTGTAACTAGCAGTCTAAGTTTTGTTGGCCCTTCCAAATTAGTTGAGGTGTAGCTAGCTTATGAGCTCTAGAGCCACATATTACTCTTCAGAACTCAACATAGGGCTCTTCAGGGAAAGCTTATTAGGAATTTCGTTGGTGTTGAGACTAACAATAATAATAATAGCTGGCATTTATGTAATGCTTTAAGGTTTATAAAGTGCTTTGCATAAATTGTCATTTTTATTTTTCACAATACTGTGAAATACTACATAATGCCCCAAACTTTTTTTTTATTTAATTTTCAGTTTTAAATTCTTTCTCTCCTACTTCCCCCTTCCCCCACTGAGAAAGCGAGAAAAACAAAACTATTCCACATATTTGTAGTCAAGCCAGACAAATTCTTGCATTAACCATGTCCAAAAAAAAAAGTGTGCTTCATTCTGCACTCTGAGTCTATCATCTCTCTATTAGGGGTTGGTTAGCATGTTTCATCATGAGTCCTCTGGAGTGGCGGTTGGTCATTGTGTTGATCAGAGCTCTAAGCCTTTCAAAGTTTTTTGTCTGTGCATTATTCTTACTGTATGAATTATACTCCTGATTCTTATTTCACTTTGCATCCATTCAGACAAGTCTTCCCAGGGTTCTCTGAAACCATCCCCATTATCATTTCTTATAGCACAGTAATATTCTATCACTTTCATATATGCATACCATAACTTGTTCAGCAATTCCCCATTCGATGTGCACCCCTTGAGTTTCCAATTCTTTGCCAGTACAAAAAGAGCTACTATAACTATTTAGGTCCTTTTCTTCTTTATTTAAACTCCTCAGAGTATAGAGCTAGTAACCAAGGTTATGTTCTGTTTAATAGCTTTTGGGGCATAGTTCCAAATTGTTTCCTTAATGGCTTTACTGGTTCAGTTCCACCAGTTATATTCATTAATGCCCAACAGTACATTAATGTACCTGTTTTCCCTTAGTCCCTCCAGCGTTTGTAATTTTCATTTTTTGTCAAGTTGTTTCAGTTTGCGCTTCTTTGATTATTAGTTACTTAGAGCTTCTTTTCTCATGACTATATGTAGTTTGAATTTCTTCCTCTGGAAACTGCCTATTCTTATCATTTGACCATTTATCAGTTGGGGAATGGCTTTTATTCTTTTAAATTTGATTCAATTCCCTATGTTTCTTAGACTTTTATTGAAGAAATTTGCTCCAAAGATTTTTTTTCCCTCATTTTCCCACTTCTCTTCTAATTGTAGTTGCAATTTGTGGAAAAAAAACCTTTTTAATTGTTCATTTTACCTCCTGTGAGTCTGTCTGTTTTCTGATCATGAATTCTTCCCCTAAACATAGATCTGATAGGTAATTTCTTCTGTGTGCCTCTAATTTGTTTATAGTGTCACCATTTATATCTAAATCAGGCCTGCAGAACATATGGCCAGCTGGCTGCCAAAGGATTTTGTGTGGCCCCGGGGGAAAAAGGTAGAGTTGCCACTGCGAATGCTCCTGTTTGTCATATAACCCATGGCAACTAACCATTATATGTCTGTTTCTGATCTAACCTATCTGCACTCGAAGAGGTGTACAAGTTGTACAGGTCAGTCACGTACCCTCTGGGAGCTTTGTCTTGGTATGAGGTATGAGATGTTGGTCTAGTTTCTGTCAGGCTGCTCTCCAGTTTTCCCATCAGTTTTTGTTGAAGAGTGAGTTCTTGTCTTAATAGCTGAAATCTTTTGAGTTTATCAAATATTATGTTTCTGTGCTAGTTTGCTTCTCTATGTTGTGTGCCTAATCTGTTCCATTGATAAACCTCTCTGTTTCTTATCCAATGCCAATTTTTTTTCTTTTTTTTACTATTATGGCTTTGTAGTATATTTAAGATCTGTTACTTCAAGACCCCCTTCCTCTTCGCTTAAAAAATTCCTTTGATACTTTTAACCTTTTGTTCCTCCAGATAAATTTTGTTGTTATTGTTATTAGTTATTACATTGTTAGTAATCTTTTGGTAGTTTGATTGGCATGGCAGTGAATAAATTTAGGTAGTATTATAATTTATTATTATTGGCTCAGCCTACTCATGAGCAATTAATATTTCTCCAGTTATTCAGATCTGTATTTGTATAAAGAGTGTTTTATAATTATTTTCTTGGCAAGTATTCTACTCTCATTAGTTTTCTTAAAAATGGAATTTCTCTAACCCTTCCTGCTGGTATTTTTTGGGGGGGAGGTAATATACTGAAACGTAGATGATTTTGGTGACTTTATTTTATATCCTACAACTTTTCTGAAAGTGTTAATTTTCTCAGTTTATTTTTAGTTGATGTTTAAGGGTTCCCTAAATAAACCATTATATCATCTGAAAAAAATCGATAATTTATTTTCTCTTTGCCTCTGCTTATGTCACTTTTTCCCTTATTGTTGTAGCTAGCAATTCTAGCATATAATATTGAATAGTAATGTTGATACTTGTTTTACCCTTGATCTTATTGGAATGGTCTCTAGCTTATCCCCATTACAGATAATGTTGGCTCTTAGTTTTAGATATATTAATCATTTTAAGGAACACTCTGTATATTCCTATACTTTCTAGTGTTTTTAACAGGCATAGGTGTATCTTGTCAAAAGCTTTTCTTAATCTCTGAATATAATTATATGATTTTTTTTCTTATGAATATGGTCAATTAGGTTTATAATTTTTCCAGTATTGAACCAACCCTGAATTCTTGGTACAGATCCAGTCTGGTTATAGTGTATAATCTTTGTGATATGTTGTTACAGCCTTCTTTACTAATATTTTATTTTAAAAATTTGCTTTAATATTCATTAAGGTTATTGGCCTAGTTTTCTTTCTCTGTTTTGACTCTCTGGAACAAGTATCAAAACTATATTTGAAAGAATTTGATAGGAACCCCCTTTTTTTTTGCTATTTTTTTTCCAGTTTATTTACTATTGGTATTAATTGTTCATTAAGTGTTTGGCAGAATTCATTTATAAATCCATCTTGAGGTTTTGGGCTTTTTTGGGGGGTGCACTACGTGTATGGCTTGTTCAGTTACTTTTTCCAAGATGATTCAAGTACTCTTTTTCTGTTCTATTAACCTGGACCATTCGTATTTTTGTAAATGGTCATCCATTTAATTTAGATTGTCAGTTGGCTTAAAGTTTGGTGAAATAGCTCCTAATTTTAGTTCAATGTGAATTCACTTTTTTCATTTTTTTTTTTGATATTGTCAATTTGTTTTTGTTTTAATCAGGTTTGGCTAATGGTTTATCTGTTTTGTTGGGGTTTTTTTTAATTTCTCAAAAAAATGCACCCCCAAAAAACCAGCTCCTAGTTTTATTTATTAATTCAATCTTTTTTCCTTTCATTTTTTTTAATATCTCCTTTGGTTTTCAGGATTTTTACATTGGTGGATGTTTATATGTTTGGGCTTCTAGGTATTTCTAATTGCATGTCCAGTTCTGCTCTTTCTTTTATTGATGAAAGGGTTTAGAAATACAAATTTTCTCCTAATTTTGGTATTTTTTTCTCATTTTTGTCATCTTAAATGAAATTATTGTTTCTATGATTCATTTTTCGACCCATACTTCTTTAAGAGTAAGTTACTTAGTTGTTAATTAATTTTTAATCTTTATTTAAAAGCCCTTTTATTGATTGTAGGTTTTATTGCATTGTGGTAGGTAAAAAAATGGTATTTAATTTCTGCTTTTCTGCATTTGTTTATGAGATTTCTCTGTACTAATATATGATCAGTTTTGTGATACACAGCTGAGAAATAAGGGTGTATACTCCTTTTTGTTCCCACTCAGCATACTCCAGAGGTCTTTTATACCTGCTTTTTCTAAAATTATATGCCGGTCCTTCATCTCTTTTGCTCATTCTTTTAGTTAGATGTGTTGTTTGTAGGTTTGAAGAAAAAATTGAGGCCTCTCAGTATTATTTATCTCCCTTTAACTCATTCAGCTTTTCCCTTAAGAATTCAGACATCACCCCTCTCCCCCCGCCCCCCGCCACAAATTCAGGCGTAATGCCAATGAGTCATGTGTTTATTATTGATATTAATTTCATTGCTTATAGTACCATGTAGCAAAGTGTAGTTTCTTTATTTATCTCTTTTAAGTAGTTCTGTTTTTACTGTTGTTTTGTCCAAAGTTCATACTTGTGCCTACTTTTTTTTACTTCAGTTGAAGACTAATAGATTGTGCTCCAGCCCTTTATTTTAACTGTGTGTATTTTTTTTATTAAAATGTGTTTCTTGTAAGCAACATATTGTTGGATTCTGTTTTCTGCTGTCCTCTTTTGTTTTATTAGTGAGTTCATTCCATTCACATTCAGTTACTGTACATTTTCCTCCATCCTATTATGTTGTACTTTTCCTTCTCTGTCCCCCCACTCTCTGTTTTAGAGATTTCTTTTCTGACCAATCCTTTCTGTAACTGCCCTCTCTCATTTTCAGTCCCTTTCCCTATTGTTGTCTTATGGAGTGAAATATGCTTCTGTACCCAATTGTAATTTTGTGTATTCTTCCCTCTTTAGACCAGTTCAGATGAAAGTGAAGTTCATATTGCCTACTTCCCCCACATTCTCCTCAGTATTGTATTGCCTTCTGTTTATGCACTCCATTTATATTAGAGAACTTTATCTCTTTATCTCTTCCTCTAACCTACTGCCTTTCCCAGTGCGTTTCACTTTCCCGTCCTTTCCATTTTCTTTTCAGATCATCTGAACATAACAGAATCACTCCTAGCCACTCTGTCTAATTAGATTCCCTCAATGACCCCTGATAATGATAGACTTATGAGAAGATACACGTATCATCTTGCCATATAAGAATATAAGCATTTTAACTTTGTTTAGTTCCTTGTGATTGCTTATACGTGGTTACCTTTTTATGCTTTTCTTAACTCCTGTGTGTGTATGTCGGTTTCTACTCAGTTCTGGTATTTTCATCAGAAATGCTTGAAAATTCTTGTTTCATCAAAGGTTCAATTTTTTCCCCTGTAGCATTATACTTAGTTTTGCTAGGCAAGTTATTATTGATTATAAGCCTAGGTCTTTTGCTTTGTGGAATATTTTATTCTAAGTTTTCCTCTCCTTTATGGTGATGACTAAATCTTGTGTGATCCTGGCTGTGGCTTCTTGGTATTTGAATTCTTTCTTGGAAGTTCCTGGGAGTTTTCATTTTGGGGTTTCTTTTAGGAAGTTGACTGGTAGAATTTTTTATTTTTTTCTTTGCCCTCTGGTTCTACAAAATTTTCAGTTTTCTTTTACGATTTCTTGAAATATAATGTCCAGGCTCTTTTTGGAACCATGGCTTTCAAATAGTCCAATGATTCTTAAAATGCCTCTCATTAGTCTTTTTAGAGCACTTGTTTTGCTAATGATACCTCACGTTTTCTTTTTTCAGTCCTTTGACTTTGTTTTAATATCTCTTGATGTTTCATGGAGTCATTAGATTCTCTTTGAACAATTCTAATTTTCAGGGAGTTATTTTCTTTTGAAAGGTTTTTGTACTTCTTGGTCCAAGCTGTTAATCCTTTTTTTTTCCCTTCCCAAATTTATTGTTTATTTTTGACTATTTTTCTTTTTAAATTTTGAGTTCTAGATTGTCTCTCTCCTTCTCCCTTGCCCACTGAGAAGACAAACTATATCAGTTATGTTAGCCATATTGCAAAAAAAGCAAAAAAAATAGAGAAAATTATACTTCAATTTGCACTCAGTTCATCAGTTCTCTCTCCAGAGATGGGTAGCATTTTTTACGTACATACACATACTTACCTACATACATACATATGTATTATACTTATATACTTACATTCATTTGAAATACCAGGTTGAATGAATCAAAAGCTGGAAACTAAGTTGTGGGGAGAAATAACAACAATCTCAGATATGCAGATGATACCATTCTGATGGCAGAAAGTGATGAGAAATTAAGCCTCTTGATGAGGGTGAAAGAGGAGAGTATAAAAGCTGGCTTTTAAAGCTTAACAAAAAAAAAAACAACAAAAAACTAAGGTTATAGAAACTGGTCCCATCACTTTCTGGCAAATAGAGGGAGAAGAAATGGAAGAGTGTTAAATTTTATATTCTTAGACTCAAAGATCACTGCATATGGCAACTGCAACCGTGAAATTAAAAGATGCTTGCTCCTTGGAAGGAAGGCTACAGCAAATCTAGACACCTTACTTAAAAGCAGAGGCATCAGCTTGCCAACGAAGGTCTGTATAGTTAAAGCTATGGTTTTTCCAATAGTAGTGTATGGCTTTGAGAGCCAGGACTATAATGAAAGATGAGCACTGCAGAATTGACACTTTCAAATTATGGTGGTAGAGAAGACTTTAAAAAAAATTAATTTATTTTTAGTTTTCTACACTCACTTCCATAAGATTTTGAGTTTTAAATTTTCTCCTCTTCCCCCCACCCCCAAGATGGCATGCAGTCTGATATAGACTCTACGTATACATTCATATTAAACATATTTTCACATTAGTCATGATGTAAAGAAGATTTAGAACCAATGGGAGGAACCATGAGAAAGAAGAAATGAAACAAAACAACAAAAGAAAAAGACAGCAAATAGTATGCTTCCTTATGTATTCAGACTCCAAAGTTCTCTGGATGTGGATAGCATTTTCTATCATGAGACCCTTGGAGTTGTCTTAGATACTTGAATTTCTGAGAAGAGCTAAATCTCTCAAAGCCAGTCATCACACAGTGTGGCTTTACTGTGTACAATGTTCTCTTGGTTCTGCTCATTTCACTCAGCATCAGTTCATTTAAGTCTTTCCAGGTTTTTCTGAAGTCTGCCTCCTCATCATTTCTTATAGCATAATAGTATTCCATTACATTCATATACCACAACTTCATTCCCCAATTGATGGACATTCTCTCAATTTCCAGTTCTTTGCGACCACAAAAATTTTTGCTATAAATATTTTTGTATATATGGGTCCTTTTCCCATTTTTATGATCTTTTTGGGATACAAGCCTAAAAGTGGTATTCCTGGGTCACAGGATATGCACAGTTTTATAGTCCTTCAGGCATAGTTCCAAATTGCTCTCCAGAGTGGTTAGATCAGTTTACAATTCCACCAACAACGCATTAGTGTTCCGATTTTCCCACATCTTGGAGAAGACTTTTAAGAGTCCCCTGGACCCAAAGGAGGCCAAATCAGTCAATGTTTAAAGAAATTAATTCAGACTATTCATTGGAAGGTCAAATACTGAAGCTGAAGCATAAATACTTTGGCTGCATAATGAGAAGACAGGACTCATTGGAAGAGACTCTGATATTGGGAAAGATTGAAGGCAAAAGGAGATGGGGATGACAGAAAATGAATTGGATAGATAGTGTCATGGAAACAATGAACATGAGCTTGGACAGACTTCAAGAAATAGTGAATGATAGAAAGACCTAGTGTGATATGGTCCATGGGGTCATGAAAAGTTGAACACAACTGAGTGACTGAACAAAAACAAAACATTTTTTCATCATGAACCTTTTGGAATTGTCTTGGATCATTGCATTGATCAGAGTAGCCAAGTCTTTCACAGTTGATCGTCATTCAACTTTGCTGTTACTTTGCTCAATGATCTCCCAGCTTTTCTTACTTCACTTTGCATCAATTCATATAGGTCTTCGTATAGGTGTTTTCTGAAACTATCTCCCTCATCATTTCTTATAGCACAACAATACACCACAACTTGTTCAGCCATTCCGCAATTGATGAGCATCCTCATAACTTCATGGTATTCAGGTAGTAAGTCTTAAATTATCTCTCCTCAATCTATTTTCCAGTCAGTTGTTTTTTCCAGTAAGATGATTAACATTTTCTACTTTTTCATTCTTTCGACTTTGTTTTAATATTTCTTGAAGTCTCAAGAAGTCATTAGCTTCCACTTGCCCAATTCTGATTTTTAAGGAATTATTTTCTTCAATGAGCTATTGTACTTCCTTTTCCATTTGGACTATTCTACTTTTAAAGGACTTCTTTTCTTCAGTGAATTTTTGTGCCTTTTTTTAATCCATTTAGTCAGTTGTTTTTTAAGGTGATACTCAGTTTTTTTGTGCCTCATTTACTGAACTGTCAATTTTTATAATTTTCATTTCTTTTCCCAATTTTTTCCTTACCATCACTCTTATCTCTTTCTTTAACTCTTCCAGGAATCCTTGCTGGCCTTGGGTCCAATTTGCATTTTTCTTTGAAGCTTTACTTGTAGCTGTTTTCATATTGTCTTCTTTTTAGTTTATGTCTTGATCTTGCCTACTTCATGAAGGTAGGGACCATGTTTTATCTAAATATTTTATTTTTGTCCAGTGTTTAGCATTATGCTTTCTGCAAGCAGTAGTCAGTGTTTGATGAAATATGAAATACTTTACCAGTATGTTTTAGTTCATTTCAGTTCTTATGTTTTCTCTCCTCAAATGTACCTTGTGTTGGTCTTATCTATATACTTGCTACATTCCTGGACTCCACCTCCCTCAATAGAATATTTGTAAGCACCTTCAATTCAGTTCAATGCTATGTGTAATGGTGGCACAGTGGATAAAGTGCTGAACCCTGAGAAAAATGGGACACTAATGCATTGTTGGTGGAGTTGTCAACTGATTTGGCCATTCTGGAGAGCAATTTGGAACAATGCCCAAAGGGCAATCAAACTGCATACCTGTTGATCCAGGAATACTACTACTACCAAAGAGATTATAAAAAATGAGAAAAGGACCTACATATACAAAAATATTTCCAGCACTTCTTTTTGTGGTGGCAAAGAATTGGAAATTGAGGGTTGCCCATCGGGAATGGCTGAACAAGTTGTGGTATATGAATGTAATAGAATACTATTGTGCTATAAGACTCATCTCCCTGAGTTAAAATCTGGCCTCAAACACTTCTAGCTATGTCCCTGGACAAGTCATTTAACCCTGTTTACCTCAGTTTCCTCATCTGTAAAATGAGCTGGAGAAGGAAATGGCAAACCACGTCAGTACCTTTGCCAAATGGTGCCACAAAGATTAGGGTAAGACTGAACAACAATGTGTAATGTTCTGGAGATCTTTTAAAAAAAAATGTAAAAAGCTTTAGTCTCTCCAGGGAGTAAGAAATATTCCTTTTTTGCCTTGTGTCTTTTAGCCCTAGCACAGTGCCTAACACTTAGTAGGTGTAAAATATGTGTTTAAATCATAGTTTTACTACTTAAAAGATCTCAAGTGCTTCATTGTTTCTTTACTTCCTCCTGCCTTCTAACTGGTATTTGTGCTAATTACATAGAAGGCCTAGTATTTCTCCTAGCACTCTAAGTGTGATAGTGGTAGGCCAGATATGATATTTATCCTCCCTATTATTATGTATGTGGTTCCTTGGAAAATATGACATCTGTCCTTTCTCTAAATTCAGAGGTTTTAATTCAATACAACAAAAGTTTATTAAGCACCCACGTCCTAGAAAACACTGGCGATAACAAAGACAGATGCAAACAGTCCCTGGACTCAAGAGCTTTCATCCAAAAGGGAGGTAGGAAGGGATGCATGGAACAATATGGAAAGACAAAAAATAAATACAGCCTAATAGAATGGAGTGGAAGGAGGCCCAGAAATCACTGGAATAATCAGGAAAAGCCTCTCGTAGGAGTTGACATTTGAAGTCTCTTGAATGGAGCTAGAGATTCCAAGAGGCAGAAGAAATGAGGAAGTAGAGCATTCCAGACAGCCATTGCAAAGAAAGGCATGAGGTGGGAGGTGGAATAAACAGTACAAGGAACATCAAGTAGGGTGATTTGTTTGGAACACAGGGTGTAGCATACAGTTGTTTGGAAAGAGAGCGTATATTAGTTGTGGAGAGCTCTATATGGAGGGGTTTATATTTTATTCTTTTTAAAATAATATTTTATTTTTTCCCAGTTACAAGTAAGAACAATTTTTAGCATTAATTCTGTTTTTTTAGGTTTGCAAAACACTTTATTTTTTTTTCGTAAATGGGTTTTTTCAAATTATGTGTAAAGATAGTTTTCAGCATTCATTTTTTTTTAAGATTTTGAATTACAAATTTTTCTCTCTTTCCCTCCCCAAGACAAGCAATTTGTTATAGGTTATACATAAGCAATCAATCATGTGTATCATTTTGGGGCTTCTGAAACCCCTTTTGGGGGTTTAAAAATTGGGGGGTTCCAAATTTTCTTTCTCTCACCTCCCCCCTCTGTGAGACAGTGAACAATATGATATAGGTTATACATGTTCAGATACACAAAACATTACCACATTAGTCATGTTGTGAAATAAGAAATGACCCTGTGTTTTATTCTAAAGCGCAGTAGGGAGATACTGAGGCATCGTGAGCAGGCATGACAGTCAGACCTATTTTTCAGTTTGACAGCTGGATGGATTAGAAAGGAGAAAGACATTAGAAATGAGACCATTTAGGCCAGAGGTGATGAGAACTAAGGCCTGAACTATGATGTTGGTGATCTGAATAGAGAGATCGGGATGGATGTGAGATTTTGTGAAGGTAAATATGTAGATTTGGGAATCATTTATAGACTTCACATTAAGTTCATGGTTGCTGATGACATGAGCAAAAAAGAATATCTAGAGAGAAAAGAGAGTCTTAAGGACAAAGTCCTGGAGTAGATTTCCTGATGGGGGACGTGGAGTGCATGATAAAACAAAAGAGACTGAGAAGCAGTCATACAGATAGGAGAAGAACCAGCAGAGAGCAGCATCAGAAAAATCTAGTGAGGAGAGAGTGTTCAGGAGGATATAATGATGATTAGTGTTAAATAATAAAAGGAGATAAGAAAGATGAAGACTGCAAAAAGGGCCCCAGATTTAGCAATAAAGAAATCATTGTTAACCTTGGAGATTACAATTCTCAATTCTAATGTAGTATGTATTATTATATATTACATGATAGGCTACATGTGACACTAGCTGTTTTCTTTAGAAAATGTATAATATATAAAATATTAAGGAATCCTTTAAGTTTGAATAACATACTTGAATGGGTTTTGGTGGGCTGTAAAATTAGGGAAGTTATTTATTCCATTCTTTTTGATGTTTGTGTTTAGTAGACAGCAGCAGGTCAGCTGTCATGAGTGGGAAAGCTCATAGTAGTGATTTTTTTTTCTTCTGAGAATTTTTTTGAAAATGATAATTTTTAATGCTTTCTCATTTTGGAAATAGTATGCCAACATTGTACATCTTGTACATTAGCCAGTGAAAAGATCAATATTAGATTGATGTGGATATGTATTAGAGAATAGCCTTCTGGCCTGTCTCCAATTTCATCTCTACGTGCTTGGAAAAATTCATATATTGTCTAAGCATATTGGGCATGTTCTGAGGAGTTACTGCTCTTTCCATTTATCAGTGATGTCATGATTGCCAAATCAAGTGGCCTTTTCTTAATCTTTATCCTTCTGGACCCGCCTGCAACCTTTAACACTGTGGATCATCCTCTTCTCCTTGATGCTTTCTAGGCTTTTGTGAGACTACTTTCTCTTGAGTCTCCCACTTTACTGAGAAGTATTGCTACTTCTTGGTCTCTTTCTTACTGGATCTTCATCCAGGTCATGCCTCTTCTTCATGGATTCTGTCCTGGACTCTTCCTCCCTCCCCTCCCCTTCTTTTCTCTTCTCTTTTCAATACCATCACCTCTCATGTTTCCAACTATCATCTCTTTGCTTATAATTCTCAGATTTATTTGTCCAACCCTAACTTCTCTGTTGACTTCCAGTCTTATATTTCCAGCTGCCTAGTAGACATTTTGAACTGGATCTCAAACTCAACATGTCCAAAATAGAACTCATCTTCACACCCTTCCCCCCAGACTCCCAAACCCTGTCTTCTTCCTAACTTCCCTATTTCTCTTCCTAGTCAGCCAGGCTTACAACCCGGGTGTGATGCTCTACTCTTCAATCTCACCCTCCTCCAATTAGTTACCAACTCTTGTGAATTCTACCTTTGAAACATTTCTCTCCTCTGACTCTGTCACCACCCTGGTTCAGGCCCTCATCATCTCACACACAGCTGGACTATTGCAGTAGCATGTAGATTGGTCTCCCTGTCTCAGGCATCTTACTACTCCAGTATGTCTTTTACCTAGCTCTCAAATTGATCTTCCTTTTTTTTTTTTTTTTGAGGGGGGAAGGCAGGGCAATTGGGGTTAAGTGACTTGCCTAAGGCCATAAGGCCACACAGCTAGGAATTGTGTCAGGGATCTGAGGCTGGATTTGAACTCAGGTCCTCCTGGCTCCAGGGCCAGTGCTATACTCACTGCACCACCTAGCTGCCCTTCAAATTGATCTTCCTAAAACATGAATTTGACTATGTCACAATTCTACCCTCATTCAAGTCAACTCCATTGGCTCCCTATTGCCTTCAGGATCAGATATAAAATCCTCTAATTGGCCTACCCTAATGTGGCCCCTTCTTACCTTTCTAGTCTTCTTTCTTCTCACACCCCCACAACCCTCACATACTCTTTGTGACACTAGCCTACTTGCTACTTTTCCTTGAGTTAGACACTCCATTTCTGGCTCCAGACATTTTCACTGGTTGTCTCTCGTACCTAGAGTCTTCCTCATCTCTTCTTCCTAACTTCCTTGGCTTCCTTCAAGTCTCAACTAAAACCCCATCTTCCGCAGTAAACTTTTCCAGATCTCCCTTAATTTAGTGCTTTTCTTTCTATTCATTATCTCCAATTTCTCCTGTATGTACATAGTTGTTCGCATATGTTCTGCTCCGCTACATTGAGCAGGACTAGTTTTTCCTTTTTCTGTATCCCCAGATCCTGTATCCACAGTGCCTGACATAATAGGTGTTTAATAAATACCTGTTACAACATCTAGCCAAATAGTTGCCTCAGTTTACCTGTTAAATAATATTCAGTTAAAGTATACATACCTATGACATTTTTTACTAAGGCAAGCATAATCCAAATTCTCAAGGAGTTTATATTGACCAATATTACCATGATCAGGTATACGAATATAACAGTTGCACTAACATTTTATAAAATATGGAGAAAATTAAAAATTTCAACTTCAGAAGATCAGTAATGTTTGTTGATAGGATTATTAACTGCCACTGGCATGGATTACAACCTCACTCCACCTTAGTAGAGGATGTTCATTAGTTAACTTGATTTTAAAAATTTCTTTATAGCCACCATTTTGGGGATGATCTTCTCCAAGTTTAGCTAGCCTTTTCCTTAAACATACAGATTATTACTGGTTTCATATAAAACATTTCCAGTTGGGCCTACCAGAATTTATGCTCAGTTGATATACCCATTAGGCAATTTGGGATCACCTTGAGGCCATGATGGATCATCTAGGTAGTACTTTTTTTTTTTTTTTTGGCTTTTTGGCAGGGCACTTGGGGTTAAGTGACTTGCCCAAGGTCACACAGCTAGTAAATGTATCAAGTGTCTGAGGTCAGATTTGAACTCAGGTCCTCCTGACTCCAGGGCTGGTGCTCTACTCACTGCGCCACCTAACTGCCCCTCTAGGTAGTACTTTAATGTGGAAGAGTGAGTGAGAGTTCAAGTTGTAAATATTTTTAAAAACTAGGTGAAAATAAGGGTGACTTTTTATTTGTTTTGCTGTGCAGAATGTGAAACGAGCTTGGCAAATTGTCATGGATGTGGCACAACCATTGAATTGGGAGGAATTGGTCCAGAATGACATCTGAACCTATCATTTGCTTAAAAACTTTGTATTTCCCATGTCATTCATTAGGACTAACCTTATGAAAGCACAGTTCAAATTTGATTCTCTGTTCCCAGTAAAGTTCTAAAATAGTTTAATTTTTGTCATTATGGTAATAAAAATAACCTCCAAACAAAGTTGCTGTATTTGGATACCGGCATTATATAAATCTTAAAATATTTATAGATAAAGTGCTGTTTTTACTTTAATAATATAAATTCTTTTTAAAAAGTACATATTTTTAGATGGTTTGGTTTTGGTAACAAGGGGAGATTATGAGTGATAAGTGGATACCAAAGGTAATATTTGAGATCTGTTTTATTAAAGCTGAATTCATAAAAAAAAAATCAACTGTCTTCACTGTTTCTAAAATTGTATTGTTTCAGGCACGTGTGGTTCTCAAATATAGGCACTCAGATGGGAATCTGTGTATCAAAGTAACAGATGATTTAGTTGTAAGTATAAATTTTTATTCATTGTGCAAGTTTGAGTTTCCTGGGTTAACCATTTGTTAAGAATTAATCATAGACTTTATGCAAATTACTCCATAATGATGTTTGTTTTGTTCTCTGTTCCAAGTTCAGGAACATTGCTTCAGAAACTACTTTTATGGGGTGTTGGAAAGTAAATCAGCTTGCTTCTTTAGCATAGCATGCCAAGTCCGTGCTAGTAGTTGCTCTCTTTTGACCCTCTTCACGTAAGAGGAGTGTGGAAGCCAGATCTCAGAATTACACTAGAATATATAGAACAGAATCTGTGGCAGCACCATAATTAGGACATATAACTGGAATTAGATTGTTTAATAAGAAAGTAGATATCAAGTTTTTATCTCTACTTACTTAGAACTCTCTAACTTCTGTGATAGAGGTTCTTAACTTGCAGTCCATTTTAGCTAGATCTCAGGTGGTCTATGAATTTGGACTCGCTTAAGCGACCCGTTTTCAAGCAGCCATCTTGGCTTAATGACATGCCCCCCCCCCACGCTCCCAAATTTGGATGGGGAAAAAATTACATCTTTAAACTCCAACTGAAATTTAGCATTTCCTTCCACTGTGAATGTAGGCAACAAAACATTCTTAGATAATGTCCATAGATTTCATTAGACTACCAAAGTGAGGGGTCCATGGTACAAAAAAGGGTAGAAACCTCTGCTCAGAGGCTAACTAATCCCTTAGAAGTTTTAGATGATTGTTTATTTTATCTTTGGTTGTATGTTACAGTACACTTTGTGTTTATAATGCTTTCTCGGTGATGCGCAAAGTCTTATATTTTTAATGATTATATCACCTCCTTGGAAAACAGTCTGTAAAAAGGAAGACTGGAAGATTCATTTCCTTAAAGCAAGAAATGGATTCTGTTAAAACCTTGAATATTAATATAAAGAAAATCCTGATGGTTACTTGTGATTAATTTGTTATAGAACAGAGAGCTACATCTTTTTAAAGAGGAAGCATTGAATTTTAGAGCTTAACAGGACTTTAGAAAAGTCCTCTTTTAATCTGTTTTTACTGATAAGAAAATGAAATATTGTGTCTAGCCCAAGGATTCATAGGTAGCAGACTGAAAAATATGTTCTGTAATAAGGAATAGAACTTGAACATAGAAAGACATAATTAATATGTAGACAGTTTAAATTTTAAAGGCAGTACCTTTTCCCTCTGGTAATGATAATGTATATCTCAGTAATCTAGAGGGCTACTATAGATACAAGAATTGCATATACGAAAGATTTTTATTTAAAATGTGTTGTTTCATATGGTAAGACTTGTAGGATGTTTTTCCTATTTCATGTTCTCAGTAGACCTTAAAAACTGTCACAGGTGCATGTATTACAAATTGAGGTCAGGAAGATCCAAGTTCAGATTCAGTCTCAGACAAAATTATTAGATATATGGCCCTAATCAAGTCACTTAATCTCTTTCTGCCTTACAGGATTATTGTGGGAATTAGATGAAAAAATATTTGTAAAGCACTTTGTAACCTGGAAGTGTTATGTAAATGCTATTATGCTTATGTTTAAAGGGACCAAAAATATAATCTAGCCTATCTCCCTAAAAGGACCCTGACAATGAAAAATCTATGCATAATAATTCATCACATTGTCTATTGGTCCTTATTCTTATACAGTTTTCACCTATAAATCTACTAATAACTACATTCAGCTTAAACCTGTTTCCTTTTGTTCTGGATTTAGTGGCCAACAGATAATTCTTTGTGTGGTGTTTTGTATATGTGGTGGCTTACTATTGAAGCCTTTCATTTCCAGATTGAATAATTTGTTTCAGTTCTACATGTCTGCTCTTAACTTAGGGAACCCAGAATGAAGCGTAATGGTAATCACTTAACTAGAAATGAGAAAATACCTTTTTGATTTCTACATTCTAAACTCACATTTATGCGTTCCAGTGTCTTGCTTTTGTGTAGTCCCAAGATCTCTTTCTGTCATAATCTCGTGTGTGTGTGCACGTGCAAGATATATGTGTGCACTATAGAAAGTTGAATATACTTTGATCAGCAGGAGTTGATGGCAATTACAGGGTACTTTAAAAAATTGTTTAATATGACATAATCATAAGTCATGTTTTTAATTTCCTGTGGTGGAATGTTGGGTTATGAAGACAAGAGAGAAGCAATAAATATAACTTGCTGAATTTAGACCTCATTAGAGTGAGACTACCTTGATGAAATTCTCAAAAAGTGAAGAATATAGAATTGTGAAACTGTTCCTGCCAGGCATGTGGACAACCAGCTAGAATGACACCATTTGGTTATCAATAGGTAGAGTGGTATATGGCTTATCAAGTGCTGGGCCAAAGGGTTAGTCCTAGTAGAATTGCTGTATACTTTGGAATAAAGAAATTAAATTCAACATCTTTATTAATTGACAAGAATGGTTCTCCAGGAGCAGGATGAAACTCAACAGGAACAGGTATTGACCAGAACCAAAATAGACATGAGAGACTGGTTAGACAAAAATATGGCAGAAAGGCTTAGGAAATATATTGTAACACAAGTTGAATGAGTTAGTAATGTTTTGATGTAATTAAAAGGCACCAGAGTTCATGGTTTGCAAATCTTAAAAAATAATCTTGGTATAGTCAGTATTGTCTGAGCTTTTTCAAAACTATTTTGTAACTGTATTTCAATGTAATTGGCTTTATAATTCTATATATTTTGTTTTATGCATTTAAAAACATTCCAAAAAGGGGGAATCCCTAAGTTTCACTAGTCTGCCAAAGAGATGAATAATGCAAAAAAGATCAAGAGCCCTTGAGAACCCTTCTTGTTATATTGGGTCCACCAAGAAGTGTCAAACTTTTTTTTTTCTATTGAGCCATTGATTCAAGGATGGAAAATTAGAGGGTTGGGATGCTCAAAAGAATATAGAGTTGAGGGCTAGAAAAAATCTTAAAGATCATCTAGTCCAACCTACTCATTTGACAGATAGAAGCTATTCAGCAGTAGATCTGGGATTTGGAACATTCTGGTTAGAAATCTTTTGAAAATATCACAGCCTTCTCTACCTAAAAGATATTGAACATAATGCAGCAACATCAAGGAATCATCTTGTTAGATCATGCTGTTAACATAGTGATGCCCACAGTCATTATTAATGAGGGTTGTTTTATTTGCCTCATACTCGAAGTGTTCCATGTGGCAGAAGTTGCTGGATGAATAACCTCAGATTAGTGAATTTTTTTGAGCTAAAATTTTATATTATGGCCAGTTTGGGAAGGGATATGGAAGGTATGAATACACTATCTAGGACCTTTACATTCATAGAGTAATGCCTCCATCTTGTAGTTTTTAAAGCGTATTTCCAAAGATTAAAAAAAAAAGCATTTTTGAAACTTAAGATATTCATAGGACTAACACTTTGCAGGTCAGGTGAAATTAAGTTAGGGTTCCTTACTCCTAGAATGGTTTTACTCTATTTTTACAAAAGGAAGGGAGGCCATTCAGAATTACTGAGGGTTAGAAAATAGGTTTTCTGAGCAAAAGGTAAAGGTGAGTTTTTATCTTGGATAAGAGAAAAAACCTAAATTGTAATCTTATGCAATATGGGATGGATTGTTCTTATAATGGTAACTAGTTTCATCTATAATGAAAAAAAAATAAAAAAAAACTTATTATAGTAAGGGAAAATCCATAGTAAGGGAAAATTAGGACTCTTGGTCAAGGAATTAAATATAGGATCGAGGGTCCTGGATCCTGAGGAAGCTTATGGAATTTCTAATAGTAAAAAGCAGGATAGGCAACTTATCTGTCTTAATTTAGGCTATGGATTTGAATCCAAGACCTTCAAGTCATTTTGTCCTATTCTTAATTTCCTAGAGAAGAACAAAACTTAGCTGATTTCTCCCATGGTAACATTACTGACTCATTAATGGACTTGGTAAAAAAGACATAGATTATTTGACTGGATATTGACCTCTTTATATTGGATACAGCAAAATCTGTGTGTGTGTGTGTGTGTGTGTGTGTGTACATATATGTGTGTATATATGTGTGTGTATATGTATATTTTTTAAACTGCACATCATTGAAGGAGGGGTATTCTCAAGTGTTAAGATATGACTGATCTTTTTTGCTATAATGGCATTGAGAATTTTATAAGATGATCAAGATTTAAAGAACAGGAATGAAAGCATAGATTATAATTTTGGGGAGCTTAAGTATGCCTCTTAATATTTCCTCAGTAGGAGGACGAATACCATAAGTGAAAGAATCTCGTGTAATGTCAGTACTATACATTTTCAAGGAGAAGTTGTAAGTACATAATATTAAAGGATAAGAAATCACGTTCCAGATTGATGTTTTGTTAATCTCTACTTTTTGTTTTCTTTCGCAGTGTCTGGTATACAGGACAGACCAGGCCCAAGATGTAAAAAAGATTGAGAAATTCCATAGTCAGCTAATGCGACTTATGGTAGCTAAGGAATCCCGAAGTGCTGCCATGGAAACGGATTGAATGGTTTGAAGTGAAAGCTCTGGTGGTCACGTTTTTCAGGAAGAAAATATCACTTGAATTCAAGAAAATGCTGGGACAGAAGAGGCTTTATATAACTCAGTGGGCCCTTAAAAAGCCTGGGAGCATTTTTTCCTATGTAGCTTAAAAAAAATTCTAACTTCAGATAGCTATAAATATATATGCTTTCAGTTGAAAGCTTCTATTTATTTTTGAAATTTAAAACAAGCTGAAAAGTTTTTACAGGTTATTTGATGTTGGGCAAAATTTGTAAATATTATCTCTTGTAAATTTGTAACACTAATTTGAAAAGGAGAGATCAGCCACCTTTATTCTGTGAAATGCATCTGGCCTTTAAAGAAAACTAAATATTGTTTGTTTGGTTTGCTTTTCATCTTTAACTTAGAATTGTAAGGTCTTTTTTATTGAATGTATTTCTCTACATGTATAATTTTGTCTGACAACACACATTTATGACCAATAAACATAAGATATATTAACAAATTAATTTTGCGCTATAATGAAGGTTATTATTTGTAGAAACGTTGCATATATCCTTTGAAGCCATACTTAAAATATGGGTGTGCTTTCCAGATTTAGACTTTTTAATCCTAAAAGATTCCATTATCTCATTGAACTACAATTCAAGATAAGAGCATAACTTTTGAGTTCAGTTGTCTGATCAGAAACTTTTTTCATAAACGAATATGAGTGACCAGTATCCACCAAAGGACTGAAAATTGTTATTACAGAAGCCTCTGATATACTTGCTTCACTTGTAGAAAGCTTCTTGAAGGGCTGAGGACAAATTGAACAGTATATCATATCTAAGTATAATCTCTTTGTACGCTTTTTTCTGCTTTTGCTAACTCCTTAGAAGTAAAGGAGGTGTGAAAAATAATGTCATAGCTGGTGTAATTAACTGTTGTGATGGCTAATGAAGTACAAATAGATCACTAAGGATTGATAATTTTTGTGTTTGTAACCTCTCTTGTTGCTACCTGTCCAAGGTTGCCCAGCCAAGACTGTGTCAGAGGCAGGGTTTGAAACCAGTGTTCTGACTCCCAAGTCATTTCCCTACTTTATACACCATTTAAGGTCTCAGTGCCCTCTGATATCTCTCTGAGACTGTTACTGAGTAGGCGCTGATATGTGTAGAGGAGGGAGCTCCCTCTGCCATTAAAATAATAGGTGTATTCTCTACCCCTCCTAGAAAAGCCAGAAACAAAAAAGCCTCCAAACCTCAATTTTTAAATAATTGCCCAGCATCAGAATGAAGGTTCAACTTTAAAGACATCACATTAAGATGTTTTTGTTAGACATTTAATTTGGCTGTTGTTTCAACATTGTAAAGTGCCATTAGCCATTTGAGTTTTGTCATGTTTCAAAACTGTCTGCAAAAATAAAAAATTAAGAAAAAGGCAATGTAAAAATCTTAATGTTTCTGTTCAAACTTTTTTTACTTTTCAGGAATTACAGATTTTTAAAAATCAATTAAAAGTTGATTTAGCCTAAAGGATAAGTAATGCCATTAGAACAGTACTTATGTATATGTTTTTATATATTTGTCTTCATTACTCAGCACTCAATATTACGTGTTTTTTTTTCCCCTTCCATTTTATAGGCAAAATTATTTTCTTGCATTAAAATAACACAGAATAATATGTTTTACTAGAGTTAAAATTTATATAAAACTATAAAATTCACTCTTGATGCTACTTGGGTCCTCTTTGGTTTTGTTTTTAAACTCCATTTTTACAACTTAGCAATGTTACATGAAAGAAATTGGTCCATTGGACCATTTAGCTCTTTTGTATTCCCAGCAGCCCATGGTGGTAATGGACACATACTTAAGTAGAAAACACTGGCTATTTTCTACATTATAGTACATTAGATTTAATTTAAAGTTCTTAGATTTAAGAAAAAAAATTAAAGGAATTAGTCTGTTAATCTATACTTTTCCCCTGAAATTAGATTTAGTACATAATGAATTTTAATTCACCAATCAGATTCTTGAGTTTAACTAAGTTTCTATTCCTTTAAATACAGCTTTCCTTCATTGTAGTTGTGCAGTACTGGAAAAAAGCAAGTATTAGTTCATAGCAAGACTAGTTCTGATCTTGAAGATAAGAAAAGATATTATGAAAATGTTTTTAATCTATTCTAAATAGCCCAATGCCCTTCGCCTGAGCATTTTCTTCTTTATTAGAAAGGGTTTTGTTGTTCTTTTTTCCTCATTAAAACCGTGTCTTACAGCCACAGAACCCTTTCAGGTATGTTAGACACAGTATTGTAGGAAGCCCTTTTGAGAAGGTCCTGTGGTACTTGTGTAAATAAATACATGGGAAAATCAAGTAGTTTCATTTTTATATCAATTTTTCTTCCAATTTTTTTTCTTATGTTCCTTACTAAAGGCTATATATTCATGAATGTAAGTGGAAATTCCTTCCTCTCCCCCCCCACTCACCTATCCTGCCAATTTTTTGTCTTAAGTGCATTAGTCACAGTTCATGTTTTTCTTAGTGATTCATTAGAGGCAATGTTGGCAATGTTTCATAGCTGATAAGACCTTCTCTTACCCTTTTAAGAAAACGTAGCACTTAACAGCAATCTTTAATTATATTAAACTTAAAACTATCCTGAAACTAATTGAAAGTAAATGAAATGTAACAGAGAGAAACGAATTGCACAAGAACAGTAGGAGGGGCTGCCCTTTCTCCACTCATCAAAATGAAGGAAGAAAATAAGAGTCCTTTGAGATCGTCCGGTGCTCTTCCTCGATGTCTCATAGCCATGACCACTGTTTTAAACTGTTCTTCCTTTTAAAAAAAATCATTTCCTCAAAGCCCACTAGTTGTTTTTTATGAAGGGTGAAGAAGAATGACACACAGGCCCCAGTCTTGCATTAAAATTACTGGTTGGTAAATGAAGGTCATTGGGAGTTCATATTTTGTGGGACAGAAGCCAAAGAACAGCTTTTTGCCATGCAATTTAATGCTTTGATAAAGCCAACATTGAAACCATTATTTGTTGATGTAATTCTTAGTGAAGATTTGTAGTTATCTTTTTTATTTCATGTAATTGATTTAATTGCACACTCAGCAGGTCAAGAGTACTAGACATGTTGGGCTTCTTGAGGATAAACATTCTAAAAAATATAAATTGGAAATATTTTTGTGGGAGGAATGCTTTACTTTAAAATATGTTAAGTTTGGGTCAGCAGATCTGAATTTTGGAACATGGCCAACATTAGCATAAACACCAGTTCAACAAACATATTGTAGGCAAAACTGGTGCTATGGATACAAAGGCAAAAACAACAGTCCTACACAAAGGGGTTGGTGATGGAATACTGCTTGGTCCAGATACAACATGTACATAAGTAATTATAATTCAGGGTAATTGGAAGGGTGAAAGCACTAACTGGGGTGGGGGAGTGGGCATCAGTCAAGACTTTATACGAGGAGATGGTACTTGATCTGAACCTTGAAGGAAGGCACAGACCCCAAGAATACTAGAGAGTGCACTGCAGGCATAGAATAGTATGTACATAGATTGACAAGCATTTGTTAAGTGTCTGCTATGTGCCAGGCAATGTGCTAAGTGCTTGGAGATACAAAGAGGAAGAAGACAGTCCTTGCTCTCAAGGAGTTACAAACAACAAGATTTGTAAGGATAAATTGGAGATGACCTCAGAATATTACTGAGGATTGGGAAAGGCTTCTTATAGGTGGGGTTTTAGTTGAGTCTTGAAAGAAGCCAGAAGGTGGAGGTGAGAAAGGAGAACACTAGGTATGGGAGAGAGTCAGGGAAAATTCATGGAGTTAGGAAAATGGGATTGTGAGAGGAACCTCAAAAAGACCATCAGTATGTGGACGAGAGTAAGGTATAAGAAGACTGGAAAGGTAGGAAGGGGCCAGGTCTTAAAGGTCTTAAAAGCCAGAGGAGTTTATATTTTATTCTGGAGGAATTAGTTTATTTGTGGGGGGAAAAGGTGACAGACCTGTGATTTAGTAAGATCAGCTTGCCAACTACATAGGGAGAGACTTGAGGCAGAGCTGTTGTAATGGGTCAGGTGTGAGTTGATAAGGTCCTGAACCAAAATAGTAACAGTGTCATAGGAGTCATGTATGAGAGATGTGAAGGTAGGATTGACAAGACTTGGCAGTGTTTGGATATGGGGAGTGAGAGGTATTGATCGTGACACCTAGGCCCTCAGGAGAAAGGGATGTTAGGAAGAGGTTAGGGTTTTCAGAGGGTGAGGTCACTCTTGAACATGAGTCTGAGATACCTGTGGGACACCCAATTCAAGATGGCAAATAGGCAGTTGGGAATATGAGACTGAAGATTAAAGCTAGCTAAAATAGGTCTGAGAATCATCTGCATGGTGATGATAGTTGAATCCTAGAAGCTGATGAGAATGGGTGAAGTAACAGTTAAGAAGAAAAGAGGACCCAGGGCAGAGCCTTGGAGGACACCCAGAATTAGTCAGTGTGGTGTATCTGAATAGTAAAGGAGACTCAGCAGTGGTGGTACAAGTAGGAGGAAACCATGAAAAAGCAGTGTCATAAAAGCCTAGAGGGAGAAGAGGATTGACAAGTGTTTTTGCAGAGATCAAAAATGAGAAGACTGAGTAAAGGACATTAGATTTGGCAATTAGGAGATTGTTGGTAACTTTACCGAAGACATTTTCAGTTAAATGATGAGGTTGGAAGTCAGACTACAGGGAGTTAAAGAGTGTGAAAGGAAAGGAAGTGGAGGCACTGATTGTAGACATCCTTCTCAAGGAGATTAGCCATGAAGGGAAATATGTTGGGGTGATCACCAGTGGAGTTGAATTGATCAAGTGTGTTTTGAGGATGAGGGAGACATGGACATATTTACAGTCATCAGGGAAGCATCCAGTGGGCAGGAAGAGATTGAAGGTTAGAGGGAAATATGCTGGAGAAGACTGAATGGAATAGGATCAAGGGTACATGGGTTTGCCTTGGCAAGAAGAGCCACCCCTTCCTGTGAGACAATGAAAGAGGAGACAGTGGAGGGGGTGGCATGAGAAACCACATAGTGGTCAGAGATAGCTTGTTGGGGAATGCAGGTGGTAGAAGTAACCTAGAGTTGAGTATTGCAGAGCTATGAACAGCAGAAAAGTGGAGGGCAGCCTATAGTCGCGCTGGTTAACTAAGAGGAGTGTGAGCTAAAGCAGGAATGATGGACTAGAAGAACTAGGGAAGTATGGAAGGCTTGGAGATCATAATAAAGATGAAAAATGCTTAAGACAGAAGGGGAGATGCAAGATTAGAATCAGAAGGAACTTTAGAGTCTAAGATGATGAAAATGGAACAGTCTTGGATGAGTAAGTCTAAGACAGATTGTGGAAACTGAGGTTTACGAACTGAGGCCACAGTGTTAAAGGACCACTGATTTAAAAATGAAGTCCCCAGATTCTGAATTCAGTGGTTCAAGTGGAGAGTAATCGGGGACAGTAGATAATAAATATTTGCAGTTGAATTTGATGTTTTTATCAAAAGAGGACAAATATAGATAGTCCTATATAGGCCTTGCATATTCTAATCGACTCATAACTTTGTATTTTTTGGTCAGCTCCTTATTTCCTACTGTTGATGAATAAGTATAGAGCATAATGTGATAAAAACTAAGTATTCTGAAATGTAAGTATTTAATATTGAATTTTATCTCATGGTTATTATCTGAAGGACTGTACTATTTTGGGGGAACGTGTTACTGAAGGGCCAGCCTAATTTGGTCTGCATAGTGCCTAACAATAATATGCTCATAAGAATGTTTAGAAATACTCTTTGAGATTACAGTTTTAAACCAGGATTTGTCTTTAATAATTTGGTTTTGGAGTAGCCTTAGTAATCCCTCCGTGGAAACTAGGAACCAAGAAAATTTGGACACTAACCCTTAGTTCCTCATCTGTAAAATGAGGGGGTAGGACTAGAAGGCATCTGAGAGCCCCATCAGCTTTGAATCTGTTAACCAGTGATCCAAAACTTAAATGAACTATAAAGCCATGGACTCATATCACAGTTTCTTTAATTTTGATAGCTTTTGTTGATGATTCTCAGCCCATGCTTAGATTGAGAAGCTATCCCAGTGAGTTGTATTAGAATAAATACTCCCATTGCCAAGTAAATTGTTCATATCATTCACTCAGTGGGAGTTATTGCTAGTAGACATAGAAAATTTTCAAAGAAGGGTTCTGACTTCACTGTTTTGGAGGTTTGGGCAAGTCTTAACAAAAGATAGGGAATTTTAAAGCTTGAATAGAAAGGAGAGGGGGGAGGGTAAAATTGGTAGTAAAATTCCTTTGTGGTAAATAGCCACCAAAGCAATGTCTGCTGGTAACCAATAGAGGTCTCTAAAGTTCTTTAATTACACTGGAATCATGAATATAAGATTTGGGCTTGGTAGGGACCTTACAGATAGGTTAGTCTAACTTCCTCATTTTAGAGCTGAGGAAAAAGAGGCCTGGAGAGGTTAAGTCATTACCCAGGATCAGACAGCTACTAGGTTGTAGAATGGACCCAAACCCAGGCCTTTTAGTTCCAAATCTGTTGTATTTCCCAGTATACTTCCCAGTGCTTCCCATTCTCAGGTTTCCATAGACACTACATTTTTGAATTAGTTTCATTGAAGGTGATAAATTCTAAATCAGCTGTGTCAAAAATGTTATCCAGCCCTACTGAGTGACCAGATTAAAATGCAAGTGAGAAATATTTACCACAATAGGAAAAATTTGATAAAGCATAGGTAACATTTTAAAACTAAGTCAATAACAGCCCACAGGAATCCTTATGTATGGATTAGTGGTTTCCAATTCTGTTTGAGTTTGACACCACTACTTTATGTGACTATTCCCACTTTTATGTAATTGTTCTATGCAAAACATGTAGTAGTAGCTTATATAAGAATTTAGATCTGGAAGGAACCTGAGATGATTGTCTAACTCTCTTATTATGAAAGTTTAATGCTCCAGCAAAACCCTGAAGTTCTCACCAGACCAAACAGTGATCATGAAATCCAATGAGGAAACTACAGTGTCTTCCAGCTCAAAACTATCAAAAAAGTCAGTGAGAAGCCAATATGGCAATGAGAACTTCCCCCAAGGCTTTATGCCTAGAGAAGCAGCAAGATCAGAGAGCTCTCCTGAGAAAGTCCCTGGATAGGGGCCTTGGAAACCTTGGTAATTTTAAGTGGGTAGCAGACAATGCATTGCTATAGCATAATCTCAAGGACTCTGAGGTCCCTAATACTGTCCTAAGAGCTCAAAGATCCAAGGAGTAGACCTAATCTCAGGAAGGGGAAATCAGTGAAGGAATCCAGGGCAAGACCAAACAGGGTTGACCATCCCACCTGAAAGTGTATTGGGGACTTCCTGGTTCTAGTATAAGGCCCCATTTCTGAAGGAACTTTCTTTGAGGAACTCAAAGAAAACACCTACCAGAATAAAAAATGATTGCATGAGATGGTCCTCCAAAAGAAAGAGTAACATAAGAAAGCAACATAACTATAACAACTGTGAAACAACTCACAGGAAAAAAATGGACTGTTCTTAAAGATTACATGAATACCTAGAAAAGATTAAATGAGATTTTAAAAAATGAAATAAAGACCCTGAAGGAAAGAATTGGAAGAACAAATGGTTTAGAAGAAAAAGTGGCAAACTTTACCCAAAAAATAAGACTCTCTGAAAACTAGAATAGACCAAACAAACCAGTGATTCCATAGGACCACAAGAAATAACAGAACAAAAACCAAAAGATTGAAAGAGAAGGGAATGCATGCAAAATGTCTGATACCAAAAACCATTGGCCTGGAAAACTGGTCATAGAGATTCTTTAAGAGCCAGTGCATACCCTGAAAAGCATGATTTAAAAAATCCTGGACACTATACTTCAAGAAGGCATAAATGGAAACTGCCCATATCTATTAGAACCAGAAGGCAAAGTAAAGATAGAAAGAATCCCCTGATAATCTCCTAAAGTAATCCCCAGAAGGGAAAGTACTAGGAATATCATTGCCAAAATCCAGAGCTCTGAGATCAGAATACCAAAAGCATCAAGAAAGAAGCAGTTCAACTGCCAAGGAACTAGTCAGGATCACATAAGAAAAGATCTTGGAATACAATATTTCAAAAGGCAAAGGCGAGAGGCTTCCAACCAAGAACATTTTACCCTGCTAAGCTGAGTATAATCCTATAGGGAAAAAATGAACAGAGGACTTTCAGGCATCTCATGAAAAGAGCTGAGTAAGAACATGAGTCCAGAGAAACATAGAAAAGTAAATTGATTTGATCAGTTGGAAGGAGCTATATCATGATGTGCTAATCTAATGGGGGAGAAGAAACAACTGATGCTTTAGAACCTTAGTGTCTTCAGGGGATGCTGATGGAGTTAAATAAGAAAAAGAGGTCCTGGGGTTACATTGGCTCTATTCTGAGGCGAAAGAGAAGGGAGGGTAAGAGGAGTATATTAGTGTAGAAAGGAGGAAGAAAGGGTTAGAGTTTGCTAATTCCCATAAATGGGATTTGTGAAGAGTTTGCAAACATGGAAGATGGGGAGGGAGGGGGAAATGGGCATCAGATGAACCTTACAAAGTAGAGTTGAACACAGAATTTGGTGTAGAACTAAATAAAGCTCAAGGAAACAAGTGCAGATGGGGGAGGAGGAGGAATGGGATTAAGAGAAGATAATGCCAGGGAGGGACTAGTTGAAGCAAAACACATTTTTTCATCCTTAATGGAAGATTAAAAGTGGGGAGAAGGGTTGGAAGAAAAAAATATAAGGTGGTGCCTTAGATTGTCTTAGACAAGTAGAGAATGGCTGAACAAACTGTTAGATATGTATGTAATGGAATATCATTGCACCATAAGAAATGATGAAGGAATTCCAAAGTATCCTGGGTGGTATGAATTAACGGAGTGAAGTAAGCAGAAACAGACCAAATTTTATAAGGACAGTAGTAAAAAAAAAACAATTGTGAAAGACAATGCAATGACGAACCATATCCCCAAAGGACTTCTGATGAAATCTTACCCATCTCCTGACAGAGATGTTGGACACAGTGCTGAAAGAGACATACACTTTTTGACATGGCCCCTGTATGTTTGACAACTTATTTTATTTATTACAAGGATTTTTCTCTCTCTTAATTTTCAAATGGGAAGGTTGGTAGAGGGGAATGAGGAACTAGCAATGGTGATGCCCCCAATCCACTACTATAACTTTATTTTTATATAATGCACAGAAAAGAAGAGAAAGAAATTTAGGAAGAAGTACACACTAGCTGGACAATTTTGAGAGTAGCATGTAGAATTTATACAATTTTTTAAATTGAGTTTTATGGAATGGAGATTTACAGTTTCATAGAGAATCCTTTTTGTATTCTGCTATGTATATAGAAATGCTCCTTTTCAGTGTTTAAATTCAGATAAAACTTTTTTTAAAGTTTAAGGACTTGCCCATGATCACAAGTAATAAGAAATAAAATCAGGAATCAAATCTAGTGCACGGTCCACTCTGCCACATTCCCTCTTGTTAAAGGAAGCTAAGTAAAGCGAAAGAGGGCAGGGGTGGAGTAGAGACCTTGAGTGTCAAGTTATTCAAAGAATATTTTGAACAGGTTGAAAGTAACTTACTGGTCTTGTTTCTATGGACATTCAAAGAGTTCTTGAAATTCTACTGTTGACCATATTCTCCAAGCAATTTGACCTTTTCCAGTATTGCCTTATAATTCCAGCACTGTTCTTGGGACATCTTCCTCATTCTTTTCTTGTTCTGACATAAACTGATACTTTCTATTTTATTTCAATATTTCTATTGATACTTGTATCAATGATATGCATAAATACAAATCCCACTGTAACTGTTGGTCTGTGATTTGTAAATATCGTAAAGCACTTCAACCTGATTCAGTTCCTCTGGATTCCCGGATCTTCAATCAACACATGTAACAGACTGGCCATTGTTGCTTAGAGTCTTTTTTTCCCTTCTTCTCTCTAGGTAGCATAAGATAATTAATACAATGTCCTATAAGTAACAGAATACTGGATTTGGAATGAGGAAGACCTGGGTTTAAATCCCACTGACAAGTTATAAATGCCAGGGTTCTCACACTGAAGAGAAATAATAGGATTATTAAAAATAGCCACAGTAGATAATTATTCCCGGTCAATCTTAATTCTTCAAGGTTAGGCAAGTTTTTATAGCAAGTGTTTAACGTGCATGCATCAAGGCAGCACCCTGGCTGGAGTGGAACATTCATATTGCAGATAAGTGAGAACGAAGGCAGAATAGTTTGGACTTTGTCTCCTGTGTCCTGGGAAAGCCTATTATTGGGAAAGGAAATGATGCAGTGTTGGCCAAATTTATCACTTGTACTGTCACAACTATTTTTGCCAATGCCCCACAAATACACACAACGACGACCTGGATATTTATGTTATAAATCTATGGGACAAATCTAAGGATTGGTCTTGTTTGAAGCTCTGTTCAGTTACCCGGCTTTTCAGACCTCTGCTGATGTTCATTTGTTAAGGGGTTGGAGTGGTGGAAGAAAGAGAGGCAGAGGGTTATCGAGGGAGCAGGTGAAAAGGAGAAGCAGAACCAGATTACATGTTGAAGGACATAACGGTCCTTGATGTTAGCGGGCAGGGAAGCTAATCAGGGGCTGGGGAAGCTGAATTGTGTGTGCATTAGGTCTTGTTTACATGGTGAAACTACAGTTCCCAGGAGCCTCTCCACCTCCTGCCCTAGCTTGAGGTGGCCTGGCAAGGGTCCCCATCTCACGTTCCAGACCAGAACGCTCATGGCTATGGGGGGAGGGCTCATCGCTGGGCGTGGCCAGGCCTTGGGTTGGTGGATAGACCTCCCCCGAATCCTGAAACGTTCCTGTGGAGGAGCGCCCAGTCGGTGGCTGCTGTGGCCAGATCTCGACGGAGGCGGGGACGCTGGAAGGGGTCAGCTTGCGCTTGCCCCAAGGCCGAGCCGCTGCGTCAGACGCTGCTGCATCCTGCCTGATAGCTTGCAGCCGTAGTTGCATCGCTGCCGTCACCCTCCCGGGTTCCAGCGGCTTCTGCCAACCTGCGGCCTTGCGCAGTAACTGGACAAACCGTAAGCGCTTAGGTCACGCCTGTTCTAATGCCTACAGGGATCAAAAGTGGGTCCTCCGCCTTTCCTAACCCTCCCCGTCCTTTCCGGGGAGCGACAACGCAGCCAAGGCCGGGAGCGTAACCCCAGGGCAAGCCTCTGGGTCGACAGAGATCTTAAGGGACTCTGGCACGAGTCTGTCTCCTTCCGGGCCTCGGGCAGCGGGGCCTCTTAGTGCCAGGCTTTGGGGTGCGAACGTGGTCCTGCATCCTGGCTCAAAGGACAAGCCCGGAGGTTCTCTGCCTTACGGGCTGGAGGGGTGGGGATTGGGGCGCGGGGAGAGACGCAGCAAGTGGGGTTTGGACGGCCAGCAGAGCTGCCTAGGGGCACCTTCAGTAATACTGGATTTTGAGGGGCCCTGTTTCACCCTGATAGAATGCAGTTGTTCCTAAATAATTATCAAAAAATCTTTTCTCAAGATTGCTATTCATATCCTAACACAGAGATGATGCACTCAGTATGCGGAATGAAACACAATTTTGGACTTGTCCAAGGTGGAAATTTGTTTTGTTTGGCTGCATATTTATTACAAGGATTTTGTTTTCCCATTTGCCGGGATGGGAAGGAAAGAAGATAAATGCTTGTTAATTGGAAAGAACTTTATATGTGTTATACCAGAAGCGAGTGAGACACATCACAGAGTATAAGTTTTAAGTGGAGAATTTATTTAGCCCGCGACCATTGGGGCTTCCCAAATCAATGGCAACGTTTGAAGCGAAAGGGTGGTTTATATAGAGAATACATTTAGTGGTTAATTATCTCTTGAATTGTCATTTTGCAGACTCAGCAAGCCTGTGTTACTTCACTTTTTATGACCATGATACATTAGAGGAACCTCCTCAATAGATTGTAAATACAACATATCAGATAGCTGACAAAGTATCAACTGAAATTACAACCCAGGATCCCTGTGCCCATCTTGCTGTAACTCCCACAACAAGGAAGGCTCAAGATAAGGCAGAAGCCATATAATTCAAGATAATGTCTAGGGCCGAGGCTTTCATCCTTAATGGCTATGGACAGAGCAAGGGATGCTCTGGCTCAGTCTGTTGACATTAGATAGAGATATCTCTGAGCCCACTCAGTTAGACAAAGGAAGATGGTTAGGCTTTTTCCTGGTAATTAGCTTATATTCCTTGGAAAAGTCTTAGGGGCCCAGGACACTCACCAAACGGCAGGAACTCAGTCTGTTTTTTCTTATGCAGACTGGGGTTTGCAATTAGGGGCTGGGGGCAGGGTTTTTCTAGCAATAGCTGGCTGCTTAAGTATCACATATGTGTGTGTATAATACATGTATAACTTATTTTAAAAGAACCCATATAGTTTGGTTCTCCCCAATGGGCAATATTCTAGCCCTTATTTCCCTGTTCCTTTTCCTCATTCTGGACTTCCCCAAGTCTCCCACAGCTGTGGCCCTTCATTTCTCCACCCCTTAACCAAATTCATTTGATTAGTCTCCACGGCTATTTACATTACAGTTTGTTAGAGGAAAATCAACCCCTGATTTTGTGGAGGAGGAAACAGACCCAGAGAAGGTAGTGACTTGCCCTAAGTCACACAGTGAGCTAGAAAAATATTTTCCTTAAGAGAAGCCCAGGAAATTTGCTTGAAGAGCAAATAAAAATAGCTGAAGTTAAAATTCTGGGTCCCAAGTGAAAAAGTAATTAGGTGTCCAAACTATTGACTCCAGAAACACTGCCCCACTTCATGGTAAACCCTTGCAGGACTACTTTAAATAGCATTTGGGATATGCCTCCATAAATCTCCCTTGAGAAGACATTTGTTTTCCCAGATTTCAAAGATGTTTGGCAACATCCCTAAAACTGGAGGGCACCTTACCTTGTAGTTAGATCCCCAGATAGTCATGTTAGTTTCAGGCTAGAGGCAATTCTCTCTGAGCCCAGCATAATTTATCACATACTTTATCCTGTTTCTGTTAATCAGTAATATGCCTTCAGATAGACAGTTTGATTCAGGTTTGATGTTGTGTTCTTAAGTGAAACTTTGATCCCTGGAATATTTGTATATTTTAAGCTTTGGAAATAGAATGGCCTTGACCCCACATAGTGGAAGTCAGAAATGCTGTTTAAACAGTTTTAAGCAGAATTTCGTTTTGTCAAACAAACTTATGCAGCCAATACCAGGGATGGGGAACCTGCAGCCTCGAGGCTGTATGTGGCCCTCTAGGTCCTCAGGTGCAGCCCTTTGAATCCAAACGTCACCGAACAAATCCCCCTAATAAAAGGATTTGTTTGGTAAAACTTGGGTGCAGTCAAAAGGCCACACCCAAAGGCCACAAGGCATAAGTCCTTGAGGTCACAGGTTCCCCACCCTTGCAAAATAGACCATAACTGATGCTAATATTTGTCCCCTACTTTTCTCTGGAGAACTTCAGGTAGCTTTTCAGCTTCTCTCCACCTCACTCCCCTCCCCCCGTCCCCATCAGTGATTTAATGCAGAAGAAGTCAGCCATTGGACTTACATCTGCCCCATGGCATGAGCATTCTACCATACAAATTGGAGAGATGAACCAGCCCGAAAAGAGGTTGGAAGAACCATGGGTCTTAGGGGACAGTGATAGTAACTTCTGAAAGGAAATTCCCACCAAACTCATCAGTGGGATGGAGTAGAAGGACCCCTGGACCAGGAGTCATAGGATCACAGAACTCAGAGCTTGGGAAGACTTAGAAACCATCTCGCCTTTTTATGAGAAAGTTATGTTTTAAAGAGTGAATTTATCCAGGGTTACTCAACTGGCAAGTAACAGCAGGCATTTTAGTACAGGCCCTCTGAATCTAAAGCCAACATTCTTTTCACTCCACTATACTACCTCTTTTGAGGCATAATTTTTGTGGGTTTATTTTGTATGCTACCACTTTACTAAAGTCTTTTATTGTTGCCAATAAATTTTTTGTTTAACTCTCTTGGATTTTTTAGGTACAAAGACATTCCCTAACTCTCCAGTGATGAAGATCCCGGTCCTGGGTTTTCTTTTTGACTTTGCTAGTAACTGTATGTATGAGATTTTTCTTTCTTTCTAAAGCTTTAATTTCCTTAAGGCACTGCTGTTCCCAAGGCTTTTGGGGTCAGAATCCTTGGCTGTCACCATCAGGGTCGGAAAGGAGGTAATGATTGAGATTAGGGTTCGATTCACCTGGTAGAGAGCACCTCCTGTCTCTCCTTTAGGGTCTTACTTCCCCTGTATATACCAGCAATAATAATAATGTGAATTTCTTTTGCTTCTTTGATGGAAAAATGGAGTATCTTTTCCCTCCCAGACATATCATACAGTTATTCTGCCTTCTCCATCCTACCAAACTACTTTTAAAAATGTCCTTTTGTTTTTTGGAGGGGGGAAGGCAGGGCAATTGGGGTTAAGTGACTTGCCCAAGGTCACACTGCTAGTAAGTGTGTCCATTGTCTGAGGCCAGATTTGAACTTAGGTCCTCCTGACTCCAGGGCTGGTGCTCTACTCACTGTGCCACCTAGCTGCCCCATAAATTTCTTTTTTTATTATGAACTTATTCAATAATTCAACTATTTCAGTATACCAAGAACAAAAGAGGCTCTCATACTAACCATTGAACTTCTATTATGTAGTTTATTTTAAAAGATTATATGCTAAATCCAACAAAGTAGTAGCAAAATTGCCTTGTTCCTCTTCTCTTTTGAAATTCTTTTTGTTTTCTTTTGTATAATTTTAATATTTCCTTGAGTGATTGATTTTTTTCCATTTGCATCACTACCCACCAACTCTTCCCCTACTTCTGTAAAAGCCTTTCCTTGTAATAAATAAGTATAGTCAAAGCAAACCAATACATCAGACGTGTCTGAAAACGTACGCCTCATTCTGCACCCCTGGTCCATCATCTGTCTGCCAAGACACAGGAAGCCACTTTCATCATCAGTGTTCCCAAAGTTAGGACCCTTCAGGTTCTGACCTGTATTCCAGACTTGTACAGACTTCAGTATGTACAGGAGCAAACAATCCTAAACATACAACCCATATGCCAACAGCCACACCCATCTTCAACCCTGGAGGAGGAGGAGGCAAGGACTGTTTTCCAGCCTGATCTTTTGTCTCTACAAGTCTTACAGTTGGGTCAGGGCAGCTTCCTGGTTGAGGAGGAGATTATAAGATTATAGACTGAGAGCCAAAAGGAACCTTAGAAGTCAGGACTACGTGGCCTCTGGGGGTCCTTTCCAGCTCTACACCTGTGATTTTTTAATCTGTAATCTAGTCTGACCCCTTTCCTTTACTTATCAGGAAGCTAAGGCCTAAGAAGTTACTTAGAACCAATCTCCGGCGCAGCTAGGTGGTGCAGTGAGTAGCGCACCAGCCCTGGGGTCAGAAGAACCCGAGTTCAAATCAGGCCTCAGACACTTGACACATTTACTAGCTGTGTGACATTGGGCAAGTCACTTAACCCTAATTGCCCTGCCTTCCCCCTTGCAAAAAAAAATAAGCAATCTTCAAACCCCAGTCCTCTAAATGTATTTCCATTTAGTAGTCCATGGTACTCCTGAGTGATATACACAGGTAGATGACATACCTGCCTTCAGGAGTGGGACTATGAGAAAAACCCTCTGCCTCCCTAAATACTTCTTTGGCCATTTTTTTGATGATGCCTGAAATGCCATCATTAGAGATTAATTCCTTTGGCTTTTGCTTTCCTTCCTACTTAGCATGAATATATGCTTGTGTGATTTATACTTTAATATGCATGGATTTATCTCATTGTTCCCTAAAATTAAATTTTTGTAATGAATCAGAGAGTGCTAGGCCTCTGAATGGGACAGAAAGAGAGGGAAGTGGTACAGGCAGGGCAGGCTGGGAGCATTGAAGGTATATGAGGCAATTGACAATTTATCAGGGCCAGCTTTGGAATGCAGAATGTAGAAAAGGGCCAAAGTCCCAATGCTAGACTCGTTTCACCAGTTGATCATTGTCCAATATTGCTGTTGTTGGGTACAGTGTTCTCCTGCTTCTGCTTACTTTACATTAGTATGTGTAAGTATTTCCAGGTTTTTCTGAAAGTGTCTTGCTTGTCATTTCTTTTTTTTTAATTAATTAATTTTTTTAGTTTACAACACTTAGTTCCACAAGTTTTTGAGTTCCAAATTTTCTCCCCTTTCCTCTCCTCCCCCTTCCCCACCCAAGACAGCATGTAATCTGATATAGGTTCTGCATATACCTTCACATTAAACTTATTTTCCCAATAGTCAAGTTGTAAAGAAGAGTTATAACCAATGAAATGAACCATGAGAAAGATGTAAGAAAACCAAAAAGAAAAAAAAAGAGCAAATAGTTTGCTTCAATCTGCATTCAGATTCTGTAATTCTTTCTCTGGATGTGGATAGCCTTTTCCATCATGAGTCTTTTGGAGCTGTCTTAGAACCTTGCATTGCTGAGAAGAGCCAAGTCTATCAAAGTTAGTCATCACAGAAGCAATGTGTCTGTGGTTGTGTACAATGTTCTCCTGGTTCTGCTGTCTTCACTCATCATCAGATCGTATAAGACTCTCCAGCTTCTTAGGAAGTCCGTCTGCTCCTCATTTCTTATAGCACAATAGTATTCCATCACAATCATAAGTCACAACTCATTTAACCATTCCCCAGATGATGGGCATCCCCTTAATTTCCAATTCTTTGCCACCCCACAAAGAGCTGCTATAAATATTTTTGTACACATAGGTTATTTTTCCTTTTTTCCCTTTCCTCTTTCTTTGATCCCTTTGGGGTATATGCTTATATGTGCCTAGTAATGAAGTCTCTGGGTCCAAAGGTATGCACAATTTAGTAACTTTGGGGGCATTGTACCAGATTGCTTTTTAGAGTGTCTCTTCCACTTTACAGTTCCACCAACAACAGTGCATTGGTGTATCTGTTTTTCTACAGCCCCTCCAACATTTGTTATTTTCCTTTTTGTCATTGCTGCCAATCAGATGGGTGAAAGGTAGAACCTCAGAGTGCCTTTAATTTGTAATTTCTCTAATTAATAGTTATTTGGAGCATTTTTTCCATGGTTATTGATAGATTGTATTTCTTCTTTTGAAAATTACATTTTCATATTGTTTGACCACTTAGCTGTTAGAAAATGGCTCTTATTCTTACAAATTTTAATTAGATGGAAATGAGACCTGTACCAAGGAAACTTGTTGCAAAGGTTTTTTGACTCTAATTACCACATCCCTTTTAGCTTTAGCTGTATTACTTTTGTTTGTGCAAAAAACTTTTCAATTTTATATAATCAAAATTATCCGTTTTATATCTATGATCTGTTCTATTTCATTTGGTCATGAATTCTTTCCATGTCTGTAAGATTGGTGGACTTTGGCAAAGGCTTACATGGAGGTAGGGATTCTGTGAGGTATTGAAGGAAAGCATTGTTGGTATGTGCAAAATCGTGGAAACAGGAGAAAGAAGGTCCTATATGAGGCACATCAAATTGGCCAGTTTGTCTGGAACATAGAGCTCATGTGGGAGAGTCATATGAAATCACTTTGAAAAGGTAAGGTGCAAGCCAAATCATGAAGGATTTTAAATGCCAAACATTGCAGTATGTATTTTATTCTTGAATCAGTAAGGAACTGCTCAGGCTTCTCAATCAGGAAATGACAGGCTCAGCCCTTGGCTTTTAGGAATATCAGTTTGACAGCTTTGTGAAGGATGGATTAGAGAAGGCAGAGGCTGGTGGCCAGGGGACCAGTTGGGCTGTTAAAGTAACAGAGGTGAGAGATGATGAGACCCTGAACTAGGGGCTTACTCTGTGTTAGTGAAAGGAGAACGGGAGGAGGGAGGAAGAAGCATTAATTAAGAACCTAGTACACACCAGGCACTGTGCTTTACAAGTGTTATCTCATTTGATTAGTAGAGAGAAGAGGATAGAGGTGAGAGATGTGTTGAAAATAAAATGGACAAGAGAAGACCAGTACAGTATAGTGTAAAAAGACCAGTCAGATAGATTCTCTACACTTAGACTCTTAGGTCTGTCTTTATTTCTGAGGCAGCATGGTGGGGTAATGGTTAGAGTGCTGGGCCTAGAGTTAGGAAGATCTGAATTCAAACCAGTCTCAGAGTCTTACTTGCTGTGTGACCTTGGGCAAGTCACTTAACCTCTGTTTGCCTTAGTTTCCTCAATGGTAAAATAGAAATAATAAGCCTCTCAGGGTTGTTATGAGGATCAAGTGAGATATTGTCTGTAAAGGACATAATACAGTACCTGGCACACAGGAGGAAACACTTGTTTCCTTCCTTCTATAAAGAGTTTGCTTACAGTTGCTTTGTCCCTGATCCTGTTGCAAAGGTGTCCAACTTTTCTCCATGACATATAATGTTCGCTCTTGGTTATGGATGAATACTATTTATTGAATAAGGAAACTAAATTGGGAAATTGAAAATAAGGAAAAATCCATTTATGGATTTGAATAGGAAAAATCCATTTATTCCTATGCTTTCTAGCATGTCCAGCAGAGCCTGATGTTGGAGATTGTCCAGGAGGCATTGGGTCACCTTTGTGACTGTGCACGAGTCATTTCACTTTCCTGGCCCTCTGTTTCCTTGTCTGTAAAATAAGGGATCGGAGTACATGACCTGTCCAGTGAGGTTCCTTCCAGTTCTAAGTCTCTGATTTTATGTCCTGACCTTGAAGCCTGATCACTTATTGGGTGTCTTGGATAAGTAACGTACCTCTTTAGGCCTCATTCTCCTCATTTGTAAAAGTGGAGGTTGGATTAGCTGATCTTTAAGGTCCATTCGGCTCTCCATCTATCGTTCTGTGAATATGCAGGTATGGCTTCTGCTGATGGTTGTGTTTGCAGCAGGTTCTAGAACAGGGAGGTGACCAGATCATTCTAGATGTGTATTGTAAATGGTAAGGAAAGGGAAGGGATGGGAAGGAGACTGATTTGTTGATGGGGCAAGTCAGACTTTGGGTATTAAGAATAGTGAGTGCTGCCATTCTGCTTGACTGAAACTCTGTTCTGATCTTGAGAAGGCAGAAATCCTGGTGACCAAGGACATGAAACAACAAGGACAGAGGGATGGGAAGTATCATAGTTCCACAGTATCACAGATGGCACTGGCCGCGGAGTAGGAGGACCTCCGTTCTAATCCTTCCTCTGCCACTTACTAGCTGAGTGACCTCGGGAAAATCACGTAATCTGCCCCAGTGCCAGTTTTGTTACCTGTAAAATGAAGGATCTGGGCTACATGGTATCTGAAGTCCTTTTTAACTCTGTGTCTATGACCCTTAGGAGGACTGCAAAATGCTTCTCTTAGATTGTGCAACCAAAGTGGTGATTGCGGAATGCACATTGCAAACTGAATCTTGTTCACCACAAACTCACGATTTGTTTACTCTTGTCTTTAGCAAAATCTGGGGTCACTAAAGAGTTCCAGCCTGTTATTATATCAACTTGCCTGACAATACATCTGACATGTAAAGTATCCTGGCAAGAACGAACAATCACTAGCAATTCTGACATATAGGGTTAACAACACATTCCATACCCTCAAATCAGTTTTTAAAGACAAATTTGGTTGAGGAGGAGGGGAGGGGAACTACGTCTAGATGGAAGGAGAGATTGAGATCCTGGAATACCTTGTGTCTCCTACTAGAGAGGTTGTTCTGATGGGGGATGGGGGAGAAGAGGAAAAGGATGGTGCTTAAAGAACTGTGCAAATGACCAGGCACTGTTCTAGGTGGTCCATTTAGAGTCCCACTTTGCCTTCCTTAGAGAAATTTTTAATCCAGCATAAAAGGGTAAAGAGCCCTTACTGTCTGAGTTACTCCCAGATATTTTCATTGAAGATTAGGGACCTATTAGGCCAATACTTGAAGTTGCATAATGATAAAAAAGTTTACCACAAGCGAAAGCTAAGCAAACAAAAAGAATAAAAGAAAATTTGGTCATATTATTGCTCCATCAGAAAATAAACATTCCCAGCATCCTTTCTCAACACTATCCATTTCTGTTTTGGCCAAATAAGTCTAAAATTATGCCAGCAAATTCCACAGGAAATGGTGCTCTCCAGTGAACAGTGCTGTTTGTGACATAGCATTAAAGGGCTTGTCAGAATGTGAAACCAGGGGTTCAGGTTGACCGGGATCTTGAGTGATGGTGGAGGAGGGGAAGGAAAAGAAAAGAAACAAGGGATTGTAAAGTATATAGTAAGAGATAGAATGTGTTCATGGTGGGGTGTGGGTATGGGGAGAAAATCAAACCAAGTGGTTTATGAAGCCTATGTACATTATTCCCTGAAATCTGAGCCTTTCTTTGCTTGTTGGTGGATTTTATTCTTCACCAGGGATAGCTTGTCTTAAGTATTGAAATTTTATATTTAGGCTGAGGAAGGTACAGCTTTTTTCTTATTATGAACAGACTATTTTCTCAGCAGTTATAAGAATTAAAAACAAACAAAATTCAAATGTTCAGGAACTCATAATCAACAGAAAATGAAGGTACCCATTTCTTCACAGCAAAGGAGAGCAAACAGAGCCAACAGAGCCACAAATGAAATGTCAAGGAGTGGGAAAATCCCCTAGTCTAATGATTGGCTTATAGCCCTGCTCCCCCAAAAGAGCACTTGTGTTTACCAGTGTAAAAATCTAAGGAGGGAGATGTTCCCAAAGGAATTTATGATAAATGTAGATACTGGAATTATTAAAATCTGTGAAAGCTGCGTGATCTTCCCAGAACGATATTCTAGCTAGGTAGTGACTTGGAAACATGAAGGGATAGGTAGTATGCTTATCAAATTTGCAGATTTACAGATCAAGGCAGGGAAGGAGAGCTAGTATGTTGAATGATAGAGTCTGGGCTCAAAAAGATCTTGTTGGGTTTCAAGAGTTGGTTTAATTTTTCAATAAATGATAAATATAATTTATATAATTTGTTAATATGAATAAAATAAATTAATACATTACTTAACAGATAGTATTTATATTGTCCTTGTCATATGCCAGGCGCTTTGCTGAGTGCTTTACAAATTCTCATTTGAGGCTCACAACAGCTTTGAGAGATAGGTGCTATTAGTATCCGCATTTTACAGTTGAAAAAACTGAGCAAGCAAAAGTTAAATGGCACCTAGCTCTTAAATGTCCATGGCCAGATTTGAATTGAGGTCTTCATGACTCCAGGACTACCGCTCTATCCACTGCACCATCTAGCTGCCTAGGAAACTACCTTCATTGATAAATCAGCAGTTTATCTGTAATTTATAATCTTAGGAAGTTGATAAAAGGAATAAATACAAAGTCCTTTACTTGGGTTCAAAAAATCAATTGCACAGGTATAGGATTGGAGACATGTGGATAGTTGATATTTCCTGGGAAAAGATCTGGGGATTTTAGTGGGCTATGAAGTCATCATGAATTAATAACTTGCCATGACATTCAAGAAAGCTAATACGGTTTTAGACTACATTAAAAGGTATGTAGTGTCCAGGACAAAGGTGGTGACAATTCAGCAAAAGACCAGGTATCTGTCCTAATCAGGCCACATCTCAGATTAGCAAAAATATTGACTTAGAAAATCACAAATTAACATTGTCTGTGTTGTAATTTTATTTTATTAAATGTTTCACAATTACATTTTAATCCTGTTTTGGCTGTATTCAGGAGTGTTGCAGGCTACATGTGGCCTATGCCAGACACTTCTCATCCATAGACTTTTGTCTTTACCTACCCAGTGCTTCCGCTCTCTTAGAATGCTTTCCCTCAGCCTTTCCATAGGGGAGCTGACCAACCTCAATGCTGCCCAAGAAGACAGGTCCAACCTGTGCTTCTCAGACCCTTTCACTCCCTCTCATTTTCACCTAAAAATTACTCTGGTCATCCTGATACCCCTTTTGCTCCCATGGAATACATTAGTCATCAATCTCTTTTTAGGACCCTAATCCTACCTCCTTCCCCAAAGATTGGCATGATCCTTGAGCTCAGGACAGCATGGGAATGTCTGTGTCCAAGCTTAGAGCCCCCTTTCCCACACTTACACCCTGCCCTCTCCCCTCGATACTCTGACATGGTTAGCTGACTGTTCTGGAGGTCAGCCGACAGGATAGCTGTTAGTCAGTCCATGAGAGCTGTGAATAAATGCCAGAGGAAGTTTTTCTCAGGAAGCTTGTTCCCCTTCCTGCTAGTGTGAGTTATCCCTTCTGTTGTGATGGGTATGGTTGTGACATTTGGGGAGGGGGTGCGGGGGTACTGCCTGGAAGTCCCAGGAGACTGCCACCACCAGCTTCAGTTATTACTAACTGAAGAGTTGGCGGGCGGGAAACGTTCGCAGTCTGTTTGCCTTGGCAGATCCACCTAAGAATGAAAGCAAAGACCATCTGTCTTCTTTTTCTCACTGGACGTTTAAAACCAGAGTAGTAGGAGAAGACAGATTTCAGTCCCTGGCCCCTCCCTTGGCCGATACTACTGCCCTGCCCCCACCGCTGGACTTTGGGAGGCTCAGGCTGACATTTCCTGTTTTCACTTCTTTCTCCATCCTCGCATCTGTGCAAACACACGGCCTATGTTTGTTTCCCATCTCCCCTTTGCCCCTCACAGCCCATATGTAGTTTTTCTTCCTTTAAGAGCATAAGGTTCTCACTCTAATTTGTATCTGAATCATCATGAGGAAAAGATCAGATGAATATCATATTGCATTCAGGGTGTTCTCATGTTCTTATTCAGCCTGCACCTTCCTCTTACTGCATCTTGTCATCACTCCCTCATTCCATAGCCTGCAACCCCAGATCAAGGGGAGTTACCTGGGGTTGCTACCATTCTTCTATTTTCAGGGCTTTATTAGAGAAAAGTAACTTTTTACAAGCTCCTTGAGAGGGGGTAGATAGCATTAATTGGTGCAAAGTTTTGCTTTTGTCCCATGGTTGGAGAAACTGATGTCTCATCAATTGGATGGAGAAACAGAAATTGAACCCCAGATTTTTTGCCTCTTTTAGTCAATAGATGTTTCAAATTTCTAGCTTTAACTATGGATTATTGAAGACCTTATGCATGTTCCTTGCTAGGGAGGATAGAAAAGCAGGACTGTATGGCAGATGGATTGGAGAGGGGGGAGAGATTAGAGTCAGGGAGACCAGCTAAGAGTCTGTTAGAAGAGCCCAAGGGAGAGGCAAGAGTCTGAAAGAGTGGAGAGAAGAGTATGAGTATGATTTTTGTGGAAGGATTAACTAGATGGCATTTGAAGTACCTGTGGGACAGCCAGGTAGAGAATTCAGGGAACAGTTAGTAATATAGTACTGAGGCTCAGGTGAAAGATGAGGGCCAGATAGGTAGATTTTGCAGAAATGATCACTGAACCTATTGGAGCTAATGAGATCCCTGAGAATGTAGAAAAAGAAGAGAAGAGGATCCAGGACAGCGTTGGGCATACCTAGGGATAGGGAGTGGCTCATGGATGATGATCCAGCAAAGGAGACTGAGTATCTAGAGAGAGCAGTCAGATCAGTAGAGGGGGAATCAGAAGAGAGCAATGTCATGAAAATTTAGAGAGGAGAGAGTGTCTACGGGGAAGAGATGGTCAGTGGGGGACCAAAAGTCCTACAGAGATGAGTCAAGAGTACAGCCTGGAGAAGAAAGCTTTTTTTTTAAAATATTTTGAAAAAAGTATTCATGATATATAGACATGTACATATGCATATATATATATACACATATATATATATATCTAGAGAAGCATATATATGCACATATGAGCATATATATATCCTTTTGTGTCCTATTCCTTAGCTATTTCTTCCCATATATTGTTTCTTGTCAAATCCTATGCCCATGTTTATATTGGAGTCACTGAGTATTAAGACATATGTAGACTTCATTTGGAAGTTTCCATTGAATTCTTCATAAATTCCTCTACCTCTCTGTCCTCTGCACTGTTGTTGGCAAATAAGCTGCAGTTATTTTAGTGGTTGTTCATTTTTTTTTATAAATACTTATCATGAGCATCACAATACCAGATGACCAGATGTCTCATACAGTGATATTTCTTGTTCACTTTGGAGGCATGATAAAACCAACTCCTTTATTTGTGTTTTCAAAGAGAATTTGTGAGCCATCTTTCCGTTTAGCTTCAGCTTCCTTATATCTTGTTTCATTTACAGTGAGAATGTCAGTGTGAACATGATCCAGTTCCTCTAGGAGCGAGTCACTTCACACGTCCATCCCATTCAGTGGTCATTGGGCAGCGATTGCACACTTAGAGACCTACAAGATTAGTTTTTATAGCTGGTCTAAAAACCCTCCTCTGTCTCCTTTTCTACCTCACTACCACCACATTGCCAGTGTAGAAATAGAAGTGGGGACACATAGCACTGAGCAACATTTTGTATTTTTCTTTGCTTCATGAGTTGCCATGGCCAAAGAGTTCATCTCTCAGTAGCTAGTTCATTGGTGAGAAGCCTCTCTATACCCCAGCACACTCAGTTTTTTGTGATACTGTTGTTATTGTGTATGCTGTTTTACCTGGTTTTGCTTATTTCACTCTACAGCAGTTCAAACAAGTCTTCTGAGGTTTCTCTGAAATCATCTCCTTTATCATTTCTTACACTATAATAGTACTCCATCACATTCAGAACTTATTTAGTCATTCACCAATTGATGGAAACCTCTTCAATTTCCACTTCTTTACTACCACAAAAAAGCTGTTGTAAATATTTTTGTATGTATGGTCCTTTTCCTCTTTCTTTGATCTCTTTGGGGTATATACCTAGTAGTGGTATTTCTGTCCAGTTTTATAGCTTTGGGGACATAGTTCCAAATTGCTTTTCATAGTGGCTGGACCAGTTCACAACTCTGCCAACAGTACATTAATGTATCCATTTTTCCACAACTCCTTAAGCGTTTGTTGTTTTCTTCTTTTTGTCCACTTTGCCAATCAGATGGGTGTGAAGTGGGGTCTCAAAGTTGTTTTTAATCTGATTTTCTGCAATTATTTATGACTTAGAACTTTAAATCTGACTCTGGTAGCTTATATGTATTCCTCTGAAAACTAGCCTGTTCATATCCTTTCACTATCTGTGAGTGAGGAAATGACTGTTAGTCATAAATTTAAACCAGTTTCCTATGTATCTTAGAAATAAGACCTTTATCAGAGAAACTTGCTGTAAAGATTTTCCCCCAGTTTCCTGCTTCTCTTCTGATTTTAGCTGTGTTTGTTTTGTTTGTATACAAACTTGTTAAATTTTATGCAAATAAAATTGCTTGCATTATCTTCTGGGATCCTTTCTATCTCTTATTTGGTCATGAACTCATCTATCCATACATTTGACAGATAATTCCTTTCTTTCTCCTTCAATTTATTATGTTGACCTTCTTTGTGTCTAGGTCATATCTCCATTTGGTGCTTTTCTTGTTAAATGGTGAGAGATGTAAGGTGTATTATGCTTCATGACTTAAGCCAGATTCTAGAATGAGTAGCATGAAACAATAACCCTTCTTTTTCAAATCCTTCAGTTAGATGAAAAATAGCTTAGCATTCAACAGCTCTATATTTCTGTTCTAAGTCAGCATATTTCAGTGGCAGCTAGCCAAACCTATAGTCTAGTCTATGAGATTTTAAGAAAACTATATTTAAGCTTTAGGCCAGTCCTCCTGAAAACACAGTGCACTGATAACATACCTGGCCAGCATGTATCAGTAACAGGGATCCCATGAGTGGTATATAAAAATATGGTCCATAGTCGGAATTACATTAGGTTACCATGCTCCAAGCCTCCTGGAATGAGCTATTGGAATGAGGTCTGGGCTTCAAAGCCAGAGAGGAGTAAGAACTTAGGATTCTGAGGTGAACAATGAAAATGACAGAAGAATTAGAGAATAAAACTATGTGGAAAGGTTAAAAGAATTGAAATAATTCTGCCCAAAGAAGAAAGGATGGAGGGAAGAGCTAATAATTAATCAATCAAAATGCATCCAGGCAATGTGCTGTGTATTAGGGATACCAAGACATAAATGCTACTGCTCTTGCCCTCGAGGAGTTTATATTCCATATGGGGATACAACTTGTATGCATCAGGTACAGGTTCCCTTTCTAATTGGGTAAAGAAGGAAATAGTGGGATTGGCTGACCCAACAAGCTAACCACACACTTGGGGACTTAAATAGCAGGAGAATTTCAGCATTTCTATCAAGCTGTGGAAGAGTCCAGGGGTGGAAGCTTTCAGTTTGGAGGATTCTAGCCAGGCCCTTTCCAAGGGCATCACCATTGGGTGAGGGAGGAGACTTTCTTTCTCTCCCCTTTTCTCTCCTCTCCCTCCATGGCATGGACCGTTTTATCAGAGATACTAGACCAATAGCAGACAGTGCATCCAGAGGACACACTGAGGACAAACACAAGACAAGGACACAAACAGATACATAGATAGCCTTCCAAGGAAGGAAGTAACTCTAAGGAGTGTGACCAGAGGGACTGGACCTCAGAGCTCAGTAGAGATCTGTAACTAAATGGAATTTCATGAGAACTTTAAAAAGGGAGAAAAGGACTTCCAGTATCCAGGAGTTGTAAGTGTATTCTTTAAATACGTGTTTTGTACCTCATCACCACTGGGTATGTTTGTTGGAGAGTGCATCTTAGAATTGAGAGGGTGATGTTTTGTACCAGTTCTTACTATACCATCTCAGTAAATCCCTTTTCTAAAAGCAAATAGAGTCAACTCATTATTTACGAAGAGCCTACCAGTGGGGACTCAGTAGTAATAATATTAGAAACCCAGCCCTTTCAGGTTTAACCCTAGGATCCTAATGGAGTAATAGGCAGTGGTCCAATGGTGCTTCGCCCATCAGTGTGAATATGAGTTAGGAAAGTAACTCCACAAGGAGTGCTACACAAAGGAGAAGAGAAAGGAACAAGCATTTATTAAGCACCTACTATGTGCCAGACATTCTGCTAAGTGCATAACAGATACCTTGTTTTGATCTCCATTTGGTTTGAGCACAAATAGCTGGAAGTGACGAGAGAGTATATTCCTAGCATCACTTAAATAATCACTCTAGGAATCATAGAAGGCTTTAAAGTCCTGTTACAAAGACGTTCCTCATTGCCTTATCACCAGTGAAGTTCAGATAAGAGAATAACTTACAAAATTTTATTTAAAGGGCAAGAATTTAAACTATGCCATTATTTAAAATTTATTGTATTTATAGCTTTTTAAGTACCCATGATTTAGATGCATAATATGCGTGATTTAGCCCAATAGCTAATGAATTGTTCCTAGGATATTGTTCACCTGATAGGTGGATAGCCTTCCAGTATCTCTCCTTTTCCCTCTCCCTCTCAGCAAGTTTTTAGCCTTTTCTTGAAATAAAATCTTGCTTTCAAGCACATAAGCTGTATATGAAATACCTAATAATAACAGCTAATATGATAGTACTTTAAATGGACAGGGTGATGGTCAACTCTTCTGCATTCTCTCCCATGAAAAAAATTTCTCTAAAAGATACTTGAAGCTTTCACATCACTGGAGAATAAGGGACCATGTAAAAATCTCCCTTTCTGGGATATTTAAAAATAGAAGTTGACCTCTTGAGGGTGCATTTCCTGAAGACAGCTGGAACCAGTTCTAGGCTTCATAAACAAAGAAGGATATAGAGAGCTTGGAGAAGATCCCTGGGCAAGTATGCATCAAAGAAATCAAAATGAAAAAGAACCAGATTTACAAAAATATTGCAGTTCCTATAGCAAAGAATTGGAAACTTTGAAGGTATGTATCAATTGGGGAATGGCTGAATAAATTATGATATATGAATGTAATGGAAATGACAAAAGGGATGGTTTTAGAGAAACCTGAGAAAACGTATATGTGCTAATTCAGAGTGAAGTGAGCTGAACCAGGAGAAATATGTAGAAAAAACATTGTTTAAAAAAAAAACTTTGGAAGATAATAACTCCGATCAGTTCAGTGGACCCTATGGGACTGATGAGGAAGCCTTCTACCCACCTCCTGCCAGAGAGAGGATTGACTCAAGGGGGAAAATGAGGCATACATTTTTGAACATAGCCGATGTGGAATTTGTTTTGCTCGACTATGCGTATCTGTTACAAGGGTTTTGCTTTTCTTTTTTTTTCCTTTTTTCCCAATTTGCGGGTGGGAAGGTAGATAGGAGAAGGGGCTAGCAATAGGGTTGCCTCTAAAAAAGGAAAAAAAAAAGAATCCTTAAAGTATTTTTTTTAATGCCCAGAAGGAAACAGACAAGGACAACTTTAAAAGTTAAATGTTGAACTTATTACACTGGAAAGGAAAAGCCAGGCGCATGTAATAGAGATTCTCAGCTTCATGTGCGATCTTTTTTAATGTTCACGTTGTGTGTGTCAGTGCTCATTTTATTTGGTATTTATTAAGTTCAGAGTAAAGGAAATACATTGTTTTTAAAAGTTCACAAAACAAAGAATCATCCAAAGTGCCAGAACTTTCTTTGCTAGTAACTGGGTAAAGTTCTCAGGTTTAATCTCAGGGGAATACATTGGACTATGTAATTCCCAAATACTGCTGAAGGAATGGGGGTGTAGCTGGCAGGAATGGAATCTCTGGGGAAGGGGAAAGATAATGTGTTTGCTTTGGGATGTTCAGGGTCTGGTTAGACAGACCTCCAAATAGATAGAAGTGCCCTGCTGGGAGGTGGGAAAATGCAAGCCTGGAATGTATGTCAGGGCTAGAATTGTAGAAGGAAATAGTTCAAACTGTGGGAGTCAGTGAGATTGTGGGAGGAATGTGTACCTAGAGGTAGAGAAGGCCAAGGACAGAGCCTTGGTAGGTATCCACAGTTACTGGATGGGGTGGTGGGACAGGAAGGAAGGGGAGCCAGTAAAAGAGGCAAGAACGAGAAGAGGGTCTCATTCTTTGTAATCCTACAATCTTGGCTCTTTGTTGTTTTTTTCCATTCACATTGTGGTTGTAGCCCATGTGTCTGTTGTTTTCTTGGCATAAGGGGAGCATTTTAAGAAGGAGGGGTAGTCAGTGTTCTCAAATGCCACAGGAGGAAAGAGCCCTGGGAACAAACATTGGATTTAGCAAAGGGAGGTCGTTGATGGTCAGTGGAACGATGAGGACAGGAGCCTGATGGCAGAAGGTTGAAAAGGGAATCGGGTACATGATAGGCAGACATCAAGGGTCAGAGGAGTTTGCTAGAAAGTGGAAGGAGAGCGATTGATAAGTAACTAATCATGGCAATAAGGTCACGTGAGGGCTTTTAATTAAAAAAAAATTAAAGACAGAAGCATGTTTGCAGGCAGAAGGGAGAGAGCTCATGGAGTATCACAATCCCATGACTACTGCTGGCCATCCCTTCCCTGGGACAGGGAACTGAGTTAAAAGATGTTCTGAAAAACTGTTGTGAAAACACATCGTCAATGATCAGAGTCATCATCTTTCAGAGTTTTTCTTAACAATGTTTGATGTATGTATCTGGAGGGGAAGGCCCTCTTCACCTCCATCCTAGACTATTGCAGTAGCTTGCTGATTGGTCCCCCTGCCTTGTCTCTCCCAACCCCAATATAACCCCTGCTTGTCTGTCAAGTTGATCTTCCTAAAGTTCAGGTCTGGCCACACCACCCTCCACCAATCAGTCAACTCCAGTGCCTCCCTCTTGCTCCCAGGATCAAATATAAAAAGGGCTTGTAAATCCCTTTATAACCTGGACCCTTCCTACCTTTCCAATATTCTTATATCTTATTTAACTCCCCCTGAAGAGTTTTGACAGGATTGAGGACACGTTCTGGCTATCCCTTCACATCACCTTACTTTTTGATCTTCTGATGCCACTGAGTGGCATAACCACCCCTAGGCCTCCTCCCTCCAAGTCCTGTTGTCATGGTACCCCTATCACAAGTAGTTTTTCTTCCTTTGCACGTGGGCTGAGGATCAGACTGCCCCCTCTTCTCATATGACTTCACAGAAGGTCATACTGATCTCTGTAGGAGGGCCATTTAATTCTCCCAGTTGTTTTTTTTTTTTTTTTTTGGTGATCGCAGCTTGGAGATTTTTTTTTCTTTCATTTTTATTTTGAATTCCAAGTTTTCTCCTTTCCCCACTCATTGAGAAGGCAAGAAATTCGAATCCTATTACACATGTGAAGTTGTGCAAGACATATTTCTGCTTTAGCCATGTTAGCTTGGAGCTTTCTTTAAAAACTTTCTCTTGCGTGACCCAAGGGCAGGAAAAGACCCTGAAGATTATCTGCAGGGTGTAGCCCTAGATATGGACCTTTGACCTTGCACTTGTTGCAATAAAGAGAGTGTAAGAATGTGACGTTTGTTAGTCCTTGGAATTAGGAGTTTAAGGACCGACAGAACAATAAACTTACAAAGTCTTTGGAGCAAAATATTTGATAAGAGAAATTAAATCATTTATGATTAATACTAACATTAATGATACTTCAAACATTACCATTTAAGGTTTACAAAATGCATTCCTTCAAACAACCTCTAATGGTAGTTTGAATGGGCATTATCATCTCCACTCTACAGATGAGGAAACCGAACAGTGAGAGATTAGTTTGTTTAAGACTACTACAAAACTGTTAAGAATTGGAACCAGAATTAAAACCCACATCTCCAGGGTCCTAGAATTTGAAGTAGATACATAATAGGAATTGAATCCATGAAAGGAATGGATGTCATCTAAAATTTTATGATAAAACTCTGTAACTTCAGGACAATTAGGTAGCATAGGAAATAGAGCATTGTCCAGGGAGTCAGGAGGACCTGAGTTCAAATCCAGTCTCGCACTCTTATTAATTATGTGATCCTGGGCAAGTCATTTAATACTGCCTCCAAAAGCAAAAGAACAAAAACAAAAGAAAAAACCCTCTATAACCAGTGAAGCTAAATCATCAAATAACCTTACGATACGAAGAATAAAGTCTTTTATAAATACCTTGGTATTTAACAAAATGGACCCAAAGTAACAGACAAGTTGACAAAGGAGGCGTTTGCCCTTTGCTTTTTTTTCAGGTTCTTTTGAAGCTCTGCGACGTTTAACTCTGGTGCCTTTAGTGTCCATCAGCAGTCAGCTAACATTTATTAGGTACCTGCAACGCACCGGGCATTGTCCTGAGCATCAGGGATACAAAGAAAGGCAGAAAACAAAAAAACGGAAACCAACCACAAAATAACTCCCCCCATCAAAACAAAAAATCTAGCCCTTGCTCTCATGGAGCTCACTGTCTAATAGGGAAGACAACAGGCAATGAACTATGATTGAATAAGATGGGAAGAGGATAAATTGGGGGTGACCTCAGAGTGAAGGCCCTCGGATTAAGGAGGACTGCGAAAGGCTTCTTGTAGAGAAGGTGCAGCTTGAGCTGACACTTCACAGCTGAGCTGAGGGTTATCTAGAACGGGGGTGGGGGGGGTGGGGGTGGTGGAGGGGGGGGGGTTGAGACTTGAGGTGGAGAGACCAGCAGGCTATTGCAGTATCCAGGCTTGAGGCGATCTGAGTCTGCACAGGGGTGATGGCGGTGTCTGAGGTGAGAAAATGGCAGGACTTGACCCCTGGTTGGATATGGGGAGAAGAGAGTAGCTAGAAGAAGGAGTCAAGTGATGAACACCAGGAAAAGGCTGCTGGAGAGAGGATTGTGACCTTGGAGAGAGCAGGTGGTGGGAATGGAAGCCATACTGTCAGGGACTGAAAAGTGAGTGGGAAATGAGGGAGTGGAGACAATGAGTATAGACAGCTTTTTTTTTTAGGAGTTTGAGAATAAGAGTAGAAATGCAGGACATTAGCTTGAGGGGATGAGAGAGTCTGGGGAAGGTTTCTTAAAGGATGGGGGAGATCTGGGAATGTTCTTAGGGTAACAGGAAAGAAGCCAGATTGGAAAGGTTGAAAATCAGGTGAGGAGAGGGGCTGATTGACAGAGTAAACTCCTGGAGGGGTTCAGAAGGTTTCACGGACGCATTTGGAATTCCTTAGTCTGGCATTCAAGGCTTTCCACAGTCTGGTACATCTCTACCTTCCCACCTTATCTTATATAACTGCATCTCTAATAGGTAGTATTTTTGTAGTGCTTTAAGGTTTGCAACGTGCTTTACAAATATTGTCTCATTTGATCATCATAACAACTCCAGGAGGTAGGTGCTATTTTTATCCCTAATGGAGAAAGTGAGACAGGTTAAGTGACTTGCCCAAGGTCACACAAGTGTCTGGGGCTGGATTTGAACTCACTTGTTCCTGACTCCAAGCCCAGTGCTCTATCTACTATGCCTCCTGTCTCTATGTGTTCTGTATTCCAGACCAACCAGAGTACTACTTGTCACTGTTCCCTTGAGCACATTCAGCACAGTCTTATTCGTGGTGTGTCTTTGTCCCTGCTGTTCCCATTCATGGAATGACTTTCTCAATTTGCCTGTCAGATTCCCTCTCATTCTTTAAAGTCCAACTTAAGTGCTCTTTCTTCTATAAAGCCTTCTTCATATAAGATCTGGAGCAGTGTGTGTGGGTTTTTTTATCCTTCTTGTACACTTACCATGTATTATTTTGATCACAGTTTTTCATTTCATCATGAGATATGACAGGAAAACTCCATTAGACAGAAACCAGATCTCATCTTAACTGAATGTCTCCCAGGCCTAAAGCATATGATCTATACATATTCAGTTGTTGAATTGGGGAAGAAAGCATATTATTCTTAATGCTTAAAGGCCTGATTCTAGCATGAATAGGATGAAACCCTACCCCTTCCCTTTCACCTTCTTTGGTTAGATAAGACATTCCTTATCGCTCACTGGTTTTGCATTTCTTTCCTAAGTCAACACAGTGGAATAGTCCATGGCCAAATCCAACAGTTTGCTCTATGAGGTCCAAAGGCTTTGTGCTTAAAGTTCAGGTTAGTTCCAAGTTAGACACAGGGCAGAGATAACATGTTTAGTCATCATCCTGGGGGATGGTGCATAGGAAGATCATCTACCCGTAGGAAGTGATCTACATACATTCACTTGTTGAATTGGACTGGGAAAGAAAATATACTCTTCTTTTTTTAAATGAAAAAACATTTATTGAATTCCTATTCCTCCTAAGTTCCAAGTGCTATGCTCAGTACTGGGGATGGAGAACAACCACAGAAAGACAGTCTATGGTCAAGTTCACATTTTCGGCAGGGGTGGGGGGGTGGGAAAGAGATAACATATTATTAGAGAGCTTCGTTGCTGGGTAAATGGAAAGACTTTTAAAAGTTCTAAGTCCTAAAAGTCATAAGAATGCACCAGAGGGGCAGATTGCATGGCCCAGACAGGCATCTTTAGATAGCAGTCTGGATTAGTTTATAGGTACTTTGGGGTAAGAGTTGAGCAAGTCAGAGTTCAGTTGGCTCTGAGAGAGATGAGGAATCTGCCTTTCTCTTACTAGTAGTACATGTGAATAATTTCTACAGTTGTTTATGGTATGTTTATAGTATAGAACATAGTATTTTGTTCATATTATTAAAGAAAAGTTAAAGTAGAAAAACAAAGATAGCCATGGAAGACAGCTACAACACAAGGCGGGGGTGGGGGGAAGGATAAAGAGACTGATTTGGAAATTATATTGCAGGATTAAAGAGAGTGACGCTTTAAATTTCACCATTTGCAAAGTATTGATTGAGTCTTCTCACTTCTTTCTAGTTGCTTTTCTGGCTAATCTTTGAGCTTCAGCATTGCCTTCATCTTTCAAACAAGCTGGTACGTACTTCCACTTAACATAGTCATATTATCCAGCTCAGTGAATTGGTCTTTGTGGACAACATCTTTATTTTCACTTGTTTTCCAGCCATTTTGTTTCCAGTTGGGAATCCATTCATTCATACTTTTGGTGATAAGATGATTATCTGTGTACACAGTAAGTCTGTCCTTATTTTGGGCCTTTGCTTGCTCAGTCACTTTGGTAGCTGCTTCTAATGATGCTCTTTGGTTTGTCGGTTGTCCAGAATGTGTACCACTTCTGTTTATATCATGATCTGGTCCCCAGTAGACACCAATACCTCCTTGCACTCCTTCTCTTTTATTATTTTTGCAGGCACTCCTTCTCTTATATTATTTTTTCAGGCCTAATCCTAACACACACGCACAGTGTTAGGGTCTGATGCCTGGTATGATTGCCTGCATAGACGTTCAGAGCCTCTAGTCCACCAGCCATACTCATAGCTCCTTGGATTGTGTTTCCAACTCGTCTCCAGTCTCTCCAAAGGCTTAGTGAAAAAAGAAAATGAGTCCGACCTCCAGAGATTGTGCCAAAATATATTATCCTTAATGCTTAAAGGCCTCATTCTAGCACGAGTAGCATGGAATACTATCCCTTGTCTTTCACCTTCTTTAGTTAGATAAGACATTCCTTATCATTCACTGATTTTGCCTTTCTTTCCTAAGTCAGGACAGTGGAGTAGTTTGCTCTATGAGGTCAAAAGGGTTTGTCCTTAAAGTTCAAGTTAGTCCCTTTCAAGATTTGACACAGGGCATAGATAATGTGCTTAGTCATCATTCATCAATAAGTGGGATCCTAGGAATGATGTATAGGAAGATGGATGACAGGTTGAAGCTAGTCATTATTTTTTTTGAGGGAGGAAGGCAGTGTAGTTGGGGTTAAGGGACTTGCCCAAGGTCACCCAGCTAGTAAGTGTGTCAAGTTTCTGAGGCCAGATTTGAACTCAGGTCTTCCTGACTCCAGGGCCAGTGCTTCACCATCTAGCTGCTCCTGAAGTTAGTCATTCTGCCATTATGCTCAGTCCTTTCCAAGATGTTTGCCCCAATCTAAAGTCCCATCAGCATTGGGTGAGAGAATTTATGGTTGTGAGGCCCTAATACCTATCAGATTTGGTCATCCTTTGATGTTTTTGCCATTCTGATGGACTTATAATGGTATCTTAAGGTTGCCTTGATTTTATTTTCTCTGATTCATAGGGAGCTTGATTGACTTTTCACATTGTCATTAGCAGCTTGTATTTAGAAATTTTACTGACTAAAGGCATGTGATTCTTGAAGAATGATTTTGAAAGAATGAATGGGGCCTGGCCTAAATATAATCTTGTAAGAACAAGAGGTCGTAGGGAGGCCACTTCTTTAATCATGACCAAGCTGGGAAAGAATGAAAACTAGTCAAGATTGGGATTAGGGAAAAGGGTTGTGGTTTCATATTCTAAAATGTATAAAAGGGGCATGAAATACAATTTGATATCTTTTTCCTTGAGAAAGATCTTTTGCACTTCATGTTGTATACCAATTACAACAGCAATATGTAGGCTTTTTGCCAAGGTGCTCAAAGAGTTGGCTTGAAAGCCTGTGTATCAAAAGCTGAGGTATTTTGGAATAGAGTTGGAAGGAGCTTTAGAGGTTTTTGAGTTCAGCTCTCTCACCCTACAGATGAGGAAGAAGACCCATAGAGGTTAAGTGACTTGCCCACAATCAGATGTGTTATTAATAGAGGACTGTGAATTTAAACTCTTATCCCCCAACTCCAAATCCAGCTGTCTTGCCCCTGTACCAAACCATCTCCTGTTTCAGAGGCCTGGAAAAGTTCTTTTGGAGAGTAGTTTAGATTTCTGTGTAAAGGGATCAGCCCTCATCTCCAGAAAGACTGTTTATTCTTCCTGAATTCTTGGAGGAAAACTGGGGAAACCCTTCAACTGTAAGGGGTCAGCAATACAACTCTGATTTACTGAAAGGTTGGGCTTCCACTTGAACCCTGAGGGAATCACAACCCCCTGGTAAGATTAGGGTTCCCTTGTTTTGATACAGAGGTGATAAATTCCAAACTCAACAAAGAGCTAGTCTCTGTCTTGGAGACTCAGCTTTCCAGTAGTGTTTCAGCAGCCTTGTTAAGGAAGCATCTTTAGGATGATCAAGGGCCTCAAACTTTGAAGAACTCCTTCTGGAATCCACCTGCTAAATTTTAAGCAAATTATATGTTAAGCCCCAGTGTAAGGCAAGAACATTCTTCCCAAGTTCACCATCTAGTCTATCTCTAGAAATGCTTATTGACTGATTTATTGATCGATTATTAGGTTATTTCCTCTGGCTTCTTTTCTCTAGCAGATTTATTTCAGTGCCTCTTAAATTTTCCACATAGGTTCTATTTTCTAATTCTTTCCTCATTTTCTTTGTTTACTTCAAGATTCTCTCTAAAGTCTCCTCATTGATCATAAAAAAGGGAAAAGGACCCATGTGTACAAAATATTTATAACAGCTCTTTTTGTGGTGGCAAAGAATTGGAAATTAAGGGGAAGCCCATCAGTTGGGGAATGACTGAACGAGTTGTGGCTTATGAATGTAATGGAATGCTATTGTTCTATAGGAAATGATTGTTAGTAGGCAGATTTCAGAAAAACCTGGAAGGACTTACATAAACTGATGCTGAATGAAGTGAGCAGAACCTACACATGTTATAACAGCAACACTGTGTGATGACCAACTTTGGTAGACTTAGCTCCTCTCAGCATTATAATGATCTAAGACAATTCTAAAAGACTCATGATGGAAAATTCCATCCACATCCAGAGAAAGAGCTATGAAGTCTGAATGCAGATCAAAGCATACTATTTCTCTTTTTTTCTGTTTGTTTATTTTCTCTATCTTGTGGTTTTTCTTTCACAACATGACTAATGTGGAAATATGTTTAATACGCTTGTACATGTATAGCCTGTATCAGATAGAATGCTGTCTTGGGGAGGGGGGTGAAGAATGAGAGGGGCAAATTTGGAACTCAAAATCTTATAAAAGTGAATGTTGAAAACTAAAAATAAATTTTAAAAAATCTCCTCAAAGTTCACTCTCAGAAGCCCACAATGTGAGAAGTAATGACTAACTTCAACCTGTCGTCTATCTTCCTATACACCATACCTGGGATGCCAGTTGCTGATGCATGATGACTAAGCATATTATCTGTGCCCTTTGTGTAATCTTGAGAGGACTAGCTTGAACATTAAACACAAATTCTTTTCACCTCATAAAGCAAACTGTCAGTTCCCCAGAAGAGAAAGGGAATCAGGCTTTCAGTGGGTGCAGTGAGTATTCTAGTTTATCTATTTCTCTTATAATTTTTAATATTTTCTTTTGTGCTTATTATAGATTTATTTGTTGGATTTCTAATTTTTCTATATATATTTAGTTTATTAATCCTCTCCTTTTATATTGTGTTAATGTATGTTTTCAGGTATAAAATTCTCCCTTCCCTGCAGGACTTCTTTAACTGCATCTCAGAAATTTTGTTGTTTCATTATTATAATTTTGTTTGACATAATTTTTGTTTCTTGGTTTGTTCTTTGATCCATCATTAATTAGGATTTCATTGTTAGTCTTCATTTCATTCTTGTCTTTTGTATGTGCTCTCTGAACTGATTGCTATTTCTCTTGCATTACTGTGTATAAATGTCTTTTTTACATTTATTTGCCATACTTCTGCCCTAATGCCTGATTTTTGTAAAAATTTGAATGTGTTGCTGAGAAATACACACACACACACACACAAACACACACTTAGTGAAAATTTTTAGGAAATCCCATAAGTCTCTTAACTCTAGTTTCTCAAACAATTTGTTCAATTTCATATTTTCCTTTTTGTGTATCTTTCATTAAGATTCATCCAAAACTGAGAGAGGGTCATTATGTCTCTGACATGTAATTCAGTTAATTTTTCCTTAACTAAAGAAAGGAAATACTAAGTAAAACATTCACAGCATACAAGTTTGGTATTGTTTTGTTGTCTGTGGTTCCTTTCAGCATAATGTAGTTTCCTAATTTATCTCTACGTTGTGAATTTTTATATTTGCTTTTTGTGTTAGAATGATTGTGACTCCTGCTTTTTTGGATTCACCTAATAAATAGCAAACTTTGTTCCAGCCTCCCATTTAGATTTGTTCCAGTCCCTACATTTAGGTGTGTTACTAGTAAGCAACAGATTGTGTGTCTTACTTTCCTTTGTAACTGTAGAGCTTTCCCCAGTTACTTGCAAAATGTGTTGCTTGTCATTGGAATTGTTAAATTCAAGTACTACATGTCTTGAAGGTTACAGCACAGGTTTTTTATTTATTCTGGAGGCAACTTGTACATTCTTTTAATCGATTGTGTGTTTTCTCTGTTCAGAAGTTCCGGGCAGTTTTCTATCTTTTTTTTTTGCATTATATTGTTAAGGTTTTTGATCTGTCATTTTCCATCTGGAAGACCTGTAAGTTATCTTTATCCATCTTCTCTTCAAGATCAGTACATTTTGCTTGTACTTATCCCTTCAATATCTCGACTTTCCCCATCACGGTTTTAACATATATCAGGGTCAGCATAAGAAATAAAATGGGTGGGGCAGCTAGGTGGCATAGTGAGTAGAGCACCAGCTCTGGAGTCAGGAGGACCTGAGTCCAAATCCAACCTCAGACACTTGACATACTTACTAGCTGTGTGACTTTGGGCAAGTCACTTAACCCCAATTGCCCTATCTTCTCCCCTCCAAAAGAAAAAGAAAAAGAAATAAAATGAGAATTTGGGGGGAGTTTTGTGGAAGCCAAAGACGATACATGAAGGCCAGCAGATGACACCGAAAAAGCTTAGAAACTCAGAAATGCATGAAATTATATGTATGATATTGTATAATATCAATATAGTTTGTCTTTTAATACCATAATAATTCAGACTTCTTCTCTGATACAAAGGGACGGCCAAAAAGTTTTATGTGGATTTTCCAGATATTGGAGGCGCTGAGCTCGTAGCCGCACCACAATGCTGAAAGGATAACTATATAAAGATCATGTTTTATTTTAACATTATTGCTTTTTGCTCCTCTTCATCCAGGTTGTTCTTCCTTTCTGTGTATTTGTATTCCCAGTCATTAGTTCTCTCTTTTGTTTCTTTGGCGAGATTTACCTTTGTGGATTCAAGTTTTTTTTTTTTTAATTTTGCCATTTGTTTTTACTGTGTGGTTCTTAAATTCTCCTTTCACAGTTTTTATTTCTCCCTCAAACCATTTGGGAACCTCGCACTATGATTTCATGCTCTCTTGGGAATCTGCAGGATCCCCTGCTTCTTCAGGTGTCGATTCATTTTCCTTTGTCTTATTCAGGAGTGTTTAGGCTCATTTATATGATCTGGAGACCATAGTCCCCTCTGTAATTAATATCTTCTCTTTTGGTTAATCTGCTTGTGCTCAATATTTTTAACTGAGCTTTCTTCCTCCTAAATTCTTTGGGAATTGCAGTCTTTTCCTCTCAAATTTCCTCATCACATACTTTCTTATTCCTTCTTTGATGGTATTTTCCCTGAAGGCTAGACCTCAAATCTATCCCAATCTCCTCCCACCCTGGGGAGTTCATTTTTCTCTCACCACAGTCTCTGACCTAAATGGCAGACAGAACTAGCTTCAGCTGGATGCCATCTCTCTGTCCTTCAGCCCTGGTGGAGCCCCACACATGCTAGTTGCAGTTCTCTTGCTTCCTTAGTGCTCTGCCTGGCTGGGTACTGCTACAGCACAGTGTGATTCTGTGCAGCCATCCCAGATAGAGGAAATGTTCTTCTTTCTTGCACCTTTCCCTCCACAGCACAGGGTGGAAGGACTCGGGGTGGGGTGGAGGAAGTAGCATTTAATTCTCTTCTTTATTGCTGTGGAATGGTAGAATGAGGGCAGGTGGGGGAGGCAGTTAGCTAGCATAGACTACAGCAACATGAAGAAAATTGCTGAGTGGGTCCCAGAACACAAGTTGACAGACTGGGTTGTGCCCTGCTACCAGAGCATATATGTGTGCTTGTGGGAGACTGGGTGCTGAGTAAGTAGATTAGAAATTGGCCTTTTCTGCTATTAGTGCATCTGGTTGTTGCCTTTTTAGGGTTCTTGGTGTCTTAGGCTGCAATTGCATTATGTTCTGTGCATAGTTCTTTATTGTGGAAAGGTTTGAGAGCTCATGAAGATTAGAGAAAATGTCTTATCTGTCCTCTTGTTGGTCATGTGACTTGGAATATACACTCCAATGTGTATTCCTGTCCGAGGTATGAAGGAACCAGAACGATTTGAGCTAGTAATTTTGGTACCCAGCATATGCAGAATGAAGAGTTCCAGGGCAAGCATCCTCAAATTGACTTTGTAATTTGTAAAATAAAATGGAGAAGGAAATAGCAAGCAGTCTTGTGAAGTTTTGTGAAAATGATTTTTTTAAACTGACTTGTGATTTTATCTACGTAGAGAGTTCCTGGTGAGGGACTTCCCCTATCAAAGCAGGTGTCCTCTTCTTGGAATATTATTGTCTTAAAGAAATGCCTAGAGCATTGAAAGATTCAGTGACTTGCCCAGGGTCACATAGGATGACTGAGAGGCATGACCTGAGCTCAGATCTTTCTGGCTCCAGGATTGCCTATGATACAAGATGGGACCAAGCATGGGATTTCAGGAGTTTAGGGAACTCTCAGGAGGATGAAACCCCTTCTTCTAATGCAGGTCAGTACCTTCTCTGCCATTTATGGTCTTAGAGATTTGCCTAGAATAATTTAGAGATTAAGTGACTGGCCCAGGGTCTTAGAGTCAGTAGGACTTGAACCATGCCTTTCTGGCTCCAAGGCCAGCTTTCTAATCACTACGCCACATTGCCTCTCCAAGAGCCTTGAGTACACAAAGTAATTGTCACTAATTTAGTTGAACTTGGGGGGAAGACTCTGGTACTAGCCCTAAAGGTGAAAGATCCTGGGAGATCTTAAGGCCACTTCTGGGGAGCTTGCTCTTGGGGAAGCAATTAAGAATGGCGAACAGGGTGGGGCTATATTCAGAAGGAGCTAATCTGGAGTTCCAGCTTTACAATGCTGACCAATTATTTTTTACCAACTAGATGTAACTGTTACTTGTTTCGACATTGCTGAAATGTGCTGCTCAGATATAAATGGCACAGATTTGAAATTTGTGCAGTCTTCTAGAATCATTATTTATTTTGCCTTCTAAATTTCATTGCCTTGAAAAAAGCCCTAGTCACCACACCCTAGTTAGAGCTCCATGAGGGAATGCTTTTTTTTTTTTAATCATCAACACAAATTTTATGGAATAGAACAATGTCTTAAATGAAAAAAAAACCCACAATAATGTCTTGGATGAAATCATCTGGATTAATGAAATTTACTCTAAGGGATCATAAGAGCTCATCAAGTCCAAGTCCTTCATTTTAGTGTTAAGGAAAGTGAGCCCCAGAGAATTTTTTGCTGTGGTCAAGATTATACAGGTGTTAAATATCAGAGGTGGGATTCAAACACATTCCCTCCAATTGCCAATCCAGGATTCATTTGTCTAGGCATCTAAAAACAAGAATTTCCACCAATTAGGAAAGGTATGAGATACGTGTTGACCAGACCAATGTAACATTTATATTTTGGGGGAGGGATCCTAATGGAAAGAACAAATGAGCCTCTTTAGAACACTTGCCTTTTGGAGGGTGTTGGAAAGCTGTGTGAACAAGTGAATTACAGACATTTGTGTTTTAGTTCATGGAGTTGTGTTAGTTTGAACCTTATCAGCATAATAGTGAACATTCCCATATGGGAGTTTACTACAGTTTCATAAGTGCCTTCAGGTCCATTCCCAAGAAGTAAATGCGAAGCATTGGTTTTACTTGCTCTAAAGTGACCAGAAAAATATTGTCCAAAATAAAAATGAAAATCACCCCTTTTCTCTTCATCCAGAGGAGCAACTAGGTGATTCAGTGGATAGAGAGGGCCAGGCCTGGAGTCAGGTAGACCTGAGTTTGAATGTGGCTTCAGAAATTTCCTAGCTGTGTGACCCTGGGCAAGTCACCTAACCCTATTTGCCTCAGTTTCCTCATCTATAAATATAAAATAATATGGAGAAGGAAACAGCAAACCACTCCAGTATCTTTGCCAAGAAAACCCCAAATGGGGTCACAAAGAGTCAGACACGACTGAAACAACTGAACAACAGACCTCATCTGGGACACTGAGTGACTTGATGTGCGGATATGCTTAGTACAAAAGGGAGTTGGATGTGTTTTGCAGTAGCTGCTGTTGGTCTGTTGCCTCCCAGTCTAAGAAAGCGCAAGGCAAAGGAGGCCAGTCAGTTCCCAGGCCCTGTGGCACAAGAAAAATTGTTGGTAATCCTTTTTCCTTCTTTAACAAACAAAACTTGGAGGATCCCTCCCCAATTGTCACTGTCAAAGCCTCAGAAAGATGAAGAAGGAAAGTCCCTTCAGCCAGGACCAACCCCAAAAGGCAGCTTCTGGAGCTCAGCAAAGGGGGCGGGACCTCCCAAGAAAGGGGGGCAGAACAAGGCCGGGTTTAGAATTCCCTTGCTTTGTCTCTTTGGGGGAAATCTAAAGCACTTGCCCTGATTGAAAAGGATTAAAATCCTTTCTTATTAGAGAAGCTGCCACATCTACTTTGGGTATTTACTTTCAAAAAGACATCTCTCATTTCTTTTGCTTTAGCTGGTTGTCTTATTCTCACAGTTCCTTGGAGCTATTTGGGTATGCTGAAAAAGAGACAGTATTACCTAGCTGTAGTAGAGGGCTGACTGCTAGGTTCTAAGAGAGGGGAAGGAGGTAAGTGAAAACAGCCTGTGAAGTTGCAGCTTTTGAACCTCTCTGGGGCATTGCTCTGAGCTGATGCTCCTTCCAGCACCCCAAGGCCACCCCCTTGCATGTGATGTAATGCTGGGAGGGAGAAAAGAAGGAAGTAGGATAGTTTGTGGATGATTTCAGTTGGAAAAATGAACTAGGACGGTGATCCCGATAAGCGATACCATCATAGAGTGTTAGACTTGGAGTCAGGAAGAATGAGCTTCACATCCTATCCCCTACCTCCCAACTCACAAGCCGAGTCACCCTAAGCAAGTCACTTAACTTCTTTGAGATTCAGTTTATTCACCTGTAACATGGTATAGTAATATCCCCTTACCTTAGAGGGTAGGTATAAGGACCCAAAGAAACAATCTATGTAAAGTGAGATAATATATGTACAGGGATTTACAAACCCTTAGGACAGCTAGGTGGTGCAGTGGGTAGAGTGCTGGGCCTGGAGTCAGGAAGACTCATTTTTGTGAGTTCAAATATGTCCTCAGACACTTACTAGCTGTGTGATTCTGGGAAAGTCACTTAACCCTGCTTGCCTCAGTTTCCTCAACTGTAAAATAAAATGGAGAAGGAAATAGCAAAGCACTCCAGGAAACTTTGCTGAGAAAACTCCTAATGGGGTGTTTCAACAACCTGGCTAGCAGCTTCTATGGGGGTATAAGATTCACCCACAGCCAGCACCCAGAAAGCTGCCAGCATCACAGGTTCTTTCGATCTGCTTAATTAAGGAAAGCAAGGTGAAGGGGTTGACAAGCTTACTTTTAATTCAAATATCATTTAGTTAGTTCAGGGGGAAAAATCAGCACGCTGAACTTCTAAACAAAATGCAAACAAATTACAGACATCAACAGATTTTGTCTGATTCAAGTCCCAACAGATAGTTACCAGAGTTCAACAAAGTTTCAACATCCGGGTTTACAAGCTGGAGGGCTCCTTAACTACAGCTGCCCAGCATCTCCTCATCAACACCATCTCTAGAGCCCCGCACAAATGGCTCTGTCCTCCCTTCTTATAGGGCTTCAGACATCAAACATCATCTGAATCACCAGAGCTCAGGTTCTGGTGATTGGTTCTTGAGTTGGCCCCTCCCCTTAGGACCCTGAGAGGTTCATATCCACATGGATTACATTAACACCTAATGGGGTTTGGGCCTGGGGCTTAGGACCTAGTAAATCTCACTGAGATAAATTGAGTCACTCAAAGAAAACAAAGGCCATTCTGGTTACATGGGGTCACAAAGCGTTGGATACAACTAAAGAACAAAGTGATATATAAATGCTATGATTATTATCATTTGGTGTCAGCTGTTGTTACTTACTCTTACTGCCTTTGTGGTCTTGGACAAGTCATTCAACTTCTGGGCTGTGTTTTTGTCAAATGACAAATGATGGACTGGATGACCTCTAAGGTTCCCTTGTGCTCTGATTCTTTGATTTTATGAAATTACATATTACAAGTATTATCCTTCTCGTTGTAGTGATGAGAAAACTTAAAGAGGTTAAGTGACTTCCCCCTAGTCTCTCAGTAACTGTCTGAGGTAGGACGCAGATGGGTCTCCTAAGTCCTAATTTAATGCACTCACCCTTCAGTGGTCAGCGACATGCTGAAGGGCCCCTGATAGACAGCAGAGCTGGGGCTTGGATCTAAGTCTTCTGACTCCAAATCTAGTGTTTTCCCCACTCTGCCACAATACCTCTGCTCTCACTACCAAAATGGCGGGAGGGTTTTAGACTGGAGAAAAGCAGGATGTTATACTCTTTTGTCCTCCCACCCAGGCACAGGCTCTGCGACAAATGGTAGGCTGTCCTGCTGTCCATTAGGCACCCTCTTTGAGGAACCCAGAGGGCCAATACCAACTGTCTGTGGTTTCTCCCTGTTTTTGATCTTCCTGAAATCACAGAATTTCAGAGTTGGGAAGGAACCTCAAAGGCCACCAGCCCATCCCAAAGGAGAATGAACAAGTGGCTGTCTGGCTTCCCCGTGAAAACCTTTCGTGAGGAGAAATCCAAGTGCCGAATTGGGTGTCACAGGTCCTGAGTTCAGATTCTGGTTCTGCCATGAGAACATTGTACACAGTTACAGCTACATTGTGCGATGACCAGCTTTGATAGATGTCACTCTTCTCAGCAGTACAGTGATCTAAGACAATTCGAAAAGACACATAATAGAAAATGCTATCCACATCCAGAGAAGGAACTATGGAGTCTGAATGCAAATTGAAGCATAACTATTTTCTCTCTTTTTTTTCTTTCTCATGGTTTTTCCCTTTTGTTCTGATTTTTCTTTCACAACATGAATAATGTGGAAATATGTTTAATATGATTATATATATATATATATACACACATACATGCTCTTCATACTCTCCAGCTTTCTGGACATTTCCTTCTTGTAATGTAGCACCAAGAACTGAACATAGTACTCCACCAGAGGTGTGACCAGGGCCAGTATTTCAGGGTTATTGCAACCCCTTGTAATGGGCACTGATGCTTTGATTAAATCAGTTTAAGATTTCATTAGCTCGAAATCTAAACATTTTTGTGTTAAAAGAAGAAAGAATGGTAGTGGTATGTGATTCAAAAACATCCACCCAAACCTTGATTAATATTAAACTTTGAACACAATGAACTGAAAAACAATTTTTAAAAATTATTCTTTTAAAAACTGTTTAAATCCTTATGTATTATCAGTTCCTGTTTTAGTTTGTAAATATTTAACATTTATAGTTTGAATGAAACAAAGCAGATCTTTTGAATATTGTTTTGGAAAAGTTAAAACAAATTAACATATGAGGAAAAAAAAAGATTTCATTAGCTCGTTCAGCTGCCATGCTATATTATTAACTCCTTCCATCCACTAAACCTGCTTATCTCTTTTTGTCAACTCATGCTTTTCCCATCTTGTTCTTGTGAAGCTGATTTAAAAAAAATCCAAGTGTAAGACTTTGCCCCTATCCATCTCTATTAAATTTCATCTTCTTAGATTCTGGTCATTGTTCTAAACTGGTGAGATCTTTTTGGAGCCTGATTCTTTCTCCCAGCCTAGAAGCTCTTCTTCCCAGCTTTGTGTCCTCTGTAAATATGATGAGGGAGGGGGAAAGGAAGGAGAGGAAATAAACATTTCTTTGGTAAGGCTCTCTAGGCAAACCTTTTGTTGATGCCCGAATGACCTTTGAGTGCCTTATTTCATTCCGGCATTGAAACTGAACTAAGAGGGTTAATCCTGCAATACCCCATTTTCCCTGCCACATCCACCCAAGCACAGCATGCTAGATCGGTGGTTTAATGTGTAGTAACTATCTTATTACCACATGAAAGATACAGCCTTTGAAGCATATAATAGAGCAGCATCATAGAATAGAAATGCACTGGAATCGAAGTCAGGGAACTCTCTGTTCTTTTTCTCACTGCCTGGGAGACCTTGGGCAAGCCACCTTTTAGTGACTTGGGCTTCAGTTTCCTTATCTATAAACTTAAAGGGTTGATCCCTAAAGTTTCTTCTAGCTTTGACATGATGTGATCTATGGTATTTATCTTCTCTAGGCCAGTTACGGGTTCACTGATGGTTCAGGTTTATATTGAAATGTAGATAAGTAAGTTCATCTTCTGAGTTCACTCTCATTTCCAATAGCCAATACTTAATACTGAGCTTGTGAGAGTCTCCCCACATTCTGTGAAATAGGTGCTATTATCCCCATGTTACAGATGAGGAAAATGAAGCTTAAGTACACTAAGTGCCCAAGGTCACACAGCCAGTAGGTGTTAGAGGCTGCATTGAATTCCAGGTCTACATTGAATCTTAGATTCAAGGCTCTTTTCACTGCACCATGCTGATTCATCCATGTCATCATCAGATGTGTTTACCAACTGCTAAGTCTGAGACTTGGCCCTTCAAAGTGAAAGAGCTAATGCTCCCTGTTTTTGAAGGGGGGCTGGGTTGGCGTGGTCTTAGGAAGAAGGCTGCGCCACTCTACTGGAAGCTTTAAGCCTTAGTCACTGGTCTCCAGCGGGGCTGACTGGTCCTGACCAGCTTTGCTTATGTGTGTCTTCTCTTACAGATATGTGGTTACAGATTTTTGTCGTCCTGTTTGTGGTCCGTTTAATCTACTGGATCCGTAACAGGAAAAATAATGAAAAACTGGAAATGAAAGACGCATGGTGGGGCCCAGGAAGTAAGCCTAGGTCACAGGAGGATGACAGTATCCGTCCCTTCAAGGTGGAAACCTCAGAGGAGGAGATCAAGGTAAGTAAGGCATCTAACTGGGGAGAACCAAACAGAAGAGATAAGCTGAACTAGGAGACAGAGGGTGCAGTGGCTAGAGTGTTGGGCCTGGAGTCAGGAAGACCTGAGTAAGGATTTTCCTCTACCAATGTATCCTTCCTCTGCAACTTGTAATCTTACAGCATTGGTTGGGAGGGGCAGTATGGTTCAGTGGGTAGACAGCTGCCTGTCCTACCTCTGACCACACAGTAGCCATGACTTTGGGTGGGGGGGAGGAGCATAGGATGGGGAAAGGGTGGGGTAATGCCCTTAGATGTGAGGGAGAATGGAGTGTTTCTATAACCTCTCAAAGTATCAGAGGCTTCTCATCAGTCTCTGGCTTCTTCCACACCACTTCTCCCCTCTGTCCCTGTCTCCCCAATCCTTGTATCCTGGCCACATACAGGGGAAGCAAGAAGGTAAGGGGTGAAGAGCAGGGGTAGGGAGGTTCTCTGTGGCCAGATGTCAGGGCTATAACTGGGAAAGCTGGAACCTTTGGCAAATTTGGCTGAATTAGGAGTTGCAGGGGGTGGGATGGTGTTGTCTAAGGTATGACTATTCCTCTGTGTGGTCAGGTACACTAGAGAGAGTGCACGCATGGTGAGAATCTTGAGAAACTAGGCAGTGAGGAACAAGATTTGTAGAGGTAAAAAAGACTGTGAACCTGGTAGTAACTTATTAAGGAGGAGGGTACCCCACCCAGTGGGCAGGGGCCCCAGGGGAGGAGGCCGAGATGGCTATAAGTCCTCCAGGGGCCGAGCCAGGAATGTATGCCTTGGCACATGGACGAAGCTTGCTAATTTCAGTCCTGACCTGGAATTTCCCAGCTGCTGTGGGTTTTTACCACCTGCTAGGCGACAGTGGAGAGGGATACAGTTGTGATCAGAATTAGTCCATCACCAAATATTAATTATACTCCTACAGTGTGCCTTGTACCGATCGAGACGCTGACCTGGATGTGTGTGTGCTGGGGAGGTGGGGCGCAGAGCAGGGTGGTATCCAGAAATCAAATGAGTATAAGACATTTGTCTTTTTGAAGTGGTTAATTAAAAAAAAATACATTCAAATGTTCACGCTTAATGCACCCAAATAAGGTGTTGAGCATTTGGAGCAACGTGGTATAGTGGAAAGATTACTAGCTCAGGTGATCTGGGTTCAAATCCCACCTCTGATGCTTACTACCCCTGAGACCTTGAGTAAGTTAGTTACTTTCCTAGGCTTCAGTTTTCTTATCTTTAAAATGAGGAGGATGAACTAGATGGCCTTTGAGGTGTTATTTCAGCTCTCAGTCCATAATCGTGTATAACTGTCTCTGCCTTCAAAGAACTTACAGCCTAGATAAGGAAACAGGCTTGACACATGTTAGATGATAAGTATAATCCAAGGTGGTGGAGAGGGTACTCCCAGGAGAAACCTAAAGGGAGATACTTTAGTTATTTCCCCACAGAGCAATGTTGCCACAACAAGCTTTGGGTGGTCCCACACACGGCTGTGCACTAGGGCAAGAAGAGGTCCTATGTCCAATGTAGAGAGGTCAGACTTTGTATAGAGAGCATGAACAGGTGCCAACTAGTAGCTGTGTCTCTCATTACCCAGAGCCTGTCTCTCATTTGTTGTTGTTCTGCTATGTCCTACTCTACAAAGTCCGCAGGGTTTTCTTGGCAAAGATGCTGAGGGGTTAGGCAGTTCCTTCTCCACTGTGTCCCCTTTTTACAGATGAGGAAACTGAGGCAAACAGGGTTAAGTTACTTGGCCAGGGCCACACAACTAGTAAGTGTCTGAGGCCAGATTTGAACTCAGATCTTCCTCATTCCAGTGCTGGTACTCTATCCACTGCTCTACCTCGCTGTCTCTCATCACCCAGACACAGATCTTCTTCTTGTTTGTCCTTCATTCCCAAAGAGGCTATGACATCAGGGAGGTGATGCCATGACTTGCATGGGAATTGGATTTAAGTGAGGCAGGGCTGTGCAAATCACCAGCTTCCCTCTCTCCTCCAGAGCCATCTGGGTCCAGTGGCAAGATGTAGATCAGGAAGAGTGGAGATGGCCGTGTGACAAGTCTAGTGTACAGAGCAAGGTGCAAATACAGAACCAAGAAGCAGTTCTGTGGCTCTGACCCTAGCTTAGTCTGAAGCCTGTAGCAGAAGAGCTAAGGCAGGGAATCCAGACTGAAGGGGACCTATCGTTCTGTTACTTTGAACCTTCAGAACTTTCCACGTGGCGATGGTGGGTGTGTCCAGCCGTAGTCTACTAGAGCACAGTTATGTTGTTGTTCAGATCAATCTAACCTGGGTCAAGAAGTTGCAGAGCTCAGACCAAGAGGGCAACACTTTAACTTTACCCTGAATCAGAGCACTTTGGGCGTTCTAGAAGCTTGCAGGTCCCCAGCCTGAGCTGCCCGTGACATCCAGGGATAACCCAACATTCAAAAAACCCAAAAAAACAAGAAAGTAGCCTTAGGACCCAAGAGGACCAAAGAGGACCCATAGGATCAAACAGACATTCCCTACACAAGTGCACAGAACCTTACCCTAACACAAATTCTGAAGTCAGGAAGCAAGGGTGGGAGAATGAGCAAACAAACAAAAAAAGAATCCCATCATAAAGCGCTGTTTTGGTGACAAGGATATTTAAGACATAAACGCAGAAGAAGAGGATGGATTCAAAACATTTAGAAGGAAGGCCTGAAAGAAAAACACTGCTTGAGCACAAGTTCATCTACAGCTTCTGGAAAAGATAAAGCAAGAGTTTAAATAAGAATTTTACAATGATTTTATAATTGAAATAAGAGAGCTGGCAGAAACAGTTGGAAAAGAAATGAGAGCACTAGGGGAAAATGAAAAGAAATGGGAACAATGGAAGAAAGAATTAGAAAGAGAATTAATTAACAGCATGGCACAAGAAGTACAAAACCTTACACAAGCTACAGACTCCTTGAAAATGAGAATGGACTAGATATAAGTTAGTGGCTCCTTGAGATAAGAAATATTCAAACAAATTCAAAAGATTGGAAAATAAAAGAAAAGAAAGTGTAAGGTATCTCATGTCAACAACAAGTGACTTGGAAAACAGATCCAGGAGAGAGAATTTAAGAATCATTGGACAACTCTGAATGTCAAGAACCCCCAAAGAGTGTATTTCATATTTCAAGAATCATGAAAGAAAATTGGTAAGATCTCTTAGAATCAGAGGGCCAAGTGAAATTAGAAAGAATCCACCAGTAATCTCCTGAAAGAGACTCTAAAATGCAAACTTCCAGGAACATTCTAGCTAAAATCTTGAGTGTCCAGGTGAAAGAAAACAATATTGCAAGGACCAGAAAGTCAAGTCCTGAGGAGTCACAGTCGAGATCACATAAGACTTAGCAGCCACCATTATAAAGAATGAAAAACTTGGAATATGGCCTTTCAGAAGTCAGAAGGTAGGCTTACAACCAAAAATAACTTATCTAGTCAGTCAACAAATATTTATTAAGCACCAGTTAAGTGGCAATTACTGTGCTAAGAGCAGGGGATACAAAGAAAGACAAAAAAAAGTCCCTGTTTTCAAGAAGTTCAAAACTGAGTATAATCCCAACAAGAAAAAAAATTTATCTTTAATGAAATACAGGATTTTAAGCATTCCTGATGAAAAGCTCGAAATTGCATAGAAAGTTTGAAATACGGACATAGAAGTCAAGAGAAATATTAAAAAGGTGACTCTGAGTGAACAATCATACCATACTAAACAAAGATACACTGTTTACATTCCAGTGTAAGGAGATGATACATGTAACATCTCAGAATCTTATCAGGAATCATAGAGGGAGTCTAATAAGACAGAAGGCTTGTGAGTTGTTTATTTTAGTTTTGGTGGTCTAAAAAAAAAAGAAAGAGAAGGGAAGGGAAGGAAAAAGGAATACACTGAGAGGGAAGGGGATAGCAAGGGTGAGGGGAAATTATCTTACATAATTGGGTCGTATAAGTAGAAGATTCTACAAAGGGGAAGAGATAGAGAAAATAGGTGACACTTGAACCACCTCGCTTTCTTCTGAACTAGTCAAAGGAGAAAAGAATGCACAGTAGAATTCAAGGAATTGGAAGAGAAGGGAGAGGTGGATGTAAGAGGGAGAGCAGATTAAGGGAGGATTTAGTCTTAAGCAAAGCAAAGTAACCATGGAGGGTAGATTGTGAAGAGGGGTTTAAAAGGAAAGAATGAAAGGGATAAGAACTTGTGATTAGGTTCTAGTTGACAGAAAGAGGAGAGGGGCAGGGGAGTAGAAGCAGACTGCATCAAGTCTAGAGTACTGGTGCTGAGCACACTCCTCTCTCACCACCCTCTTCTTTATAAAGAGGGTTCAGGGAAACTCTGATCAACACAACAACTAACCCACATTCCAGGAAGGTAATGATGAAACCTGATGTTTATCTCCAAACAAAGAGATGATGGACCTTTTTGAAGATTGAAACCTTTTTTATGTGTGCGACGTGGACAATGCAAAATTTGTTTTTTTGTGCATTTGTTACAATGGTTTTATTTTTCTTTCTTTTTCAATAGCTGGGGGAAGTTGGAGGGAGAGAAGATGAATCTCATTCATTGAAATAAATATTTTTAAAGACGTCTCTAGGACATAGGACATCCAATTCGAGATGTCCACCAAGTAGTTGAAGATGCAAAACTAGAGTGTAAGAAAGAGGTTAGGGCTGGATAAATAGATGTGAGAATCATCTTCATAGATGTAATATGGTCATTCCAAATGAGGGGCCCATTACAAGAGTGAAGGCATAGTATTTTGCTTGACTATACATATTTGTTATAAGGGAAGGCTTCTATTAGGTATGGGAGTGGAAATGGTAAGTAAGTTAGTGGTTGGCTGACAAAAAAGAGAAAAAAGAGCATTAAAACCATTTTAAAATACCATAAAAATACTGCTTTCCTAATTCAGTAGCATATTGTGAGTTTATGAGCACAATATAAGTTCTTGCTCTAACTTTGTTCTGCCACTAGCAAACTATAGTATGCACATACAGAAACTTAGATCCGGAAGGGGCTTCTGTTCTCCTAGGCAAAATTCTTTTATTTTTAAAGATGAAGAACTGACTACTTGATTTGCTGTTTAAATGTTTGTGGATGTCTCCAGGGAATAGAGCATTCCATATGTGTCCTCTCTCTCTGTCACTCTTTGTTCCTGCTTCTTCCCCCTCCCAGGACTTACACCAGAGGATTGATATGACTCGATACACACCGCCCCTGGAAGATTCCAGCTTCCAATATGGGTTCAACTCTAATTACCTAAAGAAGGTGGTTTCCTATTGGAGGAACCAGTTTGATTGGAAGAAGCAGGTGGAGATTCTCAACCAATACCCTCATTTCAAAACTAAGATTGAAGGTACTTTTCCAAAATATGCTTCTCCACCTTAGCCTTCCCATTGTTCTGTGACAGAGTCAGGATGTGTTCATACCTTGGATACCTGACTCAACCATGTTCCCTAGCCATGCTTCCAGTAGTGGTTGTTTTAAACTGAAGGATCACTGGACCTGGAGACTCATGAAATCTTCAAGGTGACATTAAGAGGGCATCTCATCTGTCCCCATCCCTTTAACAAATCCAGCCAAGTTCAAACTATCTCAGAGAGCGAGATTTATGGCCTACTCCTTTCATTATTCCAATGTTAAATGATGACCCTCTTGTTTTTTCTTATGCCCTAACCCTAGAAATCTTAAAAACAATCTTTTAAAAAAAGGCCAGGGTTTCCTAAAAATGATCCCTTGCAGGGCTCCCTTGCAGGCCCAGGTTACTATCTATTCCATAGCACCTGGGAGCCCATCTGTTCCTGGGTTAACCTGCCTTCTCTGCCACCCACAGCAGATTCCCTGCCCTAAGGTGATTTTTGAATGTGGAGGAAAATGTTGGTCCTCCTCAGTTTGTTTTTGTGGAGATAACTGAAGGGAATCACCTCCCCATCTCCAGTAATCTACCCACTGGCCTTCCCTACTGCAAGGAACTGCCTCACCTCATACCCCACATCCATGTGTTCCTCATCTAACATTCATTATTCAATAGATGTTTATAAATATAATTTATAAATATAAATATAAAATAAAAATGTACGTGTGCTCAGGACTGGGATAGATACTAGGAGAATAGAGTATAAAAGCCCACTGGAGAGACAAGATAAGAGCATGAGAAATTATGAGAGAAAATGTAAGGCACTCAGTGATAAGCAGTGTGGCCAAGATGCTTAGTTTCCTGAGAGCATGGTGTGGGTTGTGGTGGGCTGTAATGTGTAGCTCAGGACCTTACCCAGGTAGATTTATTTGACCTTGGACCTGACCTTACTATGTTTCCTTCCAGGGATTGACATCCACTTTATCCACGTGAAGCCCACAAGACCACCAGCAGGCCACAAAGTAAAACCATTGTTAATGATTCATGGTTGGCCTGGCTCCTTCTATGAATTTTACAAGATCATACCCCTCCTGACTGATCCTGAGAGCCATGGAGTGAATTATAACCAGGTCTTTGAAGTCATCTGCCCTTCCATTCCTGGCTATGGCTTCTCTGAAGCACCTTACAAGCAAGGTATGAATGCTGGTCTGTGGGCATTGGTAGCAAGCTGAGTCCACGTGCAACATCCCCACTTGGTATCCATCCTGACTAAATTCTCTCATAAACATATACTTCCCGGGGGATCCAGGATAGGGCTTACTGTCTTTAGAACCAGAAGATGCTACTGGGAGAGGAGGGACCACAAACAGAGAGTGGGAAGAGTGAATTTTGAAGAAACAAGAATAGTATAATCAAGGAATAAGGTGGAATAGGGGAGGGATAAGAGTCATTGTGTGAAGGTTGAGAAGCACTGGCTTTTGGGAAGGAGGACTGCAAAGATCAGGGTTAGACTCTCATAGCTCACAATCACATTCTTATACTTCCCCTTTAGAGGGGCTGGTGAGCAGCAGGGGAGGGAAGAACATTGAATAATACTATCTTTTTGGAGGGGGATGAAAATGGCAGTCGGGGTTAAGTGACTTACCCGGGATCACACCCGGGATCTTCCTGACTCCTAGGCCAGTGCTGTATCCACTGTACCACCTAGCTGCCCCTAAACTATTCTGTCTTAACAAACTTAAAACCATCTGTGAACAAGCTATTCTCCTGCAGACTTGAGTGCCCAAGGGCTTTTCATGGGTACGTGCCCATACAGAGTCCTACATCTGTATTCTTACCATTATGTGCACAACACACACACACATATATTTATCCATACGTGGATCCACTCACATTTAATTCAACTTACTGAATTTAATTCAATTATCATTATTAAAATTAAATCATTTTTAGATGCCTGCTCTATTTAAGACACTATTCTAGATGCTAGAAGCATATATTCATGTTTCCCCTCAGGCTTCCTACATCTCTCTTTCTTTAGCTAGACTCATATTTTTGGGGGGTTTCCATCTCTGTCAGCATATTAGAAAGCCCTGAGGACTAGGCAGCCGTTGTGCTGCCTAATGTCAATCAGTTCCCTGCCTGCTTAGAATGGTTCTGCTGCCACTATGTTCCTGCATAACCCCAGAACCTCTCCCCAGCCTACCTTCTTACACTAGCACTAGCACCAGCATCATAGAGGTGCAGAAAGGTTGTGTGTACAGGAGAAGAGATGCTACTGATAGATGCAGTTGGCTGGTGATGGCAACAGTGGGGAAACTGAGGGAGAGAGTGATCAGTTCTCTCCCCGCTACTGACATTCTCCAATGGTGCTTGGCTTCTGGAGAGGAGAGGGAGATGTGGGCTAGAAGCACTAAGCTCCAGACTTTCTTTATCCCAAGTGTAGATAGCATGGGTGAGGGAGTCAGAATCCTGAGGTCTCTTGGATGGTGGGGGTGGGTGAGAGTTCTCTCCATTGGTTTAGAGCTCCACTCTTTGGGTTCTGCTAATCAAGGGATAACAAAGGGCCTGATAACTGGCCCATGGGACTGAGGAACCACATAGATAGAAACCAGACAAAGCATCAACAAAAATCAAAGCATGATTTTTCGGATTCTGCCTAACCCACCCTTTTCTAGGCTTCAACACTGTGGCTGCTGCTCAGATCTACTGTAAGCTGATGAGCCGCCTGGGCTTCCAAGAATTCTTCGTCCAGGGTGGTGACTGGGGTTCTCTGATCTGTACCAACATAGCCCAGATGGCGCCCTCGTGAGTGCTGCATTCTTGCCTGTTGTGTGAATATACAGGTGGTTATGTTGATGAGACTGGTCTAATTAATCTGCAGGGAAGGGCCATTCATAGCAACAGAAGCATCCTCCTCGCCTGAAGGGTTCTAGTGTGGCAGTTTTACCCCCATTTCCACCCCATCTCTGGTACCCTGGTCCTAACTGGTACCAGACATAGATTTTGACTCTTGCTCTATATCTCCCCCTGCCATAGTACACAAACTCTCTGGTGCCCAGTAATTTTTGGGATGAGGGTGATGGCATCCATAAATGCCTGCTGCCATTTAATGCCAAGGACATTTTAGCATGAAGGCTGAATTTTTGAGGTGGGATTTAGACCCAGGCCTTTCTAACTCCTTTCTTATCCTCCATATACAGCCACTCTTACTCACCAGAGACACAAGTTGTCCCCATCCTAAAAGGGGTGAACTGAGATCCAAACCAGTGATGTCCTAAGCCAGTTCCCGTGTCAGAGTTGAGGGGAGGGAAAGGGGGATAGCCAGGGACTAGGATCTTGGGTAGAGTGCTCTGGCTACTGAAATTTGGGATAGACCCTGGGTGGAATGACCTGTAATCTCAGCATCCCTCTAACTCAATAACCTTCTGAAGAGGTTAGAGTGGAGCCCAATACACATTGATCCTAGATGGCCAGAGGCTGAATGTAGTGTCTGGATTCTCTTCTTTCACCCTATGTTCCTTGACCCCACCTTTTCCCTTTCTCCTGGACTTTGTCCTTTACCCCTCCTCCCCATTCTCTTTACCTTCCTTTGTGGCCCCCACTTCCTCCTTCATGGCCAGCTGCCCTGACCTAAATCCCCTTTCTCTGGATTCCTAGACGGGTGAAAGGCATCCATGTGAATATGTGCTTCATGGATTCTCAAACCTTCTTCATCTTGGGGTCTCTTCTGTTGGGACGGTGGTTCCCATCACTTTTTGGCTTCCAGGAGAGGGATTTGGAGCTGTTGTACCCTGCCAAAAATATCCTCCGTACAATATTTAGAGAATCTGGCTACATGCACATCCAGGCCACCAAGCCTGATACTGTAGGTAAGTAAGAAGTCACCCCACTGCCCTGCTCATGGAGGGGATTTTCCAGAGGCCCAGAATTGGCTGATGGCAAAACAAATAAGCAAAATACCCCAACCAAACCCAACCTTTAAAGTAACATGGAAGTCCTTAGGCTGGCCTCAGCCTTCCTACTCCATTCTGAGACTTCACCCAATTCATTCCAATTCAGTTCACTAAGCATTTATTAAGTACCAGACACTGTTCTAGGCACTGAGGATATACCAAATACTGTACTAGGAAAGAAAAAAATAGAAAAGAAAGTAGGCTGTGCCCTCAGGGAGCTTATGTTCTTCTGGGGTAAAGCAACTTGTACACAGACAAGTGCACACAAAATGCTTGCAAAGTAAATAAAACAATTTTTGTGGGGGATGGGGAGAGAATTTATTAAAATGCAGGAGAAGCAGGATAGGTGTCATGTAGGAGATAGCATTTGGGTGAGCCTTGATGGTAAGGTTACTGAGGTGAGGATTACTTCGTGACAGAGGTGAATAGGGAGAGTGTTCTGGGCGTGCTCAAAGGTCCAGGAAAAAGATGTCATTGTAAAATGAAAGGGTTAGACTAGGTGGCCCCTCAGGATGTTCCTGGCTCTCCAACTTGTAACTCTGTGTAAAGGGATGTCATATGGAAGAAGAATTAAAATTTCTAAAATCTGTGGCCCTAGAAGGGAAAAGTCAGACCAATGAGTGGAAATTATAAGGAGACAAATTTCTGCCAAGTGTAAGAAAGATATCCTTAAGCTGCCTTATGAGGTGGTGAGCTCTCCTCCACCCCAAGGATGCAAGCAGAGAGGTTGATGGACTGTTTGGCTTGACTTGGGTGGGGAGCTGGACTAGCTGACTTTCAAGTCTCTTTCTAACTTCATCAGGCAGATAAGGCAGGAATTCTTATTTCCAGTATTTCTCAGTTAAGGAAACTGAGGTCCAGATGAGTGAATTGACTTGCCAAAGAGAACCTGACTTTTTTTATCCATACTAGGCTGTGCACTGAATAACTGCCCTGTGGGATTGGCTGCCTATATCCTGGAGAAGTTCTCTACATGGACCAATCCAGAATATCGATACCTGGAGGATGGAGGCCTGGAGAAGTGAGTAGCATTTTTCCTCTCCAGAGCTTAGACCCCAATCACACCAGAATTGGAGAAACCTAGACAAGCAGAAATCTTGTCTCTGCTTCTTCACACATAACACTTATCTTTATCTCTGGCTGCTTAGCTCTCAGGGGCTAGAAATGAGTCTTCTGTTTTGGCCAACTCAAATCCTAAGCCTGTGGTGTAGGAAAGGGTTGTTAGAAATTATCCCCTTTTTATGTATGTAGAAGCTGAGATGCAGAGAGCTGATATTTTTTACCCAAAATACATAGTGATGGATCCAGGAGTAGGATAATCACAGTGGGCAGTGGGCAATGTGTCCAGAGCGCTGTGGGGGAAGGAGAGTATAGGGAAAGGGGCAGCAAGGCATAGTTGATGTATTGCTTGACTTGGAGACAAGAAGACTTAGATTCAAATCCCACCATAGATACTTATGAGCCTTGGTGACCCTGGGCAAGTCATTTAAGTGCCTCAGTTTCCTCATCTGTAAAGTGACAGAGGTGGAATCGATGATCTCTGAAGTCCTTTGCAAGTCTAAATCTATGAGCCTATGAATGAAAGAATCACTCAACCGAAAGAGACAAAATGGGAATTTGGCTGGTCTCTCTCATGGGTAGGATCTTATTCTGGTTGTATGAGCAGGCAAGAATACTTGGAAATCATTGTCCATTTTTATTTCTGAGAAGGCAAGTCTCCAAATAGCAGGGACTCCCAGATTTGACAAGCTCAGTTATTTTCCATTAACTCTAACTCCAGACCTTATTCTCCAGTTAGCCTGTTTAAATGTTTAATATTGACACTAGTCTTAGTCATGTATCCTGTGTAAACTTTGTCTTCCTCAGTGCCTAGAAGCTCTGTGTATACAGCAGGCACTTAAAATTAGTATTTTGAATTGAACTGAAGGTATAGTCATTGCTCAGCCAACTGGCTCCTGGATCCTCATGCTCTCTCTCAGGCAGCACTCTAGCTCAGGGCTGGGTGTTTGTTGAGGGTAGCAGCTGGACAGAGAGGAGGTTCTCATCACAGGCTGTGTCCCACCCTGGCCTTCCCCACAGGGGCCCCTTTTATCTTGTATATACCTCACTGATGGCTGACATGAATTTCAACTCTGCTCTCCGGTTTCAAGCATGCAGGCTGTCAGGGTTAGTAAATAGTACATGCTTGTTGTCCCAGTTGATTTTCCCCAAGGCTGGGTGGAAAGTTGGACTGAAAAGGCACCCCCAAGGTTGTTTGGCGGGTAGTGCTCCTCCCACATCTCCACCTTTCCAGCTTTGGCTGCATTTTCACCCATTTACCCCCACTCGCCAGTTGAAGCAGGGGAGTTTGAATACTCCTTGCTCTCCATTGCCACATGTTCTTCCTCTCCCGCCATCACACAGTCATCTCTCCTTTGAGGTTCCCTCAGCCCATATCTACTACACAATCAAAATCCTGGTAGCTGTTATGTACCAACCTCCTGGCCACTCTCCTTTCCTTAATGAATTCAGCGAGCTTCTGTTCTTCCCAACTCTTCCCTTCATTCTAGAGGACTTCAACATACATATTTATATTCTGTCAAACAGCATCAACTCACAGTTCCTCAACTTACTCATGTCACCCGACCTACTCCTGTACCGCACCTCAGCCACAAAGGGTTATACCCTTAATCTTGCCATCTCCCACAAATGCACCACTTCCATGTTCATGAACTCTGAAATTCCTGTCCTTGATTACACTCTATTGTCAGTCTACTTCTCCCTCTGCCTCAGGCTCCCAAACTTGTTCTACCTCCTCACTTCCTTAGTTCTTTCTCAGGCTGTCACCCGGGCCCCAACTGCACTCTCCTTCTCCATCTTGAAACTTTGGTGAAGCAATTTAACTCTACGTCGTCCTTTTCTCTTGAGTCTCTTGCCCTCTAATGGTATTGAGAGTCTCGTCCTGCCAAGCCTCATCCTCCAATCGTTCTCACAATCTGCTATCTTCACTACTAAAAAAAAATCACAAAACAATGATGAATGGGTTCACTATAGATTTGTGTTAGGTACCTCAACTGGGCCCTCACTGCTACAAGGCAATCCTTGCACACCTGCCTAATTAACTCACTGTTCTACTCACTACACCTCCTGCCAGATATTTTCATCCTTCTTCATACCTTCACTCGGTTCTCTCCTTCTCCCCCACCACTATCTAGCTTTCACCTAGTTTCATATTTCACTGAAAAAATTGAGACCATTCTCCAAAGACTTCCCTAGGTGGCACAGTGGATAGAGCATGGGGCCTAGAGTTAGGAAGACCTGAGATCAAATCTGGCCTTGATACTTACTAATTTTGTGACCCTGAGCAAATCACTTAACATCTGCCTGCCTCAGTTTCCTCAACTCTAAAATAGGGATAAGAGTACCTACCTTCCAGGTTTTGAGGATCAAATGAGATAATAATTGTAAAGTGCCTAGCACAGTGCCTGGCATATAATAGACATTTAATAAATGCCTTTTTCCTTTCCATTCCCTCTTCTTCCCCTCCCCATCATTTCATATCACATGTTGCCTTCTGCTACTGTCTCCTCCTTCACCCTTGTCTTACATGAAGAGGTGGCCTTACTCCTTGCCAATGCAAACCCCTCTACTTGCACAAGTAATCTCATTCCATACCATCTCTCTCATTTATGTTCAATGTCTCCTTGCCTTCTGGCAGTGTCCTACTACCTCCAAGCATATCCATGTCTCCCCTACCCTCAAAAAGCCCTCACTTGATAAATCCATCCTCACTAGCTATTATTCCATATCTCTTCTTCCCATAATCAGTGCCTCTACTTCCTTTCCTCTTGTTTTCTGCCTATGTGCCATCTGGCCTCATCATTCAACCAAAACTGCTCTCTCCAGAGTCACCAGGGATGACTTCATTGCCAAATCGGATAGCTTTTCTCAGTCTTCACTCTTCTTGACCTCTTTGGAGCCTTTTATACTTACCAATCACCCCTCTCTCCTTGATACCTCCTCTCTCTAGGTTTCTGTGATACTATTCTATCCTGATTCTACTCCTACCTGTCTGACTGCTCCTTCTCAATCCTCCTTTGATGGATCTTCTTTCAGGTCAAGCGTACTAAAGGTGGGTGGTCCCCAGGACTCTGTCATTCTTCCTTTATGCTACTTCACTTGGTGATCTCATCACCTTCCATGGTTTCCATTATTTTCTCTATACTCATAATTCTCAGAGTTGCTGACCTTGCCCTAACCTTTCTCCCAACCTCCAAACTCTTATCTCAAAATGGCCATTAAGCATCTCAGAATGGATGTCCCATAGGCTTTTTAAATTCAGTGTGTCCAAAATGGAACTCATTACCTTTACCCCCAAAACCTTATCCCCTAATGAACTTTTTTCTTACTGTCTATGGCACCACCATTCTCTCAGTCACTTCGACTCACAACCTAGGCATTATCCTGGACTCCTCATGCCCTTACACCCATATCCAATCTGTTGCTAAGTCGTATCGATTTTACCTTTAAAACATGTCTCATGTATGTCCTCTTCTCTCCTCTAATGTTGCCACCACCCTGATGCAGGTTCTTATTCACTTATGCCTGAACCATTACAATAGCCTGCTGGTGGATCTCCCTGCTTCAAGTTTCTCTCTTCTCCAGTCCATCCTCCACTCTGGCATCAAGTCAGACTTTCAAAAGAACTTCCCAGTGACACTGACCGAGTCATTCCCCTATTCAGTAATCTCCAGCAGCTCCCTATCCCTTCCAGGATCATGTATAAAATCCTCTGTTTGGCATTCAAAGCCCTCCACAACCTGGTCCCTTCTTACCTTTCTAGACTTATTACACACCGCCATGTATGCTGAGATTCAGAGATACATCCTCCTTGCTCTTCTTCACATGAGACATTCCATCTCCAGACTCCGGGCATTTTCACTGGCTTTTTCCCATTCCTGGAATGCTCTCTCTCCTCATTTCCATCTCCTGGCTTCCTTCAAGTCCCAACTAAAATCTCACCTTCTGCAGCAAGGCTTTCCTCATTCTCTTTACTGCTAGTGTTTTCCTTCTCTTGATTATCTCCAATTTATCTTGTTATATTTTGTTTGCACATAGTTCCTTACATATTGCCTACCCCATTAGACCCCATTAGACTGCTCCTCGAGGGCAACAGCTGTCGTTTGCCATTCTTTCTATCCCCAATGCTTGGCATAATGTGTTTAATAAATGTGTATTGGCATATAGTAGGTGTTTAATAAATGCATATTGACTGACTGCCTTGTAGAGTACCTGGCTTCCTTTGGGATTCAGCTCAGGGGCCACCTCCTACACCAGAACTATCTTAACATCCCCAGTTGCTAGTTCCCTGCCCCCCACATAACTTTGTATTTGTGAATATTTTGTATTTGCTTGTATTTACTTTGTATTTACTTATGTTTACTCTCTTCCCTGTACATGATACTTCAAGCCCTGAAAGAGACTCTGAATCCTGATGTCTCCCTAAGGACTGATCCTGGAACTTTTTCTTTGATGTGTACAGGAAGTTTACTTTGGATGATCTGCTGACCAATATCATGATCTACTGGGTGACCGGCAACATCATCCCCTCACAGCGATTCTACAAGGAGAATATGGGCCGAGGCATAGGTGTAGAGAAGCATTCAAAGTGAGTCTTAGGGCTTAAGGAAAATTCTGTTGGATAGGTGGGGATGTTTCTTCCCTCTTGGAGGATTTGGGGCTGAATCTTTCCAGCATCTTAATCCTCATCCCCATTGTCCTCTCTGCCTGCCCAGCCCTGTCCTCTCTTGTATGGTACTTACTGCACTGAAGAGAACACTTACTGCTTGGTGCTAGGGAAAGGCAGCTAAAACCCTTCCATTTGAAATCACGTATTCAGCCTGAATTTTCCTTGACTCACCCCAGTGAGCCCCAGAAGTTAATGAGCTGTTTCCCTAAGAATGGTGACTCAGACACCCTTTGGGGAACAGGGATGGGGGTAAAGCTGTGTGACCTACCCCACCTCAGCTGACATCTCTTGTTTTGTAGGATGCAGGTATTTGTGCCCGCTGGTCTGTCCGCCTTTCCCCATGAGCTGCTGCACTGCCCAGAAAGTTGGGCTCGGAAAAAATTCCCCTCTCTCTGCTCCTACACACATATGTCCCGAGGGGGCCACTTTGCTGCCTTTGAGGAGCCTCTGCTGCTTGCAGAAGATATCCAAAAGTTCATGGGGGCATTAAAGGGGAAGTGAGTTTCAGAAGGAGGTACTTCCCTTCCCTCCCCTCCCCAAGTAGTTCCAGTCTACCCACCTCTCCATCCCGCCATCTCCCAGATGCCCCAGGCTCCCTTTCCACACCCCCTGCTCAAAACCATAGCTCTGATGGAAATCTACAACCAGCCTCTTGGAGACAATGAGGGAAGGGGACTATGCCAGCTCTTCTTGCCTTGAATCCCAAGGTCCGTCCACTAGGCTGGGGAGATCAAACCTCATCCTTGTGGCATGTGCCAGATCCTGTTAAACTTCTGTGTTCCTGCTATGCAGAATAGGTTTCTAAGGTAGTGGGGTCTTTATTTGGAGGGGTGGTACTGGTTCCCTTACCCTTGCTATTGGAGCTTTTATTGGTTGCTTGTTTACTGCCAAATCAGTGATATGGCTTCCCTTCCCTCTGTAGGCTGCAGATAGTGCAGCTCTACATTGGTAGAGGGAGTTCGCTCATCCTGGACCTGCCACCATGAATAAATCATGGTCTGTACCTTCTCTGTGTGTGCTAGCTGGAGCCCAGTACACAAATTCCATGTTCCCTACAAGTTGCATCGCTTTTCTTGGGTCTTGAGGTGGTAGATTTCAGCTGGATGGGCCTGTGGAAAGGAAAATTGCTTTTGATAATAAATTGTTTTGCTTCATAAGAGCTATTAAGTCTTGCACATAGGGGAAATAGGAGGTGGGGAGGGGAGGACGGTTGAAGAAAATGGAGTGTATATGATGGGCTGAATGTCCTGGAAAACTCATTCCAATCCTGAAGCAGGATACTGCTTCCCGAGCTCTTTTCATTGCCTAGAACCCCACCAGGCCGTCTGATTCCTAGGATCTAGCTGTAGATCTCATCCAGTCACCTCATCTTCATAGGAAGAGACATGGCCAGGAGAGACAGGTCTCAAAGGCTCCAGTGCTCAGGTCTAGCTCCCTTCATGCTTGTACTCATTTCAAACTGAGAAGCTGACTCCCAACCTGTTGCCTTCAATGGTCCCATAAAATTCTGCTCCATTCCCACCTTCCCCAGTCACCCAGTTCGTTGGCTCATTCCCCAAAACCATTGGTGGGGGGAGCTGAGAGGAGGGGCAGGTTTTGTTATTACCTATGTGACCCCTTCTCCCCAAGTCATTTAACCTGGGCCTCTGGTTTCTCACTAGGATCATAAAAGTGGGAGGGATCTTGGGAATTCTCAAATCCAGCTAGATTATGTTCTTTGCCTGCCTCCAACAGATTACAGACAAGCAACTTGAGTGGATGTCCCGAACCGCTAGGGGCTAACCTTGGCCGCACAGGAGGGATTGATTTGCAGAGCTGTTGATAGCAGCTATCAGGCCTGCTGGTGAGGGGTGGGGCCAGGTTACTGTCTTCAGGTTCACCCCATTCTCCCTCATCAGGAAGCAAAAGACGGGGAGCCCAGGGGTGGAGGGGAAGAAGGCATCTGGCCATAGACTCCCATCTGCCACAGCCTCTGGGCTGCCAAGAGAGAGGAAGGGAGAGAAGGGGAGAGAGAGAGAGGCAAATGGTGTGAGTGAGGAATGAGGACAGACCGAGTTTTCTGCCCCAAAGTCCTGTGGGTCTTCCTTCTGCTTATCTCGCCAGGTGCACACATATCAGTGCTCTGTCACCCTGGGTGAGGCAAGAGAAACAAAGGTCCATTGTTCAAAGATAGTTTTGGCCTCTGGGAGCCAAACAGCAACGAGAGTGACAAGAAATCTGCAGACATTCATTAGCCGCTCTGCTGCCAGGCTAGCAGAGGCTCTTAACCCTGGCCACCAAGTGTCAGTGGGAGGCAGGCCTGCTGGGATGCTGACTTGGGTGTGTGTGTGTGTGTTTGAATACCAGTTCTATTACTTGGAAGCTGTGTGACTCTGGGAAAATCACAACTCGTCTGAGGTTTCATTCCCTCATCTGTAAAATGAGGGGGCTGGGCTAAATCATTGGTTTTCAAAGTAGGTGGTCAAAAGATCCCTATAACTGACCAGCTTATAGGAGAGGAGAAGGATGCCATATCCCACCATCCTCAAGATAACCTGTCATGGGATTTGTCTTCAATATGAACGCCCACAGCTCTTTTTCCTCCAGTGTCACCACTTTCTTTGTACAAATGCCTCAACCCTTCTGAGCTGGATGTCAGTCCCTCAGGGCAGGTATAACCTAACCCCCATATCCAGGTACCCCCAGCAGCAGCTGCATAGATGCCAGTGATTCACAGTCGGCCTACCCCTCCCAGACCAACCAGTGCCTATAGTGGGTACCCCCTTGATGGGAGGGCTCTCCTGTCTAGGGAAGGGCAGGAAACTATAAAGAACTTCCTTATTTTTGCTTTTAGGGAGAAGAGAGGAACTCAGGTTATGATCCATATCATAAAGCTCATTACATGATTTTTAGCCCTAAATCCACTGTCTTCCAAACCTCCCTATCACTGTACAGGGCATCATTATCCTTCCAGTCCCCCAACTCTTCATAGGCACTCACTCTCTCCCATTTCTCCTATTTAGACAGTTGCCAAATCCAGTCATTTCTGCCTCCACCAAATCTCCCACTTCTATCCCCTTTTCCCCCTCACAGTGCTACCACTACAGTCCGGGCCTTCTTCACCTCCTGCAAGAGTCTCTCCCGTCTCAAATCCAACCGCACACACCTGCCGATATGACTTTCCCAAATCACAGCTTTGACTGTGGCGCTCACTCCAGTGACTCCCCATTTGCTCTTGGACCAAATATTATATCCATCTTTGTGTCTTCTTGTTGTTTTTGTGTAAATTTCACAATACACCATACATATTACTGCTTATTTGTAATGTATAAATAACTATAAACATAATGTGGGTATATGCTCAAAAATCTTACTAATAGGGGTGCGTGTTGCCAGTCAAGGTTGGAGAGCACAGGACTAGACATCTCGAGTCTGTCCCAAGCTCTGAATATTCCACTGGCACCACCTGCAGGGCAGTGAGGAGAATGCCTCATTCTTGTAACATTTTAAAACTAAGTCAATAACAGCCCACAGGAATCCTTATGTATGGATTAGTGGTTTCCAATTCTGTTTGAGTTTGACACCACTACTTTATGTGACTATTCCCACTTTTTTTGTAATTGTTCTATGCAAAAAGTGTAGTAGTAGCTTATATAAGAACTTAGATCTGGAAGGAACCTGAGATGATTGTCTAACTCTCGTGTTGTGAAAGTTTAATGCTCCAGCAAAACCCTGAAGTTCTCACCAGACCAAACAGTGATCATGAAATCCAATGAGGAAACTACAGTGTCTTCCAGCTCAAAACTATCAAAAAAGTCAGTGAGAAGCCAATAAGGCAATGAGAACTTCCCCCAAGGCTTTATGCCTAGAGAAGCAGCAAGATCAGAGAGCTCTCCTGAGAAAGTCCCTGGATAGGGGCCTTGGAAACCTTGGTAATTTTAAGTGGGTAGCAGACAATGCAGTGCTATAGCATAATCTCAAGGACTCTGAGGTCCCTAATACTGTCCTAAGAGCTCAAAGATCCAAGGCGTAGACCTAATCTTAGGAAGGGGAAATCAGTGAAGGAATCCAGGGCAAGACCAAACAGGGTTGACCATCCCACCTGAAAGTGTATTGGGGACTTCCTGGTTCTAGTACAAGGCCTCATTTCTGAAAAGATGAGGAAATCAAAGAAAACACCTACCAGAATAAAAAATTTTTGCATGAGATGGTCCTCCAAAAGAAAGAGTGACATAAGAAAGCAACATAACTATAACAACTGTGAAACAACTCACAGGAAAAAAATGGATTGTTCTTAAAGATTACATGAATACCTAGAAAAGATTAAATGAGATTTTAAAAAAATGAAATAAAATGAAAGAAAGAATTGCAGGAAAAAATGGTTTAGAAGAAAAAGTGACAAACTTTACCCAAAAAATAAGACTCCCTGAAAACTAGAATAGACCAAACAAACCAGTGATTCCATAGGACCACAAGAAATAACAGAACAAAAACCAAAAGATTGAAAGAGAAGGGAATGCATGCAAAATGTCTGATACCAAAAACCATTGGCCTGGAAAACTGGTCATAGAGATTCTTTAGGAGCCAGTGCATACCCTGAAAAGCATGATTTTAAAAAAATTCCTGGACACTATCCTTCAAGAAGGCATAAATGGAAACTGCCCAGATCTATTAGAACCAGAAGGCAAAGTAAAGATAGAAAGAATCCCCTGATAATCTCCTAAAGTAATCCCCAGAAGGGAAAGTACTAGGAATATCATTGCCAAAATCCAGAGCTCTGAGATCAGAATACCAAAAGCATCAAGAAAGAAGCAGTTCAACTGCCAAGAAACTAGTCAGGATCACATAAGAACAGATCTTGGAATATAATATTTCAAAAGGCAAAGGCGAGAGGCTTCCAACCAAGAACATTTTACCCTGCTAAGCTGAGTATAATCCTATAGGGAAAAAATGAACAGAGGACTTTCAGGCATCTCATGAAAAGAGCTGAGTAAGAACATGAGTCCAGAGAAACATAGAAAAGTAAATTGATTTGATCAGTTGGAAGGAGCTATATCATGACATGCTAATCTTCTAATGGAGGAGAAGAAAGAAGTGATGCTTTAGAACCTTAGTGTCTTCAGGGGATGTTGAGGGAGTTAAATAAGAAAAAGAGGTCCTGGGTTTACATTGGCTCTATTCTGAGGGGAAAGAGAAGGGAGGGTAAGAGGAGTATACTAGTGTAGAAAGGAGGAAGAAAGGGTTAGAGTTTGCTAATTCCCATAAATGGGATGTGTGAAGAGTTTGCAAACATGGAAGATGGGGAGGGGGGAAACGGGCATCAGATGAACCTTACAAAGTAGAGTTGAACACAGAATTTGGGGTAGAACTGAATCAAGCTCAAGAAAACAAGTGCATATGGTGGAGGAGGGGGAATGGGATTAAGAGAAGATAATGCCAGGGAGGGACTAGTTGAAGCAAAACACATCTTTTCACCCTTAATGGAAGATTAAAAGTGGGGGGAAGGGTTGGAAGAAAAACGAACAATATAAGGTGGTGCCTTAGATTGTCTTAGACAAGTAGACAATGACTGAACAAACTGTCAGATATGTATGTAATGGAATATCATTGCACCATAAGAAATGATGAAGGAATTCCAAAGCATCCTGGGTGGTATGAACTAATGGAGTGAAGTAAGCAGAAACAGACCAAATTTTATAAGGACAGAAGTAAAGAAAAACAATTGTGAAAGACAATGCAATAACCAACCGTATCCCTCTGTCACTTGTGACAGAGATGTTGGGCACAGTGCTGAAAGAGACATACACTTTTTGATGTGGCCCCCGTATGTCTTTTTGTTTGACTACTTATTTTATTTATTACAAGGATTTTTCCCTCTCTCAGTTTTGAAATGGGAAGGTTGGTAGAGGGCAGTGAGAAACTAGCAATGGTGATGCCCCCAATCCACTACTATAACTTTATTTTTATATAATGCACAGAAAAGAAGAGAAAGAAATTTAGGAAGAAGTACACACTAACTGGACAATTTTGAGAGTAGCATGTAGAATTTATACATTTTTTTAAAATCGAGTTTTATGGAATGGAGATTTACGGTTTCATAGAGAATCCTTTTTGTATTCTGCTATGTATATAGAAATGTTCCTTTTCAGTGTTTAAATTCAGATAAAAAATTTTTTTAAAGTTTAAGGACTTGCCCATGATCACAAGTAATAAGAAATAGAATCAGGAATCAAATCTAGTGCACTGTCCACTCTGCCACATTCCCTCTTGTTAAAGGAAGCTAAGTAAAGCGAAAGAGGGCAGGGGTGGAGTAGAGACCTTGAGTGTCAAGTTATTCAAAGAATATTTTGAACAGGTTGAAAGTAACTTACTGGTCTTGTTTCTATGGACATTCAGAGAGTTCTTGAAATTCTACTGTTGACCATATTCTCCAAGCAATTTGACCTTTTCCAGTATTGCCTTATAATTCCAGCACTGTTCTTGGGACATCTTCCTCATTCTTTTCTTGTTCTGACATAAACTGATACTTTCTATTTTATTTCAGTATTTCTATTGATACTTGTATCAATGATATGCATAAATACAAATCCCACTGTAACTGTTGGTCTGTGATTTGTAAATATCATAAAGCACTTCAACCTGATTCAGTTCCTCTGGATTCCCGGATCTTCAATCAACACATGTAACAGACTGGCCATTGTTGCTTAGAGTCTTTTTTTCCCTTCTTCTCTCTAGGTAGCATAAGGTAATTAATACAATGTCCTATAAGTAACAGAATACTGGATTTGGAATGAGGAAGACCTGGGTTTTAATCCCACTGACAAGTTATAAATGCCAGGGTTCTCACACTGAAGAGAAATAATAGGATTATTAAAAATAGCCACAGTAGATAATTATTCCCGGTCAATCTTAATTCTTTAAGGTTAGGCAAGTCTTTATAGCAAGTGTTTAATGTGCATGCATCAAGGCAGCACCCTGGCTGGAGTGGAACATTCATATTGCAGATAAGTGGGAACAAAGGCAGAATAGTTTGTTTGTCTCCTGTGTCCTGGGAAAGCCTATTATTGGGAAAGGAAATGATGCAGTGTTGGCCAAACTTATCACTTGCACTGTCACAACTATTTTTGCCAATGCCCCACAAATACACACAACGACGACCTGGACATTTATGTTACAAATCTATGGGACAAATCTAAGGATTGGTCTTGTTTGAAGCTCTGTTCAGTTACCCGGCTTTTCAGACCTCTGCTGATGTTCATTTGTTAAGGGGTTGGAGTGGTGGAAGAAAGAGAGGCAGAGGGTTATCGAGGGAGCAGGTGAAAAGGAGAAGCAGAACCAGATTACATGTTGAAGGACATAACGGTCCTTGATGTTAGCGGGCAGGAAAGCTAATCAGGGGCGGGGGAAGCTGAATTGTGGGAGCACTAGGTCTTGTTTACATGGTGAAACTACAATTCCCATGAGCCTCTCCACCTCCTGCCCTAGC